>NC_140579.1:164684841-165325341 GCF_964204655.1 Triturus cristatus
CTATGACCATTTTACGTGTGCTGACTATGACCATCTTACAAAACTGCTTGAATAACGGCACGCTCGAGGACATGTGCTGACTATGACCATCTTACAAAACTGCTTTTATAGAGGCACACTCGATGACATGTGCTGACTATGACCATCTTACAAAACTGCTTGAATAGCGGCACTCTCAAGGACATGTGCTGACTATGACCATTTTACTTCTGCTGACTATGACCATCTTATAAAACTGCTTGAATAGTGGCACGCTCGAAGACATGTGCTGACAATGACAATCTTGCAAAACTGCTTCAATAGCGGCACGCTCGAGGACATGTGCTGAATATGACCATCTTACAAAACTGCTTGAATAGAGGCATGCTCGAGGACATGCGCCGACTATACCCACCTTACAAAACTGTTGAATAGCGGCACATTTAAGGACATGTGCTGACTATGAATATCTTACATGTGCTGACTATGACCATCTTAGATGTGCTGACTATGACCATCTTACACTTGCTGACTATGACCATCTTACACAACTGCTTGAATAGAGGCACACTCGACTACATGTGCTGTCTATGACCATCTTACAAAACTGCTTGAATAGCGGCACGCTCAAGGACATGTGCTGACTATGACCATTTTACGTGTGCTGACTATGACCATCTTACAAAACTGCTTGAATAACGGCACGCTCGAGGACATGTGCTGACTATGACCATCTTACAAAACTGCTTTTATAGAGGCACACTCGATGACATGTGCTGACTATGACCATCTTACAAAACTGCTTGAATAGCGGCACTCTCAAGGACATGTGCTGACTATGACCATTTTACTTCTGCTGACTATGACCATCTTATAAAACTGCTTGAATAGTGGCACGCTCGAAGACATGTGCTGACAATGACAATCTTGCAAAACTGCTTCAATAGCGGCACGCTCGAGGACATGTGCTGAATATGACCATCTTACAAAACTGCTTGAATAGAGGCATGCTCGAGGACATGTGCTGACTATGCCCATCTTACAAAACTGCTTCAATAGCGGCACGCTCGAGGACATCTTCTGACTATGCCCATCTTAAACAACCGCTGGAATAGGGGCATGCTCGAGTACATGCTCTGACTATGCCCATCTTACAAAACTGCTTGAATAGCGGCACGCTCGAGGACATGTGCTGACTATGGCCATCTTACAAAACTACTTGAATAGAGGCACGCTCGAGGACATGTGCTGACTATGACCATCTTACAAAACTGCTTGAATAGAGGCATGCTCGAGGACATGTGCTGACTATGCCCATCTTACAAAACTGCTTGAATAGCGGCACGCTCGAGGACATGTGCTGACTATGACCATCTTACAAAACTGCTTGAATAGAGGCATGCTCGAGGACATGTGCTGACTATGCCCATCTTACAAAACTGATTGAATAGAGGCACGCTTGAGGACATGTGCTGACTATGACCATCTTACAAAACTGCTTGAATAGAGGCATGCTCGAGGACATGTGCTGACTATGCCCATCTTACAAAACTGATTGAATAGCTGCACACTCAAGGACATGTGGTGACTATGAACATCTTACATGTGCTGACTATGACCATCTTACAAAACTGCTTGAATAGAGGTACGCTCGAGGACATGTGCTGACTATGCCCATCTTACAAATCTGCTTGAATAGCGGCACGCTCAAGGACATGTGCTGACTATGCCTACCTTACAAAACTGCTTGAATAGAGGCACACTCGAGGACATGGTCTGAATATGACCATCTTACAAAACTGCTTGAATAGAGGCATGCTCGAGGACATGTGCTGACTATGCCCATCTTACAAAACTGCTTGAAAAGTGGCACGCTCAAGGACATCTGCTGAATATGACCATCTTACAAAACTGCTTGAATAACGGCACGCTCGAGGACATGTGCTGACTATGACCATCTTACAAAACTGCTTTTATAGAGGCCCACTCGTTGACATGTGCTGACTATGACCATCTTACAAAACTGCTTGAAAAGCGGCACTCTCAAGGACATCTGCTGACTATGACCATCTTGCAAAACTGCTTCAATAGCAGCACCCTCGAGGACATGTGCTGACTATGACCATCTTACATGTGCAGACTATGACAATCTTACAAAACTGCCTAAATTGCGGCAAGCTCGAGGACATGCGCTGACTATGACCATCTCACAAAATTGCTTGAATACCGGCACGCTTAAAGACATGTGCTGACTATGACCATCTTACAAAACTGCTTTTATAGAGGCACGCTCGATAACATGTGCTGACTAGGACCATCTTACAAAACTGCTTTAATAGCGGCACGCTCGAGGACATATGCTGACTATGACAATCTTACGTGTGATGACTATGACCATCTTACAAAACTGCTTGAATAGTGGCACACTCGAGAATGTGTGCTGAATATGACCATTTTTCAAAACTACTTGAATAGCGGCACGCTCGGGGACATGTGCTGACTATGACCATCTTAAAAAACTGCTTGAATAGCGGCACGCTCGAGGGCATGCGCTGACTATGCCCATCCTACAAAACTGTTTGAATAGCGGCATGCTCGAGGACATGCGCTGACTATGCCCATCTTACAAAACTACTTGAATAGCGCACGCTGGAGGACATACGCCGACTATGCCTATCTTACAAAACTGCTTTAATAGCAGCACGCTCGAGGACATGCGCTGACTATGCCCATCTTACAAAACTGCTTGACTAGCGGCACGCCCGAAGACATGTTCTGACTATGCCCATTTTACAAAACTACTTGAATAGAGGCATGATTGAGGACATGTGCTGAGTGTGCCCATCTTACAAAACTGCTTGAAAAGAGGAATGCTCGAGGACATGTGCTGACTATGACCATCTTACAAAACTGCTTGAATAGCGGCACGCTCAAGGACATGTGCTGAATATGCCCATCTTAAAAAACTGCTTGAATAGCGGCATGCTCAAGGACATGTGCTGACAATGCCCATCTTACATAACTGCTTGAATAGCGGCACACTCAAGGACATGTGCTAACTATGACCATCTTACATGTGCTGACTATGACCATCTTACACAACTGCTTGAATACCGGCACGCTCGAGGAAATGTGCTGACTATGACCATCTTACAAAACTGCTTGGATAGCGGCATGCTCGAGGACATGTGCTGACTATGACCATCTTACAAAACCGATTTTATAGAGGCACCCTCGAGGACAAGTGCTGACTATGACCATTTTACAAAACTGCTTGAATAGTGGCACACTCGAGGACATGTGCTGACTATGACCATCTTACATGTGCTGACTATGACCATCTTACAAAACTGCTTGAATAGCAGCACGCTCGTGGACATGTGCTGATTATAACCATCTTACAAAACTGCTTGAATAGCGGCACGCTCGAGGACATGTGCTGACTATGACCATCTTACAAAACCGCTCAAATAGAGGCACGCTCGAGGACATGTGCTGAGTATGCCAATCTTACAAAACTGCTTGAATAGAGGATCGCTCGAGGACATGTGCTGAATATGACCATCATACAAATCTGCTTGAATAGAGGCACGCTCGAGGACATGTGCTGACTATGCCCATCTTACAAACCTGCTTGAATAGCGGCACACTCAAGGACATGTGCTGACTATGACCATCTTACATGTGCTGACTATGACCATCTTACACAACTGCTTGAACAGCGGCACGATCGAGGACATGTGCTGACTATGACCATCTTACAAAACTGCTTGAATAGCGGCACACTCGAGGAGACGTGCTGACTATGTCCATCTTACATGTGCTGACTAAGACCATCTTACAAAACTGCTTGAAAAGCGGTACACTCGAGGACCTGTGCTGACTATGCCCATCTTACAAAAGTGCTTGAATAGAGGGACGCTCGAGGACATGCGCTGAATATGCCCATCTTCCAAACTGCTTGAATAGCGCACTCTCGAGGACATGCGCCACCTATGCCCATCTTACAAAACTGCTTAAATAGCGGCACACTCGAGGACATGCGCTGACCTAATTCATCTTAAAAAACTGCTTGACTAGTGACATGCTCGAGGACATGTTCTGACTATGACCATCTTACAAAACAGCTTGACAGGCGGCACGCTCGAGGACATTTGCTGACTATGACCATCTTACAAAACTGCTTGAATAGCAGCACACTCGAGGACATGTACTGACTACGACCATCTTACATTTGCTGACTATGACCATCTTACAAAACTGGTTGAATAGCGGCACGCTCGAGGACATGTGCTGACTATAACCATCTTATAAAACTGCTTGAATAGTGGCACGCTCGAGTACATGTGCTGACTATGAACATCTTACAAAACTGCTTGAATAGCGGCACACTCAAGGACATGTGCTGACTATGACCTTCTTACATGTGCTGACTATGACCATCTTACAATTGCTGACTATGACCATCTTACACAACTGCTTGAATAGCGGCATGCTCGAGGACATATGGTGACTATGACCATCTTACAAAACTGCTTTTATAGAGGCACGCTCAACGACAGGTGCTGACAATGACCATCTTACAAAACTGCTTGAATAGAGGCACGCTCGAGGACATGTGCTGACTATGACCATCTTACGAAACTGCTTGAATAGCGGCACACCCAAGGAAATGTGCTGATTATGACCATCTTACATGTGCTGACTATGACCATCTTACAAAACTGCTTGAATAGCGGCACGCTCGAGGACATGTGCTGACTATGAACATCTTACAAAACAGCTTGAATAGCGGCATGCTCAAGGACATGTGCTGACTATGACCATCTTACAAAACTGCTTGAATAGCGACACACTCAAGGACATGTGCTGACTATGAACATCTTACATGAGCTGACTAGGACCATCTTACAAAACTGCTTGAATAGCGGCATGCTCGAGGACATGCGGTGACTATGCCCATCTTACAAAACTGCGTGAATAGCGGCAAGCTCGTGGACATGTGCTGACTATGCTCATCTTACTAAGCTGCTTGAATAGCGGCATGCTCAAGTACATGCTCTGACTATGCCCATCGCACAAAAATGCTTGACTAGCGGCACGCTTGAGGACATGTTCTGACTATGCCTATCTTACGAAACTGCTTGAATAGAGGCACGCTTGAGGACATGTGCTGACTATGCCCATCTTACAACACTGCTTGAATAGAGGCACGCTCGAGGACATGTGCTGACTATACCCATCTTACAAAACTGCTTGAATAGCGGCACGCTCGAGGACATGTGCTGACTATACCCATCTTACAAAACTGCTTGAATAGAGGCACGCTCGAGGACATGTGCTGACTTTAACCATCTTACAAAATTGCTTGAATAGAGGCATGCTCGAGGACATGTGCTGACTATGCCCATCTTACAAAACTGATTGAATAGCGGCACACTCAAGGACATATGGTGACTATGACCATCTTACATGTGCTGACTATGACCATCTTAAAAAACTGCTTGAAAAGCGGCACGCTCAAGGTCATCTGCTGACTATGACCATCTTACAAAATTGCTTGAATAACGGCACGCTCGAGGACATGTGCTGATTATGACCATCTTACAAAACTGCTTTTATACAGGCACACTCTAAGACATGGGCTGACTATGACCATCCTACAAAGCTGCTCGAATAGCGGCACGTTCAGGGACATGTGCTGACTATGCCCATCTTACAAAACTGCTTGAATAGCGGTACGCTCGAGGACATGTGCTGACTATGACCATCTTACAAAACTGCTTGAATAGCGGCACACTCGACGACATGTGCTGACTATGACCATCTTACATTTGCTGACTATGACCATCTTACAAAACTGTTGAATAGAGGCATGCTCGAGGACATGTTCTGACTATGACCATCTTACAAAACAGCTTGATGGGCGGCACGCTCGAGGACATGTGCTGACTATGACCATCTTACAAAACTGCTTTTATAGAGGCACGCTCGACAACATTTGCTGACTATGACCATCTTACAAAACTGCTTCAATTGCAGCATACTCAAGGACATGTACTGACTACGACCATCTTACATTTGCTGACTAGGACCATCTTACAAAACTGGTTGAATAGCGGCACGCTCGAGGACATGTGCTGACTATAACCATCTTATAAAACTGCTTGAATAGTGGCACGCTCGATGACATGTGCTGACTATGAACATCTTACAAAACTGCTTGAATAGCGGCACACTCAAGGACATGTGCTGACTATGACCATCTTACATGTGCTGACTATGACCATCTTACAATTGCTGACTATGACCATCTTAAACAACTGCTTGAATAGCAGCATGCTTGAGGACATATGGTTACTATGACCATCTTACAAAACTACTTTTATAGAGGCACGCTCGACGACAGGTGCTGACTATGACCATCTTACAAAACTGCTTGAATAGAGGCACGCTCGAGGACATGTGCTGACTATGACCATCTTACGAAACTGCTTGAATAGCGGCACACCCAAGGACATGTGCTGACTATGACCATCTTACATGTGCTGACTATGACCATCTTACAAAACTGCTTGAATAGCGGCATGCTCGAGGACATGTGCTGACTATGAGCATCTTACAAAACAGCTTGAATGGCGGCACGCTCAAGGACATGTGCTGACTATGACCATCTTACGAAACTGCTTGAATAGCGGCACACCCAAGGACATGTGCTGACTATGACCATCTTACATGTGCAGACTATGACCATCTTACAAAACTGCTTGAATAGCGGCATGCTCGAGGACATGTGGTGACTATGCCCATCTTGCAAAACTGCGTGAATAGCGGCAAGCTCGAGGACATGTGCTGACTATGCTCATCATACTAAGCTGCTTGAATAGCGGCATGCTCAAATACATGCTCTGACTATGCCCATCGTACAAAACTGCTTGATGAGCGGCACGCTCGATGACATGTTCTGACTATGACCATCTTACAAAACTGCTTGAATAGCGGCAATCTCGAGGACATGTGCTGACTATGAGCATCTTACATTTGCTGACTATGACCATCTTACAAAACTGCTTGAATAGCGGCACGCTCGAGGACATGTGCTGACTATGACCATCTTACAAAACTGCTTGAATAGCGGCAGGCTCGAGGACATGTACTGACTATGACCATCTTACGAAACTGCTTGAATAGCGGCACGCTCGAGGACATGCGCTGACTATGCCCATCTTACAAAACTGCTTGAATAGAGGCACTCTCGAGGACATGCGCTGACTATGCCCAGCTTCCAAATCTGATTGAATAGCGCACCCTCGAGGACACGCGACGACTATGCCCATCTTACAAAACTGTTGAATAGCGGCACACTCAAGGAGATGTGCTGACTATGAATATCTTACATGTGCTGACTATGACCATCTTACATGTGCTGACTATGACCATCTTACACTTGCTGACTATGGCCATCTTACACAACTGCTTGAATAGCGGCATGCTCGAGGACATGTGGTGACTATGACCATCTTACCAAACTGCTTTTATAGAGGAACGCTTGACGACAGGTGCTGACTATGACCATCTTACAAAACTGCTTGAATAGCGGCACGCTCGAGGACATGTGCTGACTATGAACATCTTACAAAACAGCTTGTATAGCGGCACGCTCAAGGACATGTGCTGACTATGACCATCTTACAAAACTGCTTGAATAGCGACACACTCAAGGACATGTGCTGACTATGAACATCTTACATGTGCTGACTAGGACCATCTTACAAAAGTGCGTGAATAGCGGCAAGCTCGAGGACATGTGCTGACTATGCTCATCTTGCTAAACTGCTTGAATAGTGGCACACTCACGTACATGCTCTGACTATGCCCATCGTACAAAACTGCTTGACTAGCGGCACGCTCTAGGACATGTTCTGACTATGCCCATCTTACAAACCTGCTTGAATAGAGGCACGCTCGAGGACATGTGCTGACTATGCCCATCTTACAAAACTGCTTGAATAGAGGCATGTTTGAGGACATGTGCTGACTATGCCCATCTTACAAAACTGCTTGAATAGAGGCATGTTTGAGGACATGTGCTGACTATGCCCATCTTACAAAACTGCTTGAATAGAGGCACGCTCGAGGACATGTGCTGAGTATACCGATCTTACAAAACTGCTTGAATAGCGGCACGCTCGAGGACATGTGCTGACTATGCCCATCTTACATCTTACAAAACTGCTTGAAAAGCGGCAAGCTCGAGGACATGTGCTGACTATGACCATCTTACAAAACTGCTAGAATAGAGGCATGCTCGAGGACATGTGCTGACTATGCCCATCTTATAAAACTGATTGAATAGCGGCACACTCAGGGACATGTGGTGACTATGACCATCTTACATGTGCTGACTATGACCATCTTTCAAAACGGCTTGAAAAGCAGCACGCTCAAGGACATCTGCTGACTATGACCATCTTACAAAACTGCTTGAATAACGGCACGCTCGAGGACATGTGCTGACTATGACCATCTTACAAAACTGCTTCAATAGAGGCACGCTCGAGGACATGTGCTGAATATGACCATCTTACAAAACTGCTTCAATAGAGGCACGCTTGAGGACATCTTCTGACTATGCCCATCTTAAACAACCGCTGGAATAGGGGCATGCTCGAGTACATGCTCTGACTATGGCAATCGTACAAATCTGCTTGACGAGCGGCACGCTCGAGGACATGTTCTGACTATGCCCATCTTACGAAACTGCTTGAATACAGGCACGCTTGAGGACATGTGCTGACTATGACCATCTTACAAAACTTCTTGAATGGCGGCACACTCGACGACATGTGCTGACTATGACCATCTTACATTTGCTGACTATGACCATCTTACAAAACTGCTTGAATAGCGGCACGCTCGAGGACATGTGCTGACTATGAACATCTTACAAAACTGCTTGAATAGCGACACGCTCGAGGACATGTGCTGACTATGACCATCTTACGAAACTGCTTGAATCGCGGCACGCTCGAGGACATGCGCTGACTATGCCCATCTTACAAAACTGCTTCTATAGAGGCACGCTCAAGGACATGCGCTGAGTATGCCCAGCTTTCAAAACTGCTTGAATAGCGCACCCTCGAGGACATGCGCCGACTATGCCCATCTTACAAAACTGTTGAATAGCGGCACACTCAAGGACATGTGCTGACCATGAATGTCTTACATGTGCTGACTATGACCATCTTACATGTGCTGACTATGACCATCTTACACTTGCTGACTATGACCATCTTACACAACTGCTTGAATAGAGGCACACTCGATGACATGTGCTGACTATGACCATCTTACAAAACTGCTTGAATAGCGGCACGCTCAAGGACATGTGCTGACTATGACCATTTTACGTGTGCTGACTATGACCATCTTACAAAACTGTTTAAATAAAGGCACGCTCGAGGACATGTGCTGACAATGACCATCTTGCAAAACTGCTTCAATAGCGGAATGCTCAAGGACATATGCTGACTATGACCATCTTACATGTGCAGACTATGACCATCTTACAAAACTGCTTGAATTGCGGCAAGCTCGAGGACATGCGCTGACGATGACCATCTCACAAAATTGCTTGAATACCGGCATGCTTAAGGACATGTGCTGACTATGACCATCTTACAAAACTGCTTTTATAGAGGCACGCTCGATGAAATGTGCTGACTATGACAATCTTACGTGTGCTGACTATGACCATCTTACAAAACTGCTTGAATAGTGGCACACTCGAGGACGTGTGCTGAATATGACCATCTTTCAAAACTGCTTGAATAGCGGCACGCTCGAGGACACGTGCCCACTATGACCATCTTACAAAACTGCTTGAATAGCGGCATGCTCGGGGACATGTGCTGACTATGACCATCCTAAAAAAACTGCTTGAATAGCGGCACGCTCGAGGGCATGCGCTGACTATGCCCATCCTACAAAACTGTTTGAATAGCGGCATGCTTGAGGACATGCGCTGACTATGCCCATCTTACAAAACTGCTTGAATAGCGCACGCTGGAGGACATACGCCGACTATGCCTATCTTACAAAACTGCTTGAATAGCAGCACGCTCGAGGACATGCGCTGACTATGCCCATCTTACAGAACTGCTTGACTAGCGGCATGCTCGAGGACATCCTCTGACTATGCTATGAATACAGGCATGATTGAGCACATGTGCTGAGTGTGCCCATCTTACAAAACTGCTTGAAAAGAGGAATGCTCGGGGATATGTGCTGACTATGACCATCTTACAAAACTGCTTTAATAGTGGCATGCTCGAGGACATGTGCTCACTATGACCATCTTACAAAACTGCTTGAATAGTGCCACGCTCGAGGACATGTTCTGTCTATGCCCATCTTAAACAACCGCTGGATTAGGGGCAAGCTCGAGTACACGCTCTGACTATGGCCATCGAACAAAACTGCTTGACGAGCAGCACGCTCGAGGACATGTTCTGACTATGCCCATATTACAAAACTGCTTGAATAGCGGCACACTCGACGACATGTGCTGACTATGACCATCTTACATTTGCTGACTATGACCATCTTACAAAACTGCTTGAATAGCGGCACGCTCGAGGACATGTGCTGAATATGAACATCTTACAAAACTGCTTGAATAGCGACACGCTCGAGGACATGTGCTGGCTATGACCATCTTACGAAACTGCTTGAATCGCGGCACGCTCGAGGACATGCGCTGACTATGCCCATCTTACAAAACTGCTTGAATAGAGGCACGCTCGAGGACATGCGCTGACTATGCCCAGCTTCCAAAACTGCTTGAATAGCGCACCCTCGAGGACATGCGCCGACTATGCCCACCTTACAAAACTGTTGAATAGCGGCACATTTAAGGACATGTGCTGACTATGAATATCTTACATGTGCTGACTATGACCATCTTAGATGTGCTGACTATGACCATCTTACACTTGCTGACTATGACCATCTTACACAACTGCTTGAATAGAGGCACACTCAACTACATGTGCTGTCTATGACCATCTTGCAAAACTGCTTCAATAGCGGCATGCTCAAGGACACATGCTGACTATGACCATCTTACATGTGCAGACTATGACCATCTTACAAAACGGCTTGAATTGAGGCAAGCTCGAGGACATGCGCTGACGATGACCATCTCACAAAATTGCTTGAATACCTGCATGCTTAAGGACATGTGCTGACTATGACCATCTTACAAAACTGCTTTTATAGAGGCACGCTCGATGACATGTGCTGACTAGGACCATCTTACAAAACTGCTTGAATAGCGGCACGCTCGAGGACATGTGCTGACTATGACAATCTTACGTGTGCTGACTATGACCATCTTACAAAACTGCTTGAATAGTGGCACACTCGAGGACGTGTGCTGAATATGACCATCTTTCAAAACTGACTAGGACCATCTTACAAAACTACTTGAATAGCGGCACGCTCGAGGACATATGCTGACTATGATCATCTTACGTGTGCTGACTATGGCAATCTTACAAAACTGCTTGAATAGTGGCACGCTCGAGGACTTGTGCTGACAATAACCATCTTAGAAAACTGCTTGAATAGCAGCACACTCGAGGGCGGGTGCTGAATATGACCATCTTTCAAAACTGCTTGAATAGCGGCACGCTCGAGGACATGTGCTGACTATGAACATCTTACAAAACAGCTTGAATAGCGGCACGCTCAAGGACATGTGCTGACTATGACCATCTTACAAAACTGCTTGAATAGCGACACACTCAAGGACATGTGCTGACTATGAACATCTTACATGTGCTGACTAGGACCATCTTACAAAAGTGCGTGAATAGCGGCAAGCTCGAGGACATGTGCTGACTATGCTCATCTTGCTAAACTGCTTGAATAGCGGCACACTCACGTACATGCTCTGACTATGCCCATCGTACAAAACTGCTTGACTAGCGGCACGCTCTAGGACATGTTCTGACTATGCCCATCTTACAAACCTGCTTGAATAGAGGCACGCTCGAGGACATGTGCTGACTATGCCCATCTTACAAAACTGCTTGAATAGAGGCATGTTTGAGGACATGTGCTGACTATGCCCATCTTACAAAACTGCTTGAAAAGAGGCACGCTCAAGGACATGTGCTGACTATACCGATCTTACAAAACTGCTTGAATAGCGGCACGCTCGAGGACATGTGCTGACTATGCCCATCTTACATCTTACAAAACTGCTTGAAAAGCGGCAAGCTCGAGGACATGTGCTGACTATGACCATCTTACAAAACTGCTAGAATAGAGGCATGCTCGAGGACATGTGCTGACTATGTCCATCTTATAAAACTGATTGAATAGCGGCACACTCAAGGACATGTGGTGACTATGACCATCTTACATGTGCTGACTATGACCATCTTTCAAAACGGCTTGAAAAGCAGCACGCTCAAGGACATCTGCTTACTATGACCATCTTACAAAACTGCTTGAATAACGGCACGCTCGAGGACATGTGCTGACTATGACCATCTTACAAAACTGCTTTTATAGAGGCACACTCGATGACATGTGCTGACTATGACCATCTTTCAAAACTGCTTGAATAGCGGCACGCTCAAGGACATGTGCTGACTATGACCATTTTACTTCTGCTGACTATGACCATCTTACAAAACTGCTTGAATAGTGGCACGCTCGAAGACATGTGCCGACAATGACCATCTTGCAAAACTGCTTCAATAGCGGCACGCTCGAGGACATGTGCTGAATATGACCATCTTACAAAACTGCTTGAATAGAGGCACGCTCGAGGACATGTTCTGACTATGCCCATCTTAAACAACCGCTGGAATAGGGCATGCTCGAGTACATGCTCTGACTATGGGCATCGTACAAAACTGCTTGACGAGCGGCACGCTCGAGGACATGTTCTGACTATGCCCATCTTACAAAACTGCTTGAATAGAGGCACGCTTGAGGATATGTGCTGACTATGACCATCTTACAAAACTGCTTGAATAGCCGCACGCTCGAGGACATGTGCTGACTATGCCCATCTTACATCTTACAAAACTGCTTGACGAGCGGCACGCTCGAGGACATGTTCTGACTATGCCCATCTTACAAAACTGCTTGAATAGAGGCACGCTTGAGGACATGTGCTGACTATGACCATCTTATAAAACTGCTTGAATAGCGGCACACTCGACGACATGTGCTGACTATGACCATCTTACATTTGCTGACTATGACCATCTTACAAAACTGCTTGAATAGCGGCACGCTCGAGGACATGTGCTGACTATGACCATCTTACAAAACTGCTTGAATAGCGACACGCTCGAGGACATGTGCTGACTATGACCATCTTACGAAACTGCTTGAATCGCGGCACGCTCGAGGACATGCGCTGACTATGCCCATCTTACAAAACTGCTTGAATAGAGGCACGCTCGAGGACATGCGCTGAGTATGCCCAGCTTTCAAAACTGCAAGAATAGCGCACCCTCGAGGACATGCGCCGACTATGCCCATCTTACAAAACTGTTGAATAGCGGCACACTCAAGGACATGTGCTGACTATGACCATTTTACGTGTGCTAACTATGACCATCTTACAAAACTGTTTAAATAAAGGCACGCACGAGGACATGTGCTGACAATGACCATCTTGCAAAACTGCTTCAATAGCGGCATGCTCAAGGACATATGCTGACTATGACCATCTTACATGTGCAGACTATGACCATCTTACAAAACTGCTTGAATTGCGGCAAGCTCGAGGACATGCGCTGACGATGACCATCTCACAAAATTGCTTGAATACCGGCATGCTTAAGGACATGTGCTGACTATGACCATCTTACAAAACTGCTTTTATAGAGGCACGCTTGATGACATGTGCTGACTAGGACCATCTTACAAAACTGCTTGAATAGCGGCATGCTCGAGGACATGTGCTGACTATGACAATCTTACGTGTGCTGACTATGACCATCTTACAAAACTGCTTGAATAGTGGCACACTCGAGGACGTGTGCTGAATATGACCATCTTTCAAAACTGCTTGAATAGCGGCACGCTCGAGGACACGTGCCCACTATGACCATCTTACAAAACTGCTTGAATGGTGGCATGCTCGGGGACATGTGCTTACTATGACCATCTTAAAAAACTGCTTGAATAGCGGCACGCTCGAGGGCATGCGCTGACTATGCCCATCCTACAAAACTGTTTGAATAGCGGCATGCTTGAGGGCATGCGCTGACTATGCCCATCTTACAAAACTGCTTGAATAGCGCACGCTGGAGGATATACGCCGACTATGCCTATCTTACAAAACTGCTTGAATAGCAGCACGCTCGAGGACATGCGCTGACTATGCCCATCTTACAAAACTGCTTGACTAGCGGCACGCTCGAGGACATCCTCTGACTATGCTATGAATAGAGGCATGATTGAGGACATGTGCTGAGTGTGCCCATCTTACAAAACTGCTTGAAAAGTGGAATGCTCGAGGATATGTGCTGACTATGACCGTCTTACAAAACTGCTTGAATAGCGGCACTCTCGAGGACATGTGCTCACTATGACCATCTTACAAAACTGCTTGAATAGTGGCACGCTCGAGGACATGTTCTGTCTATGTTCATCTTAAACACCCGCTGGATTAGGGGCAAGCTCGAGTACACGCTCTGACTATGGCCATCGTACAAAACTGCTTGACGAGCGGCACGCTTGAGGACTTGTTCTGACTATGCCCATCTTACAAACTGCTTGAATAGAGGCACGCTTGAGGACATGTGCTGACTATAACCATCTTACAAAATTGCTTGAATAGCGGCACACTCGACGATATGTGCTGACTATGAACATCTTACATTTGCTGACTATGACCATCTTACAAAACTGCTTGAATAGCGGCACGCTCGAGGACATGTGCTGACTATGAACATCTTACAAAACTGCTTGAATAGAGACACGCTCGAGGACATGTGCTGACTATGACCATCTTACGAAACTGCTTGAATAGCGGCACGCTCGAGGACATGCGCTGACTATGCCCATCTTACAAAACTGCTTGAATAGAGGCACGCTCGAGGACATGCGCTGACTATGCCCAGCTTCCAAAACTGCTTGAATAGCGCACCCTCGAGGACATGCGCCGACTATGCCCATCATACAAAACTGTTGAATAGCGGCACACTCAAGGACATGTGCTGACTATGAATATCTTACATGTGCTGACTATGACCATCTTAGATGTGCTGACTATGACCATCTTACACTTGCTGACTATGACCATCTTACACAACTGCTTGAATAGAGGCACACTCGATGACATGTGCTGTCTATGACCATCTTACAAAACTGCTTGAATAGCGGCACGCTCAAGGACATGTGCTTACTATGACCATTTTACGTGTGCTGACTATGACCATCTTACAAAACTGTTTAAATAAAGGCACGCTCGAGGACATGTGCTGACAATGACCATCTTGCAAAACTGCTTCAATAGCGGCATGCTCAAGGACATATGCTGACTATGACCATCTTACATATGCAGACTATGACCATCTTACAAAACTGCTTGAATAGTGGCACGCTCAAGGACATGTTCTGTCTATGCCCATCTTAAACACCCGCTGGATTAGGGGCAAGCTCGAGTACACGCTCTGACTATGGCCATCGTACAAAACTGCTTGACGAGCGGCACGCCTGAGGACTTGTTCTGACTATGCCCATCTTACAAAACTGCTTGAATAGAAGCACGCTTGAGGACATGTGCAGACTATGACCATCTTACAAAACTGCTTGAATAGCGGCACACTCGACGACATGTGCTGACTATGAACATCTTACATTTGCTGACTATGACCATCTTACAAAACTGCTTGAATAGCGGCACGCTCGAGGACATGTGCTGACTATGAACATCTTACAAAACTGCTTGAATAGAGACACGCTCGAGGACATGTGCTGCCTATGACCATCTTACGAAACTGCTTGAATCGCGGCACGCTCGAGGACATGCGCTGACTATGACCATCTTACATTTGCTGACTATGACCATCTTACAAAACTGCTTGAATAGCGGCACGCTCGAGGACATGTGCTGACTATGAACATCTTACAAAACTGCTTGAATAGCGACACGCTCGAGGACATGTGCTGACTATCACCATCTTACGAAACTGCTTGAATCGCGGCACGCTCGAGGACATGCGCTGACTATGCCCATCTTACAAAACTGCTTGAATAGAGGCACGCTCGAGGACATGCGCTGAGTATGCCCAGCTTTCAAAACTGCAAGAATAGCGCACCCTCGAGGACATGCGCCGACTATGCCCATCTTACAAAACTGTTGAATAGCGGCACACTCAAGGACATGTGCTGACTATGAATATCTTACATGTGCTGACTATGACCATCTTACATGTGCTGACTATGACCATCTTACACTTGCTGACTATGACCATCTTACACAACTGCTTGAATAGAGGCACACTCGATGACATGTGCTGACTATGACCATCTTACAAAACTGCTTGAATAGCGGCACGCTGAAGGACATGTGCTGACTATGACCATTTTACGTGTGCTGACTATGACCATCTTACAAAACTGTTTAAATAAAGGCACGCTCGAGGACATGTGCTGACAATGACCATCTTGCAAAACTGCTTCAATAGCGGCATGCTCAAGGACATATGCTGACTATGACCATCTTACATGTGCAGACTATGACCATCTTACAAAACTGCTTGAATTGCGGCAAGCTC
This sequence comes from Triturus cristatus, assembly GCF_964204655.1. NCBI lineage: Eukaryota > Metazoa > Chordata > Amphibia > Caudata > Salamandridae > Triturus > Triturus cristatus. The sequence continues at coordinate 164,701,635 of NC_140579.1, forward strand.
GAGGACATGCGCTGACGATGACCATCTCACAAAATTGCATGAATACCGGCATGCTTAAGGACATGTGCTGACTATGACCATCTTACAAAACTGCTTATATAGAGGCACGCTCGATGACATTTGCTGACTAGGACCATCTTACAAAACTGCTTGAATAGCGGCACGCTCGAGGACATGTGCTGACTATGAACATCTTACAAAACTGCTTGAATAGCGACACGCTCGAGGACATGTGCTGACTATGACCATCTTACGAAACTGCTTGAATCGCGGCACGCTCGAGGACATGCGCTGACTATGCCCATCTTACAAAACTGCTTCTATAGAGGCACGCTCAAGGACATGCGCTGAGTATGCCCAGCTTTCAAAACTGCTTGAATAGCGCACCCTCGAGGACATGCGCCGACTATGCCCATCTTACAAAACTGTTGAATAGCGGCACACTCAAGGACATGTGCTGACCATGAATGTCTTACATGTGCTGACTATGACCATCTTACATGTGCTGACTATGACCATCTTACACTTGCTGACTATGACCATCTTACACAACTGCTTGAATAGAGGCACACTCGATGACATGTGCTGACTATGACCATCTTACAAAACTGCTTGAATAGCGGCACGCTCAAGGACATGTGCTGACTATGACCATTTTACGTGTGCTGACTATGACCATCTTACAAAACTGTTTAAATAAAGGCACGCTCGAGGACATGTGCTGACAATGACCATCTTGCAAAACTGCTTCAATAGCGGAATGCTCAAGGACATATGCTGACTATGACCATCTTACATGTGCAGACTATGACCATCTTACAAAACTGCTTGAATTGCGGCAAGCTCGAGGACATGCGCTGACGATGACCATCTCACAAAATTGCTTGAATACCGGCATGCTTAAGGACATGTGCTGACTATGACCATCTTACAAAACTGCTTTTATAGAGGCACGCTCGATGAAATGTGCTGACTATGACAATCTTACGTGTGCTGACTATGACCATCTTACAAAACTGCTTGAATAGTGGCACACTCGAGGACGTGTGCTGAATATGACCATCTTTCAAAACTGCTTGAATAGCGGCACGCTCGAGGACACGTGCCCACTATGACCATCTTACAAAACTGCTTGAATAGCGGCATGCTCGGGGACATGTGCTGACCATGACCATCCTAAAAAAACTGCTTGAATAGCGGCACGCTCGAGGGCATGCGCTGACTATGCCCATCCTACAAAACTGTTTGAATAGCGGCATGCTTGAGGACATGCGCTGACTATGCCCATCTTACAAAACTGCTTGAATAGCGCACGCTGGAGGACATACGCCGACTATGCCTATCTTACAAAACTGCTTGAATAGCAGCACGCTCGAGGACATGCGCTGACTATGCCCATCTTACAAAACTGCTTGACTAGCGGCACGCTCGAGGACATCCTCTGACTATGCTATGAATACAGGCATGATTGAGCACATGTGCTGAGTGTGCCCATCTTACAAAACTGCTTGAAAAGAGGAATGCTCGGGGATATGTGCTGACTATGACCATCTTACAAAACTGCTTTAATAGTGGCATGCTCGAGGACATGTGCTCACTATGACCATCTTACAAAACTGCTTGAATAGTGCCACGCTCGAGGACATGTTCTGTCTATGCCCATCTTAAACAACCGCTGGATTAGGGGCAAGCTCGAGTACACGCTCTGACTATGGCCATCGAACAAAACTGCTTGACGAGCAGCACGCTCGAGGACATGTTCTGACTATGCCCATATTACAAAACTGCTTGAATAGCGGCACACTCGACGACATGTGCTGACTATGACCATCTTACATTTGCTGACTATGACCATCTTACAAAACGGCTTGAATAGCGGCACGCTCGAGGACATGTGCTGAATATGAACATCTTACAAAACTGCTTGAATAGCGACACGCTCGAGGACATGTGCTGGCTATGACCATCTTACGAAACTGCTTGAATCGCGGCACGCTCGAGGACATGCGCTGACTATGCCCATCTTACAAAACTGCTTGAATAGAGGCACGCTCGAGGACATGCGCTGACTATGCCCAGCTTCCAAAACTGCTTGAATAGCGCACCCTCGAGGACATGCGCCGACTATGCCCACCTTACAAAACTGTTGAATAGCGGCACATTTAAGGACATGTGCTGACTATGAATATCTTACATGTGCTGACTATGACCATCTTAGATGTGCTGACTATGACCATCTTACACTTGCTGACTATGACCATCTTACACAACTGCTTGAATAGAGGCACACTCAACTACATGTGCTGTCTATGACCATCTTGCAAAACTGCTTCAATAGCGGCATGCTCAAGGACACATGCTGACTATGACCATCTTACATGTGCAGACTATGACCATCTTACAAAACGGCTTGAATTGAGGCAAGCTCGAGGACATGCGCTGACGATGACCATCTCACAAAATTGCTTGAATACCTGCATGCTTAAGGACATGTGCTGACTATGACCATCTTACAAAACTGCTTTTATAGAGGCACGCTCGATGACATGTGCTGACTAGGACCATCTTACAAAACTGCTTGAATAGCGGCACGCTCGAGGACATGTGCTGACTATGACAATCTTACGTGTGCTGACTATGACCATCTTACAAAACTGCTTGAATAGTGGCACACTCGAGGACGTGTGCTGAATATGACCATCTTTCAAAACTGACTAGGACCATCTTACAAAACTACTTGAATAGCGGCACGCTCGAGGACATATGCTGACTATGATCATCTTACGTGTGCTGACTATGGCAATCTTACAAAACTGCTTGAATAGTGGCACGCTCGAGGACTTGTGCTGACAATAACCATCTTAGAAAACTGCTTGAATAGCAGCACACTCGAGGGCGGGTGCTGAATATGACCATCTTTCAAAACTGCTTGAATAGCGGCACGCTCGAGGACATGTGCTGACTATGAACATCTTACAAAACAGCTTGTATAGCGGCACGCTCAAGGACATGTGCTGACTATGACCATCTTACAAAACTGCTTGAATAGCGACACACTCAAGGACATGTGCTGACTATGAACATCTTACATGTGCTGACTAGGACCATCTTACAAAAGTGCGTGAATAGCGGCAAGCTCGAGGACATGTGCTGACTATGCTCATCTTGCTAAACTGCTTGAATAGCGGCACACTCACGTACATGCTCTGACTATGCCCATCGTACAAAACTGCTTGACTAGCGGCACGCTCTAGGACATGTTCTGACTATGCCCATTTTACAAACCTGCTTGAATAGAGGCACGCTCGAGGACATGTGCTGACTATGCCCATCTTACAAAACTGCTTGAATAGAGGCATGTTTGAGGACATGTGCTGACTATGCCCATCTTACAAAACTGCTTGAAAAGAGGCACGCTCAAGGACATGTGCTAACTATACCGATCTTACAAAACTGCTTGAATAGCGGCACGCTCGAGGACATGTGCTGACTATGCCCATCTTACATCTTACAAAACTGCTTGAAAAGCGGCAAGCTCGAGGACATGTGCTGACTATGACCATCTTACAAAACTGCTAGAATAGAGGCATGCTCGAGGACATGTGCTGACTATGTCCATCTTATAAAACTGATTGAATAGCGGCACACTCAAGGACATGTGGTGACTATGACCATCTTACATGTGCTGACTATGACCATCTTTCAAAACGGCTTGAAAAGCAGCACGCTCAAGGACATCTGCTTACTATGACCATCTTACAAAACTGCTTGAATAACGGCACGCTCGAGGACATGTGCTGACTATGACCATCTTACAAAACTGCTTTTATAGAGGCACACTCGATGACATGTGCTGACTATGACCATCTTTCAAAACTGCTTGAATAGCGGCACGCTCAAGGACATGTGCTGACTATGACCATTTTACTTCTGCTGACTATGACCATCTTACAAAACTGCTTGAATAGTGGCACGCTCGAAGACATGTGCCGACAATGACCATCTTGCAAAACTGCTTCAATAGCGGCACGCTCGAGGACATGTGCTGAATATGACCATCTTACAAAACTGCTTGAATAGAGGCACGCTCGAGGACATGTTCTGACTATGCCCATCTTAAACAACCGCTGGAATAGGGCATGCTCGAGTACATGCTCTGACTATGGGCATCGTACAAAACTGCTTGACGAGCGGCACGCTCGAGGACATGTTCTGACTATGCCCATCTTACAAAACTGCTTGAATAGAGGCACGCTTGAGGATATGTGCTGACTATGACCATCTTACAAAACTGCTTGAATAGCGGCACGCTCGAGGACATGTGCTGACTATGCCCATCTTACATCTTACAAAACTGCTTGACGAGCGGCACGCTCGAGGACATGTTCTGACTATGCCCATCTTACAAAACTGCTTGAATAGAGGCACGCTTGAGGACATGTGCTGACTATGACCATCTTATAAAACTGCTTGAATAGCGGCACACTCAACGACATGTGCTGACTATGACCATCTTACATTTGCTGACTATGACCATCTTACAAAACTGCTTGAATAGCGGCACGCTCGAGGACATGTGCTGACTATGACCATCTTACAAAACTGCTTGAATAGCGACACGCTCGAGGACATGTGCTGACTATGACCATCTTACGAAACTGCTTGAATCGCGGCACGCTCGAGGACATGCGCTGACTATGCCCATCTTACAAAACTGCTTGAATAGAGGCACGCTCGAGGACATGCGCTGAGTATGCCCAGCTTTCAAAACTGCAAGAATAGCGCACCCTCGAGGACATGCACCGACTATGCCCATCTTACAAAACTGTTGAATAGCGGCACACTCAAGGACATGTGCTGACTATGACCATTTTACGTGTGCTAACTATGACCATCTTACAAAACTGTTTAAATAAAGGCACGCACGAGGACATGTGCTGACAATGACCATCTTGCAAAACTGCTTCAATAGCGGCATGTTCAAGGACATATGCTGACTATGACCATCTTACATGTGCAGACTATGACCATCTTACAAAACTGCTTGAATTGCGGCAAGCTCGAGGACATGCGCTGACGATGACCATCTCACAAAATTGCTTGAATACCGGCATGCTTAAGGACATGTGCTGACTATGACCATCTTACAAAACTGCTTTTATAGAGGCACGCTCGATGACATGTGCTGACTAGGACCATCTTACAAAACTGCTTGAATAGCGGCATGCTCGAGGACATGTGCTGACTATGACAATCTTACGTGTGCTGACTATGACCATCTTACAAAACTGCTTGAATAGTGGCACACTCGAGGACGTGTGCTGAATATGACCATCTTTGAAAACTGCTTGAATAGCGGCACGCTCGAGGACACGTGCCCACTATGACCATCTTACAAAACTGCTTGAATGGTGGCATGCTCGGGGACATGTGCTTACTATGACCATCTTAAAAAACTGCTTGAATAGCGGCACGCTCGAGGGCATGCGCTGACTATGCCCATCCTACAAAACTGTTTGAATAGCGGCATGCTTGAGGGCATGCGCTGACTATGCCCATCTTACAAAACTGCTTGAATAGCGCACGCTGGAGGATATACGCCGACTATGCCTATCTTACAAAACTGCTTGAATAGCAGCACGCTCGAGGACATGCGCTGACTATGCCCATCTTACAAAACTGCTTGACTAGCGGCACGCTCGAGGACATCCTCTGACTATGCTATGAATAGAGGCATGATTGAGGACATGTGCTGAGTGTGCCCATCTTACAAAACTGCTTGAAAAGTGGAATGCTCGAGGATATGTGCTGACTATGACCGTCTTACAAAACTGCTTGAATAGCGGCACTCTCGAGGACATGTGCTCACTATGACCATCTTACAAAACTGCTTGAATAGTGGCACGCTCGAGGACATGTTCTGTCTATGTTCATCTTAAACACCCGCTGGATTAGGGGCAAGCTCGAGTACACGCTCTGACTATGGCCATCGTACAAAACTGCTTGACGAGCGGCACGCTTGAGGACTTGTTCTGACTATGCCCATCTTACAAACTGCTTGAATAGAGGCACGCTTGAGGACATGTGCTGACTATAACCATCTTACAAAATTGCTTGAATAGCGGCACACTCGACGACATGTGCTGACTATGAACATCTTACATTTGCTGACTATGACCATCTTACAAAACTGCTTGAATAGCGGCACGCTCGAGGACATGTGCTGACTATGAACATCTTACAAAACTGCTTGAATAGAGACACGCTCGAGGACATGTGCTGACTATGACCATCTTACGAAACTGCTTGAATCGCGGCACGCTCGAGGACATGCGCTGACTATGCCCATCTTACAAAACTGCTTGAATAGAGGCACGCTCGAGGACATGCGCTGACTATGCCCAGCTTCCAAAACTGCTTGAATAGCGCACCCTCGAGGACATGCGCCGACTATGCCCATCATACAAAACTGTTGAATAGCGGCACACTCAAGGACATGTGCTGACTATGAATATCTTACATGTGCTGACTATGACCATCTTAGATGTGCTGACTATGACCATCTTACACTTGCTGACTATGACCATCTTACACAACTGCTTGAATAGAGGCACACTCGATGACATGTGCTGTCTATGACCATCTTACAAAACTGCTTGAATAGCGGCACGCTCAAGGACATGTGCTTACTATGACCATTTTACGTGTGCTGACTATGACCATCTTACAAAACTGTTTAAATAAAGGCACGCTCGAGGACATGTGCTGACAATGACCATCTTGCAAAACTGCTTCAATAGCGGCATGCTCAAGGACATATGCTGACTATGACCATCTTACATATGCAGACTATGACCATCTTACAAAACTGCTTGAATAGTGGCACGCTCAAAGACATGTTCTGTCTATGCCCATCTTAAACACCCGCTGGATTAGGGGCAAGCTCGAGTACACGCTCTGACTATGGCCATCGTACAAAACTGCTTGACGAGCGGCACGCCTGAGGACTTGTTCTGACTATGCCCATCTTACAAAACTGCTTGAACAGAAGCACGCTTGAGGACATGTGCTGACTATGACCATCTTATAAAACTGCTTGAATAGCGGCACACTCGACGACATGTGCTGACTATGACCATCTTACATTTGCTGACTATGACCATCTTACAAAACTGCTTGAATAGCGGCACGCTCGAGGACATGTGCTGACTATGACCATCTTACAAAACTGCTTGAATAGCGACACGCTCGAGGACATGTGCTGACAATGACCATCTTACGAAACTGCTTGAATCGCGGCACGCTCGAGGACATGCGCTGACTATGCCCATCTTACAAAACTGCTTGAATAGAGGCACGCTCGAGGACATGCGCTGAGTATGCCCAGCTTTCAAAACTGCAAGAATAGCGCACCCTCGAGGACATGCGCCGACTATGCCCATCTTACAAAACTGTTGAATAGCGGCACACTCAAGGACATGTGCTGACTATGACCATTTTACGTGTGCTAACTATGACCATCTTACAAAACTGTATAAATAAAGGCACGCACGAGGACATGTGCTGACAATGACCATCTTGCAAAACTGCTTCAATAGCGGCATGCTCAAGGACATATGCTGACTATGACCATCTTACATGTGCAGACTATGACCATCTTACAAAACTGCTTGAATTGCGGCAAGCTCGAGGACATGCGCTGACGATGACCATCTCACAAAATTGCTTGAATACCGGCATGCTTAAGGACATGTGCTGACTATGACCATCTTACAAAACTGCTTTTATAGAGGCACGCTCGATGACATGTGCTGACTAGGACCATCTTACAAAACTGCTTGAATAGCGGCATGCTCGAGGACATGTGCTGACTATGACAATCTTACGTGTGCTGACTATGACCATCTTACAAAACTGCTTGAATAGTGGCACACTCGAGGACGTGTGCTGAATATGACCATCTTTCAAAACTGCTTGAATAGCGGCACGCTCGAGGACACGTGCCCACTATGACCATCTTACAAAACTGCTTGAATGGTGGCATGCTCGGGGACATGTGCTTACTATGACCATCTTAAAAAACTGCTTGAATAGCGGCACGCTCGAGGGCATGCGCTGACTATGCCCATCCTACAAAACTGTTTGAATAGCGGCATGCTTGAGGGCATGCGCTGACTATGCCCATCTTACAAAACTGCTTGAATAGCGCACGCTGGAGGATATACGCCGACTATGCCTATCTTACAAAACTGCTTGAATAGCAGCACGCTCGAGAACATGCGCTGACTATGCCCATCTTACAAAACTGTTTGACTAGCGGCACGCTCGAGGACATCCTCTGACTATGCTATGAATAGAGGCATGATTGAGGACATGTGCTGAGTGTGCCCATCTTACAAAACTGCTTGAAAAGTGGAATGCTCGAGGATATGTGCTGACTATGACCGTCTTACAAAACTGCTTGAATAGCGGCACTCTCGAGGACATGTGCTCACTATGACCATCTTACAAAACTGCTTGAATAGTGGCACGCTCGAGGACATGTTCTGTCTATGTTCATCTTAAACACCCGCTGGATTAGGGGCAAGCTCGAGTACACGCTCTGACTATGGCCATCGTACAAAACTGCTTGACGAGCGGCACGCTTGAGGACATGTGCTGACTATAACCATCTTACAAAATTGCTTGAATAGCGGCACACTCGACGACATGTGCTGACTATGAACATCTTACATTTGCTGACTATGACCATCTTACAAAACTGCTTGAATAGCGGCACGCTCGAGGACATGTGCTGACTATGAACATCTTACAAAACTGCTTGAATAGAGACACGCTCGAGGACATGTGCTGACTATGACCATCTTACGAAACTGCTTGAATCGCGGCACGCTCGAGGACATGCGCTGACTATGCCCATCTTACAAAACTGCTTGAATAGAGGCACGCTCGAGGACATGCGCTGACTATGCCCAGCTTCCAAAACTGCTTGAATAGCGCACCCTCGAGGACATGCGCCGACTATGCCCATCATACAAAACTGTTGAATAGCGGCACACTCAAGGACATGTGCTGACTATGAATATCTTACATGTGCTGACTATGACCATCTTAGATGTGCTGACTATGACCATCTTACACTTGCTGACTATGACCATCTTACACAACTGCTTGAATAGAGGCACACTCGATGACATGTGCTGTCTATGACTATCTTACAAAACTGCTTGAATAGCGGCACGCTCAAGGACATGTGCTTACTATGACCATTTTACGTGTGCTGACTATGACCATCTTACAAAACTGTTTAAATAAAGGCACGCTCGAGGACATGTGCTGACAATGACCATCTTGCAAAACTGCTTCAATAGCGGCATGCTCAAGGACATATGCTGACTATGACCATCTTACATATGCAGACTATGACCATCTTACAAAACTGCTTGAATAGTGGCACGCTCAAGGACATGTTCTGTCTATGCCCATCTTAAACACCCGCTGGATTAGGGGCAAGCTCGAGTACACGCTCTGACTATGGCCATCGTACAAAACTGCTTGACGAGCGGCACGCCTGAGGACTTGTTCTGACTATGCCCATCTTACAAAACTGCTTGAACAGAAGCACGCTTGAGGACATGTGCTGACTATGACCATCTTACAAAACTGCTTGAATAGCGGCACACTCGACGACATGTGCTGACTATGAACATCTTACATTTGCTGACTATGACCATCTTACAAAACTGCTTGAATAGCGGCACGCTCGAGGACATGTGCTGACTATGAACATCTTACAAAACTGATTGAATAGAGACACGCTCGAGGACATGCGCTGACTATGCCCATCCTACAAAACTGTTTGAATAGCGGCATGCTTGAGGGCATGCGCTGACTATGCCCATCTTACAAAACTGCTTGAATAGCGCACGCTGGAGGATATACGCCGACTATGCCTATCTTACAAAACTGCTTGAATAGCAGCACGCTCGAGGACATGCGCTGACTATGCCCATCTTACAAAACTGTTTGACTAGCGGCACGCTCGAGGACATCCTCTGACTATGCTATGAATAGAGGCATGATTGAGGACATGTGCTGAGTGTGCCCATCTTACAAAACTGCTTGAAAAGTGGAATGCTCGAGGATATGTGCTGACTATGACCGTCTTACAAAACTGCTTGAATAGCGGCACTCTCGAGGACATGTGCTCACTATGACCATCTTACAAAACTGCTTGAATAGTGGCACGCTCGAGGACATGTTCTGTCTATGTTCATCTTAAACACCCGCTGGATTAGGGGCAAGCTCGAGTACACGCTCTGACTATGGCCATCGTACAAAACTGCTTGACGAGCGGCACGCTTGAGGACTTGTTCTGACTATGCCCATCTTACAAACTGCTTGAATAGAGGCACGCTTGAGGACATGTGCTGACTATAACCATCTTACAAAATTGCTTGAATAGCGGCACACTCGACGACATGTGCTGACTATGAACATCTTACATTTGCTGACTATGACCATCTTACAAAACTGCTTGAATAGCGGCACGCTCGAGGACATGTGCTGACTATGAACATCTTACAAAACTGCTTGAATAGAGACACGCTCGAGGACATGTGCTGACTATGACCATCTTACGAAACTGCTTGAATCGCGGCACGCTCGAGGACATGCGCTGACTATGCCCATCTTACAAAACTGCTTGAATAGAGGCACGCTTGAGGACATGCGCTGACTATGCCCAGCTTCCAAAACTGCTTGAATAGCGCACCCTCGAGGACATGCGCCGACTATGCCCATCATACAAAACTGTTGAATAGCGGCACACTCAAGGACATGTGCTGACTATGAATATCTTACATGTGCTGACTATGACCATCTTAGATGTGCTGACTATGACCATCTTACACTTGCTGACTATGACCATCTTACACAACTGCTTGAATAGAGGCACACTCAATGACATGTGCTGTCTATGACCATCTTACAAAACTGCTTGAATAACGGCACGCTCAAGGACATGTGCTGACTATGACCATTTTACGTGTGCTGACTATGACCATCTTACAAAACTGTTTAAATAAAGGCACGCTCGAGGACATGTGCTGACAATGACCATCTTGCAAAACTGCTTCAATAGCGGCATGCTCAAGGACATATGCTGACTATGACCATCTTACATGTGCAGACTATGACCATCTTACAAAACTGCTTGAATTGCGGCAAGCTCGAAGACATGCGCTGACGATGACCATCTCACAAAATTGCTTGAATACCGGCATGCTTAAGGACATGTGCGGACTATGACCATCTTACAAAACTGCTTTTATAGAGGCACGCTCGATGACATGTGCTGACTAGGACCATCTTACAAAACTGCTTGAATAGCGGCACGCTCGAGGACATGTGCTGACTATGACAATCTTACGTGTGCTGACTATGACCATCTTACAAAACTGCTTGAATAGTGGCACACTCGAGGACGTGTGCTGAATATGACCATCTTTCAAAACTGCTTGAATAGCGGCATGCTCGAGGACATGTGCCCACTATGACCATCTTACAAAACTGCTTGAATAACGGCATGCTCGGGGACATGTGCTGACTATGCCCATCTTACAAAACTGCTTGAATAGAGGCACGCTTGAGGACATGTGCTGACTATGACCATCTTACAAAACTGCTTGAATAGCGGCACACTCGACGACATGTGCTGACTATGAACATCTTACATTTGCTGACTATGCCCATCTTACAAAACTGCTTGAATAGAGGCACGCTCGAGGACATGCGCTGACTATGCCCAGCTTCCAAAACTGCTTGAATAGCGCACCCTCGAGGACATGCGCCGACTATGCCCATCATACAAAACTGTTGAATAGCGGCACACTCAAGGACATGTGCTGACTATGAATATCTTACATGTGCTGACTATGACCATCTTAGATGTGCTGACTATGACCATCTTACACTTGCTGACTATGACCATCTTACACAACTGCTTGAATAGAGGCACACTCGATGACATGTGCTGTCTATGACCATCTTACAAAACTGCTTGAATAGCGGCACGCTCAAGGACATGTGCTTACTATGACCATTTTACGTGTGCTGACTATGACCATCTTACAAAACTGTTTAAATAAAGGCACGCTCGAGGACATGTGCTGACAATGACCATCTTGCAAAACTGCTTCAATAGCGGCATGCTCAAGGACATATGCTGACTATGACCATCTTACATATGCAGACTATGACCATCTTACAAAACTGCTTGAATAGTGGCACGCTCAAGGACATGTTCTGTCTATGCCCATCTTAAACACCCGCTGGATTAGGGGCAAGCTCGAGTACACGCTCTGACTATGGCCATCGTACAAAACTGCTTGACGAGCGGCACGCCTGAGGACTTGTTCTGACTATGCCCATCTTACAAAACTGCTTGAACAGAAGCACGCTTGAGGACATGTGCTGACTATGACCATCTTACAAAACTGCTTGAATAGCGGCACACTCGACGACATGTGCTGACTATGAACATCTTACATTTGCTGACTATGACCATCCTACAAAACTGCTTGAATAGCGGCACGCTCGAGGACATGTGCTGACTATGAACATCTTACAAAACTGATTGAATAGAGACACGCTCGAGGACATGGGCTGACTATGACCATCTTACGAAACTGCTTGAATCGCGGCACGCTCGAGGACATGCGCTGACTATGACCATCTTACATTTGCTGACTATGACCATCTTACAAAACTGCTTGAATAGCGGCACGCTCGAGGACATGTGCTGACTATGAACATCTTACAAAACTGCTTGAATAGCGACACGCTCGAGGACATGTGCTGACTATCACCATCTTACGAAACTGCTTATATCGCGGCACGCTCGAAGACATGCGCTGACTATGCCCATCTTACAAAACTGCTTGAATAGAGGCACGCTCGAGGACATGCGCTGAGTATGCCCAGCTTTCAAAACTGCAAGAATAGCGCACCCTCGAGGACATGCGCCGACTATGCCCATCTTACAAAACTGTTGAATAGCGGCACACTCAAGGACATGTGCTGACTATGAATATCTTACATGTGCTGACTATGACCATCTTACATGTGCTGACTATGACCATCTTACACTTGCTGACTATGACCATCTTACACAACTGCTTGAATAGAGGCACACTCGATGACATGTGCTGACTATGACCATCTTACAAAACTGCTTGAATAGCGGCACGCTGAAGGACATGTGCTGACTATGAACATTTTACGTGTGCTGACTATGACCATCTTACAAAACTGTTTAAATAAAGGCACGCTCGAGGACATGTGCTGACAATGACCATCTTGCAAAACTGCTTCAATAGCGGCATGCTCAAGGACATATGCTGACTATGACCATCTTACATGTGCAGACTATGACCATCTTACAAAACTGCTTGAATTGCGGCAAGCTCGAGGACATGCGCTGACGATGACCATCTCACAAAATTGCATGAATACCGGCATGCTTAAGGACATGTGCTGACTATGACCATCTTACAAAACTGCTTTTATAGAGGCACGCTCGATGACATGTGCTGACTAGGACCATCTTACAAAACTGCTTGAATAGCGGCATGCTCGAGGACATGTGCTGACTATGACAATCTTACGTGTGCTGACTATGACCATCTTACAAAACTGCTTGAATAGTGGCACACTCGAGGACCTGTGCTGAATATGACCATCTTTCAAAACTGCTTGAATAGCGGCACACTCGACGACATGTGCTGACTATGAACATCTTACATTTGCTGACTATGACCATCTTACAAAACTGCTTGAATAGCGGCACGCTCGAGGACATGTGCTGACTATGAACATCTTACAAAACTGCTTGAATAGAGACACGCTCGAGGACATGTGCTGACTATGACCATCTTACGAAACTGCTTGAATCGCGGCACGCTCGAGGACATGCGCTGACTATGACCATCTTACATTTGCTGACTATGACCATCTTACAAAACTGCTTGAATAGCGGCACGCTCGAGGACATGTGCTGACTATGAACATCTTACAAAACTGCTTGAATAGCGACACGCTCGAGGACATGTGCTGACTATCACCATCTTACGAAACTGCTTGAATCGCGGCACGCTCGAGGACATGCGCTGACTATGCCCATCTTACAAAACTGCTTGAATAGAGGCACGCTCGAGGACATGCGCTGAGTATGCCCAGCTTTCAAAACTGCAAGAATAGCGCACCCTCGAGGACATGCGCCGACTATGCCCATCTTACAAAACTGTTGAATAGCGGCACACTCAAGGACATGTGCTGACTATGAATATCTTACATGTGCTGACTATGACCATCTTACATGTGCTGACTATGACCATCTTACACTTGCTGACTATGACCATCTTACACAACTGCTTGAATAGAGGCACACTCGATGACATGTGCTGACTATGACCATCTTACAAAACTGCTTGAATAGCGGCACGCTGAAGGACATGTGCTGACTATGACCATTTTACGTGTGCTGACTATGACCATCTTACAAAACTGTTTAAATAAAGGCACGCTCGAGGACATGTGCTGACAATGACCATCTTGCAAAACTGCTTCAATAGCGGCATGCTCAAGGACATATGCTGACTATGACCATCTTACATGTGCAGACTATGACCATCTTACAAAACTGCTTGAATTGCGGCAAGCTCGAGGACATGCGCTGATGATGACCATCTCACAAAATTGCATGAATACCGGCATGCTTAAGGACATGTGCTGACTATGACCATCTTACAAAACTGCTTTTATAGAGGCACGCTCGATGACATGTGCTGACTAGGACCATCTGACAAAACTGCTTGAATAGCGGCATGCTCGAGGACATGTGCTGACTATGACAATCTTACGTGTGCTGACTATGACCATCTTACAAAACTGCTTGAATAGTGGCACACTCGAGGACCTGTGCTGAATATGACCATATTTCAAAACTGCTTGAATAGCGGCACGCTCGAGGACACGTGCCCACTATGACCATCTTACAAAACTGCTTGAATAGTGGCATGCTCGGGGACATGTGCTTACTATGACCATCTTAAAAAACTGCTTGAATAGCGGCACGCTCGAGGGCATGCGCTGACTATGCCCATCCTACAAAACTGTTTGAATAGCGGCATGCTTGAGGGCATGCGCTGACTATGCCCATCTTACAAAACTGCTTGAATAGCGCACGCTGGAGGACATACGCCGACTATGCCTATCTTACAAAACTGCTTGAATAGCAGCACGCTCGAGGACATGCGCTGACTATGCCCATCTTACAAAACTGCTTGACTAGCGGCACGCTCGAGGACATCCTCTGACTATGCTATGAATAGAGGCATGATTGAGGACATGTGCTGAGTGTGCCCATCTTACAAAACTGCTTGAAAAGAGGAATGCTCGAGGATATGTGCTGACTATGACCGTCTTACAAAACTGCTTGAATAGCGGCACTCTCGAGGACATGTGCTCACTATGACCATCTTACAAAACTGCTTGAATAGTGGCACGCTCGAGGACATGTTCTGTCTATGTCCATCTTAAACACCCGCTGGATTAGGGGCAAGCTCGAGTACACGCTCTGACTATGGCCATCGTACAAAACTGCTTGACGAGCGGCACGCTTGAGGACTTGTTCTGACTATGCCCATCTTACAAAACTGCTTGAATAGAGGCACGCTTCAGGACATGTGCTGACTATAACCATCTTACAAAATTGCTTGAATAGCGGCACACTCGACGACATGTGCTGACTATGAACATCTTACATTTGCTGACTATGACCATCTTACAAAAGTGCTTGAATAGCCGCACGCTCGAGGACATGTGCTGACTATGAACATCTTACAAAACTGCTTGAATAGAGACACGCTCGAGGACATGTGCTGACTATGACCATCTTACGAAACTGCTTGAATCGCGGCACGCTCGAGGACATGCGCTGACTATGCCCATCTTACAAAACTGCTTGAATAGAGGCACGCTCGAGGACATGCGCTGACTATGCCCAGCTTCCAAAACTGCTTGAATAGCGCACACTCGAGGACATGCGCCGACTATGCCCATCATACAAAACTGTTGAATAGCGGCACACTCAAGGACATGTGCTGACTATGAATATCTTACATGTGCTGACTATGACCATCTTAGATGTGCTGACTATGACCATCTTACACTTGCTGACTATGACCATCTTACACAACTGCTTGAATAGAGGCACACTCGATGACATGTGCTGTCTATGACCATCTTACAAAACTGCTTGAATAGCGGCACGCTCAAGGACATGTGCTTACTATGACCATTTTACGTGTGCTGACTATGACCATCTTACAAAACTGTTTAAATAAAGGCACGCTCGAGGACATGTGCTGACAATGACCATCTTGCAAAACTGCTTCAATAGCGGCATGCTCAAGGACATATGCTGACTATGACCATCTTACATATGCAGACTATGACCATCTTACAAAACTGCTTGAATAGTGGCACGCTCGAGGACATGTTCTGTCTATGCCCATCTTAAACACGCGCTGGATTAGGGGCAAGCTCGAGTACACGCTCTGACTATGGCCATGTTACAAAACTGCTTGACGAGCGGCACGCCTGAGGACTTGTTCTGACTATGCCCATCTTACAAAACTGCTTGAATAGAGGCACGCTTGAGGACATGTGCTGACTATGACCATCTTACAAAACTGCTTGAATAGCGGCACACTCGACGACATGTGCTGACTATGAACATCTTACATTTGCTGACTATGACCATCTTACAAAACTGCTTGAATAGCGGCACGCTCGAGGACATGTGCTGACTATGAACATCTTACAAAACTGCTTGAATAGAGACACGCTCGAGGACATGTGCTGACTATGACCATCTTACGAAACTGCTTGAATCGCGGCACGCTCGAGGACATGCGCTGACTATGCCCATCTTACAAAACTGCTTGAATAGAGGCACGCTCGAGGACATGCGCTGACTATGCCCAGCTTCCAAAACTGCTTGAATAGCGCACACTCGAGGACATGCGCCGACTATGCCCATCATACAAAACTGTTGAATAGCGGCACACTCAAGGACATGTGCTGACTATGAATATCTTACATGTGCTGACTATAACCATCTTAGATGTGCTGACTATGACCATCTTACACTTGCTGACTATGACCATCTTACACAACTGCTTGAATAGAGGCACACTCGATGACATGTGCTGTCTATGACCATCTTACAAAACTGCTTGAATAGCGGCACGCTCAAGGACATGTGCTTACTATGACCATTTTACGTGTGCTGACTATGACCATCTTACAAAACTGTTTAAATAAAGGCACGCTCGAGGACATGTGCTGACAATGACCATCTTGCAAAACTGCTTCAATAGCGGCATGCTCAAGGACATATGCTGACTATGACCATCTTACATATGCAGACTATGACCATCTTACAAAACTGCTTGAATAGTGGCACGCTCGAGGACATGTTCTGTCTATGCCCATCTTAAACACGCGCTGGATTAGGGGCAAGCTCGAGTACACGCTCTGACTATGGCCATGTTACAAAACTGCTTGACGAGCGGCACGCCTGAGGACTTGTTCTGACTATGCCCATCTTACAAAACTGCTTGAATAGAGGCACGCTTGAGGACATGTGCTGACTATGACCATCTTACAAAACTGCTTGAATAGCGGCACACTCGACGACATGTGCTGACTATGAACATCTTACATTTGCTGACTATGACCATCTTACAAAACTGCTTGAATAGCGGCACGCTCGAGGACATGTGCTGACTATGAACATCTTACAAAACTGCTTGAATAGAGACACGCTCGAGGACATGTGCTGACTATGACCATCTTACGAAACTGCTTGAATCGCGGCACGCTCGAGGACATGCGCTGACTATGCCCATCTTACAAAACTGCTTGAATAGAGGCACGTTCGAGGACATGCGCTGACTATGCCCAGCTTCCAAAACTGCTTGAATAGCGCACCCTCGAGGACATGCGCCGACTATGCCCATCATACAAAACTGTTGAATAGCGGCACACTCAAGGACATGTGCTAACTATGAATATCTTACATGTGCTGACTATGACCATCTTAGATGTGCTGACTATGACCATCTTACACTTGCTGACTATGAAAATCTTACACAACTGCTTGAATAGAGGCACACTCGATGACATGTGCTGTCTATGACCATCTTACAAAACTGCTTGAATAGCGGCACGCTCAAGGACATGTGCTGACTATGACCATTGTACGTGTGCTGACTATGACCATCTTACAAAACTGTTTAAATAAAGGCACGCTCGAGGACATGTGCTGACAATGACCATCTTGCAAAACTGCTTCAATAGCGGCATGCTCAAGGACATATGCTGACTATGACCATCTTACATATGCAGACTATGACCATCTTACAAAACTGCTTGAATTGCGGCAAGCTCGAGGACATGCACTGACGATGACCATCTCACAAAATTGCTTGAATACCGGCATGCTTAAGGACATGTGCTGACTATGACCATCTTACAAAACTGCTTTTATAGAGGCACACTCGATGACATGTGCTGACTAGGACCATCTTACAAAACTGCTTGAATAGCGGCACGCTCAAGGACATGTGCTGATTATGACCATCTTACATGTGCTGACTATGACCATCTTACAAAACTGCTTGAATAGTGGCACACTCGAGGACGTGTGCTGAATATGACCATCTTTCAAAACTGCTTGAATAGCGGCACGCTCGAGGACACGTGCCCACTATGACCATCTTACAAAACTGCTTGAATAGCGGCATGCTCGGGGACATGTGCTGACTATGACCATCTTAAAAAACTGCTTGAATAGTGGCACGCTCGAGGGCATGCGCTGACTATGCCCATCCTACAAAACTGTTTGAATAGCGGCATGCTTGAGGACATGCGCCGACTATGACCATCTTACAAAACTGCTTTTATAGAGGCACGCTTGAAGACATGTGCTGACTAGGACCATCTTACAAAACTACTTGAATAGCGGCATGCTCGAGGACATATGCTGACTATGATCATCTTACGTGTGCTGACTATGGCAATCTTACAAAACTGCTTGAATAGTGGCATGCTCGAGGACTTGTGCTGAATATGACCATCTTTCAAAACTGCTTAAATAGCGGCACGCTCGAGGACATATGCTGACTATGAACATCTTACAAAACAGCTTGAATAGCGGCACGCTCAAGGACATGTGCTGACTATGACCATCTTACAAAACTGCTTGAATAGCGACACACTCAAGGACATGTGCTGACTATGAACATCTTACATGTGCTGACTAGGACCATCTTACAAAAGTGCGTGAATAGCGGCAAGCTCGAGGACATGTGCTGACTATGCTCATCTTGCTAAACTGCTTGAATAGCGGCACACTCACGTACATGCTCTGACTATGCCCATCGTACAAAACTGCTTGACTAGCGGCACGCTCTAGGACATGTTCTGACTATGCCCATCTTACAAACCTGCTTGAATAGAGGCACGCTCGAGGACATGTGCTGACTATGCCCATCTTACAAAACTGCTTGAATAGAGGCACGCTCGAGGACATGTGCTGACTATACCGATCTTACAAAACTGCTTGAATAGCGGCACGCTCGAGGACATATGCTGACTATGCCCATCTTACAAAACTGCTTGAAAAGCGGCAAGCTCGAGGACATGTGCTGACTATGACCATCTTACAAAACTGCTAGAATAGAGGCATGCTCGAGGACATGTGCTGACTATGTCCATCTTATAAAACTGATTGAATAGCGGCACACTCAAGGACATGTGGTAACTATGACCATCTTACATGTGCTGACTATGACCATCTTTCAAAACGGCTTGAAAAGCAGCACGCTCAAGGACATCTGCTGAATATGACCATCTTACAAAACTGCTTGAATAACGGCACGCTCGAGGACATGTGCTGACTATGACCATCTTACAAAACTGCTTTTATAGTGGCACACTCGATGACATGTGCTGACTATGACCATCTTACAAAACTGCTTGAATAGCGGCACGCTCAAGGACATGTGCTAACTATGACCATTTTATTTCTGCTGAATATGACCATCTTACAAAACTGCTTGAATAGTGGCATGCTCGAAGACATGTGCCGACAATGACCATCTTGCAAAACTGCTTCAATAGCGGCACGCTCGAGGACATGTGCTGAATATGACCATCTTACAAAACTGCTTGAATAGAGGCACGCTCGAGGACATGTTCTGACTATGCCCATCTTAAACAACCGCTGGAATAGGGGCATGCTCGAGTACATGCTCTGACTATGGCCATCGTACAAAACTGCTTGACGAGCGGCACGCTCGAGGACATGTTCTGACTATGCCCATCTTACAAAACTGCTTGAATAGAGGCACGCTTGAGGACATGTGCTGACTATGACCATCTTACAAAACTGCTTGAATAGCGGCACACTCGACGACATGTGCTGACTATGACCATCTTACATTTGCTGACTATGACCATCTTACAAAACTGCTTGAATAGCGGCACGCTCGAGGACATGTGCTGACTATGAACATCTTACAAAACTGCTTGAATAGAGGCACGCTCGAGGACATGCGCTGAGTATGCCCAGCTTTCAAAACTGCTTGAATAGCGCACCCTCGAGGACATGCGTCGACTATGCCCATATTACAAAACTGTTGAATAGCGGCACACTCAAGGACATGTGCTGACTATGAATATCTTACATGTGCTGACTATGACCATCTTACATGTGGTGACTATGACCATCTTACACTTGCTGACTATGACCATCTTACACAACTGCTTGAATAGAGGCACACTCGATGACATGTGCTGACTATGACCATCTTACAAAACTGCTTGAATAGCGGCACGCTGAAGGACATGTGCTGACAATGACCATTTTACGTGTGCTGACTATGACCATCTTACAAAACTGTTTAAATAAAGGCACGCTCGAGGACATGTGCTGACAATGACCATCTTGCAAAACTGCTTCAATAGCGGCATGCTCAAGGACATATGCTGACTATGAGCATCTTACATGTGCAGACTATGACCATCTTACAAAACTGCTTGAATTGCGGCAACCTCGAGGACATGCGCTGACGATGACCATCTCACAAAATTGCTTGAATACCGGCATGCTTAAGGACATGTGCAGACTATGACCATCTTGCAAAACTGCTTTTATAGAGGCACGCTCGATGACATGTGCTGACTAGGACCATCTTACAAAACTGCTTGAATAGCGGCATGCTCGAGGACATGTGCTGACTATGACAATCTTACGTGTGCTGACTATGACCATCTTACAAAACTGCTTGAATAGTGGCACACTCGAGAACGTGTGCTGAATATGACCATCTTTCAAAACTGCTTGAATAGCGGCACGCTCGAGGACACGTGCCCACTATGACCATCTTACAAAACTGCTTGAATAGCGGCATGCTCGGGGACATGTGCTGACTATGACCATCTTAAAAAACTGCTTGAATAGCGGCACACTCAAGGGCATGCGCTGACTATGCCCATCCTACAAAACTGTTTGAATAGCGGCATGCTTGAGGGTATGCGCTGACTATGCCCATCTTACAAAACTACTTGAATAGCGCACGCTGGAGGACATACGCCGACTATGCCTATCTTACAAAACTGCTTGAATAGCAGCACGCTCGAGGACATGCGCTGACTATGCCCATCTTACAAAACTGCTTGACTAGCGGCACGCTCGAGGACATCCTCTGACTATGCTATGAATAGAGGCATGATTGAGGACATGTGCTGAGTGTGCCCATCTTACAAAAGTGCTTGAAAAGAGGAATGCTCGAGGATATGTGCTGACTATGACCATCTTAAAAAACTGCTTGAATAGCGGCACGCTCGAGGACATGTGCTCACTATGACCATCTTACAAAACTGCTTGAATAGTGGCACGCTGGAGGACATGTTCTGTCTATGCCCATCTTAAACACCCGCTGGATTAGGGGGAAGCTCGAGTACACGCTCTGACTATGGCCATCGTACAAAACTGCTTGACGAGCGGCACTCTTGAGGACTTGTTCTGACTATGCCCATCTTACAAAACTGCTTGAATAGAGGCACGCTTGAGGACATGTGCTGACTATGACCATCTTACAAAACTGCTTGAATAGCGGCACACTCGACGACATGTGCTGACTATGAACATCTTACATTTGCTGACTATGACCATCTTAAAAAACTGCTTGAATAGCGGCACGCTCGAGGACATGTGCTGACTTTGAGCATCTTACAAAACTGCTTGAATAGAGACACGCTCGAGGACATGTGCTGACTATGACCATCTTACGAAACTGCTTGAATCGCGGCACGCTCGAGGACATGCGCTGACTATGCCCATCTTACAAAACTGCTTGAATAGAGGCACGCTCGAGGACATGCGCTGACTATGCCCAGCTTCCAAAACTGCTTGAATAGCGCACCCTCGAGGACATGCGCCGACTATGCCCATCATACAAAACTGTTGAATAGCGGCACACTCAAGGACATGTGCTGACTATGAATATCTTACATGTGCTGACTATGACCATCTTAGATGTGCTGACTATGACCATCTTACACTTGCTGACTATGACCATCTTACACAACTGCTTGAATAGAGGCACACTCGATGACATGTGCTGTCTATGACCATCTTACAAAACTGCTTGAATAGCGGCACGCTCAAGGACATGTGCTGACTATGACCATTTTACGTGTGCTGACTATGACCATCTTACAAAACTGTTTAAATAAAGGCACGCTCGAGGACATGTGCTGACAATGACCATCTTGCAAAACTGCTTCAATAGCGGCATGCTCAAGGACATATGCTGACTATGACCATCTTACATGTGCAGACTATGACCATCTTACAAAACTGCTTGAATTGCGGCAAGCTCGAAGACATGCGCTGACGATGACCATCTCACAAAATTGCTTGAGGACATGTGCGGACTATGACCATCTTACAAAACTGCTTTTATAGAGGCACGCTCGATGACATGTGCTGACTAGGACCATCTTACAAAACTGCTTGAATAGCGGCACGCTCGAGGACATGTGCTGACTATGACAATCTTACGTGTGCTGACTATGACCATCTTACAAAACTGCTTGAATAGTGGCACACTCGAGGACGTGTGCTGAATATGACCATCTTTCAAAACTGCTTGAATAGCGGCATGCTCGAGGACATGTGCCCACTATGACCATCTTACAAAACTGCTTGAATAGCGGCATGCTCGGGGACATGTGCTGACTATGACCATCTTAAAAAACTGCTTGAATAGCGGCACGCTCAAGGGCATGCGCTGACTATGCCCATCCTACAAAACTGTTTGAATAGCGGCATGCTTGAGGACATGCGCCGACTATAACCATCTTACAAAACTGCTTTTATAGAGGCACGCTTGAAGACATGTGCTGACTAGGACCATCTTACAAAACTACTTGAATAGCGGCACGCTCGAGGACATATGCTGACTATGATCATCTTACGTGTGCTGACTATGGCAATCTTACAAAACTGCTTGAATAGTGGCACGCTCGAGGACTTGTGCTGACAATGACCATCTTAGAAAACTGCTTGAATAGCAGCACAATCGAGGGCGGGTGCTGAATATGACCATCTTTCAAAACTGCTTGAATAGCTGCACGCTCGAGGACATGTGCTGACTATGAACATCTTACAAAAAAGCTTGAATAGCGGCACGCTCAAGGACATGTGCTGACTATGACCATCTTACAAAACTGCTTGAATAGCGACACACTCAAGGACATGTGCTGACTATGAACATCTTACATGTGCTGACTAGGACCATCTTACAAAAGTGCGTGAATAGCGGCAAGCTCGAGGACATGTGCTGACTATGCTCATCTTGCTAAACTGCTTGAATAGCGGCACACTCACGTACATGCTCTTACTATGCCCATCGTACAACACTGCTTGACTAGCGGCACGCTCTAGGACATGTTCTGACTATGCCCATCTTACAAACCTGCTTGAATAGAGGCACGCTCGAGGACATGTGCTGACTATGCCCATCTTACAAAACTGCTTGAATAGAGGCATGTTTGAGGACATGTGCTGACTATGCCCATCTTACAAAACTGCTTGAATAGAGGCACGCTCGAGGACATGTGCTGACTATACCGATCTTACAAAACTGCTTGAATAGCGGCACGCTCGAGGACATGTTCTGACTATGCCCATCTTACATCTTACAAAACTGCTTGAAAAGCGGCAAGCTCGAGGACATGTGCTGACTATGACCATCTTACAAAACTGCTAGAATAGAGGCATGCTCGAGGACATGTGCTGACTATGTCCATCTTATAAAACTGATTGAATAGCTTCACACTCAAGGACATGTGGTGACTATGACCATCTTACATGTGCTGACTATGACCATCTTTCAAAACGGCTTGAAAAGCAGCACGCTCAAGGACATCTGCTGACTATGACCATCTTACAAAACTGCTTGAATAACGGCACGCTCGAGGACATGTGCTGACTATGACCATCTTACAAAACTGCTTTTATAGAGGCACACTCGATGACATGTGCTGACTATGACCATCTTACAAAACTGCTTGAATAGCGGCACGCTCAAGGACATGTGCTGACTATGACCATTTTACTTCTGCTGACTATGACCATCTTACAAAACTGCTTGAATAGTGGCACGCTCGAAGACATGTGCCGACAATGACCATCTTGCAAAACTGCTTCAATAGCGGCACGCTCGAGGACATGTGCTGAATATGACCATCTTACAAAACTGCTTGAATAGAGGCACGCTCGAGGACATGTTCTGACTATGCCCATCTTAAACAACCGCTGGAATAGGGGCATGCTCGAGTACATGCTCTGACTATGGCCATCGTACAAAACTGCTTGACGAGCGGCACGCTCGAGGACATGTTCTGACTATGCCCATCTTACAAAACTGCTTGAATAGAGGCACGCTTGAGGACATGTGCTGACTATGACCATCTTACAAAACTGCTTGAATAGCTGCACACTCGATGACATGTGCTGACTATGACCATCTTACATTTGCTGACTATGACCATCTTACAAAACTGCTTGAATAGCGGCACGCTCGAGGACATGTGCTGACTATGAACATCTTACAAAACTGCTTGAATAGAGGCACGCTCGAGGACATGCACTGAGTATGCCCAGCTTTCAAAACTGCTTGAATAGCGCACCCTCGAGGACATGCGTCGACTATGCCCATATTACAAAACTGTTGAATAGCGGCACACTCAAGGACATGTGCTGACTATGAATATCTTACATGTGCTGACTATGACCATCTTACATGTGCTGACTATGACCATCTTACACTTGCTGACTATGACCATCTTACACAACTGCTTGAATAGAGGCACACTCGATGACATGTGCTGACTATGACCATCTTACAAAACTGCTTGAATAGCGGCACGCTGAAGGACATGTGCTGACTATGACCATTTTACGTGTGCTGACTATGACCATCTTACAAAACTGTTTAAATAAAGGCACGCTCGAGGACATGTGCTGACAATGACCATCTTGCAAAACTGCTTCAATAGCGGCATGCTCAAGGACATATGCTGACTATGACCATCTTACATGTGCAGACTATGACCATCTTACAAAACTGCTTGAATTGCGGCAAGCTCGAGGACATGCGCTGACGATGACCATCTCACAAAATTGCTTGAATACCGGCATGCTTAAGGACATGTGCTGACTAGGACCATCTTACAAAACTGCTTTTATAGAGGCACGCTCGATGACATGTGCTGACTAGGACCATCTTACAAAACTGCTTGAATAGCGGCATGCTCGAGGACATGTGCTGACTATGACAATCTTACGTGTGCTGACTATGACCATCTTACAAAACTGCTTGAATAGTGGCACACTCGAGAACGTGTGCTGAATATGACCATCTTTCAAAACTGCTTGAATAGCGGCACGCTCGAGGACACGTGCCCACTATGACCATCTTACAAAACTGCTTGAATAGCGGCATGCTCGGGGACATGTGCTGACTATGACCATCTTAAAAAACTGCTTGAATAGCGGCAAGCTCGAGGGCATGCGCTGACTATGCCCATCCTACAAAACTGTTTGAATAGCTGCATGCTTGAGGGCATGCGCTGACTATGCCCATCTTACAAAACTGCTTGAATAGCGCACGCTGGAGGACATACGCCGACTATGCCTATCTTACAAAACTGCTTGAATAGCAGCACGCTCGAGGACATGCGCTGACTATGCCCATCTTACAAAACTGCTTGACTAGCGGCACGCTCGAGGACATCCTCTGACTATGCTATGAATAGAGGCATGATTGAGGACATGTGCTGAGTGTGCCCATCTTACAAAACTGCTTGAAAAGAGGAATGCTCGAGGATATGTGCTGACTATGACCATCTTACAAAACTGCTTGAATAGCGGCACGCTCGAGGACATGTGCTCACTATGTCCATCTTACAAAACTGCTTGAATAGTGGCACGCTCGAGGACATGTTCTGTCTATGCCCATCTTAAACACCCGCTGGATTAGGGGGAAGCTCGAGTACACGCTCTGACTATGGCCATCGTACAAAACTGCTTGACGAGCGGCACGCTTGAGGACTTGTTCTGACTATGCCCATCTTACAAAACTGCTTGAATAGAGGCACGCTTGAGGACATGTGCTGACTATGACCATCTTACAAAACTGCTTGAATAGCGGCACACTCGACGACATGTGCTGACTATGAACATCTTACATTTGCTGACTATGACCATCTTACAAAACTGCTTGAATAGAGGCACGCTCGAGGACATGCGCTGACTATGCCCAGCTTCCAAAACTGCTTGAATAGCGCACCCTCGAGGACATGCGCCAACTATGCCCATCATACAAAACTGTTGAAAAGCGGCACACTCAAGGACATGTGCTGACTATGAATATCTTACATGTGCTGACTATGACCATCTTAGATGTGCTGACTATGACCATCGTACACTTGCTGACTATGACCATCTTACACAACTGCTTGAATAGAGGCACACTCGATGACATGTGCTGTCTATGACCATCTTACAAAACTGCTTGAATAGCGGCACGCTCAAGGACATGTGCTGACTATGACCATTTTACGTGTGCTGACTATGACCATCTTACAAAACTGTTTAAATAAAGGCACGCTCGAGGACATGTGCTGACAATGACCATCTTGCAAAACTGCTTCAATAGCGTCATGCTCAAGGACATATGCTGACTATGACCATCTTACATATGCAGACTATGACCATCTTACAAAACTGCTTGAATTGCGGCAAGCTCGAGGACATGCACTGACTATGACCATCTCACAAAATTGCTTGAATACCGGCATGCTTAAGGACATGTGCTGACTATGACCATCTTACAAAACTGCTTTTATAGAGGCACGCTCGATGACATGTGCTGACTAGGACCATCTTACAAAACTGCTTGAATAGCGGCACGCTCAAGGACATGTGCTGACTATGACAATCTTACGTGTGCTGACTATGACCATCTTACAAAACTGCTTGAATAGCAGCACGCTCGAGGACATGCGCTGACTATGCCCATCTTACAAAACTGCTTGACTAGCGGCACGCTCGAGGACATCCTCTGACTATGCTATGAATAGAGGCATGATTGAGGACATGTGCTGAGTGTGCCCATCTTACAAAACTGCTTGAAAAGAGGAATGCTCGAGGATATGTGCTGACTATGACCATCTTACAAAACTGCTTGAATAGCGGCACGCTCGAGGACATGTGCTCACTATGACCATCTTACAAAACTGCTTGAATAGTGGCACGCTCGAGGACATGTTCTGTCTATGCCCATCTTAAACACCCGCTGGATTAGGGGGAAGCTCGAGTACACGCTCTGACTATGGCCATCGTACAAAACTGCTTGACGAGCGGCACGCTTGAGGACTTGTTCTGACTATGCCCATCTTACAAAACTGCTTGAATAGAGGCACGCTTGAGGACATGTGCTGACTATGACCATCTTACAAAACTGCTTGAATAGCGGCACACTCGACGACATGTGCTGACTATGAACATCTTACATTTGCTGACTATGACCATCTTACAAAACTGCTTGAATAGAGGCACGCTCGAGGACATGCGCTGACTATGCCCAGCTTCCAAAACTGCTTGAATAGCGCACCCTCGAGGACATGCGCCAACTATGCCCATCATACAAAACTGTTGAAAAGCGGCACACTCAAGGACATGTGCTGACTATGAATATCTTACATGTGCTGACTATGACCATCTTAGATGTGCTGACTATGACCATCGTACACTTGCTGACTATGACCATCTTACACAACTGCTTGAATAGAGGCACACTCGATGACATGTGCTGTCTATGACCATCTTACAAAACTGCTTGAATAGCGGCACGCTCAAGGACATGTGCTGACTATGACCATTTTACGTGTGCTGACTATGACCATCTTACAAAACTGTTTAAATAAAGGCACGCTCGAGGACATGTGCTGACAATGACCATCTTGCAAAACTGCTTCAATAGCGTCATGCTCAAGGACATATGCTGACTATGACCATCTTACATATGCAGACTATGACCATCTTACAAAACTGCTTGAATTGCGGCAAACTCGAGGACATGCACTGACTATGACCATCTCACAAAATTGCTTGAATACCGGCATGCTTAAGGACATGTGCTGACTATGACCATCTTACAAAATTGCTTTTATAGAGGCACGCTCGATGACATGTGCTGACTAGGACCATCTTACAAAACTGCTTGAATAGCGGCACGCTCAAGGACATGTGCTGACTATGACAATCTTACGTGTGCTGACTATGACCATCTTACAAAACTGCTTGAATAGCAGCACGCTCGAGGACATGCGCTGACTATGCCCATCTTACAAAACTGCTTGACTAGCGGCACGCTCGAGGACATCCTCTGACTATGCTATGAATAGAGGCATGATTGAGGACATGTGCTGAGTGTGCCCATCTTACAAAACTGCTTGAAAAGAGGAATGCTCGAGGATATGTGCTGACTATGACCGTCTTACAAAACTGCTTGAATAGCGGCACTCTCGAGGACATGTGCTGAATATGCCCATCTTACAAAACTGCTTGAATAGCGGCACGCTCAAGGACATGTGCTGACTATGCCCATCTTACATAACTGTTTGAATAGCGGCACACTCAAGGACATGTGCTGACTGTGACCATCTTACATGTGCTGACTATGACCATCTTACAAAACCGCTTTTATAGAGGCACCCTCGAGGACAAGTGCTGACTATGACCATTTTACAAAACTGCTTGAATAGTGGCATACTCGAGGACATGTGCTGACTATGACCATCTTACATGTGCTGACTATGACCATCTTACACAACTGCTTGAATAGCAGCACGCTCGTGGACATGTGCTGATTATGACCATCTTACAAAACTGCTTGAATAGCGACACGCTCGAGGAAATGTGCTGACTTTGACCATCTTACAAAACCGCTCAAATAGAGGCACGCTCGAGGACATGTGCTGAGTATGCCAATCTTACAAAACCACTTGAATAGAGGATCGCTCGATGACATGTGCTGACTAGGACCATCTTACAAAACTGCTTGAATAGCGGCACGCTCGAGGACATGTGCTGACTATGACAATCTTACGTGTGCTGACTATGACCATCTTACAAAACTGCTTGAATAGTGGCACACTCGAGGACGTGTGCTGAATATGACCATCTTTCAAAACTGCTTGAATAGCGGCACGCTCGAGGACACGTGCCCACTATGACCATCTTACAAAACTTCTTGAATAGCGGCATGCTCGGGGACATGTGCTGACTATGACCATCTTAAAAAACTGCTTGAATAGCGGCACGCTCGAGGGCATGCGCTGACTATGCCCATCCTACAAAACTGTTTGAATAGCGGCATGCTTGAGGACATGCGCTGGCTATGCCCATCTTACAAAACTGCTTGAATAGCGCACGCTGGAGGACATACGCCGACTATGCCTATCTTACAAAACTGCTTGAATAGCAGCACGCTCGAGGACATGCGCTGACTATGCCCATCTTACAAAACTGCTTGACTAGCGGCACGCTCGAGGACATCCTCTGACTATGCTATGAATACAGGCATGATTGAGGACATGTGCTGAGTGTGCCCATCTTACAAAACTGCTTGAAAAGAGGAATGCTCAAGGATATGTGCTGACTATGACCATCTTACAAAACTGCTTTAATAGCGGCACGCTCGAGGACATGTGCTCACTATGACCATCTTACAAAACTGCTTGAATAGTGGCACGCTCGAGGACATGTTCTGTCTATGCCCATCTTAAACAACCGCGGGAATAGGGGCAAGCTCGAGTACACGTTCTGACTATGGCCATCGTACAAAACTGCTTGAATAGAGGCACGCTTGAGGACATGTGCTGACTATGACCATCTTACAAAACTGCTTGAATAGAGGCACGCTTCAGGACATGTGCTGACTATAACCATCTTACAAAATTGCTTGAACAGCGGCACACTCGACGACATGTGCTGACTATGAACATCTTACATTTGCTGACTATGACCATCTTACAAAACTGCTTGAATAGTGGCACGCTCGAGGACATGTGCTGACTATGAACATCTTACAAAACTGCTTGAATAGAGACACGCTCGAGGACATGTGCTGACTATGACCATCTTACGAAACTGCTTGAATCGCGGCACGCTCGAGGACATGCGCTGACTATGCCCATCTTACAAAACTGCTTGAATAGAGGCACGCTCGAGGACATGCGCTGACTATGCCTAGCTTCCAAAACTGCTTGAATAGCGCACACTCGAGGACATGCGCCGACTATGCCCATCATACAAAACTGTTGAATAGCGGCACACTCAAGGACATGTGCTGACTATGAATATCTTACATGTGCTGACTATGACCATCTTAGATGTGCTGACTATGACCATCTTACACTTGCTGACTATGACCATCTTACACAACTGCTTGAATAGAGGCACACTCGATGACATGTGCTGTCTATGACCATCTTACAAAACTGCTTGAATAGCGGCACGCTCAAGGACATGTGCTTACTATGACCATTTTACGTGTGCTGACTATGACCATCTTACAAAACTGTTTAAATAAAGGCACGCTCGAGGACATGTGCTGACAATGACCATCTTGCAAAACTGCTTCAATAGCGGCATGCTTAAGGATATATGCTGACTATGACCATCTTACATATGCAGACTATGACCATCTTACAAAACTGCTTGAATAGTGGCACGCTCGAGGACATGTTCTGTCTATGCCCATCTTAAACACCCGCTGGATTAGGGGCAAGCTCGAGTACACGCTCTGACTATGGCCATGGTACAAAACTGCTTGACGAGCGGCACGCCTGAGGACTTGTTCTGACTATGCCCATCTTACAAAACTGCTTGAATAGAGGCACGCTTGAGGACATGTGCTGACTATGACCATCTTACAAAACTGCTTGAATAGCGGCACACTCGACGACATGTGCTGACTATGAACATCTTACATTTGCTGACTATGACCATCTTACAAAACTGCTTGAATAGCGGCACGCTCGAGGACATGTGCTGACTATGAACATCTTACAAAACTGCTTGAATAGAGACACGCTCGAGGACATGTGCTGACTATGACCATCTTACGAAACTGCTTGAATCGTGGCACGCTCGAGGACATGCGCTGACTATGCCCATCTTACAAAACTGCTTGAATAGAGGCACGTTCGAGGACATGCGCTGACTATGCCCAGCTTCCAAAACTGCTTGAATAGCGCACCCTCGAGGACATGCGCCGACTATGCCCATCATACAAAACTGTTGAATAGCGGCACACTCAAGGACATGTGCTGACTATGAATATCTTACATGTGCTGACTATGACCATCTTAGATGTGCTGACTATGACCATCTTACACTTGCTGACTATGAAAATCTTACACAACTGCTTGAATAGAGGCA
This sequence comes from Triturus cristatus, assembly GCF_964204655.1. NCBI lineage: Eukaryota > Metazoa > Chordata > Amphibia > Caudata > Salamandridae > Triturus > Triturus cristatus. The sequence continues at coordinate 164,733,784 of NC_140579.1, forward strand.
CACTCGATGACATGTGCTGTCTATGACCATCTTACAAAACTGCTTGAATAGCGGCACGCTCAAGGACATGTGCTGACTATGACCATTGTACGTGTGCTGACTATGACCATCTTACAAAACTGTTTAAATAAAGGCACGCTCGAGGACATGTGCTGACAATGACCATCTTGCAAAACTGCTTCAATAGCGGCATGCTCAAGGACATATGCTGACTATGACCATCTTACATATGCAGACTATGACCATCTTACAAAACTGCTTGAATTGCGGCAAGCTCGAGGACATGCACTGACGATGACCATCTCACAAAATTGCTTGAATACCGGCATGCTTAAGGACATGTGCTGACTATGACCATCTTACAAAACTGCTTTTATAGAGGCACACTCGATGACATGTGCTGACTAGGACCATCTTACAAAACTGCTTGAATAGCGGCACGCTCAAGGACATGTGCTGATTATGACCATCTTACATGTGCTGACTATGACCATCTTACAAAACTGCTTGAATAGTGGCACACTCGAGGACGTGTGCTGAATATGACCATCTTTCAAAACTGCTTGAATAGCGGCACGCTCGAGGACACGTGCCCACTATGACCATCTTACAAAAGTGCTTGAATAGCGGCATGCTCGGGGACATGTGCTGACTATGACCATCTTAAAAAACTGCTTGAATAGTGGCACGCTCGAGGGCATGCGCTGACTATGCCCATCCTACAAAACTGTTTGAATAGCGGCATGCTTGAGGACATGCGCCGACTATGACCATCTTACAAAACTGCTTTTATAGAGGCACGCTTGAAGACATGTGCTGACTAGGACCATCTTACAAAACTACTTGAATAGCGGCATGCTCGAGGACATATGCTGACTATGATCATCTTACGTGTGCTGACTATGGCAATCTTACAAAACTGCTTGAATAGTGGCACGCTCGAGGACTTGTGCTGAATATGACCATCTTTCAAAACTGCTTAAATAGCGGCACGCTCGAGGCCATATGCTGACTATGAACATCTTACAAAACAGCTTGAATAGCGGCACGCTCAAGGACATGTCCTGACTATGACCATCTTACAAAACTGCTTGAATAGCGACACACTCAAGGACATGTGCTGACTATGAACATCTTACATGTGCTGACTAGGACCATCTTACAAAAGTGCGTGAATAGCGGCAAGCTCGAGGACATGTGCTGACTATGCTCATCTTGCTAAACTGCTTGAATAGCGGCACACTCACGTACATGCTCTGACTATGCCCATCGTACAAAACTGCTTGACTAGCTGCACGCTCTAGGACATGTTCTGACTATGCCCATCTTACAAACCTGCTTGAATAGAGGCACGCTCGAGGACATGTGCTGACTATGCCCATCTTACAAAACTGCTTGAATAGAGGCACGCTCGAGGACATGTGCTGACTATACCGATCTTACAAAACTGCTTGAATAGCGGCACGCTCGAGGACATATGCTGACTATGCCCATCTTACATCTTACAAAACTGCTTGAAAAGCGGCAAGCTCGAGGACATGTGCTGACTATGACCATCTTACAAAACTGCTAGAATAGAGGTATGCTCGAGGACATGTGCTGACTATGTCCATCTTATAAAACTGATTGAATAGCGGCACACTCAAGGACATGTGGTGACTATGACCATCTTACATGTGCTGACTATGACCATCTTTCAAAACGGCTTGAAAAGCAGCACGCTCAAGGACATCTGCTGAATATGACCATCTTACAAAACTGCTTGAATAACGGCACGCTCGAGGACATGTGCTGACTATGACCATCTTACAAAACTGCTTTTATAGAGGCACACTCGATGACATGTGCTGACTATGACCATCTTACAAAACTGCTTGAATAGCGGCACGCTCAAGGACATGTGCTAACTATGACCATTTTATTTCTGCTGAATATGACCATCTTACAAAACTGCTTGAATAGTGGCATGCTCGAAGACATGTGCCGACAATGACCATCTTGCAAAACTGCTTCAATAGCGGCACGCTCGAGGACATGTGCTGAATATGACCATCTTACAAAACTGCTTGAATAGAGGCACGCTCGAGGACATGTTCTGACTATGCCCATCTTAAACAACCGCTGGAATAGGGGCATGCTCGAGTACATGCTCTGACTATGGCCATCGTACAAAACTGCTTGACGAGCGGCACGCTCGAGGACATGTTCTGACTATGCCCATCTTACAAAACTGCTTGAATAGAGGCACGCTTGAGGACATGTGCTGACTATGACCATCTTACAAAACTGCTTGAATAGCGGCACACTCGACGACATGTGCTGACTATGACCATCTTACATTTGCTGACTATGACCATCTTACAAAACTGCTTGAATAGCGGCACGCTCGAGGACATGTGCTGACTATGAACATCTTACAAAACTGCTTGAATAGAGGCACGCTCGAGGACATGCGCTGAGTATGCCCAGCTTTCAAAACTGCTTGAATAGCGCACCCTCGAGGACATGAGTCGACTATGCCCATATTACAAAACTGTTGAATAGCGGCACACTCAAGGACATGTGCTGACTATGAATATCTTACATGTGCTGACTATGACCATCTTACATGTGGTGACTATGACCATCTTACACTTGCTGACTATGACCATCTTACACAACTGCTTGAATAGAGGCACACTCGATGACATGTGCTGACTATGACCATCTTACAAAACTGCTTGAATAGCGGCACGCTGAAGGACATGTGCTGACAATGACCATTTTACGTGTGCTGACTATGACCATCTTACAAAACTCTTTAAATAAAGGCACGCTCGAGGACATGTGCTGACAATGACCATCTTGCAAAACTGCTTCAATAGCGGCATGCTCAAGGACATATGCTGACTATGAGCATCTTACATGTGCAGACTATGACCATCTTACAAAACTGCTTGAATTACGGCAAGCTCGAGGACATGCGCTGACGATGACCATCTCACAAAATTGCTTGAATACCGGCATGCTTAAGGACATGTGCAGACTATGACCATCTTACAAAACTGCTTTTATAGAGGCACGCTCGATGACATGTGCTGACTAGGACCATCTTACAAAACTGCTTGAATAGCGGCATGCTCGAGGACATGTGCTGACTATGACAATCTTACGTGTGCTGACTATGACCATCTTACAAAACTGCTTGAATAGTGGCACACTCGAGAACGTGTGATGAATATGACCATCTTTCAAAACTGCTTGAATAGCGGCACGCTCGAGGACACGTGCCCACTATGACCATCTTACAAAACTGCTTGAATAGCGGCATGCTCGGGGACATGTGCTGACTATGACCATCTTAAAAAACTGCTTGAATAGCGGCACGCTCAAGGGCATGCGCTGACTATGCCCATCCTACAAAACTGTTTGAATAGCGGCATGCTTGAGGGCATGCGCTGACTATGCCCATCTTACAAAACTACTTGAATAGCGCACGCTGGAGGACATACGCCGACAATGCCTATCTTACAAAACTGCTTGAATAGCAGCACGCTCGAGGACATGCGCTGACTATGCCCATCTTACAAAACTGCTTGACTAGCGGCACGCTCGAGGACATCCTCTGACTATGCTATGAATAGAGGCATGATTGAGGACATGTGCTGAGTGTGCCCATCTTACAAAACTGCTTGAAAAGAGGAATGCTCGAGGATATGTGCTGACTATGACCATCTTACAAAACTGCTTGAATAGCGGCACGCTCGAGGACATGTGCTCACTATGACCATCTTACAAAACTGCTTGAATAGTGGCACGCTCGAGGACATGTTCTGTCTATGCCCATCTTAAACACCCGCTGGATTAGGGGGAAGCTCGAGTACACGCTCTGACTATGGCCATCGTACAAAACTGCTTGACGAGCGGCACTCTTGAGGACTTGTTCTGACTATGCCCATCTTACAAAACTGCTTGAATAGAGGCACGCTTGAGGACATGTGCTGACTATGACCATCTTACAAAACTGCTTGAATAGCGGCACACTCGACGACATGTGCTGACTATGAACATCTTACATTTGCTGACTATGACCATCTTACAAAACTGCTTGAATAGCGGCACGCTCGAGGACATGTGCTGACTTTGAACATCTTACAAAACTGCTTGAATAGAGACACGCTCGAGGACATGTGCTGACTATGACCATCTTACGAAACTGCTTGAATCGCGGCACGCTCGAGGACATGCGCTGACTATGCCCATCTTACAAAACTGCTTGAATAGAGGCACGCTCGAGGACATGCGCTGACTATGCCCAGCTTCCAAAACTGCTTGAATAGCGCACCCTCGAGGACATGCGCCGACTATGCCCATCATACAAAACTGTTGAATAGCGGCACACTCAAGGACATGTGCTGACTATGAATATCTTACATGTGCTGACTATGACCATCTTAGATGTGCTGACTATGACCATCTTACACTTGCTGACTATGACCATCTTACACAACTGCTTGAATAGAGGCACACTCGATGACATGTGCTGTCTATGACCATCTTACAAAACTGCTTGAATAGCGGCACGCTCAAGGACATGTGCTGACTATGACCATTTTACGTGTGCTGACTATGACCATCTTACAAAACTGTTTAAATAAAGGTACGCTCGAGGACATGTGCTGACAATGACCATCTTGCAAAACTGCTTCAATAGCGGCATGCTCAAGGACATATGCTGACTATGACATCTTACATATGCAGACTATGACCATCTTACAAAACTGCTTGAATTGCGGCAAGCTCGAGGACATGCACTAACGATGACCATCTCACAAAATTGCTTGAATACCGGCATGCTTAAGGACATGTGCTGACTATGACCATCTTACAAAACTGCTTTTATAGAGGCACGCTCGATGACATGTGCTGACTAGGACCATCTTACAAAACTGCTTGAATAGCGGCACGCTCAAGGACATGTGCTGACTATGACAATCTTACGTGTGCTGACTATGACCATCTTTCAAAACTGCTTGAATAGCGGCACGCTCGAGGACACGTGCCCACTATGACCATCTTACAAAACTGCTTGAATAGCGGCATGCTCGGGGACATGTGCTGACTATGACCATCTTAAAAAACTGCTTGAATAGTGGCACGCTCGAGGGCATGCGCTGACTATGCCCATCCTACAAAAGTGTTTGAATAGCGGCATGCTTGAGGACATGCGCCGACTATGACCATCTTACAAAACTGCTTTTATAGAGGCACGTTTGAAGACATGTGCTGACTAGGACCATCTTACAAAACTACTTGAATAGCGGCACGCTCGAGGACATATGCTGACTATGATCATCTTACGTGTGCTGACTATGGCAATCTTACAAAACTGCTTGAATAGTGGCACGCTCGAGGACTTGTGCTGACAATGACCATCTTAGAAAACTGCTTGAATAGCAGCACAATCGAGGGCGGGTGCTGAATATGACCATCTTTCAAAACTGCTTGAATAGCTGCATGCTCGAGGACATGTGCTGACTATGAACATCTTACAAAAAAGCTTGAATAGCGGCACGCTCAAGGACATGTGCTGACTATGACCATCTTACAAAACTGCTTGAATAGCGACACACTCAAGGACATGTGCTGACTATGAACATCTTACATGTGCTGACTAGGATCATCTTACAAAAGTGCGTGAATAGCGGCAAGCTCGAGGACATGTGCTGACTATGCTCATCTTGCTAAACTGCTTGAATAGCGGCACACTCACGTACATGCTCTTACTATGCCCATCGTACAACACTGCTTGACTAGCGGCACGCTCTAGGACATGTTCTGACTATGACCATCTTACAAACCTGCTTGAATAGAGGCACGCTCGAGGACATGTGCTGACTATGCCCATCTTACAAAACTGCTTGAATAGAGGCATGTTTGAGGACATGTGCTGACTATGCCCATCTTACAAAACTGCTTGAATAGAGGCACGCTCGAGGACATGTGCTGACTATACCGATCTTACAAAACTGCTTGAATAGCGGCACGCTCGAGGACATGTGCTGACTATGCCCATCTTACATCTTACAAAACTGCTTGAAAAGCGGCAAGCTCGAGGACATGTGCTGACTATGACCATCTTACAAAACTGCTAGAATAGAGGCATGCTCGAGGACATGTGCTGACTATGTCCATCTTATAAAACTGATTGAATAGCGGCACACTCAAGGACATGTGGTGACTATGACCATCTTACATGTGCTGACTATGACCATCTTTCAAAACGGCTTGAAAAGCAGCACGCTCAAGGACATCTGCTGACTATGACCATCTTACAAAACTGCTTGAATAACGGCACGCTCGAGGACATGTGCTGACTATGACCATCTTACAAAACTGCTTTTATAGAGGCACACTCGATGACATGTGCTGACTATGACCATCTTACAAAACTGCTTGAATAGCGGCACGCTCAAGGACATGTGCTGACTATGACCATTTTACTTCTGCTGACTATGACCATCTTACAAAAATGCTTGAATAGTGGCACGCTCGAAGACATGTGCTGAATATGACCATCTTACAAAACTGCTTGAATAGAGGCACGCTCGAGGACATGTTCTGACTATGCCCATCTTAAACAACCGCTGGAATAGGGGCATGCTCGAGTACATGCTCTGACTATGGCCATCGTACAAAACTGCTTGATGAGCGGCACGCTCGAGGACATGTTCTGACTATGCCCATCTTACAAAACTGCTTGAATAGAGGCACGCTTGAGGACATGTGCTGACTATGACCATCTTACAAAACTGCTTGAATAGCTGCACACTCGATGACATGTGCTGACTATGACCATCTTACATTTGCTGACTATGACCATCTTACAAAACTGCTTGAATAGCGGCACGCTCGAGGACATGTGCTGACTATGAACATCTTACAAAACTGCTTGAATAGAGGCACGCTCGAGGACATGCACTGAGTATGCCCAGCTTTCAAAACTGCTTGAATAGCGCACCCTCGAGGACATGCGTCGACTATGCCCATATTACAAAACTGTTGAATAGCGGCACACTCAAGGACATGTGCTGACTATGAATATCTTACATGTGCTGACTATGACCATCTTACATGTGCTGACTATGACCATCTTACACTTGCTGACTATGACCATCTTACACAACTGCTTGAATAGAGGCACACTCGATGACATGTGCTGACTATGACCATCTTACAAAACTGCTTGAATAGCGGCACGCTGAAGGACATGTGCTGACTATGACCATTTTACGTGTGCTGACTATGACCATCTTACAAAACTGTTTAAATAAAGGCACGCTCGAGGACATGTGCTGACAATGACCATCTTGCAAAACTGCTTCAATAGCGGCATGCTCAAGGACATATGCTGACTATGACCATCTTACATGTGCAGACTATGACCATCTTACAAAACTGCTTGAATTGCGGCAAGCTCGAGGACATGCGCTGACGATGACCATCTCACAAAATTGCTTGAATACCGGCATGCTTAAGGACATGTGCTGACTAGGACCATCTTACAAAACTGCTTTTATAGAGGCACGCTCGATGACATGTGCTGACTAGGACCATCTTACAAAACTGCTTGAATAGCGGCATGCTCGAGGACATGTGCTGACTATGACAATCTTACGTGTGCTGACTATGACCATCTTAAAAAACTGCTTGAATAGTGGCACACTCGAGAACGTGTGCTGAATATGATCATCTTTCAAAACTGCTTGAATAGCGGCACGCTCGAGGACACGTGCCCACTATGACCATCTTACAAAACTGCTTGAATAGCGGCATGCTCGGGGACATGTGCTGACTATGACCATCTTAAAAAACTGCTTGAATAGCGGCAAGCTCGAGGGCATGCGCTGACTATGCCCATCCTACAAAACTGTTTGAATAGCGGCATGCTTGAGGGCATGCGCTGACTATGCCCATCTTACAAAACTGCTTGAATAGCGCACGCTGGAGGACATACGCCGACTATGCCTATCTTACAAAACTGCTTGAATAGCAGCACGCTCGAGGACATGCGCTGACTATGCCCATCTTACATAACTGCTTGACTAGCGGCACGCTCGAGGACATCCTCTGACTATGCTATGAATAGAGGCATGATTGAGGACATGTGCTGAGTGTGGCCATCTTACAAAACTGCTTGAAAAGAGGAATGCTCGAGGATATGTGCTGACTATGACCATCTTACAAAACTGCTTGAATAGCGGCACGCTCGAGGACATGTGCTCACTATGACCATCTTACAAAACAGCTTGAATAGTGGCACGCTCGAGGACATGTTCTGTCTATGCCCATCTTAAACACCCGCTGGATTAGGGGGAAGCTCGAGTACACGCTCTGACTATGGCCATCGTACAAAACTGCTTGACGAACGGCACGCTTGAGGACTTGTTCTGACTATGCCCATCTTACAAAACTGCTTGAATAGAGGCACGCTTGAGGACATGTGCTGACTATGACCATCTTACAAAACTGCTTGAATAGCGGCACACTCGACGACATGTGCTGACTATGAACATCTTACATTTGCTGACTATGACCATCTTACAAAACTGCTTGAATAGAGGCACGCTCGAGGACATGCGCTGACTATGCCCAGCTTCCAAAACTGCTTGAATAGCGCACCCTCGAGGACATGCGCCGACTATGCCCATCATACAAAACTGTTGAATAGCGGCACACTCAAGGACATGTGCTGACTATGAATATCTTACATGTGCTGACTATGACCATCTTAGATGTGCTGACTATGACCATCGTACACTTGCTGACTATGACCATCTTACACAACTGCTTGAATAGAGGCACACTCGATGACATGTGCTGTCTATGACCATCTTACAAAACTGCTTGAATAGCGGCACGCTCAAGGACATGTGCTGACTATGACCATTTTACGTGTGCTGACTATGACCATCTTACAAAACTGTTTAAATAAAGGCACGCTCGAGGACATGTGCTGACAATGACCATCTTGCAAAACTGCTTCAATAGCGTCATGCTCAAGGACATATGCTGACTATGACCATCTTACATATGCAGACTATGACCATCTTACAAAACTGCTTGAATTGCGGCAAGCTCGAGGACATGCACTGACGATGACCATCTCACAAAATTGCTTGAATACCGGCATGCTTAAGGACATGTGCTGACTATGACCATCTTACAAAACTGCTTTTATAGAGGCACGCTCGATGACATGTGCTGACTAGGACCATCTTACAAAACTGCTTGAATAGCGGCACGCTCAAGGACATGTGCTGACTATGACAATCTTACGTGTGCTGACTATGACCATCTTACAAAACTGCTTGAATAGTGGCACACTCGAGGACGTGTGCTGAATATGACCATCTTTCAAAACTGCTTGAATAGCGGCACGCTCGAGGACACGTGCCCACTATGATCATCTTACAAAACTGCTTGAATAGCGGCATGCTCGGGGACATGTGCTGACTATGACCATCTTAAAAAACTGCTTGAATAGTTTCACGCTCGAGGGCATGCGCTGACTATGCCCATCCTACAAAACTGTTTGAATAGCGGCATGCTTGAGGACATGCGCCGACTATGACCATCTTACAAAACTGCTTTTATAGAGGCACGTTTGAAGACATGTGCTGACTAGGACCATCTTACAAAACGACTTGAATAGCGGCACGCTCGAGGACATATGCTGACTATGACCATCTTACGTGTGCTGACTATGGCAATCTTACAAAACTGCTTGAATAGTGGCACGCTCGAGGACTTGTGCTGACAATGACCATCTTAGAAAACTGCTTGAATAGCAGCACACTCGAGGGCGGGTGCTGAATATGACCATCTTTCAAAACTGCTTGAATAGCGGCACGCTCGAGGACATGTGCTCACTATGACCATCTTACAAAACTGCTTGAATAGCGGCACGCTCGGCGACATGTGCTGACTATGACCATCTTAATAAACTGCTTGAATAGCGGCATGCTCGAGGGCATGCGCTGACTATGCCCATCCTACAAAACTGTTTGAATAGCGGCATTCTCGACGACATGCACTGACTATGCCCATCTTACAAAACTGTTTGAATAGCGACACACTCAAGGACATGTGCTGACTATGAACATCTTACATGTGCTGACTAGGAGCATCTTACAAAACTGCTTGAATAGCGGCATGCTCGAGGACATGCGGTGACTATGCCCATCTTACAAAACTGCGTGAATAGCGGCAAGCTCGAGGACTTGTGCTGACTATGCTGATCTTACTAAGCTGCTTGAATAGCGGCATGCTCAGACTATGCCCATCGTACAAACCTGCTTGATGAGCAGCACACTCGAGGACATGTTCTGACTATGCCCTTCTTACAAAACTGCTTGAATAGAGGCACGCTCGAGGACATGTGCTGACTATACCCATCTTACAAAACTGCTTGAATAGCGGCACGCTCGAGGACATGTGCTGACTATGCCCATCTTACAAAACTGATTGAATATAGGCACGCTCGAGGACATGTGCTGACTATGACCATCTTACAAAACTGCTTGAAAAGCTGCACGCTCAAGGACATCTGCTGACTATGACCATCTTACAAAACTGCTTGAATAATGGCACGCTCGAGGACATGTGCTGATTAAGACCATCTTACAAAACTGCTTTTATAGAGGCACACTCGATGACATGTGCTGACTATGACCATCTTACAAAACTGCTTGAATAGCGGCACGCTCAAGGACATGTTCTGACTAAGCCCATCTTACAAAACTGCTTGAATAGAGGCATGATTGAGGACATGTGCTGAGTGTGCCCATCTTACAAAACTGCTTGAAAAGAGGAATGCTCGAGGACATGTGCTGACTATGACCATCTTACAAAACTGCTTGAATAGCGGCACGCTCAAGGACATGTGCTGAATATGCCCATCTTACAAAACTGCTTGAATAGCGGCACGCTCAAGGACATGTGCTGACTATGCCCATCTTACATAACTGTTTGAATAGCGGCACACTCAAGGACATGTGCTGACTGTGACCATCTTACATGTGCTGACGTTGACCATCTTACAAAACCGCTTTTATAGAGGCACCCTCGAGGACAAGTGCTGACTATGACCATTTTACAAAACTGCTTGAATAGTGGCATACTCGAGGACATGTGCTGACTATGACCATCTTACATGTGCTGACTATGACCATCTTACAAAACTGCTTGAATAGCAGCACGCTTGTGGACATGTGCTGATTATGACCATCTTACAAAACTGCTTGAATAGCGACACGCTCGAGGAAATGTGCTGACTTTGACCATCTTACAAAACAGCTCGAATAGAGGCATGCTCGAGGACATGTGCTGAGTATGCCAATCTTACAAAACCACTTGAATAGAGGATCGCTCGAGGACATGTGCTGACTATGACCATCTTACAAAACTGTTTAAATAAAGGCAAGCTCGAGGACATGTGCTGACAATGACCATCTTGCAAAACTGCTTCAATAGCGGCATGCTCAAGGACATATGCTGACTATGATCATCTTCCATGTGCAGACTATGACCATCTTACAAAACTGATTGAATTGCGGCAAGCTCGAGGACATGCGCTGACGATGACCATCTCACAAAATTGCTTGAATACCAGCATGCTTAAGGACATGTGCTGACTATGACCATCTTACAAAACTGCTTTTATAGAGGCACGCTCGATGACATGTGCTGACTAGGACCATCTTACAAAACTGCTTGAATAGCGGCACGCTCGAGGACATGTGCTGACTATGACAATCTTACGTGTGCTGACTATGACCATCTTACAAAACTGCTTGAATAGTCGCACACTCGAGGACGTGTGCTGAATATGACCATATTTCAAAACTGCTTGAATAGCGGCACGCTCGAGGACACGTGCCCACTATGACCATCTTACAAAACTTCTTGAATAGCGACACACTGAAGGACATCTGCTGACTATGACCATCTTACAAAACTGCTTGAATAACGGCACGCTCGAGGACATGTGCTGACTATGACCATCTTAAAAACTGCTTTTATAGAGGCACACTCGATGACATGTGCTGACTAGGACCATCTTACAAAACTGCTTGAATAGCGGCACGCTTGAGGACATGTGCTGACAATGACCATCTTACAAAACTGCTTGAATAGCGGCACGCTCGAGCACATGTGCTGACTATGCCCATCTTACAAAACTGCTTGAATAGAGGCTCGCTCAAGGACATGTGCTGACTATGCCCATCTTACAAAACTGCTTAAATAGAGGCAGGCTTGAGGACATGTGCTGACTATGCCCATCTTACAAAACTGCTTGAATAGCGGCACGCTCAAGGACATGTGCTGACTATGACCATCTTACAAAACTGCTTGAATAGAGGCATGCTCGAGGACATGTGCTGACTATGCCCATCTTACACAACTGATGGAATAGCGGCATACTCAAGGACATGTGGTGACTATGAACATCTTACATGTGCTGACTATGACCATCTTACAAAACTGCTTGAATAGAGGCACGCTCGAGGACATGTGCTGACTATGCCCATCTTACAAATCTGCTTGAATAGCGGCACGCTCGAGGACATGTGCTGACTATGCCTATCTTACAAATCTGCTTGAATAGAGGCATGCTCGAGGACATGGGCTGACAAATGACCATCTTACAAAACTGCTTGAATAGAGGCATGCTCGAGGACATGTGCTGACTATGCCCATCTTACAAAACTGCTTGAAAAGCGGCACGCACAAGGACATCTGCTGACTATGACCATCTTACAAAACTGCTTGAATAACGGCACGCTCGAGGACATGTGCAGAATATGACCATCTTACAAAACTGCTTTTATAGAGGCACACTCGATGACATGTGCTGACTATGACCATCTTACAAAACTGCTTGAAAAGCGGCACGCTCAAGGACATCTGCTGACTATGACCATCTTACAAAACTGCTTGAATAACGGCACGCTCGAGGACATGTGCTGACTATGACCATCTTACAAAACTGCTTTTATAGAGGCACGCTCGATGATATGTGCTGACTAGGACCATCTTACAAAACTACTTGAATAGCGGCACGCATAAGGACATGTGCTGACTATGACCATTTTACGTGTGCTGACTATGACCATCTTACAAAACTGCTTGCATAGTGGCACGCTCGAGGACATGTGCTGACATTGACCATCTTGCAAAACTGCTTTTATAGAGGCACGCTCGATGATATGTGCTGACTAGGACCATCTTACAAAACTGCTTGAATAGCGGCACGCTCGAAGTCATGTGCTGACTATGACAATCTTACATGTGCTGACTATGACCATCTTACAAAACTGCTTGAATAGTGGCACACTCGAGGACGTGTGCTGAATATGACCATCTTTCAAAACTGCTTGAATAGTGGCACGCTCAAGGACACGTGCTCACTATGACCATCTTACACAACTGCTTGTACAGCGGCACGCTCGAGGACATGTGCTGACTATGACCATCTTACAAAACTGCTTGAATAGCGGCACACTCGAGGAGACGTGCTGACTATAACCACCTTACATGTGCTGACTAAGACCATCTTACAAAACTGCTTGAATAGTGGCACGCTCAAAGACATGCGCTGACTATGCACATCTTACAAAACTGCGTGAATAGAGGCATGCTCGAGGACATGTGCTGACTATGCCCATCTTACACAACTGATTGAATAGCGGCATACTCAAGGACATGTGGTGACTATGAACATCTTACATGTGCTGACTATGACCCTCTTACAAAACTGATTGAATAGAGGCACGCTCGAGGACATGTGCTGACTATGCCCATCTTACAAATCTGCTTGAATAGCGGCACGCTCGAGGACATGTGCTGACTATGCCTATCTTACAAATCTGCTTGAATAGAGGCACGCTCGAGGACATGGGCTGACAAATGACCATCTTACAAAACTGCTTGAATAGAGGCATGCTCGAGGACATGTGCTGACTATGCCCATCTTACAAAACTGCTTGAAAAGCGGCACGCTCAAGGACAACTGCTGACTATGACCATCTTACAAAACTGCTTGAATAGAGGCATGCTCGAGGACATGTGCTGACTATGCCCATCTTACACAACTGATGGAATAGCGGCATACTCAAGGACATGTGGTGACTATGAACATCTTACATGTGCTGACTATGACCATCTTACAAAACTGCTTGAATAGAGGCACGCTCGAGGACATGTGCTGACTATGCCCATCTTACAAATCTGCTTGAATAGCGGCACGCTCGAGGACATGTGCTGACTATGCCTATCTTACAAATCTGCTTGAATAGAGGCATGCTCGAGGACATGGGCTGACAAATGACCATCTTACAAAACTGCTTGAATAGAGGCATGCTCGAGGACATGTGCTGACTATGCCCATCTTACAAAACTGCTTGAAAAGCGGCACGCACAAGGACATCTGCTGACTATGACCATCTTACAAAACTGCTTGAATAACGGCACGCTCGAGGACATGTGCAGAATATGACCATCTTACAAAACTGCTTTTATAGAGGCACACTCGATGACATGTGCTGACTATGACCATCTTACAAAACTGCTTGAAAAGCGGCACGCTCAAGGACATCTGCTGACTATGACCATCTTACAAAACTGCTTGAATAACGGCACGCTCGAGGACATGTGCTGACTATGACCATCTTACAAAACTGCTTTTATAGAGGCACGCTCGATGATATGTGCTGACTAGGACCATCTTACAAAACTACTTGAATAGCGGCACGCATAAGGACATGTGCTGACTATGACCATTTTAAGTGTGCTGACTATGACCATCTTACAAAACTGCTTGCATAGTGGCACGCTCGAGGACATGTGCTGACATTGACCATCTTGCAAAACTGCTTTTATAGAGGCACGCTCGATGATATGTGCTGACTAGGACCATCTTACAAAACTGCTTGAATAGCGGCACGCTCGAAGTCATGTGCTGACTATGACAATCTTACATGTGCTGACTATGACCATCTTACAAAACTGCTTGAATAGTGGCACACTCGAGGACGTGTGCTGAATATGACCATCTTTCAAAACTGCTTGAATAGTGGCACACTCAAGGACACGTGCTCACTATGACCATCTTACACAACTGCTTGTACAGCGGCACGCTCGAGGACATGTGCTGACTATGACCATCTTACAAAACTGCTTGAATAGCGGCACACTCGAGGAGACGTGCTGACTATAACCACCTTACATGGGCTGACTAAGACCATCTTACAAAACTGCTTGAATAGTGGCACGCTCAAAGACATGCGCTGACTATGCACATCTTACAAAACTGCGTGAATAGAGGCATGCTCGAGGACATGTGCTGACTATGCCCATCTTACACAACTGATTGAATAGCGGCATACTCAAGGACATGTGGTGACTATGAACATCTTACATGTGCTGACTATGACCCTCTTACAAAACTGATTGAATAGAGGCACGCTCGAGGACATGTGCTGACTATGCCCATCTTACAAATCTGCTTGAATAGCGGCACGCTCGAGGACATGTGCTGACTATGCCTATCTTACAAATCTGCTTGAATAGAGGCACGCTCGAGGACATGGGCTGACAAATGACCATCTTACAAAACTGCTTGAATAGAGGCATGCTCGAGGACATGTGCTGACTATGCCCATCTTACAAAACTGCTTGAAAAGCGGCACGCTCAAGGACATCTGCTGACTATGACCATCTTACAAAACTGCTTGAATAACGGCACGCTCGAGGACATGTGCTGACTATGACCATCTTACAAAACTGCTTTTATAGAGGCACACTCGATGACATGTGCTGACTAGGACCATCTTACAAAACTGCTTGAATAGTGGCACGCTTGAGGACATGTGCTGACTATGACCATTTTACGTGTGCTGACTATGACCATCTTACAAAACTGCTTGAATAGTGGCACGCTCGAGGACATGGGCTGACAATGACCATCTTGCAAAACTTCTTTTATAGAGGCACGCTCGATGATATGTGCTGACTAGGACCATCTTACAAAACTGCTTGAATAGCGTCACGCTCGAGGTCATGTGCTGACTATGACAATCTTACGTGTGCTGACTATGACCATCTTACAAAACTGCTTGAATAGTGTCACACTCAAGGACGTGTGCTGACTATGACCATCTTACAAAACTGCTTTTATAGAGGCACACTCGATGACATGTGCTGACTAGGACCATCTTACAAAACTGCTTGAACAGCGGCATGCTCGAGGACATGTGCTGACTATGACCATCTTACAAAACTGCTTGAATAGCGGCACACTCGAGGAGACGTGCTGACTATGACCATCTTACATGTGCTGGCTAAGATCATCTTACAAAACTGCTTGAATAGTGGCACGCTCGAGGACATGCGCTGACTATGCCCATCTTACAAAAGTGCTTGAATAGAGGCACACTTGAGGACATGCGCTGACTATGCCCATCTTCCAAACTGCTTGTATAGCGCACTCTCGAGGACATGCGCCAAGTATAGGAAGGGAAGTATAGTCCAATGCATCCAGAGTTCACCGTTCCACTTGCCAGGTTTTCCTTCTGACACCAGACCGCCGAAGCCACTCGCAGAGCTCGGAGCAAGGAGCAAGGAGCAAGGAGTGTGGAGAACGCGGCTTTCTCCCTTTACAGCTCACACTCTTGCGGGCTGTACTTTAATCCCAGCCCGCGGTTCCGCGGTTCCACGGTTCCTGTGGCCCCCTTGCAGTCCCAGTGCAGCCTGAGCGAGGAGGAGAGATCACACAGCCGCCCTGCGATATTGCTTTCACTCGCTGCTGGAAAAGTGGCCCCGCTGATTGCTGACTGCCGACTGCCCGGCGGAACAGTTCCCTTTCTCACCCGGTTTCAGCTATTACTCTTGGACATCAAGCGGCCTGACTGTGGGGGACCGTGCTTGTCGCTTGTCGCTTGTCGCCCTTGTTGTTGCCTCGTTGGATTCTGCCAGCGGGAAGAAAGCGGGAGAGCGAGGAGCAGGAGCATACGAGCAGGTCGCTACCCAACTGCCCTTGTTTCCCCCACCTAATCACTACTTGGCTGGGAGGCGTTGCATGGTGCTGCCCGCCACAACTCTTCCACGATTCTAGTTCTAGCTCTCCGCGCCTCTCGACACGCAGCAGTAGGAATAGTGTGAAGAAAATACGAACACGAAGAGATACGAAGTGACGTAAAAACAAAACATCAAGCACCGAGCACCAAGCACTACAACTCAGCCGCCGGAGATGCGCTCAGGAAAACACACCAGCACTTCTGGCCTCACCTGTTCATGATAACTCCAACACCTCGGCCTCCCAATTTTCCAACAATCATCACCATTCTCCTGGAACGCCGATTAAACCAACTAAGCCATTAACCAAGCGGGAGAAAAAACGCCTTAGAAAAGCAAGAAAAAGTAAACAATTAAATCATTCAATCAATGTAATTTCTGCCCCACCAGCAGAGGGAAGGAAACAAAACACCAACGATGAGGTTCCACACACTCCGGCAGCAACATGCAACAAGGATTCCCCAATTGCCCAACTTGAGTCTGTCATTACACCAAGCAGCCCAAATTATACTAAAACCCAACAAACGCTGCCAGACAACTTATACAGTTTATTCAAACTACCCCCTAAGAAAGAGAAGCACCCCCTTGATACTTTGCCAAAACCAACAGTCAACTTCAAATTTATGCCCAGGACTGAATTGCACCATCCAACTACAACGAGCACTAGTGCGGAAAACATGCCTGTAGACAACGACCGGAAAGACTGTAGCAACTCAGGGAAAACTGGAAATAAAAAGGACAAACCGAGTCCGGGACGCATCGTCATCACTAATACAAAGATTAACAAAACTCCAATACTAGACAACACTAATGCCTCCCCGCCTCTGCCTTTGATGCCTTTAGGGTCTATCGAGGGAGCTCCCAAGATGGAACACAGCCCCGAACGTGTGCTGCAGTCTGAGATCTTCGCAGATAATAAAAAACTGGATTTCATCCCCCACTACGTCTCAAGGGGCAACCATGACTTCCTTAACAGAAGTGTCCTGTTGAAGTTATTCAGGGCTTTACCTACCCTGAATCACATTAACTCTAGGGACATCAAAAGCATAGGGTTCTACCAGAATCAGCATTCAGTGGAACTCCAAGAATCAACCACCGCCACGTTCACTGACTCCCTCGTCACTGAGCAAATCTGGCTGCAGAGGGCTTCATTCGGAAAATGGGGCATTGAGTTAAAAAAGATCGACCCCCCACGTTATCCCAGTCCTTTACACATGCCCAAACAACCAGCGGGCCTGTTAAAAGGCGCCAAAGGCCCGGACAACCAAAGTCTTTTTCCAGGCATAAACTCCACGGTAAGGTCAATCACAATCACCTTTGTTCACCCTGAAGTCAGTCAGCCCATTGGACTCCGGCAATTTAACAAGCCTGGAATTCTCCAAACCAGGGCATGAAAAAATCCTAAAGCCGCCACAAATTGATCCGAAGGCTACCAAATTTGCTCCTGGAACGTGTTCGGCCTTGGGAGGAAACTAGAAGATCCTGACTTTGTGGAGTTTATTCTACAATACAAAATACTCCTCTTCCAGGAAACCTGGTTAATAAAATCCACTCCCCTAGTAGGATACAAGGAATTCCACAATCCGGCCTCAAAGGGGACTAATCGAGGGGGAGCAAAAGGGGGCCTTTCCACCTTTATTTCAACTGAGATTTCCGGATCCGCCGTGTCCATAGATCTTGATTCCCCCTGGCTGTTATGTGTCAAATTTGACACTCCTCCTTTCAATAGCTTATTGATCATAAACACTTACATTCACCCTGCATCGAAATATAAACGGGCAAGCATCGACCATCTATTAGCTTCACTTGCCACCTTAAAACTTGCTTACCCCGACGCAAATATCATTTTGTCAGGTGATTTTAACATGTCTTTATTGCAAGAAACAAATGCCACTAGGCGGCATACTCTAGCTAAATCTCGGCATGACACCCTCGGCAAACAATGCGCAGCTCACTTGTATGACCTTTCTCTGAGTATGCTTAACGGGCACGGTCCATCTGTCATCCCAGCGGCATACACAAGGGTCACTCAAAAGTCAGCTTCAATCATCGACTACTCCTTCATAGACCACAATCTTGTTTCTCAGATAAAAAAATTCCAAATTTTGGACAGAGCAGAGAGTGACCATCAACCGCAATCCTTCACACTTCTAAGTAACAACATTAATCCAACTCCCACTAACGCAAAGTCTCAAGAACTCCAATGCTACAACCTCAAACGCCTCATCTGGAAAAAGGACAATATCAGTGACTTTATGGCTACATGCATGAGCATCTTGGAGAAACACAATCTCGAACCATCCAGCATCCGGGCCTGGGAGACATTCACCATTGAACTAAATCAAAATTGGTCCAAATTGGCTATTGGCAAAAAAACAGGTAAATCGTTGGGGGCAGCATGGTTCACCAAAAGCCTGAGAATCCAAAAACAACAACTGAACAAAAACCTACGAAAATTAAGAACACAGGGCTCACCTCAGACTAAAGATCATCTGCTTTTAATCTCTAACTCTAAAAAAGATCTTAAAAAAGATATTAAGGTGGCCAAGAAAGCATTCCAGGAAAATCTTTGGGCGAAACTCCACTACTCTTGAAAACAAAGAGACTCCAAGCTTTTTTGGGAAAACATCAACCAGCTAACTAATGGCAGGCATCGCCATCACAATTCGGACATCATGGAGGATACATGGAGAGCCCACATTGAATCACTATACAATGAAATTTTCTCCCCAGGCTCCACTGACAGCGGCTCCCAACTCAGCAACAGAGTCACCACAAGAGACTCAATGAAAAACAACTTCTCCTCTGATTCCGATTTTCCTTTGCGGATCCCTAAAGAACAAGTACTGAAAACAATAAAAAAAACTTAGATCTGAGGGTGCCCCTGGGCCCAATGGCCTACCGAATGCCTTGTTCCGGCACAATTCATCATTCTGGACAGATCTTCTGTCCCCCCTCTTTTCGGACATTCTAACCTCTAATATGATCCCTGAATCCTGGAGGGGAAGCATTCTGTTTTTTTTAATTCTTTTTATTATTTTCTCAGTTAACAGTGCACATTTATTACATGCAATTAAACATTAGTACAGCATAAACCTTTTATACTTTTTATACATTTTATACAAAATATAATCCATCTGAACAAATCAAACGGGGTAAAACTTTTAAAAACTACCGACTTACCCTATCCCCTCTCTCCATCTCGCTAACGGCTCCCAAATTCTTTTACCCAGAGCCCTCCCTACTCTACCCTTTTTTGCGTATATAGGTTTTTCCAGATTAAATGTCGCAATAAGATTTGCTAACCATACTTGCATTGACGGAGGAGTTTTGTCTAACCAAGCCCTAGCTATGATTAATCTGAATACCGCCATTGTCATAAAGACAAACTCCTTAACATCATTACTAATTCCATCATGACCTATTCCAAGCAAAATCCAAGTGGGGGAGAGGGATATCTGTATCCCCAGAGCTCTGCCCAAAAATTCCTCTATATCCCTGAGAAGAGTGTGTAGTTGAGGGCAAGTGGCAAACATATGTACTATATCAGCCTCAGGTGTGTTACAACGAGGGCAGTTTATCCCTGCTCTACCCCCCCATTTGGTGATTCTAGCAGGTGTATGATATAGCGAAAATAAGGTTTTATAATGTTGGGATTGTAAAGGAGCAGACCGTAAGATGTTACAACCCAATTCAAGCGACTCCTGAAAATCCTCAGTTACTCCTCCAAGTTTCTCAGCCCACTTATGTCTGTGTTTGTCCAAGTCATCTACTTTAGTTTTAGCTAATAACGCATACGCTGTCCTAATAGTATGTAGACCACCGTTAATTAAAGTCTCCATAAAGTCATTAATCTTATATCCTGCTGTGCCGCCACGCTTATCCCCAAGAAAGCTTCTGACCTGTAGATATTTAAAAAAATCTTTTCTAGTTAAGTCATACTTATTTACAAGAGCATCAAACTGTACCATCCCCTCAGAGTCTCTTAAATCCCCAATTTGTGTAATTCCTTTTTGATTCCATGCGGCCATAACTAAGTCTGAAAAAATTTCAGAGGGAAACCGCTTATTATTATATAGTCTGACATATCTATTAAATCGGCCAAGTCCCATCCGCTTCTGAAAAGCCTTCCAGATATGTATGGCCGCGTTAAGGGTCCTAGACTGCTTCCCTCTTAAATGCCCAAGGTCAGTATAATATAAAAAACAATTTTCTGTCTCCTGACCTAGTAGAATTGCGTAGACATCTATAGATGAGGAAGTGATTTTCTGAAGCTGTCCCCCTCCTCCGATTAAACCCTGCATATATTGAAGAGCAGATGCTAAATAATATAGTCTGAAATCCGGGGCTCCCCATCCACCTCTGTCTCTCGGTAGAGTCATAAATCTATAAGCCCTACGAGTTTTCCCGTGGGCCCATATAAATTTATTAAAGATGCTTTCCAAGGTATTAAACCACTTGGCTTCAAAAATTAACGGAATTGCTCTGAATAGATAGAGAAACTTTGGTAGAATGCTCATTTTTAGTACGTTGGTACATCCAACTAGCGAGAGATGTAGGTTATTAATTCTCTCTAAGTCTATTTTTACTTTATCAACCAGAGGGATTATATTTACCTCAACGAGAGTGTCTAAATTTGCAGCTATTACTATACCAAGATATATAGCGGAGAGGGCGACCCTAGTGTCCGTACACGAACTATGTTTATTCTTTACTATCTGGGTCTTAGACCTGTTCAATCTATAGCCCGAAAATTGCCCAAATATGCTAGCTTCCCTTTCAACCTCCCCGATAGCTAAATCCGGATTCGGGGTTAGTATGGCGACGTCGTCTGCGTACGCCAAGATTTTAATTACGTGGCCATTTAAGACCATTGGGGAGATTTCATTGTTTCTCTCCAACCTACGTAAAAAAGGCTCAAGAAACAGTGCAAAAAGCAGGGGAGATGCGGGACAGCCCTGTCTCGTTCCCCTAGAGATTGCCACTATATCTGAGTGACCTCTGTTTACTCTGATTCTGGCTGATGGTCCTGCGTATAGAGCTTGGATAGCAGTTATAAAGCCTTCTCCAATACCGCACCATCTCAGAACTGCCCAAAGAAACCCCCAGGCGACCCTATCGAAGGCCTTTTCAGCATCTAGAAACAGTGCAGCGATAGGGTCTCCCAGGGACTCTGCGGCATCAAACATTGTAATGACCGTCCTGACATGCTGAGTGGTTCCCTTGCCTGGTATAAAACCATGCTGTGAAGGACTAACGAGCTGCTCTATGTTACCTCCAAGCCTCATAGCAAGCATTTTTGAGTAAATTTTTATGTCAGAATTCATAAGGGTAATGGGTCTATATGATCCGGGAAGTGTTGGGGGTTTACCCTTTTTAGGAATAACTATAATATCTGCCATTCCCCAGGACTCTGGAGGAGGCCCCCCCGCTACGTATGTAGCATGACGTTGAGCATATCTACCGCTATGATATCCTGGAACAGTTTGTAGAATTCAACCGGGATTTGGTCTGGCCCAGCAGCTTTTCCCGAAGGCAGACCACCCAAAGATCCCTTAAATTCATCTAGATGAAAGGGAGCATCCAGCCCCGCTCTGTCCTGAGACGACAAGGAGGGAGCTGTAATATCCCTAAGGTACCGATCCACTTCCATCTCTAATGAAGTACTCCCCTCATCCCGAGTGTAGAGTTTAGCATAAAATTTCCGAAACACTTCCCTAACAAGGTCGGGATCAGTGACTAAGTTGCCCTGATTATCTTGAATTTCCTTAATGTCAGCCATAGCTACGCGCTGCCTGGTTCTGACAGCAAGGAAGTGTCCAACTCTATCACTCAGCTCGTATGAGTCTTGTTTGCGGACTAAATACTTTTCAGCGGCCTTTGAACTAATGCCTTCAGTGGCATCCCATTTAAGGACAGTAATGCTAGCTAGATAAGTCTCAAGCGGAAGCCCCTGTATTATAGCTCTAGCAAGGTTGTCTTCTGCTGCCAATAATCTGACCCTAATATCATCCAGGTGTCTTCTTTCACTTTTCCGTTTGGCCAGAACATAGCTCAGTGTTTCTCCTCTGACCCCAGCTTTAAAACAATCCCAAACCACACCAGGAGGGGCAGTGTCTCTATTAACTTCCCAGAAAAACTTTATCCATGATTCCATTCGTTTCTGATAAGCGATGTCCCTTAACAGTGTGCGCTCAAAAGTCCACTGAGTTTTTGTAGCACTTATCTGTGTAATATTTAATGTTAAAACTAAAGGGCTGTGGTCTGATATAATTCTAGGTTGTTTTTCGATTTTAACATGAGAAATTAGGGAATTAGAGATTAGAAAGTAATCCAGCCTGACCAGTACTTTATGTGGGGCCGAGAAGTAGGTGCTACCGTCTATAAGGGGGTGTAGCTTTATCCATGGATCGGTAAGGGAGTTATGTTGAACCATATTGGTCAGGGCTTTGAATGTCTTCCTCTTTCTCCCTAAATACCATCCCCCGGGTTCTAAAAAGGAGCTTTTTGGAACGTGAATGTTAAAATCTCCACAACAGATAATGGGTTCTGGCCACTGTGCCAGTTCGATATCCAAAAACTGCCAAACATCAGGATCATCTTCCGTAGAACCATATATTGTAACTAAAGTAATCCGTACCCCTTTAAAACTCATCTCTATCATCACCCACCTGCCCCATTGGTCCTCCTTTTTTCGATGCACCACCAAATCCCTTTTTCTTCCTAATATTGCTACTCCCCTTGTTCTAGTCCCTTGTTTGCTTGCTGCTAATACGTCATAACCAAGCTGCTTTAACAAGTAAATCTGTGTTACTTCAATATCAGTCTCCTGGAGACAAACCAAGTCCAGCTGTAAAGAACTCAACAGCCCTGCTACTTTCACTCTTTTCCCAGGATTATTCAGCCCACAAACATTGATTGAGGCAATCTTGCAAGGCATTACAGTAGATCATCGGAATTCCTACTCCTCGTCCGCCATAGTATTAACAACCAGTAATTAAATCGACAAACCTTTCTTTGATACTGTCTATAGTACCTACGTTGTATTGTGTGTACCGTGCTTCCCACAAGAATGTGTCTGTGCAAAAAAATGTGCATTACCAAACCACCGAGAATACAAATTTTTACCCAAGATAAAACCCCCCCCAACCAACCCCCCTCCCTTCCCTTCCCTTCAACCCTCCCCCCGCCCTCCCCATAACAGGCAAATAGGTCAATGAGACCTATACGCAGCCGGTTCCGAGCGGCTATAGTCGCACCCCTCTCCCCATTCCATCTCAGAACTGATGCTAGAACTAACTACCTGACGCCCCCTGAGACTGTGACTAGATTTCCAAGCACCTCAGCTTGCATTAAGAACAAACAGAAAGCAAAGGATATTTCCCCCTCCTTATAAACCCTGTTTTTTCAGTTCGTCTAAGAATTGCTGTACTTTAACCTCAGAAAAGAACATCCTAACTCTACCTTGAGTAATTACTTTCAGCTTGGCAGGGAACAATAGATAAGCTTCAGAACGTAATGCCAGGAAATTTGGGATCATCTGCCTCAGCCTCCATCTTCGTTCAACCGTCACGTGGCAAAAATCCGGCCTAGCAAAAAATGTGACACCATCAAATGACCTCTTATTATTAGGCCTTGCCTTCTCAATAACTTCCTGTCTAAGAAGGAAATTCCCAAAATAGACTAAAATAGCTCGTGGATAAGTCGCCTTGCCTCCACCATCTGCCCCAAGCCCCTTTTTGGGTGTAAGAGGGAACCTATGCGCCCTCTGGACTTCCCTGTCCCACTGCCACTGAGACTCCGGGAATGCTCCTCTAAGTAGATTAACCACAAAGCGCATTATGTCCTGACCTTCGACCCCTTCAGCCACACCTAGAATTCTGACATTATTTCGCCTTTGGCGATTTTCAAAATCCTCCATTTTCCAATGCAAATCTTCTGTCGCCCTTTCTTGATCTGTTTTAAAAGTCTGCCAGCTGCTGCAGTCATCTTCGAGCTTACTTGTACGCTCCTCCACCTCCGTTACTCTGCCAACCGGCTCGTCATACAGCTTATTAGTTTTCCTCAATGAGGATTGTATCTGTTTTGCGTCTTGCCTTGCTTTCCGGCTGACGACTCTAGCTTCTGTTTGCATTTGTTTTAGCATATTAAGCAGGGTGTCGAAAGGAGCATTCTGTCTCAATGGCCCATCAACGTCATCCTCCTGATATGTCTGAGAAGTTCCTGAATAGTCCCACAGCAAAGCTCCCTGAGTACCCCCCAGCGAACCAATCTGCTGACTACTTGATTTTAACTTTTCTTGTCTCTTCCTCATAGTTGAATCGTTACCTGCGCTCAAACCAATATCTCCCCCAGAGGAACTGGAGTCAGATAGTGAAACCTCTTCCACTTCATTAGCTTCATCTTCCTCCTCCTCTGTGAGATCCTCGCTCGGCAGAACTGATTGTGAATCTGAGTCTTCGTTAAGGTAGAAAAACCTCTCGCCATCACCCGACCCCACATCACCTTTTTCTCCCATCAGCGCCGGCTCCATGTAATCAAATTGCTTTGCCCCTGTTGTGAGGCAGATAGAGTTACCCCCGACAGACAGTGGCAGTGGCCCCTTCACAGATTCCAGAGTTTTGGGGGCCTTAGGGTTTGCTAGCTCTGACTCGAGCATCGTAATTGCCTCCATCATCTCTTCATCCACACTTCGCGTTCCCCGCGAGGTAGCATTTCCTGGCTGTAAACCCTCGGCGTGTAGAGGGGGAGAGGCACTTGCAGATTCTGTACGAAGCCCAGTCATCTCCCGGATTCCATCGACATTGTTGAGCTGCTGGGTCTGCTGGGTCTGCTGTTGCTGAGCAACGGAAGAGTCCGTGCTTGACGCGCCTCTAGCGTCCTCGAGGACGCTTCCGAGCTCGCCGAGATCGCTGCTGTGTCTGGTTCTGCCGGTTTCACTTGGAGTCCGAGTGCATGGTGTCGTGGATTGAACCGCGAAGACTTCAGATAAGGTGGGTTGTCTAAGGGGAGTCTCTCTGTTTTTTGATTTAATTTTCGCCAATCTAACAGAGTTTACTATCCCCTCGTCAAGTTTCCCCGGCTTCTGCACCTTTGCATCTGGCTGGCAGCCCGGGTCAGAAGGGGTGATTGTAACGGATTTCTCTGCTCTCCGTATCTCAGTCTTTTTTAACCGCTGTGGGGGCATTATCTTCCGAGTAGCCCCTAGCTCTCTAACATCCGCCGTCGCTCCCTCCTCTGAGACTTTTGAAAGGGGCATTTGATCCTTCGCTTTCTCTCTCGCCTTATCGGCTTTGGTGGTACGAGGTGGCATGCTATACCAGTGTAGATTCCGTAGCTTTAGATTACAGCAAGACCTCCAGCATGCGCTCCAAAAACTCACAAAGTTCTCCCTTAATCGGGTCAGCTCCGATAGATTAGGCGCTTCGGTGAGAATCCGAACCGGAGAATGTAGATCTGAGTACCAGGTGTAGAAAAAAGCCATCAGGGTCTGATTTACGATAACCAGTGCATCATCCACCGTCTATTGCCGAGAGGAGAGGTCAGCAGCGACTGCTCAGCTCAGCTCGTCCGCGGCCATCTTGCTGTCAGCAGCGACTGCTCAGCTCAGCTCGTCCGCGGCCATCTTGCCGAAAAGGCTCGGATGCATTCTGAGCCCAATATACAAATCGGGTTCTCGTTCCGATCCTGAAAACTACAGACTGATTGCGCTAATTGATGTGGAGGCTAAAATTTACGCATCAAACCTGCTGGTAGATCTAGAGGACTGGGTGGCGCGAACAAGCCTTATTCCCCCAACACAAACTGGTTTCAGGGCCAGGATGGGCACCTTGACAAACATTTCCGCAGTAACTCTCATGGCCAATCAAGCCCTTAGCACCTCAAGGCCACTCTACGCTTGTTTCATCGACCTCAAAGCGGCCTTTGACAAGGTCTCAAGAGTCAGGCTATGGACAAAAATGCGTAACTGGGGCGTCCCAGCAAAGTTGCTGGAGGCCATAATCAACCTGTACTCCGAAACGTGGGTCCAGATTAGGATAGGAGACGGACTCAGCATCACCAAGAAAATTCACACACTCAACGGGCTAAAACAAGGGTGCGTGTTGGCACCATGCCTTTTTAACATTTATACCGCTGATTTGGACGAGCATCTTCGGTCAATCCAATGTGATCCTCCAAAACTTGGTACAACACCTATATCCAGCCTCCAATATGCGGATGACATCGTTTTACTGGCGCAAACACCAATTGGTTTGCAACGATTAATTATTGAACTCGGATCCTATACCACCTTGGTCCATCTTACCATCAACCACAAAAAAACTAAGGTGATGAGCTTTAATAAACATCATAATGCTAACCGTAAATTTACCTGGATTTTGGACAAACGACCTCTGACCGAGGTAGATTCATACAAATATCTCGGCATCCAAATTGATCGCAGACTCACTTTTAAGACCCACATGTCTCAAGGTCATACGAAATCTAAACAGCTGCAGTTCGCTTTCAAAACATTAAATAACAAACTTGCAGGGGGGTCCACTGGGCACTTACTAAAGGTTATAGCAGCAAAATTCCTGCCCTCCATCTCATATGGCACAGAAATCTTGAATGGCAAGGATGCTATAGGCTTGAATTTCAAACAGTCAATCCTCTTTAAGAAGCTGTTCGCAATTCCCCGACACATCCCGCAAGCTCAAATTCGCCTCGAGTATGGTTTAAAAAATCAGATCCTTGACAAACAAGGCACCCTAGTCAAGTATTACTGGAGGATGCGCGACGCAGAGGAAAACACACTCGCACATTACTGTTGGGTGGAAATTGAAAAGCAAGCAAGCTTCACAAATTCAATTTTCAAAGTTCTGAAGGCTTCCCTCTCAGCTCTGAAGTTGGAGGAGGCATGGCTTACAGCCCCCACCTACTCCTGCTTCAAACTATTGGTCAATAAAGCCACAAAACGGCATTCCATATCACTAGATAAAATTGCCTTAGCAAAAAACAAACATGCCTGGGCCGTGATTCAGTCATATCAGAGGCTGCAACCCCAACCCTACTTGCAGGATCACTTCTCTGCCGAGAAAAAACATTTTTTCACTTTACTAAGGCTAGGGTCATATCCCTCAAAGGACCTGACCCCAAAATGGAAACAAGCATGGCAATCAACTGAATGTCGCCTGTGTGGAGCTTGGGATGAGTCGTTACTGCATCTACTATGCATCTGCCCTGCCCTGGCAGAAAAGCGCAAAAAGGACCTCCGGGAGATCTTTAGGACGGAACAAATAAGAACTTGTAGAGCAGCAGTGATTCACTGCCTTACGGGCTCATCCATCCCACTGTCATGCAGAGTCATAAACTTCCTAAAAAATGCAGCAAAAGATTTGGCCAACACAGAATCTGCTAATCAACTTACGCTGCATTAGACTAACTGGTTTCAAAATCATTCGAAATTTTTGTTCAAATGTTAATTTTTTATACTTCTTATATCACCAATCACAATGTACATTCTTGAAAGTTTTATTTATGGTGGTATTCTCCACCCTTTTAAGGTTTTTATGATATCAAATAAAAGTATATTTCTCTTAGATGCGCCAACTATGCCCATCTTACAAAACTGCTTGACTAGCGGCATGCTCGAGGACATGTTCTGAATATAACCATCATACAAAACAGCTTGATAGTCGGCACGCTCGAGGACATGTGGTGACTATAACCATCTTACAAAACTGCTTTGATAGAGGCACGCTCGACGACATTTGCTGACTATGACCCTCTGACAAAACTGCTTGAATAACAGCACACTCGAGGACATGTACTGACTACGACCATCTTACATTTGCTGACTATGACCATCTTACAAAACTGGTTGAATAGCGGCACGCTCGAGGACATGTGCTGACTATAACCATCTTGTAAAACTGCTTGAAAAGTGGCACGCTCGAGTACATGTGCTGACTATGCCAATCTTACAAAACTGCTTGAATAGCGGCAAGCTCGAGGACATGTGCTGACTATGCTCATCTTACTAAGCTGCTTGAATAGCGGCATGCTCAAGTACATGCTCTGACTATGCCCATCGCACAAAACTGCTTGACTAGCGGCACGCTCGAGGACATGTTCTGACTATGCCCATCTTACAAAACTGCTTGAATAGAGGCACGCTTGCGGACAGGTGCTGACTATGCCCATCTTACAAAACTGCTTGAATAGGGGCACGCACGTGGACATGTG
The DNA here is from genome assembly GCF_964204655.1 of Triturus cristatus. Classification (NCBI taxonomy): domain Eukaryota; kingdom Metazoa; phylum Chordata; class Amphibia; order Caudata; family Salamandridae; genus Triturus; species Triturus cristatus. The sequence goes on from NC_140579.1 coordinate 164,763,127, forward strand.
CTGACTATACCCATCTTACAAAACTGCTTGAATAGCGGCACGCTCGAGGACATGTGCTGACTATGCCCATCTTACAAAACTGCTTGAATAGAGGCACGCTCGGGGACATGTTCTGACTATGCCCATCTTACAAAACTGCTTGAATAGAGGCACGCTTGAGGACATGTGCTGACTATGCCCATCTTACAAAACTGCTTGAATAGAGGCATGCACGTGGACATGTGCTGACTATACCCATCTTACAAAACTGCTTGAATAGCGGCACGCTCAAGGACATGTGCTGACTATGCCCATCTTACAAAACTGCTTGAATAGAGGCACGCTCGAGGACATATGCTGACTATGACCATCTTATAAAACTGCTTGAATAGAGGCATGCTCGAGGACATGTGCTGACTATACCCATCTTACAAAACTGATTGAATAGCGGCACACTCAAGGACATATGGTGACTATGACCATCGTTCATGTGCTGACTATGACCATCTTACAAAACTGCTTGAAAAGCAGCACGCTCAAGGTCATCTGCTGACTATGACCATCTTACAAAACTGCTTGAATAACGGCACGCTCGAGGACATGTGCTGATTATGACCATCTTACAAAACTGCTTTTATAGAGGCACACTCGATGACATGTGCTGACTATGACCATCCTACAAAACAGCTTGAATAGCGGCACGTTCGGGGACATGTGCTGACTATGCCCATCTTACAAAACTGCTTGAATAGCGGCACGCTCGAGGACATGTGCTCACTATGACCATCTTACAAAACTGCACGAAAAGAGGCACGCTCGAGGACATGCGCTCACTATGCCCAGCTTACAAAACTGCTTGAATAGCAGCACGCTCAAGGACATGTGCTGACTATGCCCATCTTACAAAACTGCTTGTATGGAGGCTCACTCGAGGACATGCGCTGCCTATGCCCATTCTACAAAACTGCTTGAATAGCTGCACGCTCGAGGAAATGCGCTGACTATGCCCATCTTACAAAACTGCTTGAATACAGGCACGCTCGAGGACATGCGCTGACTATGCCCATCTACAAAACTGCTTATAAATCGGCACGCTGAAGGACATGTGCTGACTATGACCATCTTACAAAAGTGCTTGAATAGCGGCACACTCGAGGACATGTGCTGACTATGACCATCTTACATGTGCTGACTATGACCATCTTACACAACTGCTTGAACAGCGGCACGCTCGAGGACATGTGCTGACTATGACCATCTTACAAAACTGCTTGAATAGCGGCACACTCGAGGAGATGTGCTGACTATGACCATCTTACATGTGCTGACTAAGACCATCTTACAAAACTGCTTGAATAGCGGCATGCTCGAGGACATGTTCTGACTATGACCATCTTACAAAACAGCTTGATAGGCGGCACGCTCGAGGACATGTGCTGACTATGACCATCTTACAAAACTGCTTGAATACCAGCACACTCGAGGACATGTACTGACTACGACCATCTTACATTTGCTGACTACGACCATCTTACAAAACTGGTTGAATAGCGGCACACTCAAGGACATGTGCTGACTATGACAATCTTACATGTGCTGACTATGACCATCTTACAATTGCTGACTATGACCATCTTACACAACTGCTTGAATAGCGGCATGCTCGAGGACATATGGTGACTATGACCATCTTACAAAACTGCTTTTATAGAGGCACGCTCGACGACAGGTGCTGACTAGGACCATCTTACAAAACTGCTTGAATAGAGGCACGCTCGTGGACATGTGCTGACTATGACCATCTTACGAAACTGCTTGAATAGCGGCACACCCAAGGACATGTGCTGACTATGACCATCTTACATGTGCTGACTATGACCATCTTACAAAACTTCTTGAATAGCGGCACGCTCGAGGACATGTGCTGACTATGAACATCTTATAAAACAGCTTGAATAGCGGCACGCTCAAGGACATATGCTGACTATGACCATCTTACAAAACTGCTTGAAAAGCGACACACTCAAGGACATGTGCTGACTATGACCACCTTACCTATGCTCACTAAGACCATCCTACAAAACTGCATGAATAGTGGCACGTTCGGGGACATGTGCTGACTTGGACCATCTTACAAAACTGCGTGAATAGCGGCAAGCTCGAGGACATGTGCTGACTATGCTCATCTTAATAAGCTGCTTGAATAGCGGCATGCTCAAGTACATGCTCTGACTATGCCCATCGTACAAAACTGCTTGACGAGCGGCACGCTCGAGGACATGTTCTGACTATGCCCATCTTACAAAACTGCTTGAATAGAGGCACGCTTTAGGACATGTGCTGACTATGCCCATCTTACAAAACTGTTTGAATAGAGGCACGCTCGAGGACATGTGCTGACTATACCCATCTTAAAAACTGCTTGAATAGCGGCACGCTCGAGGACATGTGCTGACTATGCCCATCTTACAAAACTGCTTGAATACAGGCACGCTCGAGGAGATGTGCTGACTATGACCATCTTAGAAAACTGCTTTAATAGAGGCATGCTCGAGGACATGTGCTGACTAAGCCCATCTTACAAAACTGATGGAATAGCGGCACACTCAAGGAAATATGGTGACTATGACCATCTTACATGTGCTGATTATGACCATCTTACAAAACTGCTTGAAAAGTGGCACGCTCAAGGACATCTGCTTACTATGACCATCTTACAAAACTGCTTGAATAACGGCACGCTCGAGGACATGTGCTGATTATGACCATCTTACAAACTGCTTTTATAGAGGCACAATCGATGACATGTGCTGACTATGACCATCTTACAAAACTGCTTGAATAGCGGCACGCTCGAGGACATGTGCTGACTATGACCATTTTACGTGTGCTGACTATGACCATATTACAAAACTTCTTGAAAAGCGGCACGCTCAAGGACATCTGCTTACTATGACCATCTTACAAAACTGCTTAAATAACGGCACGCTCGAGGACATGTGCTGATTATGACCATCTTACAAAACTGCTTTTATAGAGGCACAATCGACGACAGGTGCTGACTAGGACCACCTTACAAAACTGCTTGAATAGAGGCACGCTCGTGGACATGTGCTGACTATGACCATCTTACGAAACTGCTTGAATAGCGGCACACCCAAGGACATGTGCTGACTATGAACATCTTACAAAACAGCTTGAATAGCGGCACGCTCAAGGACATGTGCTGACTATGACCATCTTACAAAACTGCTTGAAAAGCAACACACTCAAGGACATGTGCTGACTATGAACATCTTACATGTGCTGACTAGGACCATCTTACAAAACTGCGTGAATAGCGGCAAGCTCGAGGACATGTGCTGACTATGCTCATCTTAATAGGCTGCTTGAATAGCGGCACGCTCGAGGACATGTGCTGACTATGAACTTCTTACAAAACAGCTTGAATAGTGGCACGCTCAAGGACATGTGCTGACTATGACCATCTTACAAAACTGCTTGAAAAGCGACACACTCAAGGACATGTGCTGACTATGAACATCTTACATGTGCTGACTAGGACCATCTTACAAAACTGCGTGAATAGCGGCAAGCTCGAGGACATGTGCTGACTATGCTCATCTTAATAAGCTGCTTGAATAGCAGCATGCTGAAGTACATGCTCTGACTATGCCCATCGTACAAAACTGCTTGACGAGCGGCACGCTCGAGGACATGTTCTGACTATGCCCATCTTACAAAACTGCTTGAATAGAGGCACGCTTGAGGACATGTGCTGACTATGCCCATCTTACAAAACTGTTTGAATAGAGGCACGCTCGAGGACATGTGCTGACTATACCCATCTTACAAAACTGCTTGAATAGCAGCACGCTCGAGGACATGTGCTGACTATGCCCATCTTACAAAACTGCTTGAATAGAGGCACGCTCGAGGAGATGTGCTGACAATGACCATCTTACAAAACTGCTTTAATAGAGGCATGCTCGAGGACATATGCTGACTAAGCCCAAATTACAAAACTGATTGAATAGCGGCACACTCAAGGACATATGGTGACTATGACCATCTTAGATGTGCTGACTATGACCATCTTACAAAACTGCTTGAAAAGCGGCACGCTCAAGGACATCTGCTTACTATGACCATCTTATAAAACTGCTTGAATAACGGCACGCTCGAGGACATGTGCTGATTATGACCATCTTACAAAACTGCTTTTATAGAGGCACACTCGATGACATGTGCTGACTATGACCATCTTACAAAACTGCTTGAATAGCGGCACGCTCGAGGACATGTGCAGACTATGACCAGTTTACGTGTGCTGGCTATGACCATCTTACAAAACTGCTTCAATAGCGGCAGGCTCGAGGACATGTGCTGACTATGACCATCTTACATGTGCTGACTATGACCATCTTTCAAAACTACTTGAATTGCGGCAAGCTCGAGGACATGCGCTGACAATGACCATCTCACAAAATTGCTTGAATAGCGGCACGCTTAAGGATATGTGCTGACTATGACCATCTTACAAAACTGCTTTTATAGAGGCACGCTCGAAGACATGAGCTGACTAGGACCATCTTACAAAACTGCTTGAATAGCGGCACGCTCAAGGACATATGCTGACTATGACCATCTTACGTGTGCTGACTATGACCATCTTACAAAACTGCTTGAATAGCGGCAAGCTCGAGGACATGTGCTGACTATGCTCATCTTACTAAGCTGCTTGAATAGCGGCATGCTCAAGTACATGCTCTGACTATGCCCATCGCACAAAACTGCTTGACTAGCGGCACGCTCGAGGACATGTTCTGACTATGCCCATCTTACAAAACTGCTTGAATAGAGGCACGCTTGCGGACAGGTGCTGACTATGCCCATCTTACAAAACTGCTTGAATAGGGGCACGCACGTGGACATGTGCTGACTATACCCATCTTACAAAACTGCTTGAATAGCGGCACGCTCGAGGACATGTGCTGACTATGCCCATCTTACAAAACTGCTTGAATAGAGGCACGCTCGGGGACATGTTCTGACTATGCCCATCTTACAAAACTGCTTGAATAGAGGCACGCTTGAGGACATGTGCTGACTATGCCCATCTTACAAAACTGCTTGAATAGAGGCATGCACGTGGACATGTGCTGACTATACCCATCTTACAAAACTGCTTGAATAGCGGCACGCTCAAGGACATGTGCTGACTATGCCCATCTTACAAAACTGCTTGAATAGAGGCACGCTCGAGGACATATGCTGACTATGACCATCTTATAAAACTGCTTGAATAGAGGCATGCTCGAGGACATGTGCTGACTATACCCATCTTACAAAACTGATTGAATAGCGGCACACTCAAGGACATATGGTGACTATGACCATCGTTCATGTGCTGACTATGACCATCTTACAAAACTGCTTGAAAAGCAGCACGCTCAAGGTCATCTGCTGACTATGACCATCTTACAAAACTGCTTGAATAACGGCACGCTCGAGGACATATGCTGATTATGACCATCTTACAAAACTGCTTTTATAGAGGCACACTCGATGACATGTGCTGACTATGACCATCCTACAAAACAGCTTGAATAGCGGCACGTTCGGGGACATGTGCTGACTATGCCCATCTTACAAAACTGCTTGAATAGCGGCACGCTCGAGGACATGTGCTCACTATGACCATCTTACAAAACTGCACGAAAAGAGGCACGCTCGAGGACATGCGCTCACTATGCCCAGCTTACAAAACTGCTTGAATAGCAGCACGCTCAAGGACATGTGCTGACTATGCCCATCTTACAAAACTGCTTGTATGGAGGCTCACTCGAGGACATGCGCTGCCTATGCCCATTCTACAAAACTGCTTGAATAGCTGCACGCTCGAGGAAATGCGCTGACTATGCCCATCTTACAAAACTGCTTGAATACAGGCACGCTCGAGGACATGCGCTGACTATGCCCATCTACAAAACTGCTTATAAATCGGCACGCTGAAGGACATGTGCTGACTATGACCATCTTACAAAAGTGCTTGAATAGCGGCACACTCGAGGACATGTGCTGACTATGACCATCTTACATGTGCTGACTATGACCATCTTACACAACTGCTTGAACAGCGGCACGCTCGAGGACATGTGCTGACTATGACCATCTTACAAAACTGCTTGAATAGCGGCACACTCGAGGAGATGTGCTGACTATGACCATCTTACATGTGCTGACTAAGACCATCTTACAAAACTGCTTGAATAGCGGCATGCTCGAGGACATGTTCTGACTATGACCATCTTACAAAACAGCTTGATAGGCGGCACGCTCGAGGACATGTGCTGACTATGACCATCTTACAAAACTGCTTGAATACCAGCACACTCGAGGACATGTACTGACTACGACCATCTTACATTTGCTGACTACGACTATCTTACAAAACTGGTTGAATAGCGGCACACTCAAGGACATGTGCTGACTATGACAATCTTACATGTGCTGACTATGACCATCTTACAATTGCTGACTATGACCATCTTACACAACTGCTTGAATAGCGGCATGCTCGAGGACATATGGTGACTATGACCATCTTACAAAACTGCTTTTATAGAGGCACGCTCGACGACAGGTGCTGACTAGGACCATCTTACAAAACTGCTTGAATAGAGGCACGCTCGTGGACATGTGCTGACTATGACCATCTTACGAAACTGCTTGAATAGCGGCACACCCAAGGACATGTGCTGACTATGACCATCTTACATGTGCTGACTATGACCATCTTACAAAACTTCTTGAATAGCGGCACGCTCGAGGACATGTGCTGACTATGAACATCTTATAAAACAGCTTGAATAGCGGCACGCTCAAGGACATATGCTGACTATGACCATCTTACAAAACTGCTTGAAAAGCGACACACTCAAGGACATGTGCTGACTATGACCACCTTACCTATGCTCACTAAGACCATCCTACAAAACTGCATGAATAGTGGCACGTTCGGGGACATGTGCTGACTTGGACCATCTTACAAAACTGCGTGAATAGCGGCAAGCTCGAGGACATGTGCTGACTATGCTCATCTTAATAAGCTGCTTGAATAGCGGCATGCTCAAGTACATGCTCTGACTATGCCCATCGTACAAAACTGCTTGACGAGCGGCACGCTCGAGGACATGTTCTGACTATGCCCATCTTACAAAACTGCTTGAATAGAGGCACGCTTTAGGACATGTGCTGACTATGCCCATCTTACAAAACTGTTTGAATAGAGGCACGCTCGAGGACATGTGCTGACTATACCCATCTTAAAAACTGCTTGAATAGCGGCACGCTCGAGGACATGTGCTGACTATGCCCATCTTACAAAACTGCTTGAATACAGGCACGCTCGAGGAGATGTGCTGACTATGACCATCTTAGAAAACTGCTTTAATAGAGGCATGCTCGAGGACATGTGCTGACTAAGCCCATCTTACAAAACTGATGGAATAGCGGCACACTCAAGGAAATATGGTGACTATGACCATCTTACATGTGCTGATTATGACCATCTTACAAAACTGCTTGAAAAGTGCCACGCTCAAGGACATCTGCTTACTATGACCATCTTACAAAACTGCTTGAATAACGGCACGCTCGAGGACATGTGCTGATTATGACCATCTTACAAACTGCTTTTATAGAGGCACAATCGATGACATGTGCTGACTATGACCATCTTACAAAACTGCTTGAATAGCGGCACGCTCGAGGACATGTGCAGACTATGACCAGTTTACGTGTGCTGGCTATGACCATCTTACAAAACTGCTTCAATAGCGGCAGGCTCGAGGACATGTGCTGACTATGACCATCTTACATGTGCTGACTATGACCATCTTTCAAAACTACTTGAATTGCGGCAAGCTCGAGGACATGCGCTGACAATGACCATCTCACAAAATTGCTTGAATAGCGGCACGCTTAAGGATATGTGCTGACTATGACCATCTTACAAAACTGCTTTTATAGAGGCACGCTCGAAGACATGAGCTGACTAGGACCATCTTACAAAACTGCTTGAATAGCGGCACGCTCAAGGACATATGCTGACTATGACCATCTTACGTGTGCTGACTATGACCATCTTACAAAACTGCTTGAATAGTGGCACGCTCGAGGACTTGTGCTGACAATGACCATCTTACAAAACTGCTTGAATAGCGGCACACTAGAGGACGGGTGCTGAATAAGACCATCTTTCAAAACTGCTTGAATAGCGGCATGCTCGGGGACATGTGCTGACTATGACCATCTTAAAAAACTGATTGAATAGCGGCACGCTCGAGGGCATACGCTGACTATGCCCATCCTACAAAACTGTTTGAATAACGGCATTCTCGACGACATGCACTGACTATGCCCATCTTACAAAACTGCTTGAATAGCGTAAGCTCGAGGACATACACCGACTATGCTTATCTTACAAAACTGCTTGAATACCAGCACGCGCGAGGACATGTGCTGACTATAACCATCTTACAAAACTGCTTGAATAGCAGCACACTCGAGGACATGTACTGACTACGACCATCTTACATTTGCTGACTATGACCATCTTACAAAACTGGTTGAATAGCGGCACGCCCGAAGACATGTGCTGACTATAACCATATTATAAAACTGCTTGAATAGTGGCACGCTCAAGGACATGTGCTGAATATGAACATCTTACAAAACTGCTTGAATAGTGGCACACTCAAGGACATGTGCTGACTATGACCATCTTACATGTACTGACTATGACCATCTTACAATTGCTGACTATGACCATCTTACACAACTGCTTGAATAGGGGAATTCTCGAGGACATATGGTGACTATGACCATCTTACAAAACTGCTTTGATAGAGGCACGTTCGACGACAGGTGCTGACTATGACCATCTTACAAAACTGCTTGAATAGAGGCCCGCTCGAGGACTTGTGCTGACTATGACCATCTTACGAAACTGCTTGAATAGCGGCACACCCAAGGACATGTGCTGACTATGACCATCTCACATGTGCTGACTATGACCATCTTACAAAACTGCTTGAATAGCGGCACGCTCAAGGACATGTGCTGATTATGAACATCTTACAAAACAGCTTGAATAGCGGCACGCTCCAGGACATGTGCTGACTATGACCATCTTACCAAACTGCTTGAATAGCGACACACTCAAGGACATTTGCTGACTATGAACATCTTACATGTGCTGACTAGGACCATCTTCCAAAACTGCTTGAATAGCGGCATGCTCGAGGACATGCGGTGACTATGCCCATCTTACAAAACTGCGTGAATAGCGGCAAGCTCGAGGACATGTGCTGACTATGCTCATCTTACTAAGCTGCTTGAATAGCGGCATGCTCAAGTACATGCTCTGACTATGCCCATCGTACAAAACTGCTTGACTAGCGGCACGCTCGAGGACATGTTTTGACTATGCCCATCATACAAAACTGCTGGAATAGAGGCACGCTCGAGGACATGTGCTGACTATACCCATCTTACAAAACTGCTTGAATAGCAGAACGCTCGAGGACATGTGCTGACTATGACCATCTTACAAAACTGCTTGAATAGAGGCATGCTCGAGGACATGTGCTGACTATGCCCATCTTACAAAACTGATTGAATAGCGACACACTCAAGGACATACGGTGACTATGACCATCTTACATGTGCTGACTATGACCATCTTACAAAACTGCTTGAAAAGCGGCACACTCAAGGACATCTGCTGACTATGACCATCTTACAAAACTGCTTGAATAATGGCACGCTCGAGGACATGTGCTGACTATGACCATCTTACAAAACTGCTTTTACAGAGGCACACTCGATGACATGTGCTGACTATGACCATCTTACAAAACTGCTTGAATAGCGACATACTCAAGGACATGTGCTGACTATGAACATCTTACATGTGCTGACTAGGACCATCTTACAAAACTGCTTGAATAGCGGCATGCTCGAGGACATGCAGTGACAATGCCCATCTTACAAAACTGCGTGAATAGCGGCAAGCTCGAGGACGTGTGCTGACTATGCTCATCTTACTAAGCTGCTTGAATAGCGGCATGCTCAAGTACATGCTCTGACTATGCCCATCATACAAAACTGCTTGACGAGTGGCACGCTCGAGGACACGCTCTGACTATGCCCATCTTACAAAACTGCTTGAATAGCAGCACGCTCGAGGACATGTGCTGACTATGCCGATCTTACAAAACAGCTTGAATAGAGGCATGCTCGAGGACATGTGCTGACTATGGCCATCTTACAAAACTGCTTGAATAGAGGCATGCTCGAGGACATGTGCTGAATATGCCCATCTTACAAAACTGCTTTTATAGAGGCACGCTCGATGATATGTGCTGACTATGACCATCTTACAAAACTGCTTGAATAGCGTCATGCTCGAGGTCATGTGCTGACTATGACAATCTTACGTGTGCTGACTATGAACATCTTACAAAACTGCTTGAATAGTGGCACACTCGAGGACGTGTGCTGACTATGACCATCTTACAAAACTGCTTTTATAGAGGCACACTCGATGACATGTGCTGACTAGGACCATCTTACAAAACTGCTTGAACAGCGACACGCTCGAGGACATGTGCTGACTATGACCATCTTACAAAACTGCTTGAATAGCGTCATGCTCGAGGTCATGTGCTGACTATGACAATCTTACGTGTGCTGACTATGAACATCTTACAAAACTGCTTGAATAGTGGCACACTCGAGGACGTGTGCTGACTATGACCATCTTAGAAAACTGCTTTTATAGAGGCACACTCGATGACATGTGCTGACTAGGACCATCTTACAAAACTGCTTGAATAGCGTAAGCTCGAGGACATGTGCTGACTATAACCATCTTACAAAACTGCTTAGGTACGCTCAACGACATTTGCTGACTATGACCATCTTACAAAACTGCTTGAATAGCAGCACACTCGAGGACATGTACTGACTACGACCATCTTACATTTGCTGACTATGACCATCTTACAAAACTGGTTGAATAGCGGCACGCCCGAAGACATGTGCTGACTATAACCATATTATAAAACTGCTTGAATAGTGGCACGCTCAAGGACATGTGCTGAATATGAACATCTTACAAAACTGCTTGAATAGTGGCATACTCAAGGACATGTGCTGACTATGACCATCTTACATATACTGACTATGACCATCTTACAATTGCTGACTATGACCATCTTACACAACTGCTTGAATAGCGGAATGCTCGAGGACATATGGTGACTATGCCCATCTTACAAAACTGATTGAATAGAGGCACACTCAAGGACATACGGTGACTATGACCATCTTACATGTGCTGACTATGACCATCTTACAAAACTGCTTGAAAAGCGGCACGCTCAAGGACATCTGCTGACTATGACCATCTTACAAAACTGCTTGAATAATGGCACGCTCGAGGACATGTGCTGACTATGACCATCTTACAAAACTGCTTTTACAGAGGCACACTCGATGACATGTGCTGACTATGACCATCTTACAAAACTGCTTGAATAGCGGCACGCTCGAGGACATGTGCTAACTATGACCATTTTACGTGTGCTGACTATGACCATCTTACAAAACTGCTTGAATAGTGGCAGGCTCGAGGACATGTTCTGACAATGACCATCTTACAAAACTGCTTGAATTGCGGCAATCTCAAGGACATGCGCTGAGTATGACCATCTCACAAAATTGCTTGAATAGCGGCACGCTTAAGGACATGTGCTGACTATGACCATCTTACAAAACTGCTGATATAGAGGCACGCTCGATGACATGTGCTGACTAGGACCATCTTACAAAACTGCTTGAATAGTGGCACACTCGATGACATGTGCTGACTATGACCATCTTACAAAACTGCTTGAATAGCGGCACGCTCGAGGACATGTGCTGACTATGACCATTTTACGTGTGCTGACTATGACCATCTTACAAAACTGCTTGAATAGTGGCAGGCTCGAGGACATGTTCTGACAATGACCTTCTTGCAAAACTGCTTCAATAGCGGCACGCTCGAGGACATGTGCTGACTATGACCATCATACATGTGCTGACTATGACCATCTTACAAAACTGCTGATATAGAGGCACGCTCGATGACATGTGCTGACTAGGACCATCTTACAAAACTGCTTGAATAGTGGCACGCTCTATGACATGTGCTGACTAGAACCATCTTACAAAACTGCTTGAATAGTGGCACGCTCGAGGACATGTGCTGACTATGAACATCTTACAAAACTGCTTGAATAGCGGCACACTCAAGGACATGTGCTGACTATGACCATCTTACATGTGCTGACTATGACCATCTTACAATTGCTGACTATGACCATCTTACAAAACTGCTTTTATAGAGGCACGCTCGACGACAGGTGCTGACTATTACCATCTTACAAAACTGCTTGAATAGAGGCACGCTCGAGGACATGTGCTGACTATGACGATCTTACGAAACTGCTTGAATAGCGGCACACCCAAGGACATGTGCTGACTATGACCATCTCACATGTGCTGGCTATGACCATCTTACAAAACTGCTTGAATAGCGGCACGCTCAAGGACATGTGCTGATTATGAACATCTTACAAAACAGCTTGAATAGCGGCACGCTCCAGGACATGTGCTGACGATGACCATCTTACCAAACTGCTTGAATAGCGACACACTCAAGGACATTTGCTGACTATGAACATCTTACATGTGCTGACTAGGACCATCTTACATAACTGCTTGAATAGCGGCATGCTCGAGGACATGCGGTGACTATGCCCATCTTACAAAACTGCTTGAATAGCGGCAAGCTCGAGGACATGTGCTGACTATGCTCATCTTAATAAGCTGCTTGAATAGCGGCATGCTCAAGTACATGCTCTGACTATGCCCATCGTACAAAACTGCTTGACTAGCGGCACGCTCGAGGACATGTTCTGACTATGCCCATCATACAAAACTGCTGGAATAGAGGCACGCTCGAGGACATGTGCTGACTATACCCATCTTACAAAACTGCTTGAATAGCAGAACGCTCGAGGACATGTGCTGAATATGCCCATCTTACAAAACTGCTTGAATAGAGGCACGCTCGAGGACATGTGCTGACTATGACCATCTTACAAAACTGCTTGAATAGAGGCATGCTCGAGGACATGTGCTGACTATGCCCATCTTACAAAACTGATTGAATAGCGGCACACTCAAGGACATACGGTGACTATGACCATCTTACATGTGCTGACTATGACCATCTTACAAAACTGCTTGAAAAGCGGCACGCTCAAGGACATCTGCTGACTATGACCATCTTACAAAACTGCTTGAATAATGGCACGCTCGAGGACATGTGCTGACTATGACCATCTTACAAAACTGCTTTTACAGAGGCACACTCGATGACATGTGCTGACTATGACCATCTTACAAAACTGCTTGAATAGCGGCACGCTCGAGGACATGTGCTGACTATGACCATTTTACGTGTGCTGACTATGACCATCTTACAAAACTGCTTGAATAGTGGCAGGCTCGAGGACATGTTCTGACAATGACCTTCTTGCAAAACTGCTTCAATAGCGGCACGCTCGAGGACATGTGCTGACTATGACCATCATACATGTGATGACTATGACCATCTTACAAAACTGCTTGAATTGCGGCAATCTCAAGGACATGCGCTGAGTATGACCATCTCACAAAATTGCTTGAATAGCGGCACGCTTAAGGACATGTGCTGACTATGACCATCTTACAAAACTGCTGATATAGAGGCACGCTCGATGACATGTGCTGACTAGGACCATCTTACAAAACTGCTTGAATAGTGGCACACTCGATGACATGTGCTGACTATGACCATCTTACAAAACTGCTTGAATAGCGGCACACTCAAGGACATGTGCTGACTATGACCATCTTACATGTGCTGACTATGACCATCTTACAATTGCTGACTATGACCATCTTACACAACCGCTTGAATAGTGGCATGCTCGAGGACATATGGTAACTATGACCATCTTACAAAACTGCTTTTATAGAGGCACGCTCGACGACAGGTGCTGACTATTACCAACTTACAAAACTGCTTGAATAGAGGCACGCTCGAGGACATGTGCTGACTATGACCATCTTACGAAACTGCTTGAATAGCGGCACACCCAAGGACATGTGCTGACTATGACCATCTCACATGTGCTGGCTATGACCATCTTACAAAACTGCTTGAATAGCGGCACGCTCAAGGACATGTGCTGACTATGAACATCTTACAAAACAGCTTGAATAGCGGCACGCTCAAGGACATGGGCTCACTATGACCATCTTACAAAACTGCTTGAATAGCGACACACTCAAGGACATGTGCTGACTATGAACATCTTACATGTGCTGACTAGGACCATCTTACAAAACTGCTTGAATAGCGGCATGCTGGAGGACATGCGGTGACAATGCCCATCTTACAAAACTGCGTGAATAGCGGCAAGCTCGAGGACATGTGCTGACTATGCTCATCTTACTAAGCTGCTTGAATAGCGGCATGCTCAAGTACATAGTCTGACTATGCCCATCGTACGAAACTGCTTGACTAGCGGCACGCTCGAGGACATGTGCTGACTATACCCATCTTACAAAACTGCTTGAATAGCAGAACGCTCGAGGACATGTGCTGAATATGCCCATCTTACAAAACTGCTTGAATAGAGGCACGCTCGAGGACATGTGCTGACTATGACCATCTTACAAAACAGCTTGAATAGAGGCACGCTCGAGGACATGTGCTGACTATGCCCATCTTACAAAAGTGATTGAATAGCGGCACACTCAAGGACAAACGGTGACTATGACCATCTTACATGTGCTGGCTATGACCATCTTACAAAACTGCTTGAATAGCGGCATGCTCAAGGACATGTGCTGATTATGAACATCTTACAAAACAGCTTGAATAGCGGCACGCTCCAGGACATGTGCTGACGATGACCATCTTACCAAACTGCTTGAATAGCGACACACTCAAGGACATTTGCTGACTATGAACATCTTACATGTGCTGACTAGGACCATCTTACAAAACTGCTTGAATAGCGGCATGCTCGAGGACATGCGGTGACTATGCCCATCTTACAAAACTGCTTGAATAGCGGCAAGCTCGAGGACATGTGCTGACTATGCTCATCTTAATAAGCTGCTTGAATAGCGGCATGCTCAAGTACATGCTCTGACTATGCCCATCGTACAAAACTGCTTGACTAGCGGCACGCTCGAGGACATGTTCTGACTATGCCCATCATACAAAACTGCTGGAATAGAGGCAAGCTCGAGGACATGTGCTGACTATACCCATCTTACAAAACTGCTTGAATAGCAGAACGCTCGAGGACATGAGCTGAATATGCCCATCTTACAAAACTGCTTGAATAGAGGCACGCTCGAGGACATGTGCTGACTATGACCATCTTACAAAACTGCTTGAATAGAGGCATGCTCGAGGACATGTGCTGACTATGCCCATCTTACAAAACTGATTGAATAGCGGCACACTCAAGGACATACGGTGACTATGACCATCTTACATGTGCTGACTATGACCATCTTACAAAACTGCTTGAAAAGCGGCACGCTCATGGACATCTGCTGACTATGACCATCTTACAAAACTGCTTCAATAATGGCACGCTCGAGGACATGTGCTGATTATGACCATCTTACAAAACTGCTTTTACAGAGGCACACTCGATGACAAGTGCTGACTATGACCATCTTACAAAACTGCTTGAATAGCGGCACGCTCGAGGACATGTGCTGACTATGACCATTTTACGTGTGCTGACTATGACCATCTTACAAAACTGCTTGAATAGTGGCACGCTCGAGGACATGTGCTGAATATGCCCATCTTACAAAACTGCTTGAATAGAGGCACGCTCGAGGACATGTGCTGACTATGACCATCTTACAAAACTGCTTGAATAGTGGCATGCTCGAGGACATGTGCTGACAATGACCATCTTGCAAAACTGCTTCAATAGCGCCACGCTAGAGGACATGTGCTGACTATGACAATCATACATGTGCTGACTATGACCATCTTACAAAACTGCTTGAATTGCGGCAATCTCGAGGACATGCGCTGACTATGACCATCTCACAAAATTGCTTGAATAGCGGCACGCTAAAGGACATGTGCTGACTATGACCATCTTACAAAACTGCTTTTATAGAGGCACGCTCGATGACATGTGCTGACGAGGACCATCTTACAAAACTGCTTGAATAGCGGCACGCTCAAGGACATATGCTGACTGTGACAATCTTACGTGTGCTGACTATGACCATCCTACAAAACTGCTTGAATAGCGGCACACTCGGGGACAAGTGCTGACTATGATCGTCTTAAAAAACTGCTTGAATAGCGGGACGCTAGAGGGCATGCGCTGACTATGCCCATCCTACAAATATGTTTGAATAGCGGCATTCTCGACGACATGCACTGACTATGCCCATCTTACAAAACTGCTTGAATAGGGCAAGCTCGAGGACATACGCCGACTATGCTTATCTTACAAAACTGCTTGAATACCAGCACGCTCGAGGACATGCGCTGACTATGCCCATCTTACAAAACTGCTTGACTAGTGGCACGCTAGACGACATGCTCTGAGTATGCCCATCTTACAAAACTGCTTGAATAGAGGCATGATTGAGGACATGTGCTGAGTGTGCCCATCTTACAAAACTGCTTGAAAAGAGGCATGCGCGAGGACATGTGCTGACTATGACCATCTTACAAAACTGCTTGAATAGCGGCACGCTCAAGGACATGTGCTGAATATGCTCATCTTACAAAACTGCTTGAATAGCGGCACACTCAAGGATATGTGCTGACTATGCCCATCTTACAACGCTGCTTCAAAAGCAGCACACTCGAGGACATGTGCCGGCTATAACTATATTACAAAACTGCTTGAATAGTGGCAAGCTCGAGGACATATGCTGACTATGACCATCTTACAAAACAGCTTGAATAGCGGCACACTCAAGGACATGTGCTGACTATGACCATTTTACAGGTGCTGACCATGACCATCTTACACAACTACTTGAATAGCGGCACGCTTGAGGACATGTGCTGACTATGACCATCATACAAAACTGCTTTTATAGAGGCACGCTCGACGACATGTGCTGACTATGACCATCTTACAAAACTGCTTGAATAGCAGCACACTCGAGGACATGTGCTGTGTATGACCATCTTACATTTGCTGACTATGACCATCTTACAAAACTGCTTGAATAGCGGCGCGCTCGAGGACATGTGGTGACTATGACCATCTTACAAAACTGCTTGAATAGCAGCACGCTCGAGGACATGTGCTGACTATGACCATCTCACGAAACCGCTTGAATAGCGGCACGCTCAAGGACATGCGCTGACTAAGCCCATCTTACAAAACTGCTTGAATAGAGGCACGCTCGAGGACATGCGCTGACTATGCCCATCTTCCAAAACTGCTTGAATAGCGGCACACTCGAGGACATGCACTGACTATGCCCATCTTACAAAACTGCTTGAATAGCGGCATGCTCGAGGACATGTGCTCACTAGGCCCATCTTACAAAACTGCTTGAATAGCGGCACACTCAAGGACATATGGTGACTATGACCATCTTACATGTGCTGACTATGACCATCTTACAAAACTGCTTGAAAAGCGGCACGCTCAAGGACATCTGCTTACTATGACCATCTTATAAAACTGCTTGAATAACGGCACGCTCGAGGACATGTGCTGATTATGACCATCTTACAAAACTGCTTTTATAGAGGCACACTCGATGACATGTGCTGACTATGACCATCTTACAAAACTGCTTGAATAGCGGCACGCTCGAGGACATGTGCAGACTATGACCGGTTTACGTGTGCTGGCTATGACCATCTTACAAAACTGCTACAATAGCGGCAGGCTCGAGGACAAGTGCTGACTATGACCATTTTACAAAACTGCTTGACTAGCGGCACACTCAAGGACATGTTCTGACTATGCCCATCTAAAAAAACTGCTTGAATAGAGGCATGATTGAGGACATGTGCTGAGTGTGCCCATCTTACAAAACTGCTTGAAAAGAGGAATGCTCGAGGACATGTGCTGACTATGACCATCTTACAAAAATGCTTGAATAGCGGCATGCTCAAGGACATGTGCTGAATATGCCCATCTTACAAAACTGCTTGAATAGCGGCACGCTCAAGGACATGTGCTGACTATGCCCATCTTACATAACTGCTTGAATAGCGGCACACTCAAGGACATGTGCTGACTATGACCATCTTATAAAACTGCTTGAATAGTGGCACGCTCGAGTACATGTGCTGACTATGAACATCTTACAAAACTGCTTGAATAGCGGCACACTCATGGACATGTGGTTACTATGACCATCTTACATGTGCTGACTATGACCATCTTACGAAACTGCTTGAATAGCGGCACACCCAAGGACATGTGCTGACTATGACTATCTTACATGTGCTGACTATGACCATCTTACAAAACTGCTTGAATAGCGGCATGCTCGAGGACATGAGGTGACTATCCCCATCATACAAAACTGCGTGAATAGCGGCAAGCTCGAGGACATGTGCTGACTATGCTCATCTTACTAAGCTGCTTGAATAGCGGCATGCTCAAGTACATGCTCTGACTATGCCCATCGCACAAAACTGCTTGACTAGCGGCACGCTCGAGGACATGTTCTGACTATGCCCATCTTACAAAACTGCTTTAATAGGGGCACGCTTGAGGACATGTGCTGACTATGCCCATCTTACAAAACTGCTTGAATAGAGGCATGCTCGTGGACATGTGCTGACTATAGCCATCTTACAAAACTGCTTGAATAGCGGCACGCTCGAGGTCATCTGCTGACTATGACCATCTTACAAAACTGCTTGAATAGCGGCACGCTCGAGGACATGCGCTGACTATGCCCATCTTACAAAAGTGCTGGAATAGAGGCACGCTCGAGGACATGCGCTGACTATGCCCATCTTCCAAACTGCTTGAATAGCGCACTCTCGAGGACATGCGCTAACTCTGCCCATCTTACAAAACTGCTTAAATAGCGGAACACTCTAGGACATGCGCTCACTTTGCCCATCTTAAAAAACAGCTTGACTAGCGGCATGCTCGAGGACATGTTCTGACTATGACCATCTTACAAAACAGCTTGATAGGCGGCACGCTCGAGGACATGTGCTGACTATGACCATCTTACAAAACTGCTTGAATAGCAGCACACTCGAGGACATGTACTGACTACGACCATCTTACATGTGCTGACTATGCCCATCTTACAAAACTGCTTGAATAGTGGTACGCTCGAGGACATGCGCTGACTATGCCCATCTTCCAAAACTGCTTGAATAACCCACCCTCGAGGACATGCGCCGACTATGCCCATCTTACAAAACTTGTTGAATAGCGGCACGCTCGAGGACATGTGCTGACTATAACCATCTTATAAAACTGCTTGAATAGAGGCACGCTCGAGGACATGTGCTGACTATGAACATCTTACAAAACTGCTTGAATAGCGGCACACTCAAGGACATGTGCTGACTATGCCCATCTTACATAACTGCTTGAATAGCGGCACACTCAAGGACATGTGCTGACTATGACCAGCTTACAATTGCTGACTATGACCATCTTACACAACTGCTTGAATAGCGGCATGCTTGAGGACATATCGTGACTATGGCCATCTTACAAAACTGCTTTTATAAAGGCACGCTCGACGACATGTGCTGATTATGACCATCTTACAAAACTGCTTTTATAGAGGCACACTCGATGACATGTGCTGACTATGACCATCCTACAAAACTGCTTGAATAGCTGCACGTTCGGGGACATGTGCTGACTGTGCCCATCTTACAAAACTGCTTGAATAGCAGCACGCTCGAGGACATGTGCTCACTATGACCATGTTACAAAACTTCACGAAAAGAGGCACGCTCGAGGACATGCGCTCACTACGCCCAGCTTACAAAACTGCTTGAATAGCAACACGCTCAAGAACTTGTGCTGACTATGCCCATCTTACAAAACTGCTTGTATAGAGGCTCACTCGAGGACATGCGCTGCCTATGCCCATTCTACAAAACTGCTTGAATAGCTGCACGCTCGAGAACATGCGCTGACTATGCCCATCTTACAAAACTGCTTGAATAGAGGCACGCTCGAGGACATGCGCTGACTATGCCCATCTTACAAAACTGCTGATAAATCGGCACGCTGAAGGACATGTGCTAACTATGACCATCTTACAAAAGTGCTTGAATAGCGGCACACTTGAGAACATGTGCTGACTATGAACATCTTACATGTGCTGACTATGACCATCTTACACAACTGCTTGAACAGCGGCACGCTCGAGGACATGTGCTGACTATGACCATCTTACAAAACTGCTTGAATAGCGGCACACTCGAGGAGACGTGCTGACTATGACCATCTTACATGTGCTGACTAAGACCATCTTACAAAACTGCTTGAATAGCTGCACGCTTGAGGACATGCGCTGACTATGCACATCTTACAAAAGTGCTGGAATAGAGGCACTCTCAAGGACATGCGCTGACTATGCCCATCTTCCAAACTGCTTGAATAGCGCACTCTCGAGGACATGCGCCAACTATGCCCATCTTACAAAACTGCTTAAATAGCGGCACACTCTAGGACATGCGCTCACTTTGCCCATCTTAAAAAACTGCTTGACTAGCGGCATGCTCGAGGACATGTTCTGACTATGACCATCTTACAAAACAGCTTGATAGGCGGCACGCTCGAGGACATGTGCTGACAATGACCATCCTACAAAACTGCTTGAATAGCAGCACACTCGAGGACATATACTGACTACGACCATCTTACATGTGCTGACTATGCTCATCTTACAAAACTGCTTGAATAGTGGTACGCTCGAGGACATGCGCTGACTATGCCCATCTTACAAAACTGCTTGAATAACGCACCCTCGAGGACATGCACCGACTATGCCTGTTAGACCTGGCACCTTGGCGTGAGTTTCCCTTCCACTTTTTGATGGTGTGCCTCGACTGTTTTGCTGGTGTTGTCCGCTCAGGGCACTGCGCCACGGCTAATCCGTGCCGCAGTGCAAGTGCTCCCTAAGTAAAGTGTACCTGTAATTGATGTCCATGATTGGTTGATTGGATTCACTGTCAGTCCCCAGTAGAGTGCACCAGGGGTGCCAGGGCTTGTGAATGCCAATGCTGCTGGTGGGCTTGCAGCGCTGGTTGCGCCACCCACGGAAGCGGCCTTGTAAAGTGTGTCTAGGGTCTGCCACCGCAGACCCTGTGCGCGGTCCCGGACCGTCGCGCTGACTGCGCAAGTGCCCCCACTTGCCAGTCCCTAAACCTTCCCTTACCTACATATTAGCCACCCCTCTGGTAGGCCCAAGGGCAGGGTGCATTGTAGGCATAAGGTAAGACATGCCCTGGTGTGTGTGGCATGTCTTAGTAGTGAATTACAGCCCTTGTCATTTTTCACTATTGAAGGCTACCTGCTCTCCATAGGCCAGAGTGGGCTGCCGGGGTCACGCCAACGCTGTGACCCCAGTGGACTCAGAGAGCATGGTAGAGTGTCAAGTTTGGTATGCCTGAACTCAGAATAATAAAATACCTCTTGTAGTCAAGTTTATTTTAGTATCCTGGGTTTGTAAATACTACTTTTAGAAAGTTAGTATTTACTGACCTGACCATCTCAGTCCGCCTCTGCTGTGTGTATGTGTTCTGCCTGGCAACAGTAAGGAGCAGGGTGGGGGGATCCCCAGAGACAGGTTGGCTGCCAGGTGGTGGGTAGAGAGATTACACCTGGATGGGTGGGAGGAGTACACCTTGACTCTTGAATAGACCTGTGCTCTGCCACCACAAAGCCGGCGCCACCCCCTGTGGGGCGGCTGATGTCTCTGCCCTGCTGCTGAAAGGAAAGAGCAGAGTCACCATAACAAAGTGCTCCAGAACTGGACTGAGCCAGGCCTAGGCCCCCTGGCGCTAAAGAACAAAAGAATTGGTGTATAAAAGTAGGAGCCTGGCTCCTAAGAAATCAGAATCCTGTTTACCACAAAGAACCTCTGCCCGACTAGAAGGAGAAGAAGACGCCGGAGGAGCTGGCCTGCTGCTTGCCTTGCTGAGAGAGGAGAGGAAGAGACTTACTGAAAAGACTTTGCTACTTTGTGCTTGAACATTCTCCAAGGGCTTGATCTGAGCTTGCCCCCTGAACTGAACCCCAGGAACAGTGGGTTCTTTGTGCTTCTTGCTCGTCCTCCAATTCGAGCCGTGTGTGCATCCCGCTGGAAAAGAGACTGCGCCCCTCATCGCCCCTCCTAGGGCCGTGACACTCAGAAGCTCGCCTGCCTCAAACCCGTGAGAGCCCCGCTCCGTCCCGAGCCGCTCTCTGTCCCCGGGCCAGGCCGCCTGCATCCCTGTCACCGCCTGCTACTGGAGCGCGCTGACCGCGCTATCACCCCTCCCGCCGGAAGCCGTCCGACGACTGTGATCTACGCCGGGTCATCCAGCTGCACTGACCGTGCCCTGCGACCCCGCTTCGCTATCCCCGGACATCTCAGGCCGCGCCGCCTCCGCTGTGGAGACCCTCCTGCACCGCCGTGCTAAAGGGTCGCTGGCCGCGCCTGCCTACGTGCCCACACCTGCTGATTGAGGACCCAAGAACACTTCCCAAGCCGAGAGTCGCACCGACCTGTGCCGACTCTCCACATCACTAAGGAAGTTCCAGTATCGGGCTCGGGGCCCGCAACGCCTTATTTCCCCGTTCGCAGGAACCGATCTCTGTGAGTACTGGAACTACAAGTAAAGAGACTACGAACTATCCATTTGAAGCTACAAACAAGATCATTTGCCTGCTGTATAACCTGGTGGCCTAGCGAAAACGTTATTGGTCTTGTGATAAGTCTGTTGAGATATATATACCTTATTTTGACATAAAGAATCGTATTTTTATATATATCCAAGTCTGGTGTCCGTTTCTGGGGGGATTGATGTATTTACTGTGTGTACGATTGTAAGTGCTTAACCAACAACGCCTGAGGAATCGCCTTGGCTGCTCACGCCACGCACCTAGAGGGTGAGCAAGGGTCATTCGCGAGGGGTTATCCTGCGCCCTGACGTGGAGGAGAGGGTTCCTGCTTGACACAAGGGCAACCTTGCGCCAACCAGAGATCCCCGACTCTAACATTGTTGGCAGCGGTTGGGATTTCGGATTTGCACTTGTAATTTGCATACAGTGAATTATTAATCACCAGATAGTGAGAGCAGACCAAGTAACGCAGCCACAGGTTTTCATTTTCTGAACTTTGTTGAGACATCTGCCATTACTGCAACCATGCCTGGCTCGCACTCCGCTGGAAGAGCACTCTCTGTGATTTCTGGAATAGATGAGGTAGATTGGGAGAGACTGGAAGGCTACACGATGGAGCAATTGAAAGGCTACAGTGTAAAATTCCGAGTTCCCCATGCTGGATTCAAGAGGAGAACCCAGTACGCCAAGGCGCTAAGAGCCTGGAGGGAGTCACGAGACCCACGGAATGCGGGGGACATCGTTCCACCCGACAACCTTGAGGAGCCCAGCAGAGTCCGGTCGCCAGAGGAGCTGGCAGACAGGGCAGCAGACAGGGCGCATGCAATGGAGATGGCAAAGTTGGCAGGACAAATGGAAATGGAAAAGCAGAAGTTGGCCCTGGAGGCACAACAACGCCAAATGGATCACGATATCAGATTGAAGGAGTTGGAGCTGAAGGCGAAAAGTTTGGACACCGCTCCTTCTGGTGGCAGCACTCCACCAGCGCAGGTAGAGTCCAAGGTGTACATCCCCAAAGATGTAGTAAAGGAGTATTTCAGAAAGGATGACATAGGGCAGTGGTTTAGGGCCTACGAGGTGGCCATGTCCTCACACCGGGTCCCTGAGAAAGACTGGGGAGCGGGGTTGTGGGGAAGGTTCCTTGCTGAAGGGCGGGACACACTGTTAGATTTGCCCTTAGAAGTCCAAACCTCATACCCCCATATGAAGGAAGCTTTAATGACCAGGTATGGGTTAACTCCTGAGCTATATAGACAGAGGTTCAGGGAGACCAAGAAGATCCCTGAGAGTACGTATGTGGAATATGTGACCTTTTTCTGCAGAGCGCTGGATGGTTGGGTGAAGGGTAGCAAAGTGAATGATTATCAAGGGCTGCTTGATTTAATTGCATGGGAGCACTTGTCCAGTCAATGTTTTCCTGAGCTACGCCAGCACCTGATCGATAGCAAGCTGTCCAACCCGAGGAAGCTTGCTGAGGAGGCGGACCGCTGGCTCAGCACCAGGGTCCACAAGGGTCAAGTGGGAGACTCCGCCAAAGGTGGGCAGGGTCCCCAGCAGAAGAGTGGGGGGGACAAGGGTAAACAGAAGGGGTTCCAAAAAGGCCCCCAAAGTAATTCCCAAGGGAACCAGCAGAAGGGTTCTCAGCCTCCCCCACCCCCGCAGCAGAACGGGGCCCCGACAGGTAGACCTGTTCCAAAGGGGCCCTTCAATTGTTATAAGTGTGGTGACCCGGGTCACATTGCCTCTGATCCGAAGTGTCGCCTGTTTGGTAAGACCGCACCCACTGGTGCTCCACCCCGGCAAGTAGCTAGTGTTAACTTTGGGGAGGAAGTAGCAGTCCAGGAGGGTGGGGGTCCCGGGCAGATGACCCTAGTCTCGCTAGGAGACAGTGAGATGGTCCCTGTAACCTACCTGCCCTCTAACACTAAGAAATATGGGCAGGTGGTGACCATCAATGGAAAGAAGGTGGAGGCTCTTAGAGATACAGGAGCCAGCGTGACCTCGGTGAGGCAACACCTGGTGTCTCAAGAGCAAATTGTACCCAATGCCTACTGTAGGGTTGTCAATGCTGACAACGTAGAGAGTCGTTGTCCAATGGCTCAAGTTCCCTTTGAGTGGGGGGAGGTCTCTGGTACTCTACAAGTCGCTGTGAGAACTGACATGCCTGTAGACTGTCTGCTAGGGAACGACCTGGAGAGTTCCCCTTGGGAAAAGGTGGAGAAGACCACGCATCTGAGGATGGTGGGTCTACCCGACTGGGCGTGCGTGACCACCCGGTCCATGGCAGCCAGTAGTGGTGTTGAGAGGGTCCGGGAGCCTGAGGGAGAGGTCCCGGAACCGGCCTTAGGGAGAAGGCGCAGGAGGCGCGGGAAACCGGCCCCCGAAGTTCCCACGGCCCAGGAGGAAGTAGACCCTGAGGGGGATACTCTGGAGCCTACCGGGGAACAGATTGCCGAACTGGGAGATCTGCCTGAGCTGACCCACTGGCAGCAAGAAGGAGGTCCCTCCAGGGAGGAATTCTGCAGGGAGCAGAAAGAATGCCCTTCTCTCGTAGGTATGCGGCAACAGGCTGCAGACCAGGCCAATGGTGTTCAGGCCAAAACACACTACGTGTACTGGGAGAGTGACCTCCTGTATTCCGAGCCTAAGGCTGCTGAACCTGGGTCAGCCCGTGTGCTGGTGGTACCCCAGAAGTTCAGAACCTTCCTACTGGGGCTGGCTCATGATGTGCCGTTAGCAGGACATTTGGGGATGGACAAGACCTATGACAGGCTTGTCACCCACTTTTACTGGCCCCAAATGCATAAGAATTCAGATTCCTACTGCAGAACCTGTCAGACTTGCCAGGCAAGTGGTAAGAGCGGAGGGAAGCACAAGGCTCCTCTGCAACCTTTCCCTGTGGTCGGTACGCCATTCCAACGAGTGGGTATTGACATTGTGGGGCCTCTGGACCCCAAGACAGCCCTGGGCAACAGGTTCATCCTGGTCTTGGTGGACCATGCCACCCGGTACCCTGAAGCCATCCCTCTGAGGACAGTGACGGCCCCCGTGGTGGGACGGGCACTGATGGGAATTTTCTCCCGAGTGGGATTCCCTCTAGAGGTGGTGAGCGACAGGGGGACCAATTTCATATCCACATATATGAAATCCCTGTGGAAGGAGTGTGGGGTAACGTACAAGTTCACCACTCCTTACCATCCCCAAGGAAATGGGTTGGTTGAGAGATTCAACCGAACCCTCAAAGGCATGATCATGGGCCTGGACGGTCCGATGAGGCGTAAGTGGGACGTCCTCTTGCCATGCCTGCTCTTCGCTTACCGAGAGGTGCCACAGAAGTCTCTAGGATTCAGCCCCTTTGAGCTTCTGTATGGTCACCCGGTAAGAGGACCTCTGAGTTTGGTAAAGGAAGGCTGGGAGCAATCTCCCAGGAAACCTCCCCAGAATGTATATAGTTACATGCTGGCCTTCCGAAACCAGACTCGGCGTTTCAGGCAACTTGCTGAGGCAAATCTGGAAGCCAGCCAGGAGGAGATGAAGCTGTGGTACGACCGGAATGCCACTCTGGTAGAGCTTCAACCTGGACAAAAGGTGTGGGTCTTGGCCCCAGTGGAGCCGTGTGCACTTCAGGATAAGTGGACAGGTCCATTTGAGGTTGTGGAGCGCAAAAGTCCTATCACCTACTTGGTGGACATGCAGACTCCCAGGAACCCTTTAAGGGTCCTACATGTTAACCGCCTTAAGCCCCACTTAGAGAGGACCGAAGTGGGCATGCTGCTGGCCACTGATGATGGAATGGAAGAGGAGACCGAGCCTCTTCCTGACCTCTTAGTGGCCTCTGAGAAAGATGGGTCAGTGGATGGAGTTAACCTCTCACCCACCCTGACGCCCGAACAACAGGAAGACTGCCGCCACTTGCTGGGACAATTTTCCGACCGATTCTCCCTGGTTCCTGGTGTCACAGATTGGTGCGTCCATGATGTGGACACAGGAGACAGCTTACCTGTGAAGCACAAGGCTTACAGGGTAACTGACAGGGTCAGAGCTTGCATTAAGGAGGAGGTCTCCAAAATGCTTGCGCTAGGGGTGATTGAGTCCTCCAGCAGTCCTTGGTCCAGCCCCGTGGTCTTGGTCCCAAAGGCTGCTGCGCCGGGAGCCACACCTGAACTCCGGTTCTGTGTGGACTACAGAGGACTCAATTCAGTCACGAAGACTGACGCGCACCCCATCCCCAGAGCTGATGAGCTCATAGATCGGCTGGGGGCTGCCCGGTTCCTCAGTACGTTTGATTTAACGTCTGGGTACTGGCAGATCGCCTTGACCGATGGGGCCAAAGAGAGGTCAGCATTCTCTACACCAGATGGGCACTTCCAGTTCCGAGTCATGCCATTTGGGATGAAGAATGCCCCTGCCACCTTTCAGAGGTTGGTCAACCAGGTACTGGTTGGGCTGGATGCGTTCAGTGCCGCCTACCTGGATGACATCGCGGTGTTCAGCGCCACCTGGCCCGAGCACCTGCGCCACCTCTGGGAAGTGTTGATGGCGCTGCGCCGAGCAGGCCTCACGATCAAGGCAAGCAAGTGCCAGATCGGGCAGGGTTCCGTGGTGTACTTGGGACACCAAGTGGGAAGTGGCAAGGTGGCACCCTTGCAACCCAAAATTGAGACCATCCTGGCTTGGGAACCCCCCAAGACGCAGACCGCAGTGAGGGCCTTCCTGGGGCTCACTGGGTACTACAGGAGGTTTGTCAAGGGCTATGGAACGATCGTTGCCCCCTTGACAGAGCTGACTTCGAAGAAGCAGCCCAGGAACGTGATTTGGACTGACACCTGTCAGGAAGCTTTCGACACCCTGAAGACTGCCATGTGCACGGCGCCCGTGCTCTTGGCCCCTGACTTCTCCAAGGAATTCCTAGTCCAGACAGACGCTTCAGAGCATGGTGTAGGGGCTGTTCTCTCACAGATGACTGAGGAGGGCTGGGACCAACCCGTAGCCTTCATCAGTAGGAGGTTACTTCCACGGGAAAGTAGGTGGAGTGCAATTGAGCGAGAAGCATTTGCTGTGGTCTGGGCGCTGAAGAAGCTAAGACCCTACTTGTTTGGGTCTCACTTCCGGGTTCAGACGGACCACAGGCCCCTCAGATGGTTGATGCAAATGAGGGGTGAAAACCCGAAGCTGTTGAGGTGGTCCATCTCCCTACAGGGTATGGACTTTACGGTGGAACACCGTCCTGGTACAGATCACGCCAACGCTGACGGTCTGTCCAGGTATTTCCGCCTTAGTGACGAGGAACCCCCTGGGCAAGGGTAGTTCTCCCCACATTTCAGCTGGAGGGGACACGTGTTAGACCTGGCACCTTGGCGTGAGTTTCCCTTCCACTTTTTGATGGTGTGCCTCGACTGTTTTGCTGGTGTTGTCCGCTCAGGGCACTGCGCCACGGCTAATCCGTGCCGCAGTGCAAGTGCTCCCTAAGTAAAGTGTACCTGTAATTGATGTCCATGATTGGTTGATTGGATTCACTGTCAGTCCCCAGTAGAGTGCACCAGGGGTGCCAGGGCTTGTGAATGCCAATGCTGCTGGTGGGCTTGCAGCGCTGGTTGCGCCACCCACGGAAGCGGCCTTGTAAAGTGTGTCTAGGGTCTGCCACCGCAGACCCTGTGCGCGGTCCCGGACCGTCGCGCTGACTGCGCAAGTGCCCCCACTTGCCAGTCCCTAAACCTTCCCTTACCTACATATTAGCCACCCCTCTGGTAGGCCCAAGGGCAGGGTGCATTGTAGGCATAAGGTAAGACATGCCCTGGTGTGTGTGGCATGTCTTAGTAGTGAATTACAGCCCTTGTCATTTTTCACTATTGAAGGCTACCTGCTCTCCATAGGCCAGAGTGGGCTGCCGGGGTCACGCCAACGCTGTGACCCCAGTGGACTCAGAGAGCATGGTAGAGTGTCAAGTTTGGTATGCCTGAACTCAGAATAATAAAATACCTCTTGTAGTCAAGTTTATTTTAGTATCCTGGGTTTGTAAATACTACTTTTAGAAAGTTAGTATTTACTGACCTGACCATCTCAGTCCGCCTCTGCTGTGTGTATGTGTTCTGCCTGGCAACAGTAAGGAGCAGGGTGGGGGGATCCCCAGAGACAGGTTGGCTGCCAGGTGGTGGGTAGAGAGATTACACCTGGATGGGTGGGAGGAGTACACCTTGACTCTTGAATAGACCTGTGCTCTGCCACCACAAAGCCGGCGCCACCCCCTGTGGGGCGGCTGATGTCTCTGCCCTGCTGCTGAAAGGAAAGAGCAGAGTCACCATAACAAAGTGCTCCAGAACTGGACTGAGCCAGGCCTAGGCCCCCTGGCGCTAAAGAACAAAAGAATTGGTGTATAAAAGTAGGAGCCTGGCTCCTAAGAAATCAGAATCCTGTTTACCACAAAGAACCTCTGCCCGACTAGAAGGAGAAGAAGACGCCGGAGGAGCTGGCCTGCTGCTTGCCTTGCTGAGAGAGGAGAGGAAGAGACTTACTGAAAAGACTTTGCTACTTTGTGCTTGAACATTCTCCAAGGGCTTGATCTGAGCTTGCCCCCTGAACTGAACCCCAGGAACAGTGGGTTCTTTGTGCTTCTTGCTCGTCCTCCAATTCGAGCCGTGTGTGCATCCCGCTGGAAAAGAGACTGCGCCCCTCATCGCCCCTCCTAGGGCCGTGACACTCAGAAGCTCGCCTGCCTCAAACCCGTGAGAGCCCCGCTCCGTCCCGAGCCGCTCTCTGTCCCCGGGCCAGGCCGCCTGCATCCCTGTCACCGCCTGCTACTGGAGCGCGCTGACCGCGCTATCACCCCTCCCGCCGGAAGCCGTCCGACGACTGTGATCTACGCCGGGTCATCCAGCTGCACTGACCGTGCCCTGCGACCCCGCTTCGCTATCCCCGGACATCTCAGGCCGCGCCGCCTCCGCTGTGGAGACCCTCCTGCACCGCCGTGCTAAAGGGTCGCTGGCCGCGCCTGCCTACGTGCCCACACCTGCTGATTGAGGACCCAAGAACACTTCCCAAGCCGAGAGTCGCACCGACCTGTGCCGACTCTCCACATCACTAAGGAAGTTCCAGTATCGGGCTCGGGGCCCGCAACGCCTTATTTCCCCGTTCGCAGGAACCGATCTCTGTGAGTACTGGAACTACAAGTAAAGAGACTACGAACTATCCATTTGAAGCTACAAACAAGATCATTTGCCTGCTGTATAACCTGGTGGCCTAGCGAAAACGTTATTGGTCTTGTGATAAGTCTGTTGAGATATATATACCTTATTTTGACATAAAGAATCGTATTTTTATTTATATCCAAGTCTGGTGTCCGTTTCTGGGGGGATTGATGTATTTACTGTGTGTACGATTGTAAGTGCTTAACCAACAACGCCTGAGGAATCGCCTTGGCTGCTCACGCCACGCACCTAGAGGGTGAGCAAGGGTCATTCGCGAGGGGTTATCCTGCGCCCTGACGTGGAGGAGAGGGTTCCTGCTTGACACAAGGGCAACCTTGCGCCAACCAGAGATCCCCGACTCTAACAATGCCCATCTTACAAAACTGGTTGAATAGCAGCACGCTCGAGGACATGTGCTGACTATAACCATCTTATAAAACTGCTTGAATAGAGGCACGCTCGAGGACATGTGCTGACTATGAACATCTTACAAAACTGCTTGAATAGCGGCACACTCAAGGACATGTGCTGACTATGACCATCTTACATGTGCTGACTATGACCATCTTACAATTGCTGACTATGACCATCCTACACAACTGCTTGAATAGCGGCATGCTTGAGGACATATCGTGACTATGACCATCTTACAAAACTGCTTTTATAAAATCACGCTCGACGACAGGTGCTGACTATGACCCTCTTACAAAACTGTTTGAATAGAGGCACGCTCGAGGACATGTG
This sequence comes from Triturus cristatus, assembly GCF_964204655.1. Taxonomy (NCBI): domain Eukaryota; kingdom Metazoa; phylum Chordata; class Amphibia; order Caudata; family Salamandridae; genus Triturus; species Triturus cristatus. Next base: position 164,794,040 of record NC_140579.1, read on the forward strand.
CTGACTATGACCATCTTAAGAAACTGCTTGAATAGCGGCACACCCAAGGACATGTGCTGACTATGACCACCTTACATGTGCTGACTTTGACCATCTTACAAAACTGCTTGAATAATGGCACGCTCGAGGACATGTGCTGACTATGTACATCTTACATGTGCTGACTATGAACATCTTACAAAACAGCTTGAATAGCGGCACGCTCAAGGACATGTGCTGACTATGACCATCTTACAAAACTGCTTGAATAGCGGCACACTCAAGGACATGTGCTGACTATGTACATCTTACATGTGCTGACTAGGACCATCTTACACAACTGCTTGAATAGCGGCATGCTCGAGGACATGCGGCGACTATGCCCATCTTGCAAAACTGCGTGAATAGCGGCAAGCTCGAGGACATGTGCTGACTATGCTGATCTTACTAAGCTGCTTGAAAAGCCGCATGCTCAAGTACATGCTCTGACTATGCCCATCGTACAAACTTGCTTGACGAGCGGCACGCTCGAGGACATGTTCTGACTATGCCCATCTTACAAAACTGCTTGAATAGCAGCACGCTCGAGGACATGTGCTGACTATGACCATCTTACAAAACTGCTTGAATAGCGGCATGCTCGAGGATATGTGCTGACTATGACCATCTTACAAAACCGCCTTTATAGAGGCGCACTTGATGACATGTGCTTACTATGACCATCTTACAAAACTGCTTGAATAGCGGCACGCTCGAGGACATGTGCTGACTATGACCATTTTACGTGTGCTGACTATGACCATCTTACAAAACTGCTTGAATAGCGGCACGCTTGAGGACATGTGCTGACTATGACCATCTTACAAAACTGCTTGAATAGTGGCACACTCGAGGACATGCGCTGACTATGCCCATCTTAGAAAACTGCTTGAATAGAGGCACACTCTAGGACATGCGCTAACTATGCCCATCTTCCAAAAATGCTTGAATAGCAGCACACTCGAGGAAATGTACTGACTACGACCATCTTACATTTGCTGACTATGACCATCTTACAAAACTGGTTGAATAGTGGCACGCTCAAGGACATGTGCTGACTATAACCATATTATAAAACTGCTTGAATAGTGGCACGCGCGAGTATATGTGCTGACTATGAACATCTTACAAAACTGCTTGAATAGCGGCAAACTCAAGGACATGTGCTTACTATGACCATCTTACATGTGCTGACTATGACCATCTTACAATTGCTGACTATGACCATCTCACACAACTGCTTGAATAGCGGCATGCTCGAGGACATATGGTGACTATGACCGTCTTACGAAACTTCTTTAATAGCGGCACACCCAAGGACATGTGCTGACTATGACCATCTTACATGTGCTGACTATGGCCATCTTACAAAACTGCTTAAATAGCGGCATGCACGAGGACATGCGGTGACTATGCCCATCGTACAAAACTGCGTGTATAGCGGCAAGCTTGAGGACATGTGCTGACTATGCTCATCTTACTAAGCTGCTTGAATAGCGGCATGCTCAAGTACATGCTCTGACTATGCCCATCGCACAAAACTGCTTGACTAGCAGCACGCTCGAGGACATGTTCTGACTATGCCCATCTTACAAAACTGATTTAATAGAGGCACGCTTGAGGACATGTGCTGACTATGCCCATCTTACAAAACTGCTTGAATGGAGGCACGCTCATGGACATGTGCAGACTATAGCTATCTTACAAAACTGCTTGAATAGCGGCACGCTCGAGGACATGTGCTGACTATGACCATCTTACACAACTGCTTGAACAGCGGCACGCTCGAGGACATGTGCTGACTATGACCATCTTACAAAACTGCTTGAATAGCGGCACACTTGAGGAGACGTGCTGACTATGACCATCTTACATGTGCTGACTAAGACCATCTTACAAAACTGCTTGAATAGCGGCACACTCGAGGACATGCGCTGACTATTCCCATCTTACAAAAGTGCTGGAATAGAGGCACGCTCGAGGACATGTGCTGGCTATGACCATCTTACACAACTGCTTGAACAGCCGCACGCTCGAGGACATGTGCTGACTATGACCATCTTACAAAACTGCTTGAATAGCGGCACACTTGAGGAGACGTGCTGACTATGACCATCTTACATGTGCTGACTAAGACCATCTTACAAAACTGCTTGAATAGCGGCACGCTCGAGGACATGCGCTGACTATGCCCATCTTACAAAAGTGCTGGAATAGAGGCACGCTCGAGGACATGCGCTGACTATGCCCATCTTCCAAACTGCTTGAATAGCGCACTCCCGAGGACATGCGCTAACTATGCCCATCTTACAAAACTGCTTAAATAGCGGCACACTCTAGGACATGCGCTCACTTTGCCCATCTTAAAAAACTGCTTGACTAGCGGCATGACCATCTTACAAAACAGCTTGATAGGCGGCACGCTCGAGGACATGTGCTGACTATGACCATCTTACAAAACTGCTTGAATAGCAGCACACTCGAGGACATGTACTGACTACGACCATCTTACATGTGCTGACTATGCCCATCTTACAAAACTGGTTGAATAGTGGTACGCTCAAGGACATGCGCTGACTATGCCCATCTTCCAAAACTGCTTGAATAACGGCACACTCACGGACATGTGCTGACTATGACCATCTTACATGCGCTGACTATGACCATCTTACAATTGCTCACTATGACCATCTTACACAACTGCTTGAATAGCGGCACGCTCGAGGACATGTGCTGACTATGACCATTTTACGTGTGCTGACTATGACCATCTTACAAAACTGCTTGAATAGCGGCACGCTTGAGGACATGTGCTGACTATGACCATCTTACAAAACTGCTTGAATAGTGGCACACTCGAGGACATGCGCTGACTATGCCCATCTTAGAAAACTGCTTGAATAGAGGCACACTCTAGGACATGCGCTAACTATGCCCATCTTCCAAAAATGCTTGAATAGCAGCACACTCGAGGAAATGTACTGACTACGACCATCTTACATTTGCTGACTATGACCATCTTACAAAACTGGTTGAATAGTGGCACGCTCAAGGACATGTGCTGACTATAACCATATTATAAAACTGCTTGAATAGTGGCACGCTCGAGTATATGTGCTGACTATGAACATCTTACAAAACTGCTTGAATAGCGGGAAACTCAAGGACATGTGCTTACTATGACCATCTTACATGTGCTGACTATGACCATCTTACAATTGCTGACTATGACCATCTCACACAACTGCTTGAATAGCGGCATGCTCGAGGACATATGGTGACTATGACCGTCTTACGAAACTTCTTTAATAGCGGCACACCCAAGGACATGTGCTGACTATGACCATCTTACATGTGCTGACTATGGCCATCTTACAAAACTGCTTAAATAGCGGCATGCACGAGGACATGCGGTGACTATGCCCATCGTACAAAACTGCGTGTATAGCGGCAAGCTTGAGGACATGTGCTGACTATGCTCATCTTACTAAGCTGCTTGAATAGCGGCATGCTCAAGTACATGCTCTGACTATGCCCATCGCACAAAACTGCTTGACTAGCAGCACGCTCGAGGACATGTTCTGACTATGCCCATCTTACAAAACTGCTTTAATAGAGGCACTCTTGAGGACATGTGCTGACTATGCCCATCTTACAAAACTGCTTGAATGGAGGCACGCTCATGGACATGTGCTGACTATAGCTATCTTACAAAACTGCTTGAATAGCGGCACGCTCGAGGACATGTGCTGACTATGACCATCTTACACAACTGCTTGAACAGCGGCACGCTCGAGGACATGTGCTGACTATGACCATCTTACAAAACTGCTTGAATAGCGGCACACTTGAGGAGACGTGCTGACTATGACCATCTTACATGTGCTGACTAAGACCATCTTACAAAACTGCTTGAATAGCGGCACACTCGAGGACATGTGCTGACTATGCCCATCTTACAAAAGTGCTGGAATAGAGGCACGCTCGAGGACATGTGCTGACTATGACCATCTTACACAACTGCTTGAACAGCCGCACGCTCGAGGACATGTGCTGACTATGACCATCTTACAAAACTGCTTGAATAGCGGCACACTTGAGGAGACGTGCTGACTATGACCATCTTACATGTGCTGACTAAGACCATCTTACAAAACTGCTTGAATAGCGGCACGCTCGAGGACATGCGCTGACTATGCCCATCTTACAAAAGTGCTGGAATAGAGGCACGCTCGAGGACATGCGCTGACTATGCCCATCTTCCAAACTGCTTGAATAGCGCACTCCCGAGGACATGCGCCAACTATGCCCATCTTACAAAACTGCTTAAATAGCGGCACACTCTAGGACATGCGCTCACTTTGCCCATCTTAAAAAACTGCTTGACTAGCGGCATGACCATCTTACAAAACAGCTTGATAGGCGGCACGCTCGAGGACATGTGCTGACTATGACCATCTTACAAAACTGCTTGAATAGCAGCACACTCGAGGACATGTACTGACTACGACCATCTTACATGTGCTGACTATGCCCATCTTACAAAACTGGTTGAATAGTGGTACGCTCAAGGACATGCGCTGACTATGCCCATCTTCCAAAACTGCTTGAATAACGGCACACTCACGGACATGTGCTGACTATGACCATCTTACATGCGCTGACTATGACCATCTTACAATTGCTCACTATGACCATCTTACACAACTGCTTGAATAGCGGCATGCTTGAGGACATAGCGTGACTATGACCATCTTACAAAACTGCTTTTATAGAGGCACACTCGACGACAGGTGCTGACTATGACCATATTACAAAACTGTTTGAATAGAGGCACGCTCGACGACATGTGCTGACTATGACCATCTTAAGAAACTGCTTGTGAGAAGTTGGCCTGGCATATGCTGTTCCTAGTTATAGGGGCACCTTGCACCAGTCCAATTCGACTCTTATTGATGATAGGTTTAAGACAACCTTTAAAGAAAGCTATCCTAGTGGTAGCTGTGGAGAGCAGCCTTCAGGCTAAGTCTTGAAGGAGTGTTAAGCTTATTGTTTTACCATAATAACCTCTTGAATAACCCAATGAAAGAGTATCCCACACAGGTATATATATAAAATATATGTATTTATTCTAGACAGAATCCCACAGTCACTTTATGTGGCTAGTGGCAAAGTTACACTTCAAACAAGCATTTATAAACACAATAAATAGCACAGAAATCAATGGGCCCCAGGGGGAGGACCAAACCATATACTAAAATAGTGGTATAAGAACCACGACAATTCTTCAGGCAATGCCTAGGGCATTCAGGATCGCTTGCCCCTTCAGAATCCACCCACAGTTATTGGGAAGGGGACCCACGGGAGGCGTGTGCAGTGCGAGAAGCTGCTATCGGGATCGCAATGTTAGCCTATGGAGAATGTCGCTGTTGAATATTTAAAGTTTAAAGACACTTCTAGCAGTAGTACAAAGTTAAGGCTTGAGACTTAAGGCTTTGGAGAGCCCACCACCACAGGAGTACCGAAGTACCACTGTTACCTGCCCCAGGGAAGCCGGGTGCATAGGTCGATTCTGGTGTCGGGTCGCGGGCTGATTTTCAATGGAAAAGTAGTCCAAACTGCTGCTAGCTGAAAGCGTCGCTGAAGTCGTGAAGATTAAAGATGTAGGAAATGTAGAGAAGGACCTGAAAGCAGAGGGGACAGAGTCTGGGTCACAGCACAGTGACCAGGGAGCTCACAGGAAGGAGCTCGTGGATGTCGGGTGCTTCAGGTGAGGAATGTACAGCTGGGCTCTGCAGTCACGGGCTCCGGGAGGCTTCAAGGAAGGCCAGCTTCTGGAGGGCGACTGTCCCACGTCAAATGAGGGTCGCTGCGGTGTTAGTGTACCGATTGGATCCACTAAGCATTGGCAGCCGCAACACACGCAAGATGTACAAAGCAGCTACTGGTGCCGACCCACGAGGTCTGAGGGTGCTCTCCTTTGCAGGGAGCGCAGAGCAGGCCTGGAGCAATCAGGGCAACTCTTGGAAAGGTAGATTGTCCTCCGTCAGGGCCCACAAGTTGAAAGACAAGGGACCACGGAAGGCAGCAAAATGGAGTGCGTAAAAGGGCTCCCACGGGCCACTGGAGTGGACCAGGGAGCTGAGCTTTGGCCGGGATGCTGCGTGAAGGTTGGCTCAGAAATGGGCCAAAGCACAACTTCCCCACTGGTCGGGGTCGTGTGCTATGCAAGAGGTGGCCGGGGTCTCGGGGTATGCAGGGGTCTCGACACCCACGTGATCCACGGTGCTCAGACTTGCTGGGCACGCTCACAGGACTCTGGGATGCACTGAAGACCCACCTCAAGGTTGATGGAAGGCGTCGAAGTTCGTGAGAGCAGCGAAGTTCCAACCGGGTATCTTGCAGTCTTTTAGGTGCCTGCCAAGCAGGGGGATAACTCCTTTATCCCAAGGGAGATTTCTTCAGTCAGCTGGGCAGCAGCTCTTCAAAGGTCAGTTCTGTTAAGTTCTGGATGAATCTGAGGCTCTGGGGCCATGTTATTCACTTATATCCCCAAGATTAGGGGATGGTCCCAAATGGAGCCTGCCAATCAGAGTAGAGGCGGGAAAGGGTGGCTACACCCACTCCCCTTTGTGTGTTTCCCGCCTGGGCGAGGGGCAGGATGCCCCTGAACCGGTTCCAGGCGGTGTATGTAGAATTGGGGCTCTGCAGCTGCCTACGTGCAATTCTGAAAGGACATTTGGTGCACCCACCCTGTTCCAATCCACATATCCTGTCTGGGGAGGTGCTGGCACCTCCCTGCCACAGGAGCCCTATTGTCCAGATGGCGAGGCTGGGGTTTTCCCCAGCAACAGCCAGCCAGAGTCGTGTAGGTGGCGGACAGTAGCCATTTTGTGGTACATGTGCTCTTTTAAATTGGTGTCTAAATTCTACCGCTTTTCCCATATCACCCTCCTAGCAAAGGGGAATCGTACCCTCATGCCCATGGCTGGACTGGGGGTATGATTCCTTCATGTTTGACACCAAACACGATATGGTTCTGTGTAGCCATTCCCAAGTTACAGCGATGACGCGATAACTTATAATGCGGGTAAGAGTATATGGTATGGCTACACTACAAACAACCCAGTAACGATTTTACAAAGGTTGCAGAGAGGTCCTACTCACGTAGGGGTCCCCCCTCACACATACCTCAGCACCCAGCCCTGTAGGATTACCAGGGCCTGCCATAGGGGTGACCTATGAGAGTATATGTGTTGTAAGGGTGTGGGATATAGGGTACCTACATCCCTGTAAGGGGTGCTAGCACCACCTTACCCAGACTACAGTAGTGGTCTGGGGGTGTCAGTTTGTGTGGCTGTCCCAGGGTGGCACAATAAGTGCTGCAGCCCTGGTAGGCCTACTGGGGGACCCATGCCCTGGGTACCTAGGGTACCATCTATGAGGGACTGGTAGGGTATGCCCAGCATCCAATTGGTTGGTACCTAGGGTACTCACATTGTTTAACAGAGGAAGCAGATAGGCTGGGGTCCTGGATAGCAGGGCCACAGCCTTGCTAAAGTCATAAAAACAGTCAAAGCATCAGCAAAAAGTTGGGGGCAACTATGCAGTCGATGCCACTCTCCTACATAACCCCCTCCTCCCCCCCAAACGCAGGGACATTAAACTAACCTTGACCAGTTGAGTCTTCATGTTCTAAGTGGAAATATCTGGAGAGGCCATCTGCATTGGCATGGTTGCTCCCAGGTCTATGTTCCACTGTATAGTCCATCCCCTGTAGGGAAATGGACCACCTGAGTAGTTTGGGGTTTTCACCCTTCATCTGTTTTAGCCATAGGAGGGGCTTATGGTCTGTCTGAACAATGAATTAAGTGCCAAACAAGTATGGCCTCAGCTTCTTCAGGGCCCAGACCACAGCAAAGGCCTCCCTCTCTATGGCTGACCAACGTTTCTCTCTGGGGGTCAACCTTCTGCTAATAAAAGCTACTGGTTGATCCTGGCCCTCCTCATTCAGTTGTGATAACACAGCACCTACCCCCACCTCTGAAGCATCAGTTTGAACTATGAATTCTTTGGAGTAGTTGGGGCTTTGGAGCACTGGAGCAGAGCACATTGCCTGTTTAAGGTCATCAAAAGCTTTCTGACAGCTGACAGTCCACTGAACCTTTTTGGGCATCCTCTTGGAGGTGAGATCATTCAAGGGGGTCACTATGGATCCATATCCCTTTACAAATCTCCTATAATAGCCAGTCAGGCCCAAGAAAGCTCGAACCTGAGTCTGGGTGGTTGGAGCAACCCAGTCCATGATGGTCTGGATTTTGCTCTGTAAGGGTTGAACCTGGCCTCCACCTACAAGGTGTCCCAGGTATACAACCTGACTCTGCCCTATCTGGCACTTAGTAGCCTTGATAGTGAGCCCAGCCTTCTGCAGGGCTTCTAAAACTTTCCTCAGGTGGATCAGGTGATCTTCCCAGGTGGAGCTAAAGACAGCAATATCATCTAAATATGCTGCACTAAAGTCTTCCAGGCCTGAGAGGACTTGGTTCACCAACCTTTGAAAAGTGGCAGGTGCATTTTTCAAACCAAAGGGCATCACAATAAATTGATAATGCCCACTAGGGGTAGAAAATGCTGTTTTGGCTTTTGCAGACTCAGCTAACCTTATCTGCCGGTTGCCAGCTGTCAGATCAAATGTGCTCAGATATTTGGCTGAGGCCAACCTATCTATGAGCTCATCTGCTATGGGAATTGGATGAGCATCAGTCTTAGTGACTGCATTGAGTCCCCTGTAGTCTACACAGAACCTCATCTCTCTCTTACCACCCTGGGTGTGAGGTTTTGGTACTAGGACTACTGGGCTAGCCCAAGGGCTATCTGAGGGCTCAATCACTCCCAACTCCAACATCTTTTGGACTTCAGTCCTTATGCAGTCCCTGACATGATCAGGTTGCCTGTAGATTTTATTCTTGACAGGCAGACTGTCCCCAGTGTCCACTTTGTGAGTGCACCAGGTGGTCTGACTAGGAGTCAGAGAAAACATATGTCTGTAAGCTTGTAGAACCTGTCTACAGTCTGCTTGCTGCTGATCAGTGAGGCTGCCTGCCAAGGCTACTCCATCAACTGACCCATCGTCAGGGTTCTGAGAGAGCAGGTCTGGGAGAGGGTCACTCTCTTCCTCCTGTCCCTCATCTGTTGCCATGAGCAAGCCCATGTCAGCCCTGTCCACATATGCTTTCAACCTATTCACATGAAGTACCCTGTGGGGACTTCTGGGAGTGCCAAGGTCTACCAGGTAGGTAACCTCTCCCTTTTTCTCCAAAATGGTATGGGGTCCACTCTACTTATCTTGGAGAGCTGCTGGGGCCACTAGCTCCAGCACCCATACCTTCTGTCCTGGCTGGTACACCACCAGGACAGCCTTTTGGTCATGCCAGGCTTTCTGTAATTCCTGACTTGCCTCCAGGTTTTTAGTTGCCTTCTTCATATACTCAGCCATCCGGGAGCGGAGACCAAGTACATAGTCCACTGTGTCCTGTTTAGGGGGTTTGAGAGGTTGCTCCCATCCCTCCTTCACTAGACAAAGTGGCCCTCTAACAGGATGGCCAAACAAAAGTTCAAAAGGGCTGTAGCCAACCCCCTTCTGTGGCACCTCTCTGTATGCAAAGAGAAGGCAGGTCAGAAGAACATCCCATTTTCGCCTAAGCTTTTCTGGTAGTCCTTTAATCATACCCTTTAAGGTCTTGTTGAACCTTTCAACAAGACCATTGCATTGAGGATGGTAAGGGGTGGTGAACTTGTAGTTAACACCACACTCCTTCCACATTGCCTTCAGGTACTACTCATAAAGTTTGTACCTCTGTCAGACAATACCTCCTTAGGAAACCCCACCCTGGAGAAGACTCCAAGGAGGGCCCTTGCCACCACAGGAGCTGTGATGGTCCTAAGGGGAATAGCTTCTGGGTATCTAGTGGCATGATCCACTACCACTAGAATGAACCTGTGCCCAGATGCTGTTGGTGGGTCCAGGGGACCAACAATGTCAATCCCCACCCGCTCAAAGGGCACCCCCACCACAGGTAATGGTATCAGGGGGGCCTTTGTGGATTTACCTGCCTTGCCACTTGCCTGGCAGGTAATGCAAGAGCTGCAAAAGCTCTTACAGTCTTCACTCATGTGGGGCCAATGAAAGTGAGGGACAATTCTGTCCCAAGTCTTATTTTGGCCCAGGTGTCCTGCTAAGGGAATATCACGGGCCAGTGTGAGCAGGAAGCCCCTAAACTTTTGAGGTATGACCAACCTCCTGGCTGCACCAGGCTTGGGGTCTCGACCGTCAGAGTAAAGGAGCCCTTCATCCCAATAAATCTTATGGGTCCCACTGGCATCCCCTGCAGCCTCAGCAGCAGCTTGCTGTCTGAGGGGTTCAAGAGTGGGGCAGCTCTGCTGCTCCAGGCTCAAGTCTGCCCTAGAAGGTCCCCCTGCCCCCAAGAACTCAACCTGATCAGGTTCCAGTTCCTCTGGGGCAGTTCCTTCTTCAGGAGCTAGATCCTCTTCTGCTAAGAGAGTCTCTACAGACTGATCCTGGGGAGAAGGCTCTGCCTTACCCCTGCTACTCCTCCTCTTGGAAGGCCCTTGGTCCATTTTTCCAGGATCCAAGGCCTGTTCAGTTCCTGTCAGCTTTGCTTTTGACCTTGTCAGGGCAAATACTTCTGCTGGTATACCCAGCATTGCTGCATGGGTACTTAGCTCCAGCTCAGCCCATGCTGAGGTCTCCAAATCATTCCCTAGTAAACATTCCACAGGTAGGTCTGCACTCACCACAACTTTCTTGAGGCCAGTTACCCCTCCCCAGGAGAAGTTCACAACAGCTAGAGCATGGTCTGTACTAACGTTGCTAGCATTGGTCACTTGGTATATCTCTCCAAGTATGATCTGGCTAGGGTCTACAAGGTCCTTAGTCACCATAGTGACACTAGCCCCTGTATCCCTGTAAGCTAGTGACTCCCTTCCATTTATGGTTGGCTGTTGTCTGTATTTGCCCAGACCACTGGGGCTCACAAACAGGGACAAGTCCCCATCACAAACTAGAACAGCCTGAGTAGGAATTCTGACTAGGCCAGAGTCCTCTCCAGATCCCAGGGTCAACCCTACTATGTCCTTGTTCTGTGCACCAACACCTATAACTGTACTAGGGGGAACAGGAGCCTTAGGGGCAGGTGTGGTGCTTTTGGAGTCTTTGGCCTTATTACAGTCTGAAGTCCAATGGGTAGTCTGTTTACAGTGCTTACACCATGGCTTCCTTGGTTGTTTGGGTTTGTTGTTTTTGGTATTCTCAGATGCTGCTTTTTGGGGGCCTGTTGAAGACTGCTGGTCTTTTCCCTTTTCCCCACCCTTGTCAGAGTTCTTGGCATCTTCCTTTTTAGTTGCACCTCCCAAGGGCTGGACCTTTTGCTTAATCCTGGTTCTGACCCATTTGTCTGCCTTCTTTCCCAATTCTTGGGGAGAGGTCAGATCAGAGTCAACCAGGTGCTGATGTAAGAGCTGATTCTGACAATTATTAAGGATCTGCTCCCTCATTATGAGATTGTATAATCCTGTATAATCATTTACTTTACTGCCAGTTAACCAACCTTCCAGTGCCTTGGTTGCACAATCCACAAAGTCTACCCAATCTTGATTCTGTGCTTTCTGGGTGTCTCTGAACTTAAGTCTGTATTGATCAGTGGTTAAGCCAAACCCATATATTAAAGCAGCTTTCAAGATATAGTAACCATCAGCATCCTCTTCTCTTACAGAGAGGAACTTGTCTCTACCTTTATCTGAAAAGGAGAGCCACAGGATTGCTGCCCACTGCTCTACTGGGACCCTCTGTACTCCACAGGCCCTCTCAAGAGCAGATATCCATTTGTGGATGTCATCCCCATTCTGATAGGGGGGCACAATCTTGTGGAGGTTCCTATTGTCAGGGACTTTCTCTCTAACTCTAGGGGGTTCCTTACTGCCACCAGGGGTCTCTAGACCCCACTTCATTGAAGCTTTCTGAAGCTCCAGGGCTTCCCTGTCCAATGCTAACTGTTCTCTTTTAAGCTGAAGCTTAGCCTGCTCAAATTTGATCAGTCTGCATTTCCTCTCATGAGAGGATTCTCTTCTCTGAGAAGAGGCAGAGGACCCTTTGGATCTCTGAGAATGGTTGGATCCCACCGAGGGGGATCTGTTCCTTCTTGGACCCACCACTCTCCCTTTAGGGATGGAGGGAGTGCCTCTTGGGCCATCACCTCCATGCTGTGAGTGGTTTGTTTCTTCCAGGTCAGGACTTTCATCCTCTTCCTGGTCCTCATCAGAGTCCCCCACTGGAGGGTCCTCTTCTGAAGGATGCCCACCCAACCTGTCTACCCCACTGGACCCCATGGTCTCCATAAAGTCTGCTATGAGCAGGATTTCCCTGAGACGTTGGGTGTTGGCACCTCTGTTTGTCTTCAGTTTTCTAAGGGTGCACATCTCCCTGAGCTCAGCAAAGGAGAGATGATCATACTTATCGACTGGGACCCTTTGGGGTCCTTCCAGAGCCTTAGTGGCACCTGCACCTGAAGACATGTCTAGTGTAGTGATAGTGGTGTATCTACCTACACTAAGTGTGGCCTACTGAACCCTCTCTTGAGTTGTAGTCAAGGTGTGCTAAACCCTCTACACACAACTCCAAGTTCAGTAGAACTTATTGTATTCTAGCTTGAATTTATATGTACCTTTGGTACCAAGTGGCTTTCACTTTAGAAATTCAATTTGTTATCTGGTAAAACAATGGCAAGCTTGAATCCAACCGCTGCACACCAATGTGAGAAGTTGGCCTGGCATATGCTATTCCTAGTTATAGGGACACCTTGCACCAGTCCAATTCGACTCTTATTGATGATAGGTTTAAGACAACCTTTAAAGAAAGCTATCCTAGTGGTAGCTGTGGAGAGCAGCCTTCAGGCTAAGTCTTGAAGGAGTGTTAAGCTTATTGTTTTACCATAATAACCTCTTGAATAACCCAATGAAAGAGTAGCCCACACAGGTATATATATAAAATATATGTATTTATTCTAGACAGAATCCCACAGTCACTTTATGTGGCTAGTGGCAAAGTTACACTTCAAACAAGCATTTATAAACACAATAAATAGCACAGAAATCAATGGGCCCCAGGGGGGGACCAAACCATATACTAAAATAGTGGTATAAGAACCACGACAATTCTACAGGCAATGCCTAGGGCATTCAGGATCGCTTGCCCCTTCAGAATCCACCCACAGTTATGAGGAAGGGGACCCACGGGAGGCGTGTGCAGTGCGAGAAGCTGTTATCGGGATCGCAATGTTAGCCTATGGAGAATGTCGCGGTTGAATATTTAAAGTTTAAAGACACTTCTAGCAGTAGTACAAAGTTAAGGCTTGAGACTTAAGGCTTTGGAGAGCCCACCACCACGGGAGTATCGAAGTACCACTGTTACCTGCCCCAGGGAAGCCGGGTGCATAGGTCGATTCTGGGGTCGGGTCGCGGGCTGATTTTCAATGGAAAAATAGTCCAAACTGCTGCTAGCTGAAAGCGTCGCTGAAGTCGTGAAGATTAAAGATGTAGGAAATGTAGAGAAGGACCTGAAAGCAGAGGGGACAGAGTCTGGGTCATGGCACGGTGACCAGGGAGCTCACAGGAAGGAGCTCGTGGATGTTGGGTGCTTCAGGTGAGGAAGGTACAGCTGGGCTCTGCAGTCACGGGCTCCGGGAGGCTTCAAGGAAGGCCAGCTTCTGGAGGGCGACTGTCCCACGTCGGATGAGGGTCGCTGCGGTGTTAGTGTCCCGATTGGATCCACTAAGCATTGGCAACCGCAACCCACGCAAGATGTACAAAGCAGCTGCTGGTGCAGACCCACGAGGTCTGAGGGTGCTCTCCTTTGCAGGAAGTGCAGAGCAGGCCTGGAGCAACCAGGGGAACTCTTGGAAAGGTAGATTGTCCTCCGTCAGGGCCCACAAGTCAAAAGACAAGGGACCGCGGAAGGCAGCAAAATGGAGTGCGTAAAAGGGCTCCCACGGGCCACCGGAGCGGACTAGGGAGCTGAGCTTTGGCACGGATGCTGCGTGAAGGTTGGCTCAGAAATGGGCCAAAGCACAACTTCTCCACTGGTCGGGGTCGTGTGCTATGCAAGAGGTGGACGGGGTCTCGGGGTATGCAGGGATCTCGACACCCATGTGGTCCACGGTGCTCAGACTTGCTGGGCACGCTCACAAGACTCTGCGATGCACTGGAGACCCACCTCAAGGTTGATGGAAGGTGTCAAAGTTCATGAGAGCAGCAAAGTTCCAACCGGGTATCTTGCAGTCTTTTAGGTGCCTGCCAAGCAGGGGGATAACTTCTTTATCCCAAGGGAGATTTCTTCAGTCAGCTGGGCAGCAGCTCGTCGAAGGTCAGTTCTGTTAAGTTCTGGATGAATCTGAGGCTCTGGGGCCATGTTATTCACTTATATCCCCAAGATTAGGGGATGGTCCCAAATGGAGCCTGCCAATCAGAGTAGAGGCGGGAAAGGGTGGCTACACCCACTCCCCTTTGTGTGTTTCCCACCTGGGCGAGGGGCAGGATGCCCCTGAACCGGTTCCAGGCGGTGTATGCAGAATTGGGGCTCTGCAGCTGCCTACGTGCAATTCTGAAAGGACATTTGGTGCACCCACCCTGTTCCAATCCACATATCCTGTCTGGGGAGGTGCTGGCACCTCCCTGCCACAGGAGCCCTATTGTCCAGATGGCGAGGCTGGGGTTTTCCCCAGCAACAGCCAGCCAGAGTCGTGTAGGTGGCGGACAGTAGCCATTTTGTGGTACGTGTGCACTTTTAAATTGGTGTCTAAATTCTATCGCTTTTCCCATATCACCCTCCTAGCAAGGGGGAATCGTACCCTCATGCCCATGGCTGGACTGGGGGTATGATTCCTTCATGTTTGACACCAAACACGATATGGTTCTGTGTAGCCATTCCCAAGTTACAGCGATGACGCGATAACTTATAATGCGGTTAAGAGTATATGGTATGGCTACACTACAAACAACCCAGTAACGATTTTACGAAGGTTGCAGAGAGGTCCTACTCACGTAGGGGTCCCCCCTCACACATACCTCAGCACCCAGCCCTGTAGGATTACCAGGGCCTGCCATAGGGGTGACCTATGAGAGTATATGTGTTGTAAGGGTGTGGGATATAGGGTACCTACATCCCTGTAAGGGGTGCTAGCACCACCTTACCCAGACTACAGTAGTGGTCTGGGGGTGTCAGTTTGTGTGGCTGTCCCAGGGTGGCACAATAAGTGCTGCAGCCCTGGTAGGCCTACTGGGGGACCCATGCCCTGGGTACCTAGGGTACCATCTACGAGGGACAGGTAGGGTATGCCCAGCATCCAATTGGTTGGTACCTAGGGTACTCACATTGTTTAACAGAGAAAGCAGATAGGCTGGGGTCCTGGTCAAAACATCAGCAAAAAGTTGGGGGCAACTATGCAGTCGATGCCACTCTCCTACACTGCTTGAATAGCGGCACACCCAAGGACATGTGCTGACTATGACCATCTTACACTTGCTGACTATGCCCATCGTACAAAACTGCGTGAATAGCGGCAAGCTCGAGGACATGTGCTGACTATGCTCATCTTACTAAGCTGATTGAATAGCGGCATGCTCAAGTACATGCTCTGACTATGCCCATCGCACAAAACTGCTTGACTAGCGGCACGCTCGAGGACATGTTCTGACAATGCCCATCTTACAAAACTCCTTTAATAGAGGCACGCTTGAGGACATGTGCTGACTATGCCCATCTTACAAAACTGCTTGAATAGAGGCACGCTCGTGGACATGTGCTGACTATAGCCATCTTACAAAACTGCTTGAATAGCGGCACGCTCGAGGACATGTGCTGACTATGCCCATCTTACAAAACTGCTTGAATGAAGGCACGCTCGAGGACATGTGCTGACTATGACCATCTTACAAAACTGCTTGAATAGAGGCATGCACAAGGATATATGGTGACTATGACCATCTTACATGTGCTGACTATGACCATCTTACATAACTGCTTGAAAAGCGGCACGCTTGAGGACATGTGCTGATTATGACCATCTTACAAATCTGCTTTTATAGAGGCACACTCGATGACATGTACTGACTATGACCATCCTACAAAACTGTTTGAATAGAGGCACGCTCGAGGACATGTGCTGACTATAACCATCTTAAGAAACTGCTTGAATAGCGGCACACCCAAGGACATGTGCTGACTATGACCATCTTACATGTGCTGACTATGACCATCTTACAAAACTGCTTGAATAGTGGCACGCTCGAGGACATGTGCTGACTATGAACATCTTACAAAACAGCTTGAATAGCGGCACGCTCAAGGACATGTGCTGACTATGACCATCTTACAAAACTGCTTGAATAGTGACACACTCAAGGACATGTGCTGTCTATGAACATCTTACATATGCTGACTAGGACCATCATACACAACTGCTTGAATAGCGGCATGCTCGAGGACATGCGGCGACTATGCCCATCTTGCAAAACTGCGTGAATAGCAGCAAGCTCGAGGACATGTGCTGACAATGCTGATCTTACTAAGCTGCTTGAATAGCGGCATGCTCAAGTACATGCTCTGACTATGCCCATCGTACAAACCTGCTTGACGAGCGGTACGCTCGAGGACATGTTCTGACTATGCACATCTTACAAAACTGCGTGAATAGAGGCACGCTTGAGGACATGTGCTCACTATGCCCATCTTACAAAACTGCTTGAATAGAGGCACGCTCGAGGACATGTGCTGAGTATACCCATCTTACAAAACTGCTTGAATAGCGGCACGCTCGAGGACATGTGCTGACTATGCCCATTTTACAAAACTGCTTGAATAGAGGCACGCTCGAGGACATGCGCTGACTATGCCCATTTTACAAAACTGCTTATAAATCGGCACGCTCAAGGACATGTGCTGACTCTGACCATCTTACAAAACTGCTTGAATAGCGGCACACTCGAGGACATGTGCTGACTACGACCATCTTACATTTGCTGACTATGACCATCTTACAAAACTGCTTGAATATAGGCATGCTCGAGGACATGTCCTGATATGCCAATCTTACAAAACTGCTTGAATAGCGGCACGCTCGAGGACATGTGCTGACTATGACCATCTTACGAAACTGCTTGAATAGCGGCATGCTCGAGGACATGCGCTGACTATGCCCATCTTACAAAACTGCTTGAATAGCGGCACACTCGAGGACATGCGCTGACTATGCCCATCTTCCATAACTGCTTGAATAGCGGCATGCTCAAGGACATGTCCTGACTATGCCCATCTTACAAAACTGCTTGAATAGCGGCATGCTCGAGGACATGTGCTGACTATGACAATCTTACGAAACTGCTTGAATAGCGGCACACTCGAGGACATGCACTGACTATGCCCATCTTAAAAACTGCTTGAATAGAGGCACGCTCGAGGACATGCGCTGACTATGTCCATCTTCCAAAACTGTTCGAATAGCGCACCATCGAGGACATGCGTCGACTATGCCCATCTTACAAAACTGCTTGAACAGCGGCACACTCGAGGACAGGCGCTGAGTAGGCCCATCTTACAAAACTGCTTGAATAGCGGCATGCTCGAGGACATGTGCTGACTATGACCATCTTACAAAACTGCTTGAATAGAGGCATGCTCGAGGACATGTGCTGACTATGACCAGCTTACAAAACTGGTTTTATAGAGGCACGCTCGATGACATGTGCTAACTATGACCATCTTACAAAACAGCTTGAATAGCGGCACACTCGAGGACATGTGCTGACCATGAACATCTTACATGTGCTGACTATGACCATCTTACAAATCTGATTGAATAGCGGCACGCTCGAAGACATGTGCTCACTATGACCATCTTACAAAACTGCACGAAAAGAGGCATGCACGAGGACATGCGCTGACTATGCCCAGCTTACAAAACTGCTTGAATAGCAGTACGCTCAAGGACATGCGCTGACTATGCCCATCTTACAAAACTGCTTGAATAGAGGCACGCTCGAGGACATGCACTGACTATGCCCATCCTACAAAACTGCTTGAATAGCGCACCCTCAAGGACATGCGCCAACTATGCCCATCTTACAAAACTGCTTGAATAGCGACATGCTCGAGGACATGTGCTGACTATGACCATCTTACAAAACTGCATGAAAAGAGGCACGCTGGAGGACATGCACTGACTATGCCCAGCTTACGAAACTGCTTGAATAGTAGCACGCTCAAGGACATGTGCTGACTATGCCCTTCTTACAAAACTGCTTGAATAGCGGCACACTCGAGGACATGTGCTGCCTATGCCCATTCTACAAAACTGCTTGAATGGCGGCACGCTCGAGGACATGCGCTGACTATGCCCATCTTACAAACCTGGTTGAATAGAGGCACGCTCGAGGACATGCACTGACTATGCCCATCTTACAAAACTGCTCGTCAATCGGCACGATCAAGGACATGTGCTCACTATGACCATCTTACAATACTGCTTGAATAGCGGCACACTCAAGGACATGTGCTGACTACAACCATCTTACATTTGCTGACTATGACCATCTTTTAATACTGCTTTTATAGAGGCATACTCGATGACATTGTGATGACTATGACCATCTTACAAAACTGTTTGAATAGAGGCACTCTCGAAGACATGTGCTGACCATGACCATCTTACAAAACTGCTTGAATATAGGCATGCTCGAGGACATGTCCTGACTATGCCCATCTTCCAAAACTGTTTGAATAGCGGCACACTCGTGGACATGTGCTGACTATGACCATCTTACGAAACTGCTTGAATAGCGGCACACTCGACGACATGCGCTGACTATGCCCATCTTACAAAACTGCTTGAATAGAGGCACTCTCGAGGACATGCGCCGACTATGTCCATCTTCCAAAACTGTTCGAATAGCGCACCCTCGAGGACATGCGCCGACTATGCCCATCTTACAAAACTGCTTGAATAGCGGCACACTCGAGGACAGGCGCTGACTAGGCCCATCTTACAAAACTGCTTGAATAGCGGCATGCTCGAGGACATGTGCTGACTATGACAATCTTACAAAACTGCTTGAATAGAGGCATGCTCGAGGACATGTGCTGACTATGACCATCTCACAAAACTACTTGAATAGCAGCACGTTCGCTGACATGTGCTGACTATGACCATCTTACAAAACTGGTTTTATATAGGCACGCTCGATGACATGTGCTGACTATGACCATCTTACAAAACAGCTTGAATAGCGGCACACTCGAGGACATGTGCTGACCATGAATATCTTACATGTGCTGACTATGACCAGCTTACAAATCTGATTGAATAGCGGCACGCTGGAGGACATGTGCTCACTATGACCATCTTACAAAACTGCACGAAAAGAGGCACGCTCGAGGACATGCGCTGACTATGCCCAGCTTACAAAACTGCTTGAATAGCAGCACGCTCAAGGACATGCGCTGACTGTGCCCATCTTACAAAACTGCTTGAATAGAGGCATGCTCGAGGACATGCGCTGACTATGCCCATCTTACAAAACTGATTGAATAGCGCACCCTCAAGGAAATGGGCCAACTATGCCCATCTTACAAAACTGCTTGAATAGCGGCACACTCGAGGACATGCGCTGACTATGACCATCTTACAAAACTTCTTGAATAGCGGCATGCTCAAGGACATGTGCTGACTATGACCATCTTACAAAACTGCATGAAAAGAGGCACGCTGGAGGACATGCACTGACCATGCCCAGCTGACGAAACTGCTTGAATAGCAGCACGCTCAAGGACATGTGCTGACTATGCCCATCTTA
This sequence comes from Triturus cristatus, assembly GCF_964204655.1. NCBI lineage: Eukaryota > Metazoa > Chordata > Amphibia > Caudata > Salamandridae > Triturus > Triturus cristatus. Next base: position 164,813,978 of record NC_140579.1, read on the forward strand.
CAAAACTGCTTGAATAGCGGCACACTCGAGGTCATGTGCTGCCTATGCCCTTTCTACAAAACTGCTTGAATGGCGGCACGCTCGAGGACATGCGCTGACTATGCCCATCTTACAAACCTGGTTGAATAGAGGCACGCTCGACGACATGCGCTGACTATGCCCATCTTTACAAAACTGCTTATAAATCGGCACTGTTAGACTTGGGGGATCTCTGGTTGGCCCAAGGTTGCCCTTTTGTCAAGCAGGAACCCTCTCCTCTATGTCAGGGCGCAGGATAACCCCTTGTGAATGACCCTTGCTCACCCTCTAGGTGCGTGGCGTGAGCAGCCAAGGCGATTCCTCAGGCGTTGTTGGTTAAGCACTTACAATCACACACACAGTAAATACATCAATCCCCCCAGAAACGGACACCAGCCTTGGATATGTAGAAAAATACGCTTCTTTATGTAAAAAGAGGTATATATATCTCAGCAGACTTATCACAAGACCAATAACGTTTTCGCTATGCCACCAAGTTATAAAGCAGGCAAATGTTCTTGGTTCGTAGCTTCAAATAGATACTTTGCAGTCTCTTGCAAATGTTACTTGTGGTTCCAGTACTCACAGAGATCGGCTCCTGCGAACGGGGAAATAAGGCGTTGCGGGCCCCGAGCCCGATACTGGAACTTCTTTCGTGATGTGGAGAGTCGGCACAGGTCGGTGCGACTCTCAGCTTGGGAAGTGGTCTTGGGTCCTCGATCAGCGGGTGTGGGCAGGTAGGCAGGCGCGGCCAGCGACCCTCAGCACGGCGGTGCAGGGGGGGTCTCCACAACGGGGGCGGCGCGGCCTGAGATGTCCGGGGATAGCGAAGCGGGGTCACAGGGCATGGTCGGTGCAGCTGGATGACCCGGCGTGGATCACAGTCGTCGGACGGTTTCCGGCGGGAGGGGTGATAGCGCGTTCAGCGTGCTCCAGTGGCAGGCGGTGACAGGGGCGCAGGCGGCCTAGCCCAGGGACAGAGAGCGGCTCCGGACGGAGCGGGGCTCTCACGGGGTTGCGGCAGGTGAGCTCCTGAGTGTCACGGCCCTAGGAGGGGCGTTGAGGGACGCAGTCTCTTTCCAGCGGGATGCACACACGGCTCGAATCGGAGGACGAGCAAAAGCACAGAGAACCCACTGGTCCTGGGGTTCAGTTCAGGGGGCAAGCTCAGATCAAGCCCTTGGAGAATGTTTAAAGCACAAAGCAGCAAAGTCTTTTCAGTAGTCTCTTCCTCTCCTTTCTCAGCAAGGCAAGCAGCAGGCCAGCTCCTCCAGCGTCTTCTTCTCCTTCTAGTCGGGCAGAGGTTCTTTGTGGTAAAACAGGATTCTGATTTCTTAGGAGCCAGGCTCCTACTTTTATACCATGATTCTTTTGTTCTTTAGCGCCAGGGGGCCTGGGCCTGGCTCAGTCCAGTTCTGGAGCACTTTGTTATGGTGACTCTGCTCTTTCCTTTCAGCAGCAGGGCAGAGACATCAGCCGCTCCACAGGGGGCGGCGCCGGCTTTGTGGTGGCAGAGCACAGGTCTATTCAAGAGTCAAGGTGTACTCCTCCCACCCATCCTGGTGTCACCTCTCTACCCACCACCTGGCAGCCAACCTGTCTCTGGGGATTCCCCAACCCTGCTCCTTATTGTTGCTAGGCAGAACACACACACACAGCAGAGGCGGACTGAAATGGTCAGGCCAGTAAATACTAACTTTCTAAAAGTAGTATTTACAAACCCAGGATATTAAAATAAACTTGACTACAAGAAGTATTTTATTATTCTGAGTTCAGGCATACTAAACTTGACATTCTACCATGCTCTCTGAGTCCACTGGGGTCACAGCGTGTAGTGACTCCAGCAGCCCATTCTGGCCTATGAAGAGCAGGTAGCCTTCAATAGTGAAAAACGAAAATGGCTGTAATTCACTACTACGACATGCCACACACACCAGGGCATGTCCTACCTTATGCCTACAATGCACCCTGCCCTTGGGCCTACCAGAGGGGTGGCTAATATGTAGGTAAGGGAAGGTTTAGGGACTGGCAAGTGGGGGCACTTGCGTAGTCAGCGCGACGGTCCAAGACCGCGCACAGGGTCTGCGGTGGCAGATCCTAGACACATTTTACAAGGCCGCTTTCTGTGGGTGGCGCAACCAGCGCTGCAAGCCCACCAGCAGCATTGGCATTCACAAGCCCTGGCACCCCTGGTGCACTTTACTGGGGACTGACAGTGAATCCAATAAACCAATCATGAACATCAATTACAGGTACACTTTACCTAGGGAGCACTTGCACTGCGGCACGGATTAGCCATGGCGCAGTGCCCTGAGCGGACAACACCAGCAAAACAATCGAGGCACACCATCAAAAAGTGGAAGGGAAACTCACGCCAAGGTGCCAGGTCTAACAGGCACGCTCAAGGACATGTGCTCACTACGACCATCTTACAAAACTGCTTGAATAGCGGCACACTCAAGGACATGTGCTGACTACAACCATCTTACATTTGCTGACTATGACCATCTTATAATACTGCTTTTATTGAGGCATACTCGATGACATTGTGATGACTATGACCATCTTACAAAACTGCTTGAATAGAGGCACTCTCGAGGACATGTGCTCACTATGACCATCTTACAAAACTGCTTGAATATAGGCATGCTCGAGGACATGTCCTGACTATGCCCATCTTCCAAAACTGTTTGAATAGCGGCACGCTCGAGGACATGTGCTGACTATGACCATCTTACGAAACTGCTTGAATAGCGGCACACTCGACGTCATGCGCTGACTATGCCCATCTTACAAAGCTGCTTGAATAGAGGCATGCTCGAGGACATGCACTGACTATGTCCATCTTCCAAAACTGTTCGAATAGCGCACCCTCGAGGACATGCGCCGACTATGCCCATCTTACAAAACTGCTTGAATAGCAGCACACTCGAGGACAGGCGCTGACTAGGCCCATCTTACAAAACTGCTTGAATAGCGGCATGCTCGAGGACATGTGCTGACTATGACCAGCTTACAAAACTGCTTGAATAGAGGCATGCTCGAGGACATGTGCTGACTATGGCCATCTCACAAAACTACTTGAGTAGCAGCACGTTCGCGGACATGTGCTGACTATGACCATCTTACAAAACTGGTTTTATAGGGGCACGCTCGATGACATGTGCTGACTATGACCATCGTACAAAACAGCTTGAATAGCGGCACACTCGAGGACATGTGCTGACCATGAACATCTTACATGTGCTGACTATGACCATCTTACAAATCTGATTGAATAGCGGCACCCTCGAGGACATGTGCTCACTATGACCATCTTACAAAACTGCACGAATGAGGCACGCTTGAGGACATGTGCTGACTATGCCCAGCTTACAAAACTGCTTGAATAGCGGCACACTCGAGGACATGTGCTGCCTATGCCCATTCTACAAAACTGCTTGAATAGCGGCACGCTCGAGGACATGCGCTGACTCTGCCCATCTTACAATCCTGCTTGAATAGAGGCACGCTCGAGGACATGCGCTGACTATGCCCATCTTACAAAACTGCTTATAAATGGCACGCTTAAGGACATGTGCTGACTATGACCATCTTACAAAACTGCTTGAATAGCGGCACACTCGAGGACATGTGCTGACTATGACCATCTTACAAAACTGCTCGAATATAGGCATGCTCGAGGACATGTCCTGACTATGCCAATCTTACAAAACTGCTTGAATAGCGGCACGCTCGAGGACATGTGCGGACTATGACCATCTTATGAAACTGCTTGAATAGTGGCACGCTCGAGAACATGTGCTCACTATGACCATCTTACAAAACTGCACGAAAGAGGCACGCTTGAGGACATGCGCTAACTATGCCCAGCTTACAAAACTGATTGACTAGCGGCACACTCGAGGACATGCGCTGCCTATGCCCATTCTACAAAACTGCTTGAATAGCGGCACGCTCGAGGACATGGGCTGACTCTGCCCATCTTACAAACCTGCTTGAATAGAGGCACGCTCGAGGACATGCGCTGACTATGCCCATCTTCCAAAACTGCTTGTAAATCGGCACGCTCAGGGCATGTGCTCACTATGACCATCTTACAAAACTGCTTGAATAGCGGCACACTCAAGGACATGTGCTGACTACAACCATCTTACATTTGCTGACTATGACCATCTTATAATACTGCTTTTATAGAGGCATACTCGATGACATTGTGATGACTATGACCATCTTACAAAACTGCTTGAATAGAGGCACTCTCGAGGACATGTGCTGACTATGACCATCTTACAAAACTGCTTGAATATAGGCATGCTCGAGGACATGTCCTGACTATGCCCATCTTCCAAAACTGTTTGAATAGCGGCACGCTCGTGGACATATGCTGACTATGACCATCTTACGAAACTGCTTGAATAGCGGCACAATCGACGACATGCGCTGACTATGCCCATCGTACAAAACTGCTTGAATAGAGGCACGCTCGAGGACATGCGCTGACTATGTCCATCTTCCAAAACTGTTCGAATAGCGCACCCTCGAGGACATGCGCCGACTATGCCCATCTTACAAAACTGCTTGAATAGCGGCACACTCGAGGACAGGCGCTGACTAGGCCCATCTTACAAAACCGCTTGAATAGCGGCATGCTCGAGGACATGTGCTGACTATGACAATCTTACAAAACTGCTTGAATAGAGGCATGCTCGAGGACAGGTGCTGACTATGACCATCTCACAAAACTACTTGAATAGCAGCACGTTCGCTGACATGTGCTGACTATGACCATCTTACAAAACTGGTTTTATAGAGGCACGTTCGATGACATGTGCTGACTATGACCATCTTACAAAACAGCTTGAATAGCGGCACACTCGAGGACATGTGCTGACCATGAACATCTTACATGTGCTGACTATGACCATCTTACAAATCTGATTGAATAGCGGCACGCTCGAGGACATGTGCTCACTATGACCATCTTACAAAATTGCACGAAAGAGGCACTCTTGAGGACATGCGCTGACTATGCCCAGCTTACAAAACTGCTTGAATAGCGGCACACTCGAGGACATGTGCTGCCTATGCCCATTCTACAAAACTGCTTGAATAGCGGCACGCTCGAGGACATGCGCTGACTCTGCCCATCTTACAAACCTGCTTGAATAGAGGCACGCTCGAGGACATGCGCTGACTATGCCCATCTTACAAAACTGCTTATAAATCGGCACGCTTAAGGACATGTGCTGACTATGACCATCTTACAAAACTGCTTGAATAGCGGCACACTCGAGGACATGTGCTGACTATGACCATCTTACATTTGCTGACTATGACCATCTTATACAACTGCTTTTATAGAGGCATACTCGATGACATTGTGATGACTATAACCATCTTACAAAACTGCTTGAATAGAGGCACTCTCGAGGACATGTGCTGACTATGACCATCTTACAAAACTGCTTGAATATAGGCATGCTCGAGGACATGTCCTGACTATGCCAATCTTACAAAACTGCTTGAATAGCGGCACGCTCGAGGACATGTGCGGACTATGACCATCTTATGAAACTGCTTGAATAGTGGCACGCTCGAGGACATGTGCTCACTATGACCATCTTACAAAACTGCACGAAAGAGGCACGCTTGAGGACATGCGCTGACTATGCCCAGCTTACAAAACTGCTTGAATAGCGGCACACTCGAGGACATGCGGTGCCTATGCCCATTCTACAAAACTGCTTGAATAGCGGCACGCTCGAGGACATGCGCTGACTCTGCCCATCTTACAAACCTGCTTGAATAGAGGCACACTCGAGGACATGCGCTGACTATGCTCATCTTACAAAACTGCTTATAAATCGGCACGCTCAAGGACATGTGCTGACTATGACCATCTTACAAAACTGCTTGAATAGCGGCATACTCGATGACATTGTGATGACTATAACCATCTTACAAAACTGCTTGAATATAGGCATGCTCGAGGACATGTCCTGACTATGCCAATCTTACAAAACTGCTTGAATAGTGGCACGCTCGAGGACATGTGCGGACTATGACCATCTTATGAAACTGCTTGAATAGCGGCACGCTTGAGGACATGCGCTGACTATGCCCATCTTACAAAACTGCTTGAATAGAGGCACGCTCGAGGACATGCCCTGACTATGCCTATCTTCCAAAACTGCTTAAATAGCGCACCCTCGGGGACATGCGCCGACTATGCCCATCTTTCAAAACTGCTTGAATAGCGGCACACTCGAGGACATGCGCTGACTATGCCCATCTTACAAAACTGCTTGAATAGCGGCATGCTCGAGGACATGTGCTGACTATGATCATCTTACAAAACTGCTTGAATAGAGGCATTCTCAAGGACATGTGCTGACTATGACCATCTTACATAACTGGTTTTATAGAGGCACGCTCGATGACATGTGCTGACTATGACCATCTTACAAAACAGCTTGAATAGCGGCACACTCGAGTACATGTGCTGACCATGAACATCTTACATGTGCTGACTATGACCATCTTACAAATCTGATTGAATAGCGGCACGCTCGAGGACATGTGCTCACCATGACCATCTTACAAAACTGCACGAAAAGAGGCACGCTCGAGGACATGCGCTGACTATGCCCAGCTTACAAAACTGCTTGAATAGCAGCACGCTCAAGGACATGCGCTGCCTGTGCCCATCTTACAAAACTGCTTGAATAGAGGCATGCTCGAGGACATGCGCTGACTATGCCCATCTTACAAAACTGCTTGAATAGCGCACCCTCAAGGAAATGGGCCAACTATGCCCATCTTACAAAACTGCTTGAATAGCGGCACACTCGAGGACATGCGCTGACTATGACCATCTTACAAAACTGCTTGAATAGCGGCATGCTCAAGGACATGTGCTGACTATGACCATCTTACAAAACTGCACGACAAGAGGCACGCTGGAGGACATGCACTGACTATGCCCAGCTTACGAAACTGCTTGAATAGCAGCACGCTCAAGGACATGTGCTGCCTATGCCCTTTCTACAAAACTGCTTGAATGAAGGCACGCTCGAGGACATGCGCTGACTATGCCCATCTTACAAATCTGGTTGAATAGAGGCACGCTCGAGGACATGCGCTGACTATGCCCATCTTTACAAAACTGCTTATAAATCGGCACGCTCAAGGACATGTGCTCACTATGACCATCTTACAAAACTGCTTGAATAGCGGCACACTCAAGGACATGTGCTGACTACAACCATCTTACATTTGCTGACTATGACCATCTTATAATACTGCTTATATAGAGGCATACTCGATGACATTGTGATGACTATGACCATCTTACAAAACTGCTTGAATAGAGGCACTCTCGAGGACATGTGCTGACTATGACCATCTTACAAAACTGCTTGAATATAGGCATGCTCGAGGACATGTCCTGACTATGACCATCTTCCAAAACTGTTTGAATAGCCGCACGCTCGAGGACATGTGCTGACTATGACCATCTTACGAAACTGCTTGAATAGCGGCACACTCGACGACATGCGCTGACTATGCCCATCTTACAAAACTGCTTGAATAGAGGCACGCTCGAGGACATGCGCTGACTATGTCCATCTTCCAAAACTGTTCGAATAGCGCACCCTCGAGGACATGCGCCGACTATGCCCATCTTACAAAACTGCTTGAATAGCAGCAGACTCGAGGACAGGCGCTGACTAGGCCCATCTTACAAAACTGCTTGAACAGCGGCATGCTCGAGGACATGTGCTGACTATGACCATCTTACAAATCTGCTTGAATAGAGGCATGCTCGAGGACATGTGCTGACTATGACCATCTCACAAAACTACTTAAATAGCAGCACGTTCGCGGACATGTGCTGACTATGACCATCTTACAAACCTGGTTGAATAGAGGCACGCTCGAGGACATGCGCTGACTATGCCCATCTTACAAAACTGCTTATAAATCGGCACGCTCACGGACATGTGCTCACTATGACCATCTTACAAAACTGCTTGAATAGCGGCACACTCAAGGACATGTGCTGACTACAACCATCTTACATTTGCTGACTATGACCATCTTATAATACTGCTTTTATAGAGACATACTCGATGACATTGTGATGACTATGACCATCTTACAAAACTGTTTGAATAGAGGCACTCTCGAGGACATGTGCTGACTATGACCATCTTACAAAACTGCTTGAATATAGGCATGCTCGAGGACATGTCCTGACTATGCCCATCTTTCAAAACTGTTTGAATAGCGGCACGCTCGAGGACATGTGCTGACTATGACCATCTTACGAAACTGCTTGAATAGCGGCACACTCGACGACATGCGCTGACTATGCCCATCTTAGAAAACTGCTTGAATAGAGGCACGCTCGAGGACATGCGCTGACTATCACCATCTTCCAAAACTGTTCGAATAGCGCACCCTCGAGGACATGCGCCGACTATGCCCATCTTACAAAACTGCTTGAATAGCGGCACACTCGAGGACAGGCGCTGACTAGGCCCATCTTATAAAACTGCTTGAATAGCGGCATGCTCGAGGACATGTGCTGACTATGACCATCTTACAAAACTGCTTGAATAGAGGCATGCTCGAGGACATGTGCTAACTATGACCATCTCACAAAACTACTTGAGTAGCAGCACGTTCGCGGACATGTGCTGACTATGACCATCTTACAAAACTGGTTTTATAGGGGCACGCTCGATGACATGTGCTGACTATGACCATCTTACAAAACAGCTTGAATAGCGGCACACTCGATGACATGTGCTGACCATGAACATCTTACATGTGCTGACTATGACCATCTTACAAATCTGATTGAATAGCGGCACGCTCGAGGATATGTGCTCACTATGACCATCTTACAAAACTGCACGAAAGAGGCACGCTTGAGGACATGCGCTGACTATGCCCAGCTTACAAAACTGCTTGAATAGCGGCACACTCGAGGACATGCGCTGCCTATGCCCATTCTACAAAACTGCTTGAATAGCGGCACACTCGAGGACATGCGCTGACTCTGCCCATCTTACAAACCTGCTTGAATAGAGGCACACTCGAGGACATGCGCTGACTATGCTCATCTTACAAAACTGCTTTTAAATCGGCACGCTCAAGGGCATGTGCTGACTATGACCATCTTACAAAACTGCTTGAATAGCGGCACACTTGAGGACATGTGCTGACTACGACCATCTTACATTTGCTGACTATGACCATCTTATAAAACTGCTTTTATAGAGGCATACTCGATGACATTGTGATGACTATAACCATCTTACAAAACTGCTTGAATAAAGGCACTCTCGAGGACATCAGCTGACTATGACCATCTTACAAAACTGCTTGAATATAGGCATGCTCGAGGACATGTCCTGACTATGCCAATCTTACAAAACTGCTTGAATAGCGGCACGCTCGAGGACATGTGCTGACTATGACCATCTTACGAAACTGCTTGAATAGCGGCATGCTCAAGGACATGCGCTGACTATGCCCATCTTACAAAACTGCTTGAATAGAGGCACGCTTGAGGACATGCGCTGCCTATGCCCATCTTCCATAACTGCTTGAATAGCGCACCCTCGAGGACATGCGCCGACTATGCCCATCTTACAAAACTGCTTGAATAGCGGCACACTCGAGGACATGCGCTGACTATGCCCATCTTACAAAACTGCTTGAATAGCGGCATGCTTGAGGACATGTCCTGACTATGCCCATCTTACAAAACTGCTTGAATAGCGGCACGCTCGAGGACATGTGCTGACTATGACCATCTTACGAAACTGCTTGAATAGCGGCACACTCGAGGACATGCACTGACTATGCCCATCTTACAAAACTGCTTGAATAGAGGCACGCTCGAGGACATACGCTGACTATGTCCATCTTCCAAAACTGTTCGAATAGCGCACGCTCGAGGACATGTGCTGACTATGACCATCTTACGAAACTGCTTGAATAGAGGCACGCTCAAGGACATGTGCTGAATATGCCCATCTTACAAAACTGCTTGAATAGCGGCACACTCAAGGACATGTGCTGACTATGCCCATCTTACATAACTGCTTGAATAGCGGCACGCTCAAGGACATGTGCTGACTATGACCATCTTACATGTGCTGATTATGACCATCTTACACAACTGCTTGAATAGCGGCACGCTCGAGGACATGTGCTGACTATGACCATCTTACAAAACTGCTTGAATAGCGGCATGCTTGAGGACATGTGCTGACTATGACCATCTTACAAAACCGCTTTTATAGAGGCACCCTCGAGGACAAGTGCTGACTATGACCATTTTACAAAACTGCTTGACTAGCGGCACACTCGCGGACATGTTCTGACTATGCCCATCTAAAAAAACTGCTTGAACAGCGGCACACTGGAGGACAGGCGCTGAGTAGGCCCATCTTACAAAACTGCTTGAATAGCGGCATGCTCGAGGACATGTGCTGACTATGACCATCTTACAAAACTGCTTGAATAGAGGCATGCTCGAGGACATGTGCTGACTATCACGATCTTACAAAACTGGTTTTATAGAGGCAGGCTCGATGACATGTGCTGACTATGACCATCTTACAAAACAGCTTGAATAGCGGCACACTCGAGGACATGTGCTGACCATGAACATCTTACATGTGCTCACTATGACCATCTTACAAAACTGCACGAAAAGAGGCACGCTCGATGACATGCGCTGACTATGCCCAGCTTACAAAACTGCTTGAATTGCAGCATGCTCAAGGACATGCGCTGACTATGCCCATCATACAAAACTGCTTGAATAGAGGCACGCTCGAGGACATGCACTGACTATGCCCATCCTACAAAACTGCTTGAATAGCGCACCTTCAAGGACATGCGCCAACTATGCCCATCTTACAAAACTGCTTGAATAGCGGCACACTCGAGGACATGCGCTGACTATGACCATCTTACAAAACTGCTTGAATAGCAGCATGCTCGAGGACATGTGCTGACTATGACCATCTTACAAAACTGCACGAAAAGAGGCACGCTGGAGGACATGCACTGACTATGCCCAGCTTACGAAACTGCTTGAATAGTAGCACGCTCAAGGAGATGTGCTGACTATGCCCTTCTTACAAAACTGCTTCAATAGCGGCACACTCGAGGACATGTGCTGCCTATGCCCATTCTACAAAACTGCTTGAATGGCGGCACGCTCGAGAACATGCGCTGACTATGCCCATCTTACAAACCTGGTTGAATAGAGGCACGCTCGAGGACATGCGCTGACTATGCCCATCTTACAAAACTGCTTGTAAATCAGCACGCTCAAGGACATGTGCTCACTATGACCATCTTACAAAACTGCTTGAATAGCGGCACACTCAAGGACATGTGCTGACTACAACCATCTTACATTTGCTGACTATGACCATCTTATAATACTGCTTTTATAGAGGCATACTCGATGACATTGTGATGACTATGACCATCTTACAAAACTGCTTGAATAGAGGCACTCTCGAGGACATGTGCTGACTATGACCATCTTACAAAACTGCTTGAATATAGGCATGCTCGAGGACATGTCCTGACTATGCCCATCTTCCAAAACTGTTTGAATAGCGGCACGCTCGTGGACATGTGCTGACTATGACCATCTTACGAAACTGCTTGAATAGCGGCACACTCGACGACATGCGCTGACTATGCCCATCTTACAAAGCTGCTTGAATAGAGGCACGCTCGAGGACATGCGCTGACTATGTCCATCTTCCAAAACTGTTCGAATAGCGCACCCTCGAGGACATGCGCCGACTATGCCCATCTTACAAAACTGCTTGAATAGCGGCACACTCGAGGACAGGCGCTGTCTAGGCCCATCTTACAAAACTGCTTGAATAGCGGCATGCTCGAGGACATGTGCTGAGTATGACAATCTTACAAAACTGCTTGAATAGCGGCACTCTCGAGGACATGTGCTGACTATGCTCATCTTACAAAACTGCTTGTAGAGCGGCACGCTCGAGGACATGTGCTGACTATGCCCATGTTACAAAACTGCTTGAAAAGCGGCACACTCAAGGATATGTGCTGACTATGACCATCTTACATGTGCTGACTATGACCATCTTACAGAACTGCTTGAATAGCGGTACGCTCAAGGACATGTGTTGACTATGACCACCGTACAAAACTGCTTGAATAGCGGCACGCTCGAGGACATGTGCTGACTATGACCAGCTTACAAAACTGCTTTTATAGAGGCACGCTCGATGACATGTGATGACTATGACCATCTTACACACTGCTTGAATAGCGGCACGCTCGAGGAAATGTGCTGACTGACCATCTTACGTGTGCTGACTATGACCATCTTACAAAACTGCTTGAAAATCGGCACGTTCAAGGACATGTGCTGACTTTGACCATCTTACAAAACTGCTTGAATAGCGGCATGCTCGAGGACATGTGCTGACTATGACCATCTTACAAAACTGCTTGAATAGAGGGATGCTCGAGGACATGTGCTGACTATGACCATCTCACAAAACTACTTGAATAGCGGCACGTTCGCGGACATGTGCTGACTATGACCATCTTACAAAACTGGTTTTATAGAGGCACGCTCGATGACATGTGCTGACTATGACCATCTTACAAAACAGCTTGAATAGCGGCACACTTGAGGACATGTACTGACCATGAACATCTTACATGTGCTGACTATGACCATCTTACAAATCTGATTGAATAGCGGCATGCTCGAAGACATGTGCTGAATATGCCCATCTTACAAAACTGCTTAAATAGCGGCACACTCGAGGACATGTGCTGATTATGACCATCTTACACAACTGCTTGAATAGCGGTACGATCAAGGACATGTGTTGACTATGACCACCTTACAAAACTGCTTTTATAGAGGCACGCTCGAAGACATGTGATGACTATGACCATCTTACACACTGCTTGAATAGCGGCACGCTCAAGGACATGTGCTGATTGACCATCTTACGTGTGCTGACTATGACCATCTTACAAAACTGCTTGAAAATCGGCACGCTCAAGGACATGTGCTGACTATGACTATCTTACAAAACTGTTTGAATAGTGGCACGCTCGAGGACATGCGCTGACAATGACCATCTTACAAAACTGCTTGAATAGCGGCACACTCGAGGACATGTGCTGAATATGACCATCTTTCAAAACTGCTTGAATAGTGGCACGCTCGAAGACATATGCTCACTATGACCATCTTACAAAACTGCTTGCATAGCGGCACGCTCGAGCTCATGTGCTGACTATGCCCTTCTTACAAAACTGCTTAAATAGCGGCACACTCTAGGACATGTGCTGACTATGCCCATCCTACAAAACTGTTTGAATAGCAGCACGCTCGAGGACATGCAATGACTATGCCCATCTTACAAAACTGCTTGAATAGCGGCACACTCAAGGACATGTGCTGACTATGACCATCTTACATATGCTGACTATGACCATCTTACAAAACTGCTTGAATAGCAGCACGCTTGAGGACGTGCGCCAACTATGCCCATCTTACAAAACTGCTTGAATAGGGGCACACTCGAGGACATGCGCTGACTATGCCCACCTTAGAAAACTGCTTGAATAGCGGCCTGCTGGAGGACATGTGCTGACTATGACCATCTTACAAAACTGCACGAAAAGAGGCACGCTGGAGGACATGCACTGACTATGCCCAGCTTACGAAACTGCTTGAATAGCAGCACGCTCAAGGACATGTGCTGACTATGCCCTTCTTACAAAACTGCTTGAATAGCGGCACACTCGAGGACATGTGCTGCCTATGCCCATTCTACAAAACTGCTTGAATGGCGGCACGCTCGAGGAGATGCGCTGACTATGCCCATCTTACAAACCTGGTTGAATAGAGGCACGCTCGAGGACATGCGCTGACTATGCCCATCTTATAAAACTGCTTATAAATCGGCACGCTCAAGGACATGTGCTCACTATGACCATCTTACAAAACTGCTTGAATAGCGGCACACTCAAGGACATGTGCTGACTACAACCATCTTACATTTGCTGACTATGACCATCTTATAATACTGCTATTATAGAGGCATACTCGATGACATTGTGATGACTATGACCATCTTACAAAACTGCTTGAATAGAGGCACTCTCGAGGACATGTACTGACTATGACCATCTTACAAAACTGCTTGAATATAGGCATGCTCGAGGACATGTCCTGACTATGCCCATCTTCCAAAACTGCTTGAATAGCGGCACGCTCGAGGACATGTGCTGACTATGACCATCTTACGAAACTGCTTGAATAGCGGCACACTCGACGACATGCGCTGACTATGCCCATCTTACAAAACTGCTTGAATAGAGGCACGCTCGAGGACATGCGCTGACTATGTCCATCTTCCAAAACTGTTCAAATAGCGCACCCTCGAGGACTTACGCCGACTATTCCCATCTTACAAAACTGCTTGAATAGCGGCACACTCGAGGACAGGCGCTGACTAGGCCCATCTTACAAAACTGCTTGAATAGCGGCATGCTCGAGGACATGTGCTGACTATGACCATCTTACAAAACTGGTTTTATAGAGGCACGCTCGATGACATGTGCTGACTATGACCATCTTACAAAACAGGATGAATAGCGGCACACTCGAGGACATGTGCTGACCATGAACATCTTACATGTGCTGACTATGACCATCTTACAAATCCGATTGAATAGCGGCACACTCGAGGACATGTGCTGAATATGCCCATCTTACAAAACTGCTTCAATAGCGGCACACTTGAGGACATGTGCTGATTATGACCATCTTACATGTGCTGACTATGACCATCTTACACAACTGCTTGAATAGCGGTACGATCAAGGACATGTGTTGACTATGACCACCTTACAAAACTGCTTGAAAATTGGCACGCTCAAGGACATGTGCTGACTATGACCATCTTAGAAAACTGTTTGAATAGCGGCACGCTCGGCGACATGTGCTGACTATGACCATCTTACAAAACTGCTTTTATAGAGGGACGCTCGATGACATATGATGACTATGACCATCTTACAAAACTGCTTGAATAGCTGCACGCTCGAGGACATGTGCTGACTATGCCCATCCTACAAAACTGTTTGAATAGCAGCACGCTCGAGGACATGCAATGACTATGCCCATCTTACAAAACTGCTTGAATAGCGGCACACTCAAGGACATGTGCTGACTATGACCATCTTACATATGCTGACTATGACCATCTTACAAAACTGCTTGAATAGCAGCACGCTTGAGGACATGTGCTGACTATGACCATCTTACAAAACTGCTTGAATAGCGACACGCTCGAGGACATGTGCTGACTATGAGCAGCTTACAAAACTGCTTTTATAGAGGCATTCTCAAAGACATTGTGCTGACTATGACCATCTTACAAAACTGCTTGAATAGTGGCACGCTTGAGGACATGTGCTGAATATGCCCATCTTACAAAGTTGCTTGAATAGCGGCACGCTCAAGGACATGTGCTGACTATGCCCATCTTCCAAAACTGTTCAAATAGCGCACCCTCGAGGACATGCGCCGACTATGCCCATCTTACAAAACTGCTTGAATAGCGGCACACTCGAGGACAGGCGCTGACTAGGCCCATCTTACAAAACTGCTTGACTAGCGGCACGCTCGAGGTTATGTTCTGACTATGACCATCTTACAAAACTGCTTGAATAGAGGGATGCTCGAGGACATGTGCTGACTATGACCATATCACAAAACTACTTGAATAGCGTCACGTTCGCGGACATGTGCTGACTATGACCACCTTACAAAACTGCTTTTATAGAGGCACGCTCGAGCTCATGTGCTGACTATGCCCATCTTACAAAACTGCTTGAATAGCGGCACACTCAAGGACATGTGCTGACTATGCCCATCCTACAAAACTGTTTGAATAGCAGCACGCTCGAGGACATGCAATGACTATGCCCATCTTACAAAACAGCTTGAATAGCGGCACACTCAAGGACATGTGCTGACTATGACCATCTTACATATGCTGACTATGACCATCTTACAAAACTGCTTGAATAGCAGCACGCTTGAGGACATGTGCTGACTATGACCATCTTACAAAACTGCTTGAATAGCGACACGCTCGAGGACATGTGCTGACTATGACCATCTTACAAAACTGCTTTTATAGAGGCATTCTCAAAGACATTGTGCTGACTATGACCATCTTACAAAACTGCTTGAATAGTGGCACGCTTGAGGACATGTGCTGAATATGCCCATCTTACAAAACTGCTTAAATAGCGTCACACTCAAGGACATATGCTGATTATGACCATCTTACATGTGCTGACTATGATCATCTTACAAAACTGCTTGAATAGCGGTACGATCAAGGACATGTGTTGACTATGACCACCTTACAAAAATGCTTTTATAGAGGCACGCTCGATGACATGTGATGACTATGACCATCTTACACACTGCTTGAATAGCAGCACGCTCGAGGACATGTGCTGATTGACCATGTTACGTGTGCTGACTATGACCATCTTACAAAACTGCTTGAAAATCGGCACGCTCAAGGACATGTGCTGACTATGACCATCTTAGAAAACTGCTTGAATAGCGGCAAGCTCGGCGACATGTGCTGACTATGACCATCTTACAAAACTGCTTTTATAGAGGCACGCTCGATGACATATGATGACTATGACCATCTTACAAAACTGCTTGAATAGCTGCACGCTCGAGGACATGTGCTGACTATGACCACCTTACGTGTGCTGACTATGACTATCTTACAAAACTGTTTGAATAGTGGCACGCTCGAGGACATGCGCTGACAATGACCATCTTACAAAACTGCTTGAATAGCGGCACGCTCGAGGACATGTGATGAATATGAGCATCTTTCAAAACTGCTTGAATAGTGGCACGCTCGAGGAAATATGCTCACTATGACCATATTACAAAACTGCTTGCATAGCAGCACGCTCGAGCTCATGTGCTGACTATGCCCATCTTACAAAACTGCTTGAATAGCGGCACAATCAAGGACATGTGCTGACTATGCCCATCCTACAAAACTGTTTGAATAGCAGCACGCTCGAGTACATGCAATGACTATGCCCATCTTACAAAACTGCTTGAATAGCGGCACACTCAAGGACATGTGCTGACTATGACCATCTTACATATGCTGACTATGACCATCTTACAAAACTGCTTGAATACCAGCACGCTTGAGGACATGTGCTGACTATGACCATCTTACAAAACTGCTTGAATAGCGACACGCTCGAGGACATGTGCTGACTATGAGCGGCTTACAAAACTGCTTTTATAGAGGCATTCTCAAAGACATTGTGCTGACTATGACCATCTTACAAAACTGCTTGAATAGTGGCACGCTTGAGGACATGTGCTGAATATGCCCATCTTACAAAGTTGCTTGAATAGCGGCACGCTCAAGGACATGTGCTGACTGCCCATCTTACAAAACTGCTTGAATACCGGCATGCTCGAGGACATGTGCTGTGCTGACTATGACCATCTTACAAACTGCTTTTATAGAGGCACGCTAAAGGACAAGTGCTGACTATGACCATCTTACAAAACTGCATGAACAGCGGCATGCTCGAGGACATGTGCTGACTATGACTATCTTACAAAACTGCTTGAACAGCGGCCTGCTCGAGGACATGTGCTGACTACAACCATCTTACAAAACTGCTTTTATAGAGCCACGCTCGAGGACAAGTGCTGACTATGACCATCTTACAAAACTGCTTGAATAGCGGCACACTCGAGGACATGTGCTCACTATGACCATCTCACAAAACTGCACGAAAAGAGGCACGCTCGAGGATATGCGCTGACTATGCCCAGCTTACAAAACTGCTTGAATAGCAGCACGCTCAAGGACATGTGCTGACTATGCCCATTCTACAAAACTGATTGAATAGCGGCACGCTCGAGGACATGCGCTGACTATGCCCATCTTACAAAACTGCTTGAATAGAGTCACTCTCGAGGACATGCGCTGACTATGCCCATCTTACAAAACTGCTTATAAATCGGCACGATCAAGGACATGTGCTGACTATGAGCATCTTACAAAACTGCTTGAATAGTGGCACACTCGAGGACATGTGCTGACTACGACCATCTTACATTTGCTGACTATGACCATCTTATAAAACTGCTTTGATAGAGGCATACTCGATGACATTGTGATGACTATGACCATCTTACAAAACTGCTTGAATAGAGGCATAGTCGAGGACATATGCTGATTATGACCATCTTACATGTGCTGACTATGACCATCTTACAAAACTGCTTGAATAGCGGTACGATCAAGGACATGTGTTGACTATGACCACCTTACAAAAATGCTTTTATAGAGGCACGCTCGATGACATGTGATGACTATGACCATCTTACACACTGCTTGAATAGCAGCACGCTCGAGGACATGTGCTGATTGACCATGTTACGTGTGCTGACTATGACCATCTTACAAAACTGCTTGAAAATCGGCACGCTCAAGGACATGTGCTGACTATGACCATCTTAGAAAACTGCTTGAATAGCGGCAAGCTCGGCGACATGTGCTGACTATGACCATCTTACAAAACTGCTTTTATAGAGGCACGCTCGATGACATATGATGACTATGACCATCTTACAAAACTGCTTGAATAGCTGCACGCTCGAGCACATGTGCTGACTATGACCACCTTACGTGTGCTGACTATGACTATCTTACAAAACTGTTTGAATAGTGGCACGCTCGAGGACATGCGCTGACAATGACCATCTTACAAAACTGCTTGAATAGCGGCACGCTCGAGGACATGTGCTGAATATGAGCATCTTTCAAAACTGCTTGAATAGTGGCACGCTCGAGGAAATATGCTCACTATGACCATATTACAAAACTGCTTGCATAGCGGCACGCTCGAGCTCATGTGCTGACTATGCCCATCTTACAAAACTGCTTGAATAGCAGCACGCTCGAGTACATGCAATGACTATGCCCATCTTACAAAACTGCTTGAATAGCGGCACACTCAAGGACATGTGCTGACTATGACCATCTTACATATGCTGACTATGACCATCTTACAAAACTGCTTGAATACCAGCACGCTTGAGGACATGTGCTGACTATGACCATCTTACAAAACTGCTTGAATAGCGACACGCTCGAGGACATGTGCTGACTATGAGCGGCTTACAAAACTGCTTTTATAGAGGCATTCTCAAAGACATTGTGCTGACTATGACCATCTTACAAAACTGCTTGAATAGTGGCACGCTTGAGGACATGTGCTGAATATGCCCATCTTACAAAGTTGCTTGAATAGCGGCACGCTCAAGGACATGTGCTGACTGCCCATCTTACAAAACTGCTTGAATACCGGCATGCTCGAGGACATGTGCTGTGCTGACTATGACCATCTTACAAACTGATTTTATAGAGGCACGCTAAAGGACAAGTGCTGACTATGACCATCTTACAAAACTGCATGAACAGCGGCATGCTCGAGGACATGTGCTGACTATGACCATCTTACAAAACTGCTTGAACAGCGGCCTGCTCGAGGACATGTGCTGACTACAACCATTTTACAAAACTGCTTTTATAGAGCCACGCTCGAGGACAAGTGCTGACTATGACCATCTTACAAAACTGCTTGAATAGCGGCACACTCGAGGACATGTGCTCACTATGACCATCTCACAAAACTGCACGAAAAGAGGCACGCTCGAGGATATGCGCTGACTATGCCCAGCTTACAAAACTGCTTGAATAGCAGCACGCTCAAGGACATGTGCTGACTATGCCCATTCTACAAAACTGATTGAATAGCGGCACGCTCGAGGACATGCGCTGACTATGCCCATCTTACAAAACTGCTTGAATAGAGTCACTCTCGAGGACATGCGCTGACTATGCCCATCTTACAAAACTGCTTATAAATCGGCACGATCAAGGACATGTGCTGACTATGAGCATCTTACAAAACTGCTTGAATAGTGGCACACTCGAGGACATGTGCTGACTACGACCATCTTACATTTGCTGACTATGACCATCTTATAAAACTGCTTTGATAGAGGCATACTCGATGACATTGTGATGACTATGACCATCTTACAAAACTGCTTGAATAGAGGCATAGTCGAGGACATGTCCTGACTATGCCCATCTTACAAAACTGCTTGAATAGCGGCACACTCAGGGACATGTGCTGACTATGACCATCTTACATGTGCTGACTATGACCATCTTAAAAAACTGCTTGAAAATCGGCACGCTCAAGGACATGTGCTGACTACGACCATCTTACAAAACGGCTTCAATAGCGGCACGCTCGAGGACATGTGCTGACTATGACCATCTTACAAAACTGCTTGAATAGAGGCACGCTCCAGGACATGCGCTGACTATGCCATCTTCCAAGACTGCTTCAATAGCGCACCCTCGAGGACATGTGCCAACTATGCCCATCTTACAAAACTGCTTGAAAAGCGGCATGCTCGAGGACATGTGCTGTCTATGACCATCTTACAAAACTGCTTGAATAGAGGCTTGCTCGAGGATATGTTCTGACTATGACAATCTCACAAAACTGCTTGAATAGCGGCACGCTCGCGGACATGTGCTGACTATGACCATCTTACAAAACTGCTTTTATAGAGGCACGCTCGATGACATGTGCTGACTATGACCATCTTACAAAACAGCTTGAATAGCGGCACACTCGAGGACATGTGCTGACCATGAGCATCTTACATGTGCTGACTATGACCATCTTACAAAACTGATTGAATAGCGGCACGCTCGAGGACATGTGCTGACAATGACCATCTTACAAAACTGCTTGAATAGCGGCACACTCGAGGACATGTGCTCACTATGACCATCTTACAAAACTGCACGAAAAGAGGCACGCTCGAGGACATGCGCTGACTATGCCCATCTTACAAAACTGCTTATAAATCGGCACGATCAAGGACATGTGCTGACTATGAGCATCTTACAAAACTGCTTGAATAGTGGCACACTCGAGGACATGTGCTGACTACGACCATCTTACATTTGCTGACTATGACCATCTTATAAAACTGCTTTGATAGAGGCATACTCGATGACATTGTGATGACTATGACCATCTTACAAAACTGCTTGAATAGAGGCATAGTCGAGGACATGTCCTGACTATGCCCATCTTACAAAACTGCTTGAATAGCGGCACACTCAGGGACATGTGCTGACTATGACCATCTTACATGTGCTGACTATGACCATCTTAAAAAACTGCTTGAAAATCGGCACGCTCAAGGACATGTGCTGACTACGACCATCTTACAAAACGGCTTCAATAGCGGCACGCTCGAGGACATGTGCTGACTATGACCATCTTACAAAACTGCTTGAATAGAGGCACGCTCCAGGACATGCACTGACTATGCCATCTTCCAAGACTGCTTCAATAGCGCACCCTCGAGGACATGTGCCAACTATGCCCATCTTACAAAACTGCTTGAAAAGCGGCATGCTCGAGGACATGTGCTGTTTATGACCATCTTACAAAACTGCTTGAATAGAGGCTTGCTCGAGGATATATTCTGACTATGACAATCTCAAAAAACTGCTTGAATAGCGGCACGCTCGCGGACATGTGCTGACTATGACCATCTTACAAAACTGCTTTTATAGAGGCACGCTCGATGACATGTGCTGACTATGACCATCTTACAAAACAGCTTGAATAGCAGCACACTCGAGGACATGTGCTGACCATGAGCATCTTACATGTGCTGACTATGACCATCTTACAAAACTGATTGAATAGCGGCACGCTTGAGGACATGTGCTGACAATGACCATCTTACAAAACTGCTTGAATAGCGGCACGCTCGAGGACATTTGCTCACTATGACCATCTTACAAAACTGCACGAAAAGAGGCACGCTCGAGGACATGCGCTGACTATGCCCAGCTTACAAAACTGCTTGAATAGCAGCACGCTCAAGGACATGTGCTGACTATGCCCATCTTACAAAACTGCTTGAATAGCGGCTCACTCGAGGACATGCGCAGCCTATGCCCATTCTTCAAAACTGCTTGAATAGCGGCACACTCGAGGACATGCACTGACTATGCCCATCTTACAAAACTGCTTGAATAGAGGCACGCTCGAGCACATGTGCTGCCTATGCCCATCTTACAAAACTGCTTATAAATCGGCACTCTGAAGGACATGTGCTATGACCATCTTACAAAACTACTTGAATAGCGGCACACTCGAGGACATGTGCTGACTACGACCATCTTACATTTGCTAACTATGACCATCCTATAAAACTGCTTTTATAGATGCATACTCGATGATATTGTGATGACTATGACCATCTTACAAAACTGCTTGAATAGAGGCACTCTCGAGGACATGTGCTGACTATGACCATCTTACAAAACTGCCTGAATATAGGCATGCTCGAGGACATGTCCTGACTATGCCCATCTTACAAAACTGCTTGAATAGCGGCACGCTCGAGGACATGTGCTGACTATGGCCATCTTACGAAACTGCTTGAATAGCGGCACACTCGAGGACATGCGCTGACTATGCCCATCTTACAAAACTGCTTGAATAGAGGCACGCTCGAGGACATGCGCTGACTATGTCCATCTTCCAAAACTGTTCGAATAGCGCACCCTCGAGGACATGCGCCGACTATGCCCATCTTACAAAACTGCTTGAATAGCGGCACACTCGAGGACAGGCGCTGACTATGACCAACTTTCAAAACTGCTTGAATAGAAGCATGCTCGAGGACATGTTCTGACTATGACCATCTTACAAAACTGCTTGAATAGCGGCACTCTCGAGGACATGTGCTGACTATGACCATCTTACATGTGCTGACTATGACCATCTTACAAAACTGCTTGAATA
The DNA here is from genome assembly GCF_964204655.1 of Triturus cristatus. NCBI lineage: Eukaryota > Metazoa > Chordata > Amphibia > Caudata > Salamandridae > Triturus > Triturus cristatus. Next base: position 164,837,042 of record NC_140579.1, read on the forward strand.
GCGGTACGCTTAAGGACATGTGTTGACTATGACCACCTTACAAAACTGCTTGAATAGCGGCACGCTCGAGGACATGTGCTGACTATGACCAGCTTACAAAACTGCTTTTATAGAGGCACGCTCGATGACATGCGATGACTCTGACCATCTCACACACTGCTTGAATAGCGGCACGCTCGAGGAAATGTGCTGACTGACCATCTTACGTGTGCTGACTATGACCATCTTACAAAACTGCTTGAATAGCGGCACTCTCGAGGACATGTGCTGACTATGACCATCTTACATGTGCTGACTATGACCATCTTACAAAACTGCTTGAATAGCGACACGCTCGAGGACATGTGCTGACTATGACCATCTTACAAAACTGCTTTTATAGAGGCATTCTCAAAGACATTGTGCTGACTATGACCATCTTACAAAACTGCTTGAATAGTGGCACGCTTGAGGACATGTGCTGAATATGCCCATCTTACAAAACTGCTTAAATAGCGTCACACTCGAGGACATGTGCTGATTATGACCATCTTACATGTGCTGACTATGACCATCTTACAAAACTGCTTGAATAGCGGTACGATCAAGGACATGTGTTGACTATGACCACCTTACAAAAATGCTTTTATAGAGGCACGCTCGATGACATGTGATGACTATGACCATCTTACACACTGCTTGAATAGCGGCACGCTCGAGGACATGTGCTGATTGACCTTCTTACGTGTGCTGACTATGACCATCTTACAAAACTGCTTGAAAATCGGCACGCTCAAGGACATGTGCTGACTATGACCATCTTAGAAAACTGCTTGAATAGCGGCAAGCTCGGCGACATGTGCTGACTATGACCATCTTACAAAACTGCTTTTATAGAGGCACGCTCGATGACATATGATGACTTTGACCATCTTACAAAACTGCTTGAATAGCTGCATGCTCGAGGACATGTGCTGACTATGACCACCTTACGTGTGCTGACTATGACTATCTTACAAAACTGTTTGAATAGTGGCACGCTCGAGGACATGCGCTGACAATGACCATCTTACAAAACTGCTTGAATAGCGACACGCTCGAGGACATGTGCTGACTATGAGCAGCTTACAAAACTGCTTTTATAGAGGCATTCTCAAAGACTTTGTGCTGACTATGACCATCTTACAAAACTGCTTGAATAGTGGCACGCTTGAGGACATGTGCTGAATATGCCCATCTTACAAAACTGCTTAAATAGCGTCACACTCGAGGACATGTGCTGATTATGACCATCTTACATGTGCTGACTATGACCATCTTACAAAACTGCTTGAACAGCGGCATGCTTGAGGACATGTGATGAGTACGACCATCTTACAAAACTGATTTATAGCGGCACGCTCGAGGACATGTGCTGACAATGACCATCTTACAAAACTGCTTGAATAGCGGCACGCTCGAGGGCATGTGCTCACTATGAGCATCTTACAAAACTGCACGAAAAGAGGCACGCTCGAGGATATGCGCAGACTATGCCCAGCCTACAAAACTGCTTGAATAGCAGCATGCTCAAGGACATGTGCTGGCTATGCCCATCTTACAAAACTGCTTGAATAGCGGCACACTCGAGGACATGCGCTGCCAATGCCCATTCTACAAAACTGATTGAAAAGCGGCACGCTCGAGGACATGCGCTGACTATGCCCATCTTACAAAACTGCTTGAATAGAGGTACTCTCGAGGATATGCGCTGACTATGCCCATCTTACAAAACTGCTTATAAATCGGCACGATCAAGGACATGTGCTGACTATGAGCATCTTACAAAACTGCTTGAATAGTGGCACACTCGAGGACATGTGCTGACTACGACCATCTTACATTTGTTGACTATGACCATCTTATAAAACTGCTTTTATAGAGGCACGCTCGAGGACATGCGCTGACTATGTCCATCTTCCAAAACTGTTCGAATAGCGCACCCTCGAGGACATGCGCCGACTATGCCCATCTTACAAAACTGCTTGAATAGCGGCACACTCGAGGACAGGCGCTGACTATGACCAACTTACAAAACTGCTTGAATAGAAGCATGCTCGAGGACATGTTCTGACTATGACCATCTTACAAAACTGCTTGAATAGCGGCACTCTCGAGGACATGTGCTGACTATGACCATCTTACATGTGCTGACTATGACCATCTTACAAAACTGCTTGAATAGCGGTACGCTTAAGGACATGTGTTGACTATGACCACCTTACAAAACTGCTTGAATAGCGGCACGCTCGAGGACATGTGCTGACTATGACCAGCTTACAAAACTGCTTTTATAGAGGCACGCTCGATGACATGCGATGACTCTGACCATCTCACACACTGCTTGAATAGCGGCACGCTCGAGGAAATGTGCTGACTGACCATCTTACGTGTGCTGACTATGACCATCTTACAAAACTGCTTGAATAGCGGCACTCTCGAGGACATGTGCTGACTATGACCATCTTACATGTGCTGACTATGACCATCTTACAAAACTGCTTGAATAGCGACACGCTCGAGGACATGTGCTGACTATGACCATCTTACAAAACTGCTTTTATAGAGGCATTCTCAAAGACATTGTGCTGACTATGACCATCTTACAAAACTGCTTGAATAGTGGCACGCTTGAGGACATGTGCTGAATATGCCCATCTTACAAAACTGCTTAAATAGCGTCACACTCGAGGACATGTGCTGATTATGACCATCTTACATGTGCTGACTATGACCATCTTACAAAACTGCTTGAATAGCGGTACGATCAAGGACATGTGTTGACTATGACCACCTTACAAAAATGCTTTTATAGAGGCACGCTCGATGACATGTGATGACTATGACCATCTTACACACTGCTTGAATAGCGGCACGCTCGAGGACATGTGCTGATTGACCATCTTACGTGTGCTGACTATGACCATCTTACAAAACTGCTTGAAAATCGGCACGCTCAAGGACATGTGCTGACTATGACCATCTTAGAAAACTGCTTGAATAGCGGCAAGCTGGGCGACATGTGCTGACTATGACCATCTTACAAAACTGATTTTATAGAGGCACGCTCGATGACATATGATGACTTTGACCATCTTACAAAACTGCTTGAATAGCTGCATGCTCGAGGACATGTGCTGACTATGACCACCTTACGTGTGCTGACTATGACTATCTTACAAAACTGTTTGAATAGTGGCACGCTCGAGGACATGCGCTGACAATGACCATCTTACAAAACTGCTTGAATAGCGACACGCTCGAGGACATGTGCTGACTATGAGCAGCTTACAAAACTGCTTTTATAGAGGCATTCTCAAAGACTTTGTGCTGACTATGACCATCTTACAAAACTGCTTGAATAGTGGCACGCTTGAGGACATGTGCTGAATATGCCCATCTTACAAAACTGCTTAAATAGCGTCACACTCGAGGACATGTGCTGATTATGACCATCTTACATGTGCTGACTATGACCATCTTACAAAACTGCTTGAACAGCGGCATGCTTGAGGACATGTGATGAGTACGACCATCTTACAAAACTGATTTATAGCGGCACGCTCGAGGACATGTGCTGACAATGACCATCTTACAAAACTGCTTGAATAGTGGCACGCTCGAGGGCATGTGCTCACTATGAGCATCTTACAAAACTGCACGAAAAGAGGCACGCTCGAGGATATGCGCAGACTATGCCCAGCCTACAAAACTGCTTGAATAGCAGCATGCTCAAGGACATGTGCTGGCTATGCCCATCTTACAAAACTGCTTGAATAGCGGCACACTCGAGGACATGCGCTGCCAATGCCCATTCTACAAAACTGATTGAAAAGCGGCACGCTCGAGGACATGCGCTGACTATGCCCATCTTACAAAACTGCTTGAATAGAGGTACTCTCGAGGATATGCGCTGACTATGCCCATCTTACAAAACTGCTTATAAATCGGCACGATCAAGGACATGTGCTGACTATGAGCATCTTACAAAACTGCTTGAATAGTGGCACACTCGAGGACATGTGCTGACTACGACCATCTTACATTTGTTGACTATGACCATCTTATAAAACTGCTTTTATAGAGACATACTCGATGACATTGTGATGACTATGCCCATCTTACGAAACTGCTTGAATAGCGGCACACTCAAGGACATGTGCTGACTATGACCATCTTACATGTGCTGACTATGACCATCTTAAAAAACTGCTTGAAAATCGGCACGCTCAAGGACATGTGCTGACTACGACCATCTTACAAAACGGCTTGAATAGCGGCACGCTCCAGGACATGCGCTGACTATGCCATCTTCCAAGACTGCTTGAATAGCGCACCCTCGAGGACATGTGCCAACTATGCCCATCTTACAAAACTGCTTAAATATCGGCACGCTCGAGGACATGCGCTGACTTTGCCCATCTTAAATAACTGCTTGACTAGCTGCACGCTCGAGGACATGTGCTGAATATGACCATCTTTCAAAACTGCTTGAATAGTGGCACCCTTGAGGATATATGCTCACTATGACCATCTTACAAAACTGCTTGCATAGCGGCACGCTCGAGCTCATGTGCTGACTATGCCCATCTTACAAAACTGCTTGAATAGCGGCACACTCAAGGACATGTGCTGACTATGCCCATCCTACAAAACTGTTTGAATAGCAGCACGCTCGAGGACATGCAATGACTATGCCCATCTTACAAAACTGCTTCAATAGCGGCACACTCAAGGACATGTGCTGACTATGACCATCTTACATATGCTGACTATAACCATCTTACAAAACTGCTTGAATAGCAGCACACTTTAGTACATGTGCTGACTATGACCATCTTACAAAACTGCTTGAATAGCGACACGCTCGAGGACATGTGCTGACTATGAGCAGCTTACAAAACTGCTTTTATAGAGGCATTCTCAAAGACATTGTGCTGACTATGACCATCTTACAAAACTGCTTGAATAGTGGCACGCTTGAGGACATGTGCTGAATATGCCCATCTTATAAAACTGCTTAAATAGCGTCACACTCGAGGACATGTGCTGATTATGACCATCTTACATGTGCTGACTATGACCATCTTACACAACTGCTTGAATAGCGGTACGATCAAGGACATGTGTTGACTATGACCACCTTACAAAACTGCTTTTATAGAGGCACGCTCGATGACATGTGATGACTATGACCATCTTACAAAACTGCTTGAAAATCGGCACGCTCAAGGACATGTGCTGACTATGACCATCTTAGAAAACTGCTTGAATAGCGGCACGCTCGGCGACATGTGCTGACTATGACCATCTTACAAAACTGCTTTTATAGAGGCACGCTCGATGACATATGATGACTATGACCATCTTACAAAACTGCTTGAATAGCTGCACGCTCGAGGACATGTGCTGACTATGACCACCTTACGTGTGTTGACTATGACTATCTTACAAAACTGTTTGAAAAGTGGCACGCTCGAGGACATGTGCTGACAATGACCATCTTACAAAACTGCTTGAATAGCGGCACGCTCGAGGACATGTGCTGAATGTGAGCATCTTTCAAAACTGCTTGAATAGTGGCACGCTCGAGGAAATATGCTCACTATGACCATATTACAAAACTGCTTGCATAGCGGCACGCTCGAGCTCATTTGCTGACTATGCCCATCTTACAAAACTGCTTGAATAGCGGCACACTCAAGGACATGTGCTGACTATGCCCATCCTACAAAACTGTTTGAATTGCAGCACGCTCGAGGACATGCAATGACTATGCCCATCTTACAAAACTGCTTGAATAGCGGCACACTCAAGGACATGTGCTGACTATGACCATCTTACATATGCTGACTATGACCATCTTACAAAACTGCTTGAATAGCAGCACGCTTGAGGACATGTGCTGACTATGACCATCTTACAAAACTGCTTGAATAGCGACACGCTCGAGGACATGTGCTGACTATGAGCAGCTTACAAAACTGCTCTTATAGAGGCATTCTCAAAGACATTGTGCTGACTATGACCATCTTACAAAACTGCTTGAATAGTGGCACGCTTGAGGACATGTGCTGAATATGCCCATCTTACAAAGTTGCTTGAATAGCGGCACGCTCAAGGACATGTGCTGACTGCCCATCTTACAAAACTGCTTGAATACCGGCATGTTCGAGGACATGTGCTGACTATGACCATCTTACAAACTGCTTTTATAGAGGCACGTTCAAGGACAAGTGCTGACTATGACCATCTTACAAATCTGCATGAACAGCGGCATGCTCGAGGACATGTGCTGACTATGACCATCTTACAAAACTGCTTGAAGCGACATGCTCGAGGACATGTGCTGACTACGACCATCTTACAAAATTGCTTTTATAGAGCCACGCTCGAGGACAAGTGCTGACTATGACCATCTTACAAAACTGCTTGAATAGCGGCACACTCGAGGACATGTGCTCACTATGACCATCTCACAAAACTGCACGAAAAGAGGCACGCTCGAGGATATGCGCTGACTATGCCCAGCTTACAAAACTGCTTGAATAGCAGCACGCTCAAGGACATGTGCTGACTATGCCCATCTTACAAAACTGCTTGAATAGCGGCACACTCGAGGACATGCGCTGCCTATGCCCATTCTACAAAACTGATTGAATAGCGGCACGCTCAAGGACATGCGCTGACTATGCCCATCTTACAAAACTCCTTGAATAGAGGCACTCTCGAGAACATGCGCTGACTATGCCCATCTTACAAAACTGCTTTTAAATCGGCACGATCAAGGACATGTACTGACTATGAGCATCTTACAAAACTGCTTGAATAGTGGCACACTCGAGGACATGTGCTGACTACGACCATCTTACATTTGCTGACTATGACCATCTTATAAAACTGCTTTGATAGAGGCATACTCGATGACATTGTGATGACTATGACCATCTTACAAAACTGCTTGAATAGAGGCACTCTCGAGGACATGTGCTGACTATGACCATCTTACAAAACTGCTTGAATATAGGCATGCTCGAGGACATGTCCTGACTATGCCCATCTTACAAAACTGCTTGAATAGCGGCACACTCAGGGACATGTGCTGACTATGACCATCTTACATGTGCTGACTATGACCATCTTAAAAAACTGCTTGAAAATCGGCACGCTCAAGGACATGTGCTGACTACGACCATCTTACAAAACGGCTTCAATAGCGGCACGCTCGAGGACATGTGCTGACTATGACCATCTTACAAAACTGCTTGAATAGAGGCACGCTCCAGGACATGTGCTGACTATGCCCATCCTACAAAACTGTTTGAATAGCAGCACGCTCGAGGACATGCAATGACTATGCCCATCTTACAAATCTGCTTGAATGGCGGCACACTCAAGGACATGTGCTGACTATGACCATCTTACATATGCTGACTATGACCATCTTACAAAACTGCTTGAATAGCAGCACGCTTGAGGACATGTGCTGACTATGACCATCTTAAAAATCTGCTTGAATAGCGACACGCTCGAGGACATGTGCTGACTATGAACAGCTTAGAAAACTGCTTTTATAGAGGCATTCTCAAAGACATTGTGCTGACTATGACCATCTTACAAAACTGCTTGAATAGTGGCACGCTTGAGGACATGTGCTGAATATGCCCATCTTACAAAGTTGCTTGAATAGCGGCACGCTCAAGGACATGTGCTGACTATGCCCCTCTTACAAAACTGCTTGAATACCGGCATGCTCGAGGACATGTGCTGACTATGACCATCTTACAAACTGCTTTTATAGAGGCACGCTCAAGGACAAGTGCTGACTATGACCATCTTACAAAACTGCATGTACAGCGGCACGCTCGAGGACATGTGCTGACTATGACCATCTTACAAAACTGCTTGAACAGCGGCATGCTCGAGGACATGTGCTGACTACGACCATCTTACAAAACTGCTTTTATAGAGGCACGCTCGAGGACAAGTGCTGACTATGACCATCTTACAAACCTGATTTATAGCGGCACGCTCGAGGACATGTGCTGACAATGACCATCTTACAAAACTGCTTGAATAGCGGCACGCTCGAGGGCATGTGCTCACTATGACCATCTTACAAAACTGCACGAAAAGAGGCACGCTCGAGGAAATGCGCAGACTATGCCCAGCCTACAAAACTGCTTGAATAGCAGCACGCTCAAGGACATGTGCTGGCTATGCCCATCTTACAAAACTGCTTGAATAAAGGCACGCTCGAGGACATGCGCTGACTATGCCCATCATCCAAAACTGCTTGAATAGCGGCACACTCGAGGACATGCACTGACTATGCCCATCTTACAAAACTGCTTGAATAGCAGCACGCTTGAGGACATGTGCTGACTATGACCATCTTACAAATCTGCTTGAATAGCGACACGCTCGAGGACATGTGCTGACTATGAACAGCTTACAAAACTGCTTTTATAGAGGCATTCTCAAAGACATTGTGCTGACTATGACCATCTTACAAAACTGCTTGAATAGTGGCACGCTTGAGGATATGTGCTGAATATGCCCATCTTACAAAACTGCTTAAATAGCGTCACACTCGAGGACATGTGCTGATTATGACCATCTTACATGTGCTGACTATGACCATCTTACACAACTGCTTGAATAGCGGTACGATCAAGGACATGTGTTGACTATGACCACCTTACAAAACTGCTTTTATAGAGGCACGCTCGATGACATGTGATGACTATGACCATCTTACACACTGCTTGAATAGCGGCACGCTCAAGGATATGTGCTGATTGACCATCTTACGTGTGCTGACTATGACCATCTTACAAAACTGCTTGAAAATCGGCACGCTCAAGGACATGTGCTGACTATGACTATCTTAGAAAACTGCTTGAATAGCGGCACGCTCGGCGACATGTGCTGACTGTTACCATCTTACAAAACTGCTTTTATAGAGGCACGCTCGATGACATATGATGACTATGACCATCTTACAAAACTGCTTGAATAGCTGCACGCTCGAGGACATGTGCTGACTATGACCACCTTACGTGTGCTGACTATGACTATCTTACAAAACTCTTTGAATAGTGGCACGCTCGAGGACATGTGCTGACAATGACCATCTTACAAAACTGCTTGAATAGCGGCACGCTCGAGGACATGTGCTGCATATGAGCATCTTTCAAAACTGCTTGAATAGTGGCACGCTCGAGGAAATATGCTCACTATGACCATATTACAAAACTGCTTGCATAGCGGCAAGCTCGAGCTGATGTGCTGACTATGCCCATCTTACAAAACTACTTGAATAGCGGCACACTCAAGGACATGTGCTGATTATGCCCATCCTACAAAACTGTTTGAATAGCAGCATGCTTGAGGACATGCAATGACTATGCCCATCTTACAAAACTGCTTGAATAGCGGCACACTCAAGGACATTTGCTGACTATGACCATCTTACATATGCTGACTATGACCATCTTACAAAACTGCTTGAATAGCAGCACGCTTGAGGACATGTGCTGACTATGACCATCTTACAAAACTGCTTGAATAGCGACACGCTCGAGGACATGTGCTGACTATGAGCAGCTTACAAAACTGCTTTTATAGAGGCATTCTCAAAGACATTGTGCTGACTATGACCATCTTACAAAACTGCTTGAATAGTGGCACGCTTGAGGACATGTGCTGAATATGCCTATCTTACAAAGTTGCTTGAATAGCGGCACGCTCAAGGACATGTGCTGACTGCCCATCTTACAAAACTGCTTGAATACCGGCATGCTCGAGGACATGTGCTGACTATGACCATCTTACAAACTGCTTTTATAGAGGCACGTTCAAGGACAAGTGCTGACTATGACCATCTTACAAATCTGCATGAACAGCGGCATGCTCGAGGACATGTGCTGACTATGACCATCTTACAAAACTGCTTGAATAGAGGCACGCTCCAGGACATGCGCTGACTATGCCATCTTCCAAGACTGCTTCAATAGCGCACCCTCGAGGACATGTGGCTACTATGCCCATCTTACAAAACTGCTTGAAAAGCGGCACACTCGAGGACATGTGCTCAAAATGACCATCTTACAAAACTGCACGAAAAGAGGCACGCTCGAGGATATGTGCTGACTATGCCCAGCTTACAAAACTGCTTGAATAGCAGCACGCTCAAGGACATGTGCTGACTATGCCCATCTTACAAAACTGCTTGAATAGCGGCACACTCGAGGACATGCGCTGCCTATGCCCATTCTACAAAACTGATTGAATAGCGGGGCGCTCGAGGACATGCGCTGACTATGCCCATCTTACAAATCTGCTTGAATAGAGGCACTCTCGAGGACATGCGCTGACTATGCCCATCTTACAAAACTGCTTATAAATCGGCACGATCAAGGACATGTGCTGACTATGAGCATCTTACAAAACTGCTTGAATAGTGGCACACTCAAGGACATGTGCTGACTACGACCATCTTACATTTGCTGACTATGACCATCTTATAAAACTGCTTTGATAGAGGCATACTCGATGACATTGTGATGACTATGACCATCTTACAAAACTGCTTGAATAGAGGCATAGTCGAGGACATGTCCTGACTATGCCCATCTTACAAAACTGCTTGAATAGCGGCACACTCAGGGACATGTGCAGACTATGACCATCTTACATGTGCTGACTATGACCATCTTAAAAAACTGCTTGAAAATCGGCACGCTCAAGGACATGTGCTGACTACGACCATCTTACAAAACGGCTTCAACAGCGGCACGCTCGAGGACATGTGCTGACTATGACCATCTTACAAAACTGCTTGAATAGAGGCACGCTCCAGGACATGCGCTGACTATGCCATCTTCCAAGACTGCTTCAATAGCGCACCCTCAAGGACATGTGCCAACTATGCCCATCTTACAAAACTGCTTGAAAAGCGGCATGCTCGAGGACATGTGCTGTCTATGACCATCTTACAAAACTGCTTGAATAGAGGCTTGCTCGAGGATATGTTCTGACTATGACAATCTCACAAAACTGCTTGAATAGCGGCACGCTCGCGGACATGTGCTGACTATGACCATCTTACAAAACTGCTTTTATAGAGGCACGCTCGATGACATGTGCTGACTATTACCATCTTACAAAACAGCTTGAATAGCGGCACACTCGAGGACATGTGCTGACCATGAGCATCTTACATGTGCTGACTATGACCATCTTACAAAACTGATTGAATAGCGGCACGCTCAAGGACATGTGCTGACAATGACCATCTTACAAAACTGCTTGAATAGCGGCACGCTCGAGGACATGTGCTCACTATGACCATCTTACAAAACTGCACGAAAAGAGGCACGCTCGAGGACATGCTCTGACTATGCCCAGCTTACAAAACTGCTTGAATAGCAGCACGCTCAAGGACATGTGCTGACTATGCCCATCTTACAAAACTGCTTGAATAGCGGCTCACTCGAGGACATGCGCAGCCTATGCCCATTCTACAAAACTGCTTGAATAGCGGCACACTCGAGGACATGCACTGACTATGCCCATCTTACAAAACTGCTTGAATAGAGGCACGCTCGAGCACATGTGCTGCCTATGCCCATCTTACAAAACTGCTTATAAATCGGCACGCTGAAGGACATGTGCTGACTATGACCATCTTACAAAACTACTTGAATAGCGGCACACTCGAGGACATGTGCTGACTACGACCATCTTACATTTGCTGACTATGACCATCCTATAAAACTGCTTTTATAGAGGCATACTCGATGATATTGTGATGACTATGACCATCTTACAAAACTGCTTGAATAGAGGCATGCTCGAGGACATGTCCTGACTATGCCCATCTTACAAAACTGCTTGAATAGCGGCACGCTCGAGGACATGTGCTGACTATGACCATCTTACGAAACTGCTTGAATAGCGGCACACTCGAGGACATGCGCTGACTATGCCCATCCTACAAAACTGCTTGAATAGAGGGACGCTCGATGACATGCGCTGACTATGTCCATCTTCCAAAACTGTTCGAATAGCGCACCCTCGAGGAGATGCGCCGACTATGCCCATCTTACAAAACTGCTTGAATAGCGGCACACTCGAGGACAGGCGCTGACTATGACCATCTTACAAAACTGCTTGAATAGAAGCATGCTCGAGGACATGTTCTGACTATGACCATCTTACAAAACTGCTTGAATAGTGACACTCTCGAGGACATGTACTGACTATGCTCATCTTACAAAACTGCTTGTATAGCGGCACGCTCGAGGACATGTGCTGACTATGCCCATGTTACAAAACTGCTTGAATAGCGGCACACTCAAGGACATGTGCTGACTACGACCATCTTACATGTGCTGACTATGACCATCTTACACAACTGCTTGAATAGCGGTACGCTCAAGGACATGTGTTGACTATGACCACCTTACAAAACTGCTTGAATAGCGGCACGCTCGAGGACATGTCCTGACTATGACCAGCTTACAAAACTGCTTTTATAGAGGCACGCTCGATGACATGCGATGACTATGACCATCTTACACACTGTTTGAATAGCGGCACGCTCGAGGAAATGTGCTGACTGACCATCTTACGTGTGCTGACTATGACCATCTTACAAAACTGCTTGAAAATCGGCCCGCTCAAAGACATGTGCTGACTTTGAACATCTTACAAAACTGCTTGAATAGCGGCATGCTCGAGGACATGTGCTGACTATGACCATCTTACAAAACTGCTTGAATAGAGGGATGCTCGAGGACATGTGCTGACTATGACCATCTCACAAAACTACTTGAATAGCGGCACGCTCGATGACATGTGCTGACTATGACCATCTTACAAAACAGCTTGAATAGCGGCACACTCGAGGACATGTGCTGACCATGAACATCTTACATGTGCTGACTATGACCATCTTGCAAATCTAATTGAATAGCGGCATGCTCGAAGACATGTGCTGAATATGCCCATCTTACAAAACTGCTTAAATAGCGGCATACTCGAGGACATGCGCTGATTATGACCATCTTACATGTGCTGACTATGACCATCTTACACAACTGCTTGAATAGCGGTACGATCAAGGACATGTGTTGACTATGACCACCTTACAAAACTGCTTTTATAGAGGCACGCTCGATGACATGTGATGACTATGACCATCTAACACACTGCTTGAACAGCGGCACGCTCGAGGACATGTGCTGATTGACCATCTTACGTGTGCTGACTATGACCATCTTACAAAACTGCTTGAAAATCGACACGCTCAAGGACATGTGCTGACTATGACCATCTTAGAAAACTGCTTGAATAGCAGCACACTCGGCGACATGTGCTGACTATGACCATCTTACAAAACTGCTTTTATAGAGGTTCGCTCGATGACATATGATGACTATGACCATCTTACAAAACTGCTTGAATAGCGGCACGCTCGAGGACATGTGCTGACTATGACCACCTTACGTGTGCTGACTATGACTATCTTACAAAACTGTTAGAATAGTGGCACGCTCGAGGACATGCGCTGAGAATGACCATCTTACAAAACTGCTTGAATAGCGGCACACTCAAGGACATGTGCTGAATATGACCATCTTTCAAAGCTGCTTGAATAGTGGCACGCTCGAGGACATATGCTCACTATGACCATCTTACAAAACTGATTGCATAGCGGCACGCTCAAGCTCATGTGCTGACTATGCCCATCTTTCAAAACTGCTTGAATAGCGGCACACTCAAGGACATGTGCTGACCATGCCCATCCTACAAAACTGTTTGAATAGCAGCACGCTCGAGGACATGCAATGACTATGCCCATCTTACAAAACTGCTTGAATAGCGGCACACTCAAGGACATGTGCTGACTATGACCATCTTACATATGCTGACTATGACCATCTTACAAATCTGCTTGAATAGCGACACGCTCGAGGACATGTGCTGACTATGAGCAGCTTACAAAACTGCTTTTATAGAGGCATTCTCAAAGACATTGTGCTGACTATGACCATCTTACAAAACTGCTTGAATAGTGGCACGCTTGAGGACATGTGCTGAATATGCCCATCTTACAAAGTTGCTTGAATAGCGGCACGCTCAAGAACATGTGCTGACTATGCCCATCTTACAAAACTGCTTGAATACCGGCATGCTCGAGGACATGTGCTGACTATGACCATCTTACAAAATGCTTTTATAGAGGCACGCTCAAGGACAAGTGCTGACTATGACCATCTTACAAAACTGCATGTACAGCGGCACGCTCGAGGACATGTGCTGACTATGACCATCTTAGAAAACTGCTTGAACAGCGGCATGCTCGAGGACATGTGCTGACTACGACCATCTTACAAAACTGCTTTTATAGAGGCACGCTCGAGGACAAGTGCTGACTATGACCATCTTACAAAATTGATTTATAGGGGCACGCTCGAGAACATTTGCTGACAATGACCATCTTACAAAACTGCTTGAATAGCGGCACGCTCGAGGGCATGTGCTCACTATGACCATCTTACAAAACTGCACGAAAAGAGGCACGCTCGAGGATATGCGCAGACTATGCCCAGCCTACAAAACTGCTTGAATAGCAGCACGCTCAAGGACATGTGCTGGCTATGCCCATCTTACAAAACTGCTTGAATAGCGGCACACTCGAGGACATGCGCTGCCAATGCCCATTCTACAAAACTGATTGAAAAGCGGCACGCTCGAGGACATGCGCTGACTATGCCCATCTTACAAAACTGCTTGAATAGAGGTACTCTCGAGGATATGCGCTGACTATGCCCATCTTACAAAACTGCTTATAAATCGGCACGATCAAGGACATGTGCTGACTATGCCCATCTTACAAAACTGCTTGAATAGCGGCACACTCAAGGACATGTGCTGACTATGACCATCTTACATGTGCTGACTATGACCATCTTAAAAAACTGCTTGAAAATCGGCACGCTCAAGGACATGTGTTGACTACGACCATCTTACAAAACGGCTTGAATAGCGGCACGCTCGAGGACATGTGCTGACTATGACCATCTTACAAAACTGCTTGAATAGAGGCACGCTCCAGGACATGCGCTGACTATGCCATCTTCCAAGACTGCTTGAATAGCGCACCCTCGAGGACATGTGCCAACTATGCCCATCTTACAAAACTGCTTAAATATCGGCACGCTCGAGGACATGCGCTGACTTTGCCCATCTTAAAAAACTGCTTGACTAGCGGCACGCTCGAGGACATGTGCTGAATATGACCATCTTTCAAAACTGCTTGAATAGTGGCACGCTTGAGGATATATGCTCACTATGACCATCTTACAAAACTGCTTGCATAGCGGCACGCTCGAGCTCATGTGCTGACTATGCCCATCTTACATAACTGCTTGAATAGCGGCACACTCAAGGACATGTGCTGACTATGCCCATCCTACAAAACTGTTTGAATAGCAGCACGCTCGAGGACATGCAATGACTATGCCCATCTTACAAAACTGCTTCAATAGCGGCACACTCAAGGACATGTGCTGACTATGACCATCTTACATATGCTGACTATGACCATCTTACAAAACTGCTTGAATAGCAGCACGCTTGAGGACATGTGCTGACTATGACCATCTTACAAAACTGCTTGAATAGCGACACGCTCGAGGACATGTGCTGACTATGAGCAGCTTACAAAACTGCTTTAATAGAGGCATTCTCAAAGACATTGTGCTGACTATGACCATCTTACAAAACTGCTTGAATAGTGGCACGCTTGAGGACATGTGCTGAATATGCCCATCTTACAAAACTGCTTAAATAGCGTCACACTCGAGGACATGTGCTGATTATGACCATCTTACATGTGCTGACTATGACCATCTTACACAACTGCTTGAATAGCGGTACGATCAAGGACATGTGTTGACTATGACCACCTTACAAAACTGCTTTTATAGAGACACGCTCGATGACATGTGATGACTATGACCATCTTACACACTGCTTGAATAGCGGCACGCTCAAGGATATGTGCTGATTGACCATCTTACGTGTGCTGACTATGACCATCTTACAAAACTGCTTGAAAATCGGCACGCTCAAGGACATGTGCTGACTATGACCATCTTAGAAAACTGCTTGAATAGCGGCACGCTCGGCGACATGTGCTGACTGTGACCATCTTACAAAACTGCTTTTATAGAGGCACGCTCGATGACATTTGATGACAATGACCATCTTACAAAACTGCTTGAATAGCTGCACGCTCGAGGACATGTGCTGACTATGACCACCTTACGTGTGCTGACTATGACTATCTTACAAAACTGTTTGAATAGTGGCATGCTCGAGGACATGTGCTGACAATGACCATCTTACAAAACTGCTTGAATAGCGGCACGCTCGAGGACATGTGCTGCATATGAGCATCTTTCAAAACTGCTTGAATAGTGGCACGCTCGAGGAAATATGCTCACTATGACCATATTACAAAACTGCTTGCATAGCGGCACGCTCGAGCTCATGTGCTGACTATGCCCATCTTACAAAACTGCTTGAATAGCGGCACACTCAAGGACATGTGCTGATTATGCCCATCCTACAAAACTGTTTGAATAGCAGCATGCTTGAGGACATGCAATGACTATGCCCATCTTACAAAACTGCTTGAATAGCGGCACACTCAAGGACATTTGCTGACTATGACCATCTTACATATGCTGACTATGACCATCTTACAAAACTGCTTGAATAGCAGCACGCTTGAGGACATGTGCTGACTATGACCATCTTACAAAACTGCTTGAATAGCGACACGCTTGAGGACATGTGCTGACTATGAGCAGCTTACAAAACTGCTTTTATAGAGGCATTCTAAAAGACATTGTGCTGACTATGACCATCTTACAAAACTGCTTGAATAGTGGCACGCTTGAGGACATGTGCTGAATATGCCCATCTTACAAAGTTGCTTGAATAGCGGCACGCTCAAGGACATGTGCTGACTGCCCATCTTACAAAACTGCTTGAATACCGGCATGCTCGAGGACATGTGCTGACTATGACCATTTTACAAACTGCTTTTATAGAGGCACGTTCAAGGACAAGTGCTGACTATGACCATCTTACAAATCTGCATGAACAGCGGCATGCTCGAGGACATGTGCTGACTATGACCATCTTACAAAACTGCTTGAACAGCGGCATGCTTGAGGACATGTGCTGACTACGACCATCTTACAAAACTGCTTTTATAGAGCCACGCTCGAGGACAAGTGCTGACTATGACCATCTTACAAAACTGCTTGAATAATGAATGAATGAATGAAAGGCAATTTGTAATGCGCAAAAACAATAACCCTCAGGTATCAAGGCGCCTAACAAAAGATCAGAAAATGATCGAAAGAAGGAGACAGGAAACCCTACATGTAGGCTTGCCGAAAGAGAAGAGTTTTTAGCGCAGAGCGAAAGTGCTGTAGGGACGGGAGAGATCTAAGGTCCAGAGGGAGGTCATTCCACCACTTGGGGGCAAGAGTGGAAAAGGCTCTGCCACCCCATTTAGCTTTTCGCACACGGGGAGCAGTCAGACGCAATTTCCCAGAGGAGCGCAAGTTCCTACCAGGAGTATAGTGGGAAATGATGGACCCAATTCCTGTGTCACTATTTTTAGCAATGGCTCTGTAGGTCATGCATAAAACCTTGAACCGGATTCGGTATTCTACCGGCAGCCAATGCAGCGTTTTCCTGGCTGCAGTGGCCGAGGAGCGTCTGGGGGTGTCCAGAACAAATCTGGCTATGGCATTTTGGACTACCTGTAGGCGCTGCAGCTGGCCTTTGTTAAGCCCAGCATACAGCGCATTACAGTAGTCCAAGCGCGATCCGATGAGTGCAACTGCAATTTGTTTTCTTGCCTGCAGGGAGAGATAGCTCCTGATCCTTCGTATGGTATGAATCAGACCCCAGCAGGTGGAAACAGTTCTGCTCACCTGACTGCCTAGATCGAGGGCAGGATCTATCAGCACACCGAGGTTCTTGGCAGATGTTGTAGGGGAAGGGCATGTCCCTAGTGAGTCCGGCCACCAATTGGCTGACCAGATGTTTTCTTTCCCCCCGAACACCATCACCTCCGTCTTCTCCCCATTCAGTTTTAGAGAGTTCTGAATCATCCAATGACCAACCGCCTCCATACAAGATCTAAACCTGGAGGGGATTAGTTCATCTGAATGGGGAAGAGAGACGAGGATTTGGGTGTCGTCTGCATAAGAGACTACCTCCATCCCGAAAGATCTTATTAGTTTGGCCAGTGGGGTCACATAGATATTAAAAAGGGTTGGGCTAAGTGCTGACCCTTGAGGGACCCCACATAGCACAGATCGGGATGGAGATAGGAACTCCCCCAGCTTGACTCTCTGTTCCCTCCCTGTGAGGAAGGAGGACAAAAGATCCAGAGCTGCGTTCTTCACCCCCACCTCCCTCAGTCGAGATGTAAGGACTGAGGGGGAGAGGGTATCGAAAGCCGCAGTTAGATCCAGCAGGACCAGGAGAGAGGTCTGGCCCTCATCTACTGTCGTGCGGATTTTATCGAGCACGATGGTGAGGGCTGATTCGGTGCTGAATTCTCTCCTAAATCCATGCTGGGAGGGATCTAGGCATTCCGAGCCTTCCACAAAAACAGCGAGATGCCTGTTAAGATGAGTCTCAAGCATCTTCGCTGGGGCAGGGAGCAGAGAGATAGGCCGGTAGTTTTTTAAGACACCCGGGTCCAAGGAGGCCTTTTTCAACAAGGGTTTTACTACCGCCTTCTTCCATTCTGTAGGGAAGATGCCATCTCTAATGGCTAGATTCATTACCTCTAGCAGTGGAGGTAAGAGGGTATCCCTACACTGCTTGATGACTTTCAGTGGGCAGGTATCCAGAGGGGAACCAGACTTGGTCTTAGTTAGCAATAGTTCAAGATCTTGTAGGACCAACAGAGGAAAAGAGTCCAGGGTGCTAGGGGGGGAGGTTTCTGTGATGGTCAGACTCATCTCTACCCCAGATGTGAATGCACTAAGACCAGCTCTTTGTGTCTCGAGGGCCAGATGAATATCTTGGATTTTAGTATGAAAGAAGGAGGCAATCTTGTCGCATAGATCCTGCGAAGGAATAACAGGATCAGGGGCTTGCAGTTTGACCAAGGAGTCAACAATTTTAAAGAGCTCCTTCGAGGAGGAGAGCGAGGTGGTAACAGTAAAAATACAAGCTTGCAAGATTGCAAGCTTGTATTTTTTGACAAGGAGTTTATGGGCTTCATTGTTCTTAAGGTCCCAACTGGTATGCCAAAGCCTCTCCTTTCTCCTCACCTCCTGCCTAAGGAGCCTGAGGGAGTCAGAGAACCAGGGGGCAGATGGACTCTTTCTGGCTCGGCGCCGAGATTGTACTGGGGCCAATTTATCCAAGGCCTCAGTGGTGACCTTTTCGAAACGGGCGACTGCGGTCTGTACATTATCTAGGTCAGTGATGGTAAGACTAGCGGCCCAGGGCTTAAGAGAATCGCTGTTAATATTCCTAAAGTTTCTTGCAGTTTCCATTAGGTGGTTCCCTTTTTTACCGGAGTCCATCCTGTGATATTGCAGAAGAAAAGGGACCGCCAGGTGATCGGACCAAGATAGATGAATCGGGTCCTTAGTAGTCAGGCGAGGGTCATTGGAAAAGATACCATCCAAAGTGTGTCCTGCCCGATGTGTGGCTCCGGAGACACGTTGCGTGAGCCCACAAGATTCAAGGGCCTCAGTGAGACAGGAGGTATCAAAAAGGTCAAGCCGTTCTAGATGGTAATTAAAATCACCCATGATAGAAAAGTTGTCTCGACCAAAATAGGGTTCAAGGGACTGAAGGAAATTATGCGTAAAGTGGGTCCTCGAACCTGGGGGTCGATACACTAAAATACCATTGAAAAAGGGGCGTTGCGCTTCCTTTATTGAAAAATAAAGTGCTTGAAAGCTCTCAGGGAAATCGAGTATGGGGACGATGTGACAATGTAGGTGATCTTTATAAAGGATCGCTATCCCTCCTCCCACTCGTCCCTGTCTATCGAGTCTGGCCAGGCAGTACCCTTCCGGGACCGCTTCGATGAGGTCTGGGTCAGATGAGTCCTTGGCCCATGTTTCGGTCACAAACACTAGGGTGGGTGTTTTATCCAAAACCATCTCCTTGAACATAACCTTGTTCTTGACAAGGGAACGGGCATTCACCAAGATGCCCTCTATTCCTACTGAGTTAGGGCTAGATATAACAGGGAGTTCCACGAGAGGATGGATGGGGGCGGAGTTACGGGGCCTCGACGTCGAAAGACATCCACATCGAAATGGGAGGCGAAAGTCATCTGGTTCGTAAGAATGTGAGCAGCATTTAATGCGAGGTTTAAGGGCCAGCATTTGGCGAACAGAGTAGCTGTAAGAGGGGGAGGGCATTTTGCCAGAGTCCCAGGACCAGACGTCCAGCACGTCCTCCGCGCGGACGAGCGCAGACGGGCAGGACTCTGGCTGGACTCAGGCGCGATGAAGGCGCCCCGCTGCGCGTCACCGCTGCGCGACCAAAGATTGGCTCAAATAGGCTCAGAAGGGCGACCTCTCGCGAGATTACGCGAAAGAGCCCGAGCCCAATCCAAGATGGCGCTCAAATTCGAAGTCCCCAAAACCCCGTGATCCCGGACCCGCCAAAGGCGGTGTAGATGGTCCCCAGGGGGGTTCTAAGGTGCAGGTAAGAGGCCAGAAAGGGCAGTGTTATTAAAAACAGGGTAAAAGTCACCCAAACAAACAAAATACAAAACGGGATTTTCTAAAAGTAGAGAGCAACCAAAAAGCGTAGCTAGCGGCTAGCACGATCCATGTAAAAGGTCACCTTCTCCAGGCTGACCTGCAGTTACACGCAGCCTCAAATAGGCTCAGAAGGGCGACCTCTCGCGAGATTACGCGAAAGAGCCCGAGCCCAATCCAAGATGGCGCTCAAATTCGAAGTCCCCAAAACCCCGTGATCCCGGACCCGCCAAAGGCGGTGTAGATGGTCCCCAGGGGGGTTCTAAGGTGCAGGTAAGAGGCCAGAAAGGGCAGTGTTATTAAAAACAGGGTAAAAGTCACCCAAACAAACAAAATACTAAACGGGATTTTCTAAAAGTAGAGAGCAGCCAAAAAGCGCAGCTAGCGGCTAGCACGATCCATGTAAAAGGTCACCTTCTCCAGGCTGACCTGCAGTTACACGCAGCCTCAAATAGGCTCAGAAGGGCGACCTCTCGCGAGATTACGCGAAAGAGCCCGAGCCCAATCCAAGATGGCGCTCAAATTCGAAGTCCCCAAAACCCCGTGATCCCGGACCCGCCAAAGGCGGTGTAGATGGTCCCCAGGGGGGTTCTAAGGTGCAGGTAAGAGGCCAGAAAGGGCAGTGTTATTAAAAACAGGGTAAAAGTCACCCAAACAAACAAAATACTAAACGGGATTTTCTAAAAGTAGAGAGCAGCCAAAAAGCGCAGCTAGCGGCTAGCACGATCCATGTAAAAGGTCACCTTCTCCAGGCTGACCTGCAGTTACACGCAGCCTCAAATAGGCTCAGAAGGGCGACCTCTCGCGAGATTACGCGAAAGAGCCCGAGCCCAATCCAAGATGGCGCTCAAATTCGAAGTCCCCAAAACCCCGTGATCCCGGACCCGCCAAAGGCGGTGTAGATGGTCCCCAGGGGGGTTCTAAGGTGCAGGTAAGAGGCCAGAAAGGGCAGTGTTATTAAAAACAGGGTAAAAGTCACCCAAACAAACAAAATACTAAACGGGATTTTCTAAAAGTAGAGAGCAGCCAAAAAGCGCAGCTAGCGGCTAGCACGATCCATGTAAAAGGTCACCTTCTCCAGGCTGACCTGCAGTTACACGCAGCCTCAAATAGGCTCAGAAGGGCGACCTCTCGCGAGATTACGCGAAAGAGCCCGAGCCCAATCCAAGATGGCGCTCAAATTCGAAGTCCCCAAAACCCCGTGATCCCGGACCCGCCATAGGCGGTGTAGATGGTCCCCAGGGGGGTTCTAAGGTGCAGGTAAGAGGCCAGAAAGGGCAGTGTTATTAAAAACAGGGTAAAAGTCACCCAAACAAACAAAATACAAAACGGGATTTTCTAAAAGTAGAGAGCAGCCAAAAAGCGCAGCTAGCGGCTAGCACGATCCATGTAAAAGGTCACCTTCTCCAGGCTGACCTGCAGTTACACGCAGCCTCAAATAGGCTCAGAAGGGCGACCTCTCGCGAGATTACGCGAAAGAGCCCTAGCCCAATCCAAGATGGCGCTCAAATTCGAAGTCCCCAAAACCCCGTGATCCCGGACCCGCCAAAGGCGGTGTAGATGGTCCCCAGGGGGGTTCTAAGGTGCAGGTAAGAGGCCAGAAAGGGCAGTGTTATTAAAAACAGGGTAAAAGTCACCCAAACAAACAAAATACAAAACGGGATTTTCTAAAAGTAGAGAGCAGCCAAAAAGCGCTGCTAGCAGCTAGCACGATCCATGTAAAAGGTCACCTTCTCCGGCACACTCGAGGACATGTGCTCACTATTACCATCTTACAAAACTGCACGAAAAGAGGCACGCTCGAGGATATGCGCTGACTATGCCCAGCTTACAAAACTGCTTGAATAGCAGCACGCTCAAGGACATGTGCTGACTATGCCCATCTTACAAAACTGCTTGAATAGCGGCACACTCGAGGACATGCGCTGCCTATGCCCATTCTACAATACTGATTGAATAGCGGCACGCTCGAGGACATGCGCTGACTATGCCCATCTTACAAAACTGCTTGAATAGAGGCACTCTCGAGGACATGCGCTGACTATGCCCATCTTACAAAACTGCTTATAAATCGGATCGATCAAGGACATGTGCTGACTATGAGCATCTTACAAAACTGCTTGAATAGTGGCACACTCGAGGACATGTGCTGACTACGACCATCTTACATTTGCTGACTATGACCATCTTATAAACCTGCTTTGATAGAGGCATACTCGATGACATTGTGATGACTATGACCATCTTACAAAACTGCTTGAATAGAGGCATAGTCGAGGACATGTCCTGACTATGCCCATCTTACAAAACTGCTTGAATAGCGGCACACTCAGGGACATGTGCAGACTATGACCATCTTACATGTGCTGACTATGACCATCTTAAAAAACTGCTTGAAAATCGGCACGCTCAAGGACATGTGCTGACTACGACCATCTTACAAAACGGCTTCAATAGCGGCACGCTCGAGGACATGTGCTGACTATGACCATCTTACAAGACTGCTTGAATAGAGGCACGCTCCAGGACATGCGCTGACTATGCCATCTTCCAAGACTGCTTCAATAGCGCACCCTCGAGGACATGTGCCAACTATGCCCATCTTACAAAACTGCTTGAAAAGCGGCATGCTCGAGGACATGTGCTGTCTATGACCATCTTACAAAACTGCTTGAATAGAGGCTTGCTCGAGGATATGTTCTGACTATGACAATCTCACAAAACTGCTTGAATAGCGGCACGCTCGCGGACATGTGCTGACTATGACCATCTTACAAAACTGCTTTTATGGAGGCACGCTCGATGACATGTGCTGACTATGACCATCTTACAAAACAGCTTGAATAGCGGCACACTCGAGGACATGTGCTGACCATGAGCATCTTACATGTGCTGACTATGACCATCTTACAAAACTGATTGAATAGCGGCACGCTCGAGGACATGTGCTGACAATGACCATCTTACAAAACTGCTTGAATAGCGGCACACTCGAGGACATGTGCTCACTGTGACCATCTTACAAAACTGCACGAAAAGAGGCACGCTCGAGGACATGCTCTGACTATGCCCAGCTTACAAAACTGCTTGAATAGCAGCACGCTCAAGGACATGTGCTGACTATGCCCATCTTACAAAACTGCTTGAATAGCGGCTCACTCGAGGACATGCACAGCCTATGCCCATTCTACAAAACTGCTTGAATAGCGGCACACTCGAGGACATGCACTGACTATGCCCATCTTACAAAACTGCTTGAATAGAGGCACGCTCGAGCACATGTGCTGCCTATGCCCATCTTACAAAACTGCTTATAAATCGGCCCGCTGAAGGACATGTGCTGACTATGACCATCTTACAAAACTACTTGAATAGCGGCACACTCGAGGACATGTGCTGACTACGACCATCTTACATTTGCTGACTATGACCATCCTATAAAACTGCTTTTATAGAGGCATACTCGATGATATTGTGATGACTATGACCATCTTACAAAACTGCTTGAATAGAGGCACTCTCGAGGACATGTGCTGACTATGACCATCTTACAAAACTTGAATATAGGCATGCTCGAGGACATGTCCTGACTATGCCCATCTTACAAAACTGCTTGAATAGCGGCAAGCTCGAGGACATGTGCTGACTATGACCATCTTACGAAACTGCTTGAATAGCGGCACACTCGAGGACATGCGCTGACTATGTCCATCTTCCAAAACTGTTCGAATAGCGCACCCTCGAGGACATGAGCCGACTATGCCCATCTTACAAAACTGCTTGAATAGCGGCACACTCGAGGACAGGCGCTGACTATGACCATCTTACAAAACTGCTTGAATAGAAGCATGCTCGAGGACATGTTCTGAGTATGACCATCTTACAAAACTGCTTGAATAGTGGCACTCTCGAGGACATTTACTGACTATGCTCATCTTACAAAACTGCTTGTATAGCGGCACGCTCGAGGACATGTGCTGACTATGCCCATGTTACAAAACTGCTTGAATAGCGGCACACTCAAGGACATGTGCTGACTATGACCATCTTACATGTGCTGACTATGACCATCTTACACAACTGCTTGAATAGCGGTACGCTCAAGGACATGTGTTGACTATGACCACCTTACAAAACTGCTTGAATAGCGGCACGCTCGAGGACATGTCCTGACTATGACCAGCTTACCAAACTGCTTTTATAGAGGCACGCTCGATGACATGCGATGACTATGACCATCTTACACACTGCTTGAATAGCGGCACGCTCGAGGAAATGTGCTGACTGACCATCTTACGTGTGCTGACTATGACCATCTTACAAAACTGCTTGAAAATCGGCACGCTCAAAGACATGTGCTGACTTTGAACATCTTACAAAACTGCTTGAATAGCAGCATGCTCGAGGACATGTGCTGACTATGACCATCTTACAAAACTGCTTGAATAGAGGGATGCTCGAGGACATGTGCTGACTATGACCATCTCACAAAACTACTTGAATAGCGGCACGTTCGCAGACATGTGCTGACTATGACCATCTTACAAAACTGGTTTTATAGAGGCACGCTCGATGACATGTGCTGACTATGACCATCTTACAAAACAGCTTGAATAGCGGCACACTCGAGGACATGTGCTGACCATGAACATCTTACATGTGCTGACTATGACAGTCTTACAAATCTAATTGAATAGCGGCATGCTCGAAGACATGTGCTGAATATGCCCATCTTAGAAAACTGTTTAAATAGCGGCATACTCGAGGACATGTGCTGATTATGACCATCTTACATGTGCTGACTATGACCATCTTACACAACCGCTTGAATAGCGGTACGATCAAGGACATGTGTTGACTATGACCACCTTACAAAACTGCTTTTATAGAGGCACGCTCGATGACATGTGATGACTATGACCATCTAACACACTGCTTGAATAGCGGCACGCTCGAGGACATGTGCTGATTGACCATCTTACGTGTGCTGACTATGACCATCTTACAAAACTGCTTGAAAATCGGCACGCTCAAGGACATGTGCTGACTATGACCATCTTAGAAAACTGCTTGAATAGCGGCACACTCGGCGACATGTGCTGACTATGACCATCTTACAAAACTGCTTTTATAGAGGTACGCTCGATGACATATGATGACTATGACCATCTTACAAAACTGCTTGAATAGTGGCACGCTCGAGGACATGCGCTGACAATGACCATCTTACAAAACTGCTTGAATAGCGGCACGCTCGAGGACATATGCTCACTATGACCATCTTACAAAACTGCTTGCATAGCGGCACGCTCAAGCTCATGTGCTGACTATGCCCATCTTACAAAACTGCTTGAATAGCGGCACACTCAAGGACATGTGCTGACTATGCCCATCCTCCAAAACTGTTTGAATAGCAGCACGCTCGAGGACATGCAATGACTATGCCCATCTTACAAAACTGCTTGAATAGCGGCACACTCAAGGACATGTGCTGACTATGACCATCTTACATATGCTGACTATGACCATCTTACAAATCTGCTTGAATAGCGACATGCTCGAGGACATGTGCTGACTATGAGCAGCTTACAAAACTGCTTTTATAGAGGCATTCTCAAAGACATTGTGCTGACTATGACCATCTTACAAAACTGCTTGAATAGTGGCACGCTTGAGGACATGTGCTGAATATGCCCATCTTACAAAGTTGCTTGAATAGTGGCACGCTCAAGGACATGTGCTGACTATGCCCATCTTACAAAACTGCTTGAATACCGGCATGCTCGAGGACATGTGCTGACTATGACCATCTTACAAAATGCTTTTATAGAGGCACGCTCAAGGACAAGTGCTGACTATGACCATCTTACAAAACTGCATGTACAGCGGCACGCTCGAGGACATGTGCTGACTATGACCATCTTACAAAACTGCTTGAACAGCGGCATGCTCGAGGACGTGTGCTGACTACGACCATCGTACAAAACTGCTTTTATAGAGGCACGCTCGAGGACAAGTGCTGACTATGACCATCTTACAAAATTGATTTATAGCGGCACGCTCGAGGACATTTGCTGACAATGACAAACTTACAAAACTGCTTGAATAGCGGCACGCTCGAGGGCATGTGCTCACTATGACCATCTTACAAAACTGCACGAAAAGAGGCACGCTCGAGGATATGCGCAGACTATGCCCAGCCTACAAAACTGCTTGAATAGCAGCACGCTCAAGAACATGTGCTGGCTATGCCCATCTTACAAAACTACTTGAATAGCGGCACACTCGAGGACATGTGCTGACTACGACCATCTTACATTTGCTGACTATGACCATCCTATAAAACTGCTTTTATAGAGGCATACTCGATGATATTGTGATGACTATGACCATCTTACAAAACTGCTTGAATAGAGGCACTCTCGAGGACATGTGCTGACTATGACCATCTTACAAAACTTGAATATAGGCATGCTCGAGGACATGTCCTGACTATGCCCATCTTACAAAACTGCTTGAATAGCGGCAAGCTCGAGGACATGTGCTGACTATGACCATCTTACGAAACTGCTTGAATAGCGGCACACTCGAGGACATGCGCTGACTATCTCCATCTTCCAAAACTGTTCGAATAGCGCACCCTCGAGGACATGAGCCGACTATGCCCATCTTACAAAACTGCTTGAATAGCGGCACACTCGAGGACAGGCGCTGACTATGACCATCTTACAAAACTGCTTGAATAGAAGCATGCTCGAGGACATGTTCTGAGTATTGTGGAAATATGGATTTTTATGATCAGTTATGTCCCCTATCTTGGACCCCAACGGTTTCATGTATAAATCACAAGTACATGTATGTTCCCTCCAGTTCCAGTTATGAAGACGCAAACACATGTGCGTCCACCGTCAACATGTCCTCTTTCAGATCCGCCATGAATGGGCCGGATATTCTATTCCTAAGTATGAAAGGCCACCGGCTTTATATGGTTCATTTATCCCATTTTACAGTCCAGGCGAGTAGGCCCTGATTCTGCCATTAAGCCTTTTCCTGCCTTCTGCCTCAGAAAGCTCCAGTCTGAGCTCGCATCTGTATCCATGAACTTTGTCCTACTCCCTGCGCGGCTAACGGTGCCTAACTCGGCCTGTCGGCCTATCTGCCTGCCAAAAACTGTATTTCACCTTCAAGATTATCTGCTCTGCTCCGCTCCTCATCCAATGCATTCCTGTCTAGCAGTTTAAGTAAACATTCCTCTAGCTACCGTGTAAAAGGGCCCGGCTTCTCTGTCTTTATACAAGTAATTCATAGCCCTGTTACCATGGAATATTCCTACGCCCTCGCATCTAGTGTAGACACTTAGACGCTTGTACACGCACTAACAGTCAGTATAGTCAGTATAGAATAAGATTCTATCATAAGAGACCTCTCCTTTTGGATAACATAGTTCTTTAAACATAGGATGTTAGATATGATTTGGGATTAGGTTGACATAACCCCAGACTTCTGTCTCCACATGTAGAGCTAAATGTCAAGTCCCCTTCACCCCCTAGTTGTACGTCAATCACACGTCATGCTGCTGCGCGCACATCTCTGCCAAGTATTTTTGCTGACATTGCGAAATTCTTTCATGGAACCACCCATTTGTGACATCATACCTAATGATGTTCTTTAGTTACGCCTAGTTACACCCATTTTAGTTACGCATGTATGATTTTATCTCTGTTATCAACTGATACGCCTCCTGCATCTGTTTAACTATAATGCCTCTTCTATAAATATGATTGTCTGTCAATAAAGTATGGTCCTTCACTTCCTGAACCTTCGTGGTGACGGAATATGGAGTCCATCAATTCGAATTGATTTTGGAATAAAGCACGTTCCGAACCTCTAATACCACGGATTCTGCCTCTTATTTTACTGAGCTATTATTATAGATTTTCCGCATCAAATTAAGTACCGGTAATTAAATCATTTACCACATATATGGCGCCCGAATAGGGACACTTTCTCATCTCACGCGCCGGAGGTGCTTTGCAGGCCCGGTCTCCTGCCACAGCTGGACGGACAACAACGCGTACCCACAGGATTTCCTGTATCTCCCTCCTGCCGAGCGGGGGTAACTGAGGCTGCGATCAACACCCAGACGAGGCGGTGAGAAGTGCGAAGTATCCCGACCAGAGCCTAGCTGAGAGAGCAAGATCCGAGGTATACAGAGGCCCACCAGGTTCCGAAGTTCCGAAGTTTCGAGTCGAGTCCAGTCCGGTCCGAGTCCAGTTCAGTTCAGTTCCGAGGCCTTCCGTTCCGAGCTACCCGGTGAGTACCATTGCCGGGGAGGCGTTCTGACGTGCACATAGGTTGTGCCGGTCAAGACGGGTTTGGGTACACAAATCCGGTCTGCACTGTTTCAGCAGTGTATCTGTACTGTTCAGCAGTATATCAAGTATGTCTAGTATATAATTCAGAATTACCTAGTTAGTGCCGAGTATTATGCTTAGTGACTAGTTCCCTAAATGGCCATCATTGTTGTTCATTAAATGTTAAATGTTAAAATGTTTTAAATATGTTCTGCATATTGTGGTGTGAATGACTGTTCATTATTGTGTTTTGTTGTATTAAACGTGTTCAGAATTAGGTATCAGATCAGTTCTCAATATGCCGCTCTTTTCGAAATTAAGACAGATCAAAAGTAGAAAAGGGGTACTCGAAGAAGCTGTTCCCATTCCTCCTAGGGACACTCCAGGGTACTTCATGTACCATAAACATGGCCTAGACGCCATATTATTTCTTGATTTATGGGCAGACTACACCAAGGAATTACCAGAAAGTCAGAGGTGGCCCGCAGCTGGGACCTGGGATGCAGATTGCATCATGAAAGTAGAGGAAGAATTATGGAAAAAGAAAGCTAGACAATCACAGAAAGATGCCATTGAATTATGGCGTAAAGAATCATATAGACGTACAGAAAAAGCACTCAGACAGGAAGAGAAAAGTAAGGAGAATTCAAATAAAATCCGAGAAAATCTATTAATTGAAGAAGGTACTCGAGTAAAATCAGAACAAGTAGACAGACAAAGAAATGCCCTTATGAATGGTATGTATCCTCTTCTGGCCGAAGGGTTACCTAAGGCTACTCCGGAGATACCAAAAGACTTGCCACCCCCATTGTTTCCGATAAAAGCACATCCCAAAGGGCATCCCAGAACCGCAGAAGATGTTTTCCTTTCTTCTTATTTAGACGACGCAGCTCCCGAGTATGCTAATACCGCGCCACATAGACCGCCTGCCGAGGGGGTTCAACGCCAAGACCCTCCTCCGTCTGTACCTCCGCAACAACAAACTCCGATACAAGTTCCGGCAAGCACATCTGTTTCTACAGCTGTACCCACACCTATGGTTGCTATATCACGTTCAACGAATCCTTTCACATCCAGCACCCCAGGCGGTGCTACAGGAGGTACAACAAACATTTTTTCCACGCCACCCAGAGTAAATAAACTTTCCTTTCAAGAATTAGCCCACCAACGTACGCCCAAACTAGTAACTCCCGACATGCTTAAGGAACTTCTAATAGATTGTAGATATGATCCTGTGCCCGGCAAAGAGGACGAAATGCTGCTGGCATCATTACGTATCCGACGAGCTGCAATATATTTAGGGAGGCTACCAGGAATGACTACACATTTAGAAAATATATATCATTTTGTCCAGTCAGGGCGAGATTCTGAGAGTATTAATAGAGCCATGGAGTACCAGAAAGTGGAAATACAGGGGGAACTGTTACGTTTCCTCATAAATTGTGTGATCAGAAATCAAGACCGACCAGGAGTAAATCCGGAAGAAATGCAAATTCTTACCACATGGAGTCGGAATATATCAGAAGGGAGACATGATTAACGATTAAGTATAATAGCTATGTGCCGAAAAATCCGTAAAGAAGTAGAACGAATACACGAAGAAAGATTAGCAGTAGACCAGCCTGAACAAACCGAAGAGGAGGAAGAATTAGAACTGCCCACAGGACAGTTAGAAACAATGGCCTATGTAGGTAGAGGAAGATCTTGCAATAATACTAGATGCTTTACTGATCCGATACGTCCGATACGTCCAGATAATAACAGTAATTTCCAAACCCCTATAATAAATATAAGGTCTCCCGAACATGCGTTCCAAGCCGCTGACAAATTACTCCGAGAACGAAGGGGTTATCATATACTCGATTCTATGGACGAACAAGAATTAGCCAGGTCAGCCGTTCACTGGGTTGACAGTCCCGGAAAATATAGTGATGATACATTAGCGCACACGTTTTTGAACCTCACCCCAGATGAACAGCGTTTAGCTGGTATCTATATGATTCAACAACTCCTTATATTATATAAAAGCCAACACTCCGATCCTGGCCCCTTACCTGATATATTGACTGAATTACTCACAAATAAATGGAGAGGTTCAGGTACTGAGTTAATTAGAGAAATACTAGAATCCAGAAAGCAGTACATTCTTTTTGTATGCCCCGAACATGTCTCACTGCCCATCAAGGAAAGAACGACGTATTATATGGATAGACAGAATCCCTTACGCGAAGTGCACCCGATAAAAGGTGATGACAATCAGTTTAAACGTGTGTTTGTATACACACCCATATCTAAAATGGAACTATTAGAAATGAAGAAAGTGGTACCCAGTCATGACAAAGACCCAGCGGGTTTCCACCGTGAAATTAAAGACATGTTGCTCATGGGGGAGTATACCTATCCCGACATTATGAAAATATTAAAGGTATTAATGCCTGCGGGCATTTACGAAAAACTCAAGGAAAAGGATTGGGAGGTGGGAGACCAGAAGATAGATTGGACAGCATTAGAAAACGAAGAAAAAGCTCGAGGTCCAGGTTCAGGGCTTGGGGACAAGACCAAAACACTACCAGGTTTACTAGTACAGGTACTGCCACGTTTATTAACTACGAAAAAGGAAGACTGGGGTGCAATCTCAGCCTGTAAACAAAAGCAAGATGAAGACACTAGTGATTTCTATGCCCGATTCGAAAAATGTTTTGGTATAAATAGTGGAATAAAAGCAAGTAGCGAATCGTATCCACATCTGTTTGTGACAAAATTAGTTGAAAATTCCTTGCCCCAAGTTAAGAATAGAGTATTGAAATTCGAGAGTACCTGGCAAGGTAACACTCCGTCACAAATGTTACAAATGTTACTGTACCATCACAATAGAATTAGAGAGGAACAAGAACATGAACAAAGACGCATGAAAGACACGAAAATGAAAATGCTAGTTTCTCAGACAGTTCCAGCTGACGGTCATAAAAAGGGTATGACACAGTCCAGTGTTTCAGCAGGTCCTGTAAAAGGGACATGCAACTATTGTAAACAGCCAGGTCATTATGTACACGATTGTCCAGTTTTAAAACATAATATCGCCATAGGTAATACAAAAGAAAGACCACGGCCTCTTAGACAGGATCAGAACAAACAAGGAGCCCCGCAGCATGCACAGTCCATGCCGGCTCCGCAACAGTCTATGCCAGCTCCACCACCGCAGCCTATTGCTGCCACACAAACAACGACACGACAGATGTACCAGACCGCACAGTATGACTATCCTGATTATCAACGATACTCATGAAACAGCCTAGAGAGGGAAGTTGGCTTACCCCTTATAGAGGTCCCTGTAGATCAAGAAGGACCTTATGTACACAGTGAACTATTAGGCCAAGATAGAAAATTTTTACTTGATACAGGGGCAAGCCGAACAACCATAAAACGTAGTGAAGTTCCAGGGGCACCCCTCTCAGGCTCACAGAATATTTCCCTTGGTTTTTCAGGAAAACCTATCATTAACGAAGTATCACAGCCTCTTCCCCTTACGATTGGTCCCTTGACACGAACTACAGATTTATTGCTTACTAAATCATGTCCAGAAAACCTGTTAGGTATAAAAACATTGAAAGCTCTAGGAGCTATAATATGTTGTTCTCCGGAAGGAGTAAGATTGTTTTTACGTGATTTCAAAGGGCACTACGTGTCCCGAGACATGGATCACCGACTGCAGACTTTACCCGCACATTTATGGGCACAAGGCCCTACAGATGTTGGTTGCATGAACATTACACCATATCGAGTCACACTAAAGACAGGAGTGGTACTACCACGAATGCGACAATACAAGTTACCCCCAGATGCTGTAGTGGCTTTACTGCAAATCATTGACGAGCTTATTACCCAAGGAGTGGTTGTGGAAACTGACTCCAATGTATGTAATTCCCCGATAATTCCGATTCTTAAACGAACTGATCCAAAAGCCCCGCCAGTATATCGATTGGTCATTGATCTGCGCGAATTAAATAAATGTATTGTACCACAATACCCCGTAGTCCCAGACATTTCTTCATTACTGACAGCCATTGATTCCGAAGCAACATTCTTTACTGTAATTGATCTCAAGAATGCTTTTTTTAGCGTCCCAATAGATCCGGAAAGCCAATACTTGTTCGGATTTAGTTTAAATGGACGAAGCTTTAAATTCACGCGCGCACCTCAAGGATTCACAGAAAGCCCCAGCATCTATAGCCAAGCACTGAAACGAGAACTTGACAGTATACACATGCCAGTCAACACTGCCCTGCTTCAATATGTCGACGATCTGCTGATCACCGCTAGAAGCGAACCTGAATGTGAAAAAGCCTCACTGACGGTTTTACAATTTTTGGCCGAAAAGGGGCACAAGGTGTCCCCTTCTAAGCTGCAATTCTGTGTTCAGCGAGTTGTTTACCTTGGTCACTCGCTGTCCAAGGAGGGAAGGCAGCTTACACCCGATCGCATCCAGTTAATTGCTAACATGCCAATACCCAAGACACAAAAGGAGGTGCGGGCTTTTATAGGCCTCACTTCATATTGTAGGCAGTGGATCCCTCAGTATGCATTTATAGCAAAACCACTTATTCAGTTGACAACACAAGAGGCAGCCACATCGACTGTCCTCCTTTGGACTCAGGAACATACACAAGCTTTTGAAAGCCTAAAGAAAGCTTTATGTCAAGCACCTGTTTTAGCAACACCATGTTACAATAAACAGTTTACACTCTTTGTTACAGAACGCGAAGGTACTGCCTTGTCAGTACTCACACAGGAACAAGCAGGATCACACAAACCATGTGCTTATTTTTCTAGTACATTAGATCCCGTAGCTCAGGCTCCGCCTGCGTGCCTGAAATCAGTGGCAGCGACAGCTTTAGCAATCAGACAAAGCGATGCCATAGTGTTAGGACATCCATTGACAGTACAAGTACCACACGCAGTAGAGGTTCTCTTGAACCGAACGCAAACACAACACTTGACTATAGCAAGACTCACCGGTTACGAATTAACATTGTTTCAGCCACACATAGAAATCAGACGTTGTAGTACATTAAATCCTGCCACACTGTTACCAGTAAATGGAACAGACCCACTAGCACATGATTGTATTGAAGTTATTACTATCACGACGAAACCCAGACAAGACTTGACAGACGTCCCATTGTCAGATCCAGACCTGACGTTGTATGTAGATGGTTCATGTATGAGAACAAGTACAGGAGAGCTAGTGGCCGCGTATGCAGTCACAACAGACACTGAAGTCATTGAAACAAATTGCATAAATACCTTGTCAGCTCAAGCAGCAGAGCTCATCGCTCTGACACAAGCCTGTATTCAAGCCACAAATAAGAAAGTCAACATATACACTGATTCACGTTATGCATTCGGAGTTGTATATGACTTCGGCGTGCTGTGGCGAGAGAGAGGTTATTTAACTTCTCACGGTGCCCACATTCAGCACGGACCCCTCATTCATGCCTTATTAGATGCAATACATCTACCCACTGCAATATCAATTATGAAATGTAAAGCTCATACGAAAGTTACTGATATCATTTCCCAAGGCAATGACCTAGCTGACAGAACAGCTAAACAGACTGCTCAAACTCACACATCTGACATGACAAAGACAATAGTTCCGACACCAACACATTGCATGATGGTTAAGGATCCCGCTCTTGATGTAATTGACATACAGACACACGCTACACCAGAAGAAATAAAGAAATGGACTGAATTAGGAGGGATCCAAACCGATCAGGGATGGATGACGAAGGAAAAATCTATATGGTTTCTTCCCGACTCAATGGTCCAAGTTATCATTAATACAATACATAGTCCAGCCCACCTAGGAGAAAAAGCTATGCTAGACAGCATTCAACACATTTGGTTCAACAAAAATTTACGAGCAGCAGCTAAACAAAAAGTTCGTACCTGTATGATCTGTTGTCAGTTTAACCCAGGTAAAAGCATTCCCGTAGAACAGGGTGGATTTCAGCCTCCTGAGAACACTTTTGAAGTCCTCCAGATGGATTATATCCAGATGGAACGATGTCGAGGATTCAAATATGTTCTCGTAGTTGTCTGTGCTCTTTCCCGTTGGACAGAAGCATACCCGGTCTCAGATTACACTGCCCCGACTACTGCCAAACAGTTAGTTCGAGAATTCTTCCCACGGTACGGTTTACCACGTGTTGTCTACTCAGATAACGGCCAGCCGTTCTCATCCGAACTAATGAAACACGTTTCACTTCTGTTAGGCTATCAATGGAGATTTCACTGTGTCCGACACCCCGAGGCAGCAGGTCTCGTGGAACGACATAATCAAACTCTGAAAATTAGATTGTCCAAAATATGTAGAGAGAAAGGTGTCGACTGGGTAGTAGCCTTACCAGTTGCACTCTTTTACATGAGAATGGTAGCACATTCTCGAACAGGGCTATCCCCTTATGAGGTGATCTTCGGTAGACCACCAAATATGTGGGGGACGCCTATACCACGCAAAATAACTGATGTTGACTGTAATATGCTGACAGATTACCTGGCTTCCTTGATGTCTGCACTACAATCTTGTCGTTCACAGGTAGCTGCAGCCTTTCCCGACAACACCGAGGTGAAACCCCATGACGTAGTTCCCGGGGACTTGGTGTTAGTGCGGAATTTTGACCGGAAGACTCAGCTGGATCCTAGGTGGAAATTGCCTCAACTTGTACTACTCACCACGAGGACAGCCGTGAAGATCGAAGGTCGCAAAGGCTGGTTACATTCGAGTCATATCAAGAAATTTCATGGACTACCATCCGATATAGAGACTAAACCCTGTATTTCCTCAAAGACAGACTCAAAGCTCCCCTTGGTTGAGCAATCGAACTCAGAAATCTATAAACTAAAATTGAGGTCCAATAAGTCAGACAATTTGATTGTTTAAGTCCTCTCCAAGGTGAATCGGTTGAATTTGTCTCTGACATGTATCCTCTGGACCGGAATAGAGAAAGAAATAATCAAATGCAGTTGAAAAAACATGCGTACTGTAAATCACTGCGTAGTCATTGCACAGTGACGTTATTAATTTTGTTTTTCTTAAGTCTTTTAATAATCACTGCAAGTATATTGTTGCACATATATTATCCTATTTCTAAACATGTTTACAATGTTACTGTTGAACATTCTTTTAGTGAATTACCCCCGCATGAGTTGTCCTATAGATTTGCGCTGCGCAACAACACTTTTATTAGTATGTTACATCATTCCCATCAGGCTAGCAATGCTACAAATTGTTGGATATGTGGCCGACTCCCTCCCTATCAGAACTATAAGGGAATTCTGCCTCTCTTTCCATATCCGTTCACACGCAATGGCTCCTGTGGAGCATGGTTTAGTTTAATTAAATCCCTAGATTCGAATTCCGCAGTTTATCAAGACAACTGGGTATGGGGAAACCTGAACTTAGTTTTGCTTAAAGTCTGCTACCCTAACAAGGAGGGACTTCCCAAAAGAACAGGAACTGACCTAGAAAATGAAGTATATGGATTAGGTAATTTTACGCTTAATCTCATGATCCTAAATGTTGAATCCGAAGCTGCACCAATTTTGCCCGCTATGTCAGTATTTCCAGTTAAAGGTGAATTGTGTGTAAGAAAGAATGGCTCCATACATATGGGCCATAGTAGATGCACCACTGTAATAGAATTCAGTGATCAAGGCAAGTCTACATTTAGAGCTTCTCGTCATTCCTACTTCATATGTGGCCAGACCGCATATATACGTCTACCTCTAGACTGGGATGGTACCTGTTACATAGCATTCCTTCTGCCACCTGTTTTCCTAGCTCCTCCTGATTATCATAGAAATACTCATTTAGTACACAATAGACAGCAGAGAGATCTCCCAATTGTCGATTACACTGAAACAGCATGGGAAAAATACACAGATTTCAATAAAGGTTTCTTTCCTTATATAGGTACAGTCACTAATAGTAAGCTGATACGTAGATTAACCAGAACCCTTGAAGCAGTAGTGAACGAAACTATTTCCGCCTTAGGCAATTTAACAGAAGAGCAGTCTGCTATGCGGATTGTTGTGCTTCAAAATCGTCTTGTCCTTGACGTCATCCTGGCCGATAGGGGCGGAGCTTGTAGGGTCATCGGATCAAGTTGTTGCATTTTCATACCAGAAAATTCACCGTCAGTATATAAAGCCATAACCCGCCTTCATAAGATTGTAAGCCAGATACACCAGAGTCCAGGCACCTGGACTTGGTCCGGTTGGTTCTGGGGCGTGTTGTCAGCCTGGGGATGGAGAATGCTCTCCTTCCTAGGTATTGGCTTTCTCATACTATTCAGTTGCTGCTTATGTCTACAATGTGGGCCAGCGATTTGTGGTCTGTGTGCCACCTCGTGTATCCCACATCTAAGTTTTCATTCATCCCGGAAGAAGAAAGAAGAACAAATGATGTTATATGAACAGATCAACGGATTGATGAAGATTGATATCTCTTAAGGGCAAGTAGGGGACAAGGAGGGAATGTGGAAATATGGATTTTTATGATCAGTTATGTCCCCTATCTTGGACCCCAACGGTTTCATGTATAAATCACAAGTACATGTATGTTCCCTCCAGTTCCAGTTATGAAGACGCAAACACATGTGCGTCCACCGTCAACATGTCCTCTTTCAGATCCGCCATGAATAGGCCGGATATTCTATTCCTAAGTATGAAAGGCCACCGGCTTTATATGGTTCATTTATCCCATTTTACAGTCCAGGCGAGTAGGCCCTGATTCTGCCATTAAGCCTTTTCCTGCCTTCTGCCTCAGAAAGCTCCAGTCTGAGCTCGCATCTGTATCCATGAACTTTGTCCTACTCCCTGCGCGGCTAACGGTGCCTAACTCGGCCTGTCGGCCTATCTGCCTGCCAAAAACTGTATTTCACCTTCAAGATTATCTGCTCTGCTCCGCTCCTCATCCAATGCATTCCTGTCTAGCAGTTTAAGTAAACATTCCTCTAGCTACCGTGTAAAAGGGCCCGGCTTCTCTGTCTTTATACAAGTAATTCATAGCCCTGTTACCATGGAATATTCCTACGCCCTCGCATCTAGTGTAGACACTTAGACGCTTGTACACGCACTAACAGTCAGTATAGTCAGTATAGAATAAGATTCTATCATAAGAGACCTCTCCTTTTGGATAAGATAGTTCTTTAAACATAGGATGTTAGATATGATTTGGGATTAGGTTGACATAACCCCAGACTTCTGTCTCCACATGTAGAGCTAAATGTCAAGTCCCCTTCACCCCCTAGTTGTACGTCAATCACACGTCATGCTGCTGCGCGCACATCTCTGCCAAGTATTTTTGCTGACATTGCGAAATTCTTTCATGGAACCACCCATTTGTGACATCATACCTAATGATGTTCTTTAGTTACGCCTAGTTACACCCATTTTAGTTACGCATGTATGATTTTATCTCTGTTATCAACTGTTACGCCTCCTGCATCTGTTTAACTATAATGCCTCTTCTATAAATATGATTGTCTGTCAATAAAGTATGGTCCTTCACTTCCTGAACCTTCGTGGTGACGGAATATGGAGTCCATCAATTCGAATTGATTTTGGAATAAAGCCCGTTCCGAACCTCTAATACCACGGATTCTGCCTCTTATTTTACTGAGCTATTATTATAGATTTTCCGCATCAAATTAAGTACCGGTAATTAAATTATTTACCACAGTATGACCATCTTACAAAACTGCTTGAATAGTGGCACTCTCGAGGACATTTACTGACTATGCTCAACTTACAAAACTGCTTGTATAGCGGCACGCTCGAGGACATGTGCTGACTATGCCCATGTTACAAAACTGCTTGAATAGCGGCACACTCAAGGACATGTGCTGACTATGACCATCTTACATGTGCTGACTATGACCATCTTACACAACTGCTTGAATAGCGGTACGCTCAAGGACATGTGTTGACTATGACCACCTTACAAAACTGCTTGAATAGCGGCACGCTCGAGGACATGTCCTGACTATGACCAGCTTACAAAACTGCTTTTATAGAGGCACGCTCGATGACATGCGATGACTATGACCATCTTACACACTGCTTGAATAGCGGCACGCTCGAGGAAATGTGCTGACTGACCATCTTACGTGTGCTGACTATGACCATCTTACAAAACTGCTTGAAAATCGGCACGCTCAAAGACATGTGCTGACTTTGAACATCTTACAAAACTGCTTGAATAGCAGCATGCTCGAGGACATGTGCTGACTATGACCATCTTACAAAACTGCTTGAATAGAGGGATGCTCGAGGACATGTGCTGACTATGACCATCTCACAAAACTACTTGAATAGCGGCACGTTCGCAGACATGTGCTGACTATGACCATCTTACAAAACTGGTTTTATAGAGGCACGCTCGATGACATGTGCTGACTATGACCATCTTACAAAACAGCTTGAATAGCGGCACACTCGAGGACATGTGCTGACCATGAACATCTTACATGTGCTGACTATGACCATCTTACAAATCTAATTGAATAGCGGCATGCTCGAAGACATGTGCTGAATATGCCCATCTTAGAAAACTGTTTAAATAGCGGCATACTCGAGGACATGTGCTGATTATGACCATCTTACATGTGCTGACTATGACCATCTTACACAACCGCTTGAATAGCGGTACGATCAAGGACATGTGTTGACTATGACCACCTTACAAAACTGCTTTTATAGAGGCACGCTCGATGACATGTGATGACTATGACCATCTAACACACTGCTTGAATAGCGGCACGCTCGAGGACATGTGCTGATTGACCATCTTACGTGTGCTGACTATGACCATCTTACAAAACTGCTTGAAAATCGGCACGCTCAAGGACATGTGCTGACTATGACCATCTTAGAAAACTGCTTGAATAGCGGCACACTCGGCGACATGTGCTGACTATGACCATCTTACAAAACTGCTTTTATAGAGGTACGCTCGATGACATATGATGACTATGACCATCTTACAAAACTGCTTGAATAGCGGCACGCTCGAGGACATGTGCTGACTATGACCACCTTACGTGTGCTGACTATGACTATCTTACAAAACTGTTAGAATAGTGGCACGCTCGAGGACATGCGCTGACAATGACCATCTTACAAAACTGCTTGAATAGCGGCACGCTCGAGGACATATGCTCACTATGACCATCTTACAAAACTGCTTGCATAGCGGCACGCTCAAGCTCATGTGCTGACTATGCCCATCTTACAAAACTGCTTGAATAGCGGCACACTCGAGGACATGCGCTGCCTATGCCCATTCTACAATACTGATTGAATAGCGGCACGCTCGAGGACATGCGCTGACTATGCCCATCTTACAAAACTGCTTGAATAGAGGTACTCTCGAGGATATGCGCTGACTATGCCCATCTTACAAAACTGCTTATAAATCGGCACGATCAAGGACATGTGCTGACTATGAGCATCTTACAAAACTGCTTGAATAGTGGCACACTCGAGGACATGTGCTGACTACGACCATCTTACATTTGTTGACTTTGACCATCTTATAAAACTGCTTTTATAGAGACATACTCGATGACATTGTGATGACTATGCCCATCTTACAAATCTGCTTGAATAGCGGCACACTCAAGGACATGTGCTGACTATGACCATCTTACATGTGCTGACTATGACCATCTTAAAAAACTGCTTGAAAATCGGCACGCTCAAGGACATGTGTTGACTACGACCATCTTACAAAACGGCTTGAATAGCCGCTCGCTCGAGGACATGTGCTGACTATGACCATCTTACAAAACTGCTTGAATAGAGGCACGCTCCAGGACATGCGCTGACTATGCCATCTTCCAAGACTGCTTGAATAGCGCACCCTCGAGGACATGTGCCAACTATGCCCATCTTACAAAACTGCTTAAATATCGGCACGCTCGAGGACATGCGCTGACTTTGCCCATCTTAAAAAACTGCTTGACTAGCGGCACGCTCGAGGACATGTGCTGAATATGACCATCTTTCAAAACTGCTTGAATAGTGGCACGCTTGAGGATATATGCTCACTATGACCATCTTACAAAACTGCTTGCATAGCGGCACGCTCGAGCTCATGTGCTGACTATGCCCATCTTATAAAACTGCTTGAATAGCGGCACACTCAAGGACATGTGCTGACTATGCCCATCCTACAAAACTGTTTGAATAGCAGCACGCTCGAGGACATGCAATGACTATGCCCATCTTACAAAACTGCTTCAATAGCGGCACACTCAAGGACATGTGCTGACTATGACCATCTTACATATGCTGACTATGACCATCTTACAAAACTGCTTGAATAGCAGCACGCTTGAGGACATGTGCTGACTATGACCATCTTACAAAACTGCTTGAATAGCGACACGCTCGAGGACATGTGCTGACTATGAGCAGCTTACAAAACTGCTTTAATAGAGGCATTCTCAAAGACATTGTGCTGACTATGACCATCTTACAAAACTGCTTGAATAGTGGCACGCTTGAGGACATGTGCTGAATATGCCCATCTTACAAAACTGCTTAAATAGCGTCACACTCGAGGACATGTGCTGATTATGACCATCTTACATGTGCTGACTATGACCATCTTACACAACTGCTTGAATAGCGGTACGATCAAGGACATGTGTTGACTATGACCACCTTACAAAACTGCTTTTATAGAGGCACGCTCGATGACATGTGATGACTATGACCATCTTACACACTGCTTGAATAGCGGCACGCTCAAGGATATGTGCTGATTGACCATCTTACGTGTGCTGACTATGACCATCTTACAAAACTGCTTGAAAATCGGCACGCTCAAGGACATGTGCTGACTATGACCATCTTAGAAAACTGCTTGAATAGCGGCACGCTCGGCGACATGTGCTGACTGTGACCATCTTACAAAACTGCTTTTATAGAGGCACGCTCGATGACATTTGATGACAATGACCATCTTACAAAACTGCTTGAATAGCTGCACGCTCGAGGACATGTGCTGACTATGACCACCTTACGTGTGCTGACTATGACTATCTTACAAAACTGTTTGAATAGTGGCATGCTCGAGGACATGTGCTGACAATGACCATCTTACAAAACTGCTTGAATAGCGGCACGCTCGAGGACATGTGCTGCATATGAGCATCTTTCAAAACTGCTTGAATAGTGGCACGCTCGAGGAAATATGCTCACTATGACCATATTACAAAACTGCTTGCATAGCGGCACGCTCGAGCTCATGTGCTGACTATGCCCATCTTACAAAACTGCTTGAATAGCGGCACACTCAAGGACATGTGCTGATTATGCC
Organism: Triturus cristatus; assembly: GCF_964204655.1. Lineage (NCBI taxonomy): Eukaryota > Metazoa > Chordata > Amphibia > Caudata > Salamandridae > Triturus > Triturus cristatus. Next base: position 164,879,647 of record NC_140579.1, read on the forward strand.
CATCCTACAAAACTGTTTGAATAGCAGCATGCTTGAGGACATGCAATGACTATGCCCATCTTACAAAACTGCTTGAATAGCGGCACACTCAAGGACATTTGCTGACTATGACCATCTTACATATGCTGACTATGACCATCTTACAAAACTGCTTGAATAGCGACACGCTTGAGGACATGTGCTGACTATGAGCAGCTTACAAAACTGCTTTTATAGAGGCATTCTCAAAGACATTGTGCTGACTATGACCATCTTACAAAACTGCTTGAATAGTGGCACGCTTGAGAACATGTGCTGAATATGCCCATCTTACAAAGTTGCTTGAATAGCGGCACGCTCAAGGACATGTGCTGACTGCCCATCTTACAAAACTGCTTGAATACCGGCATGCTCGAGGACATGTGCTGACTATGACCATTTTACAAACTGCTTTTATAGAGGCACGTTCAAGGACAAGTGCTGACTATGACCATCTTACAAATCTGCATGAACAGCGGCATGCTCGAGGACATGTGCTGACTATGACCATCTTACAAAACTGCTTGAACAGCGGCATGCTTGAGGACATGTGCTGACTACGACCATCTTACAAAACTGCTTTTATAGAGCCACGCTCGAGGACAAGTGCTGACTATGACCATCTTACAAAACTGCTTGAATGGCGGCACACTCGAGGACATGTGCTCACTATTACCATCTTACAAAACTGCACGAAAAGAGGCACGCTCGAGGATATGCGCTGACTATGCCCAGCTTACAAAACTGCTTGAATAGCAGCACGCTCAAGGACATGTGCTGACTATGCCCATCTTACAAAACTGCTTGAATAGCGGCACACTCGAGGACATGCGCTGCCTATGCCCATTCTACAATACTGATTGAATAGCGGCACGCTCGAGGACATGCGCTGACTATGCCCATCTTACAAAACTGCTTGAATAGAGGCACTCTCGAGGACATGCGCTGACTATGCCCATCTTACAAAACTGCTTATAAATCGGATCGTTCAAGGACATGTGCTGACTATGAGCATCTTACAAAACTGCTTGAATAGTGGCACACTCGAGGACATGTGCTGACTACGACCATCTTACATTTGCTGACTATGACCATCTTATAAACCTGCTTTGATAGAGGCATACTCGATGACATTGTGATGACTATGACCATCTTACAAAACTGCTTGAATAGAGGCATAGTCGAGGACATGTCCTGACTATGCCTATCTTACAAAACTGCTTGAATAGCGGCACACTCAGGGACATGTGCAGACTATGACCATCTTACATGTGCTGACTATGACCATCTTAAAAAACTGCTTGAAAATCGGCACGCTCAAGGACATGTGCTGACTACGACCATCTTACAAAACGGCTTCAATAGCGGCACGCTCGAGGACATGTGCTGACTATGACCATCTTACAAGACTGCTTGAATAGAGGCACGCTCCAGGACATGCGCTGACTATGCCATCTTCCAAGACTGCTTCAATAGCGCACCCTCGAGGACATGTGCCAACTATGCCCATCTTACAAAACTGCTTGAAAAGCGGCATGCTCGAGGACATGTGCTGTCTATGACCATCTTACAAAACTGCTTGAATAGAGGCTTGCTCGAGGATATGTTCTGACTATGACAATCTCACAAAACTGCTTGAATAGCGGCACGCTCGCGGACATGTGCTGACTATGACCATCTTACAAAACTGCTTTTATAGAGGCACGCTCGATGACATGTGCTGACTATGACCATCTTACAAAACAGCTTGAATAGCGGCACACTCGAGGACATGTGCTGACCATGAGCATCTTACATGTGCTGACTATGACCATCTTACAAAACTGATTGAATAGCGGCACGCTCGAGGACATGTGCTGACAATGACCATCTTACAAAACTGCTTGAATAGCGGCACACTCGAGGACATGTGCTCACTATGACCATCTTACAAAACTGCACGAAAAGAGGCACGCTCGAGGACATGCTCTGACTATGCCCAGCTTACAAAACTGCTTGAATAGCAGCACGCTCAAGGACATGTGCTGACTATGCCCATCTTACAAAACTGCTTGAATAGCGGCTCACTCGAGGACATGCACAGCCTATGCCCATTCTACAAAACTGCTTGAATAGCGGCACACTCGAGGACATGCACTGACTATGCCCATCTTACAAAACTGCTTGAATAGAGGCACGCTCGAGCACATGTGCTGCCTATGCCCATCTTACAAAACTGCTTATAAATCGGCACGCTGAAGGACATGTGCTGACTATGACCATCTTACAAAACTACTTGAATAGCGGCACACTCGAGGACATGTGCTGACTACGACCATCTTACATTTGCTGACTATGACCATCCTATAAAACTGCTTTTATAGAGGCATACTCGATGATATTGTGATGACTATGACCAGCTTACAAAACTGCTTGAATAGAGGCACTCTCGAGGACATGTGCTGACTATGACCATCTTACAAAACTTGAATATAGGCATGCTCGAGGACATGTCCTGACTATGCCCATCTTACAAAACTGCTTGAATAGCGGCAAGCTCGAGGACATGTGCTGACTATGACCATCTTACGAAACTGCTTGAATAGCGGCACACTCGAGGACATGCGCTGACTATGTCCATCTTCCAAAACTGTTCGAATAGCGCACCCTCGAGGACATGAGCCGACTATGCCCATCTTACAAAACTGCTTGAATAGCGGCACACTCGAGGACAGGCGCTGACTATGACCATCTTACAAAACTGCTTGAATAGAAGCATGCTCGAGGACATGTTCTGAGTATGACCATCTTACAAAACTGCTTGAATAGTGGCACTCTCGAGGACATTTACTGACTATGCTCATCTTACAAAACTGCTTGTATAGCGGCACGCTCGAGGACATGTGCTGACTATGCCCATGTTACAAAACTGCTTGAATAGCGGCACACTCAAGGACATGTGCTGACTATGACCATCTTACATGTGCTGACTATGACCATCTTACACAACTGCTTGAATAGCGGTACGCTCAAGGACATGTGTTGACTATGACCACCTTACAAAACTGCTTGAATAGCGGCACGCTCGAGGACATGTCCTGACTATGACCAGCTTACAAAACTGCTTTTATAGAGGCACGCTCGATGACATGCGATGACTATGACCATCTTACACACTGCTTGAATAGCGGCACGCTCGAGGAAATGTGCTGACTGACCATCTTACGTGTGCTGACTATGACCATCTTACAAAACTGCTTGAAAATCGGCACGCTCAAAGACATGTGCTGACTTTGAACATCTTACAAAACTGCTTGAATAGCAGCATGCTCGAGGACATGTGCTGACTATGACCATCTTACAAAACTGCTTGAATAGAGGGATGCTCGAGGACATGTGCTGACTATGACCATCTCACAAAACTACTTGAATAGCGGCACGTTCGCAGACATGTGCTGACTATGACCATCTTACAAAACTGGTTTTATAGAGGCACGCTCGATGAGATGTGCTGACTATGACCATCTTACAAAACAGCTTGAATAGCGGCACACTCGAGGACATGTGCTGACCATGAACATCTTACATGTGCTGACTATGACCATCTTACAAATCTAATTGAATAGCGGCATGCTCGAAGACATGTGCTGAATATGCCCATCTTAGAAAACTGTTTAAATAGCGGCATACTTGAGGACATGTGCTGATTATGACCATCTTACATGTGCTGACTATGACCATCTTACACAACCGCTTGAATAGCGGTACGATCAAGGACATGTGTTGACTATGACCACCTTACAAAACTGCTTTTATAGAGGCACGCTCGATGACATGTGATGACTATGACCATCTAACACACAGCTTGAATAGCGGCACGCTCGAGGACATGTGCTGATTGACCATCTTACGTGTGCTGACTATGACCATCTTACAAAACTGCTTGAAAATCGGCACGCTCAAGGACATGTGCTGACTATGACCATCTTAGAAAACTGCTTGAATAGCGGCACACTCGGCGACATGTGCTGACTATGACCATCTTACAAAACTGCTTTTATAGAGGTACGCTCGATGACATATGATGACTATGACCATCTTACAAAACTGCTTGAATAGCGGCACGCTCGAGGACATGTGCTGACTATGACCACCTTACGTGTGCTGACTATGACTATCTTACAAAACTGTTAGAATAGTGGCACGCTCGAGGACATGCGCTGACAATGACCATCTTACAAAACTGCTTGAATAGCGGCACGCTCGAGGACATATGCTCACTATGACCATCTTACAAAACTGCTTGCATAGCGGCACGCTCAAGCTCATGTGCTGACTATGCCCATCTTACAAAACTGCTTGAATAGCGGCACACTCAAGGACATGTGCTGACTATGCCCATCCTCCAAAACTGTTTGAATAGCAGCACGCTCGAGGACATGCAATGACTATGCCCATCTTACAAAACTGCTTGAATAGCGGCACACTCAAGGACATGTGCTGACTATGACCATCTTACATATGCTGACTATGACCATCTTACAAATCTGCTTGAATAGCGACATGCTCGAGGACATGTGCTGACTATGAGCAGCTTACAAAACTGCTTTTATAGAGGCATTCTCAAAGACATTGTGCTGACTATGACCATCTTACAAAACTGCTTGAATAGTGGCACGCTTGAGGACATGTGCTGAATATGCCCATCTTACAAAGTTGCTTGAATAGTGGCACGCTCAAGGACATGTGCTGACTATGCCCATCTTACAAAACTGCTTGAATACCGGCATGCTCGAGGACATGTGCTGACTATGACCATCTTACAAAATGCTTTTATAGAGGCACGCTCAAGGACAAGTGCTGACTATGACCATCTTACAAAACTGCATGTACAGAGGCACGCTCGAGGACATGTGCTGACTATGACCATCTTACAAAACTGCTCGAACAGCGGCATGCTCGAGGACGTGTGCTGACTACGACCATCGTACAAAACAGCTTTTATAGAGGCACGCTCGAGGACAAGTGCTGACTATGACCATCTTACAAAATTGATTTATAGCGGCACGCTCGAGGACATTTGCTGACAATGACAAACTTACAAAACTGCTTGAATAGCGGCACGCTCGAGGGCATGTGCTCACTATGACCATCTTACAAAACTGCACGAAAAGAGGCACGCTCGAGGATATGCGCAGACTATGCCCAGCCTACAAAACTGCTTGAATAGCAGCACGCTCAAGAACATGTGCTGGCTATGCCCATCTTACAAAACTACTTGAATAGCGGCACGCTCGAGGACATGCGCTGACTATGCCCATCTTACAAAACTGCTTGAATAGAGGTACTCTCGAGGATATGCGCTGACTATGCCCATCTTACAAAACTGCTTATAAATCGGCACGATCAAGGACATGTGCTGACTATGAGCATCTTACAAAACTGCTTGAATAGTGGCACACTCGAGGACATGTGCTGACTACGACCATCTTACATTTGTTGACTTTGACCATCTTATAAAACTGCTTTTATAGAGACATACTCGATGACATTGTGATGACTATGCCCATCTTACAAAACTGCTTGAATAGCGGCACACTCAAGGACATGTGCTGACTATGACCATCTTACATGTGCTGACTATGACCATCTTAAAAAACTGCTTGAAAATCGGCACGCTCAAGGACATGTGTTGACTACGACCATCTTACAAAACGGCTTGAATAGCGGCACGCTCGAGGACATGTGCTGACTATGACCATCTTACAAAACTGCTTGAATAGAGGCACGCTCCAGGACATGCGCTGACTATGCCATCTTCCAAGACTGCTTGAATAGCGCACCCTCGAGGACATGTCACATGTGCCAACTATGCCCATCTTACAAAACTGCTTAAATATCGGCACGCTCGAGGACATGCGCTGACTTTGCCCATCTTAAAAAACTGCTTGACTAGCGGCACGCTCGAGGACATGTGCTGAATATGACCATCTTTCAAAACTGCTTGAATAGTGGCACGCTTGAGGATATATGCTCACTATGACCATCTTACAAAACTGCTTGCATAGCGGCACGCTCGAGCTCATGTGCTGACTATGCCCATCTTACAAAACTGCTTGAATAGCGGCACACTCAAGGACATGTGCTGACTATGCCCATCCTACAAAACTGTTTGAATAGCAGCACGCTCGAGGACATGCAATGACTATGCCCATCTTACAAAACTGCTTCAATAGCGGCACACTCAAGGACATGTGCTGACTATGACCATCTTACATATGCTGACTATGACCATCTTACAAAACTGCTTGAATAGCAGCACGCTTGAGGACATGTGCTGACTATGACCATCTTACAAAACTGCTTGAATAGCGACACGCTCGAGGACATGTGCTGACTATGAGCAGCTTACAAAACTGCTTTAATAGAGGCATTCTCAAAGACATTGTGCTGACTATGACCATCTTACAAAACTGCTTGAATAGTGGCACGCTTGAGGACATGTGCTGAATATGCCCATCTTACAAAACTGAATCAAAAGTTGGTCGCACTCTGCTCGTCACACCAGCAAGTTGCCCCAAGGAACTGTGGTCAATGTAGTGGCGACGGCGAGTACGCCTATGCCACGATGTATGTGGAAAAGTATGTGTCGCATTAGCCATCCCTGGACACGTGTTTCGAGGTAGTTGCCTCTCATCAGCAGGGATCAGGTCAGTGTAAAGGGGTGCCGCGTGGACTGCCAAAATGTAATTAAAACAGATAAAGAACCTCTCATGGCGCGCAGGTGCAGGTCCAAGGCTCGTCAGCCCGTTGGCTCAAGGGAGCCGTAATAAATGAATCAAAAGTTGGTCGCACTCTGCTCGTCACACCAGCAAGTTGCCCCAAGGAAATGTGGTCAATGTAGTGGCGACGGCGAGTACGCCTATGCCACGATGTATGTGGAAAAGTATGTGTCGCATTAGCCATCCCTGGACACGTGTTTCGAGGTAGTTGCCTCTCGTCAGCAGGGAGCAGGTCAGTGTAAAGGGGTGCCGCGTGGACTGCCAAAATGTAATTAAAACAGGTAAAGTACCTCTCATGGCGCGCAGGTGCAGGTCCAAGGCTCGTCAGCCCGTTGGCTCAAGGGAGCCGTAATAAATGAATCAAAAGTTGGTCGCACTCTGCTCGTCACACCAGCAAGTTGCCCCAAGGAAATGTGGTCAATGTAGTGGCGACGGCGAGTACGCCTATGCCACGATGTATGTGGAAAAGTATGTGTCGCATTAGCCATCCCTGGACACGTGTTTCGAGGTAGTTGCCTCTCGTCAGCAGGGAGCAGGTCAGTGTAAAGGGGTGCCGCGTGGACTGCCAAAATGTAATTAAAACAGGTAAAGTACCTCTCATGGCGCGCAGGTGCAGGTCCAAGGCTCGTCAGCCCGTTGGCTCAAGGGAGCCGTAATAAATGAATCAAAAGTTGGTCGCACTCTGCTCGTCACACCAGCAAGTTGCCCCAAGGAACTGTGGTCAATGTAGTGGCGACGGCGAGTACGCCTATGCCACGATGTATGTGGAAAAGTATGTGTCGCATTAGCCATCCCTGGACACGTGTTTCGAGGTAGTTGCCTCTCGTCAGCAGGGAGCAGGTAAGTGTAAAGGGGTGCCGCGTGGACTGCCAAAATGTAATTAAAACAGGTAAAGTACCTCTCATGGCGCGCAGGTGCAGGTCCAAGGCTCGTCAGCCCGTTGGCTCAAGGGAGCCGTAATAAATGAATCAAAAGTTGGTCGCACTCTGCTCGTCACACCAGCAAGTTGCCCCAAGGAACTGTGGTCAATGTAGTGGCGACGGCGAGTACGCCTATGCCACGATGTATGTGGAAAAGTATGTGTCGCATTAGCCATCCCTGGACACGTGTTTCGAGGTAGTTGCCTCTCGTCAGCAGGGAGCAGGTCAGTGTAAAGGGGTGCCGCGTGGACTGCCAAAATGTAATTAAAACAGGTAAAGTACCTCTCATGGCGCGCAGGTGCAGGTCCAAGGCTCGTCAGCCCGTTGGCTCAAGGGAGCCGTAATAAATGAATCAAAAGTTGGTCGCACTCTGCTCGTCACACCAGCAAGTTGCCCCAAGGAACTGTGGTCAATGTAGTGGCGACGGCGAGTACGCCTATGCCACGATGTATGTGGAAAAGTATGTGTCGCATTAGCCATCCCTGGACACGTGTTTCGAGGTAGTTGCCTCTCGGCAGCAGGGAGCAGGTCAGTGTAAAGGGGTGCCGCGTGGACTGCCAAAATGTAATTAAAACAGGTAAAGTACCTCTCATGGCGCGCAGGTGCAGGTCCAAGGCTCGTCAGCCCGTTGGCTCAAGGGAGCCGTAATAAATGAATCAAAAGTTGGTCGCACTCTGCTCGTCACACCAGCAAGTTGCCCCAAGGAACTGTGGTCAATGTAGTGGCGACGGCGAGTACGCCTATGCCACGATGTATGTGGAAAAGTATGTGTCGCATTAGCCATCCCTGGACACGTGTTTCGAGGTAGTTGCCTCTCGTCAGCAGGGAGCAGGTCAGTGTAAAGGGGTGCCGCGTGGACTGCCAAAATGTAATTAAAACAGGTAAAGTACCTCTCATGGCGCGCAGGTGCAGGTCCAAGGCTCGTCAGCCCGTTGGCTCAAGGGAGCCGTAATAAATGAATCAAAAGTTGGTCGCACTCTGCTCGTCACACCAGCAAGTTGCCCCAAGGAACTGTGGTCAATGTAGTGGCGACGGCGAGTACGCCTATGCCACGATGTATGTGGAAAAGTATGTGTCGCATTAGCCATCCCTGGACACGTGTTTCGAGGTAGTTGCCTCTCGTCAGCAGGGAGCAGGTCAGTGTAAAGGGGTGCCGCGTGGACTGCCAAAATGTAATTAAAACAGGTAAAGTACCTCTCATGGCGCGCAGGTGCAGGTCCAAGGCTCGTCAGCCCGTTGGCTCAAGGGAGCCGTAATAAATGAATCAAAAGTTGGTCGCACTCTGCTCGTCACACCAGCAAGTTGCCCCAAGGAACTGTGGTCAATGTAGTGGCGACGGCGAGTACGCCTATGCCACGATGTATGTGGAAAAGTATGTGTCGCATTAGCCATCCCTGGACACGTGTTTCGAGGTAGTTGCCTCTCGTCAGCAGGGAGCAGGTCAGTGTAAAGGGGTGCCGCGTGGACTGCCAAAATGTAATTAAAACAGGTAAAGTACCTCTCATGGCGCGCAGGTGCAGGTCCAAGGCTCGTCAGCCCGTTGGCTCAAGGGAGCCGTAATAAATGAATCAAAAGTTGGTCGCACTCTGCTCGTCACACCAGCAAGTTGCCCCAAGGAACTGTGGTCAATGTAGTGGCGACGGCGAGTACGCCTATGCCACGATGTATGTGGAAAAGTATGTGTCGCATTAGCCATCCCTGGACACGTGTTTCGAGGTAGTTGCCTCTCGTCAGCAGGGAGCAGGTCAGTGTAAAGGGGTGCCGCGTGGACTGCCAAAATGTAATTAAAACAGGTAAAGTACCTCTCATGGCGCGCAGGTGCAGGTCCAAGGCTCGTCAGCCCGTTGGCTCAAGGGATCCGTAATAAATGAATCAAAAGTTGGTCGCACTCTGCTCGTCACACCAGCAAGTTGCCCCAAGGAACTGTGGTCAATGTAGTGGCGACGGCGAGTACGCCTATGCCACGATGTATGTGGAAAAGTATGTGTCGCATTAGCCATCCCTGGACACGTGTTTCGAGGTAGTTGCCTCTCGTCAGCAGGGAGCAGGTCAGTGTAAAGGGGTGCCGCGTGGACTGCCAAAATGTAATTAAAACAGGTAAAGTACCTCTCATGGCGCGCAGGTGCAGGTCCAAGGCTCGTCAGCCCGTTGGCTCAAGGGAGCCGTAATAAATGAATCAAAAGTTGGTCGCACTCTGCTCGTCACACCAGCAAGTTGCCCCAAGGAACTGTGGTCAATGTAGTGGCGACGGCGAGTACGCCTATGCCACGATGTATGTGGAAAAGTATGTGTCGCATTAGCCATCCCTGGACACGTGTTTCGAGGTAGACGAGCCTTGTGTCTGCACCTGCGCGCCAGGAGAGGTACTTGACCTGCTTTTAATTACATGGCAGTCCACGCGGCACCCCCTTACACTGACCTGCTCCCTGCTGACGAGAGGCAACTACCTCGAAACACGTGTCCAGGGACGGCTTCGGCTGGCGGGCTGACGAGCCTTGTGTCTGCACCTGCGCGCCAGGAGAGGTACTTGACCTGCTTTTAATTACATGGCAGTCCACGCGGCACCCCCTTACACCGACCTGCTCCCTGCTGACGAGAGGCAACTACCTCGAAACACGTGTCCAGGGATGGCTAACGCATACACATACTGTTCTTTTGACTTTTTGTGGCACAGGCGTACCCGCCGTCGCCACTACATTTCCCACAGTTCTTTGGGGCAACTCGCTGGTGTGACGAGCGGTGTGCGACCTACTTTCTCTCATCTTACAAAACTGCTTAAATAGCGTCACACTCGAGGACATGTGCTGATTATGACCATCTTACATGTGCTGACTATGACCATCTTACACAACTGCTTGAATAGCGGTACGATCAAGGACATGTGTTGACTATGACCACCTTACAAAACTGCTTTTATAGAGGCACGCTCGATGACATGTGATGACTATGACCATCTTACACACTGCTTGAATAGCGGCACGCTCAAGGATATGTGCTGATTGACCATCTTACGTGTGCTGACTATGACCATCTTACAAAACTGCTTGAAAATCGGCACGCTCAAGGACATGTGCTGACTATGACCATCTTAGAAAACTGCTTGAATAGCGGCACACTCGGCGACATGTGCTGACTGTGACCATCTTACAAAACTGCTTTTATAGAGGCACGCTCGATGACATTTGATGACAATGACCATCTTACAAAACTGCTTGAATAGCTGCACGCTCGAGGACATGTGCTGACTATGACCACCTTACGTGTGCTGACTATGACTATCTTACAAAACTGTTTGAATAGTGGCATGCTCGAGGACATGTGCTGACAATGACCATCTTACAAAACTGCTTGAATAGCGGCACGCTCGAGGACATGTGCTGCATATGAGCATCTTTCAAAACTGCTTGAATAGTGGCACGCTCGAGGAAATATGCTCACTATGACCATATTACAAAACTGCTTGCATAGTGGCACGCTCGAGCTCATGTGCTGACTATGCCCATCTTACAAAACTGCTTGAATAGCGGCACACTCAAGGACATGTGCTGATTATGCCCATCCTACAAAACTGTTTGAATAGCAGCATGCTTGAGGACATGCAATGACTATGCCCATCTTACAAAACTGCTTGAATAGCGGCACACTCAAGGACATTTGCTGACTATGACCATCTTACATATGCTGACTATGACCATCTTACAAAACTGCTTGAATAGCAGCACGCTTGAGGACATGTGCTGACTATGACCATCTTACAAAACTGCTTGAATAGCGACACGCTTGAGGACATGTGCTGACTATGAGCAGCTTACAAAACTGCTTTTATAGAGGCATTCTCAAAGACATTGTGCTGACTATGACCATCTTACAAAACTGCTTGAATAGTGGCATGCTTGAGGACATGTGCTGAATATGCCCATCTTACAAAGTTGCTTGAATAGCGGCACGCTCAAGGACATGTGCTGACTGCCCATCTTACAAAACTGCTTGAATACCGGCATGCTCGAGGACATGTGCTGACTATGACCATTTTACAAACTGCTTTTATAGAGGCACGTTCAAGGACAAGTGCTGACTATGACCATCTTACAAATCTGCATGAACAGCGGCATGCTCGAGGACATGTGCTGACTATGACCATCTTACAAAACTGCTTGAACAGCGGCATGCTTGAGGACATGTGCTGACTACGACCATCTTACAAAACTGCTTTTATAGAGCCACGCTCGAGGACAAGTGCTGACTATGACCATCTTACAAAACTGCTTGAATAGCGGCACACTCGAGGACATGTGCTCACTATTACCATCTTACAAAACTGCACGAAAAGAGGCACGCTCGAGGATATGCGCTGACTATGCCCAGCTTACAAAACTGCTTGAATAGCAGCACGCTCAAGGACATGTGCTGACTATGCCCATCTTACAAAACTGCTTGAATAGCGGCACACTCGAGGACATGCACTGCCTATGCCCATTCTACAATACTGATTGAATAGCGGCACGCTCGAGGACATGCGCTGACTATGCCCATCTTACAAAACTGCTTGAATAGAGGCACTCTCGAGGACATGCGCTGACTATGCCCATCTTACAAAACTGCTTATAAATCAGATCGATCAAGGACATGTGCTGACTATGAGCATCTTACAAAACTGCTTGAATAGTGGCACACTCGAGGACATGTGCTGACTACGACCATCTTACATTTGCTGACTATGACCATCTTATAAACCTGCTTTGATAGAGGCATACTCGATGACATTGTGATGACTATGACCATCTTACAAAACTGCTTGAATAGAGGCATAGTCGAGGACATGTCCTGACTATGCCCATCTTACAAAACTGCTTGAATAGCGGCACACTCAGGGACATGTGCAGACTATGACCATCTTACATGTGCTGACTATGACCATCTTAAAAAACTGCTTGAAAATCGGCACGCTCAAGGACATGTGCTGACTACGACCATCTTACAAAACGGCTTCAATAGCGGCACGCTCGAGGACATGTGCTGACTATGACCATCTTACAAGACTGCTTGAATAGAGGCACGCTCCAGGACATGCGCTGACTATGCCATCTTCCAAGACTGCTTAAATAGCGCACCCTCGAGGACATGTGCCAACTATGCCCATCTTACAAAACTGCTTGAAAAGCGGCATGCTCGAGGACATGTGCTGTCTATGACCATCTTACAAAACTGCTTGAATAGAGGCTTGCTCGAGGATATGTTCTGACTATGACAATCTCACAAAACTGCTTGAATAGCGGCACGCTCGCGGACATGTGCTGACTATGACCATCTTACAAAACTGCTTTTATAGAGGCACGCTCGATGACATGTGCTGACTATGACCATCTTACAAAACAGCTTGAATAGCGGCACACTCGAGGACATGTGCTGACCATGAGCATCTTACATGTGCTGACTATGACCATCTTACAAAACTGATTGAATAGCGGCACGCTCGAGGACATGTGCTGACAATGACCATCTTACAAAACTGCTTGAATAGCGGCACACTCGAGGACATGTGCTCACTATGACCATCTTACAAAACTGCACGAAAAGAGGCACGCTCGAGGACATGCTCTGACTATGCCCAGCTTACAAAACTGCTTGAATAGCAGCACGCTCAAGGACATGTGCTGACTATGCCCATCTTACAAAACTGCTTGAATAGCGGCTCACTCGAGGACATGCACAGCCTATGCCCATTCTACAAAACTGCTTGAATAGCGGCACACTCGAGGACATGCACTGACTATGCCCATCTTACAAAACTGCTTGAATAGAGGCACGCTCGAGCACATGTGCTGCCTATGCCCATCTTACAAAACTGCTTATAAATCGGCCCGCTGAAGGACATGTGCTGACTATGACCATCTTACAAAACTACTTGAATAGCGGCACACTCGAGGACATGTGCTGACTACGACCATCTTACATTTGCTGACTATGACCATCCTATAAAACTGCTTTTATAGAGGCATACTCGATGATATTGTGATGACTATGACCATCTTACAAAACTGCTTGAATAGAGGCACTCTCGAGGACATGTGCTGACTATGACCATCTTACAAAACTTGAATATAGGCATGCTCGAGGACATGTCCTGACTATGCCCATCTTACAAAACTGCTTGAATAGCGGCAAGCTCGAGGACATGTGCTGACTATGACCATCTTACGAAACTGCTTGAATAGCGGCACACTCGAGGACATGCGCTGACTATGTCCATCTTCCAAAACTGTTCGAATAGCGCACCCTCGAGGACATGAGCCGACTATGCCCATCTTACAAAACTGCTTGAATAGCGGCACACTCGAGGACAGGCGCTGACTATGACCATCTTACAAAACTGCTTGAATAGAAGCATGCTCGAGGACATGTTCTGAGTATGACCATCTTACAAAACTGCTTGAATAGTGGCACTCTCGAGGACATTTACTGACTATGCTCATCTTACAAAACTGCTTGTATAGCGGCACGCTCGAGGACATGTGCTGACTATGCCCATGTTACAAAACTGCTTGAATAGCGGCACACTCAAGGACATGTGCTGACTATGACCATCTTACATGTGCTGACTATGACCATCTTACACAACTGCTTGAATAGCGGTACGCTCAAGGACATGTGTTGACTATGACCACCTTACAAAACTGCTTGAATAGCGGCACGCTCGAGGACATGTCCTGACTATGACCAGCTTACAAAACTGCTTTTATAGAGGCACGCTCGATGACATGTGATGACTATGACCATCTTACACACTGCTTGAATAGCGGCACGCTAGAGGAAATGTGCTGACTGACCATCTTACGTGTGCTGACTATGACCATCTTACAAAACTGCTTGAAAATCGGCACGCTCAAAGACATGTGCTGACTTTGAACATCTTACAAAACTACTTGAATAGCGGCACGTTCGCAGACATGTGCTGACTATGACCATCTTACAAAACTGGTTTTATAGAGGCACGCTCGATGACATGTGCTGACTATGACCATCTTACAAAACAGCTTGAATAGCGGCACACTCGAGGACATGTGCTGACCATGAACATCTTACATGTGCTGACTATGACCATCTTACAAATCTAATTGAATAGCGGCATGCTCGAAGACATGTGCTGAATATGCCCATCTTAGAAAACTGTTTAAATAGCGGCATACTCGAGGACATGTGCTGATTATGACCATCTTACATGTGCTGACTATGACCATCTTACACAACCGCTTGAATAGCGGTACGATCAAGGACATGTGTTGACTATGACCACCTTACAAAACTGCTTTTATAGAGGCACGCTCGATGACATGTGATGACTATGACCATCTAACACACTGCTTGAATAGCGGCACGCTCGAGGACATGTGCTGATTGACCATCTTACGTGTGCTGACTATGACCATCTTACAAAACTGCTTGAAAATCGGCACGCTCAAGGACATGTGCTGACTATGACCATCTTAGAAAACTGCTTGAATAGCGGCACGCTCGGCGACATGTGCTGACTGTGACCATCTTACAAAACTGCTTGAATAGAGGGATGCTCGAGGACATGTGCTGACTATGACCATCTCACAAAACTACTTGAATAGCGGCACGTTCGCAGACATGTGCTGACTATGACCATCTTACAAAACTGGTTTTATAGAGGCACGCTCGATGACATGTGCTGACTATGACCATCTTACAAAACAGCTTGAATAGCGGCACACTCGAGGACATGTGCTGACCATGAACATCTTACATGTGCTGACTATGACCATCTTACAAATCTATTTGAATAGCGGCATGCTCGAAGACATGTGCTGAATATGCCCATCTTAGAAAACTGTTTAAATAGCGGCATACTCGAGGACATGTGCTGATTATGACCATCTTACATGTGCTGACTATGACCATCTTACACAACCGCTTGAATAGCGGTACGATCAAGGACATGTGTTGACTATGACCACCTTACAAAACTGCTTTTATAGAGGCACGCTCGATGACATGTGATGACTATGACCATCTAACACACTGCTTGAATAGCGGCACGCTCGAGGACATGTGCTGATTGACCATCTTACGTGTGCTGACTATGACCATCTTACAAAACTGCTTGAAAATCGGCACGCTCAAGGACATGTGCTGACTATGACCATCTTAGAAAACTGCTTGAATAGCGGCACACTCGGCGACATGTGCTGACTATGACCATCTTACAAAACTGCTTTTATAGAGGTACGCTCGATGACATATGATGACTATGACCATCTTACAAAACTGCTTGAATAGCGGCACGCTCGAGGACATGTGCTGACTATGACCACCTTACGTGTGCTGACTATGACTATCTTACAAAACTGTTAGAATAGTGGCACGCTCGAGGACATGCGCTGACAATGACCATCTTACAAAACTGCTTGAATAGCGGCACGCTCGAGGACATATGCTCACTATGACCATCTTACAAAACTGCTTGCATAGCGGCACGCTCAAGCTCATGTGCTGACTATGCCCATCTTACAAAACTGCTTGAATAGCGGCACACTCAAGGACATGTGCTGACTATGCCCATCCTCCAAAACTGTTTGAATAGCAGCACGCTCGAGGACATGCAATGACTATGCCCATCTTACAAAACTGCTTGAATAGCGGCACACTCAAGGACATGTGCTGACTATGACCATCTTACATATGCTGACTATGACCATCTTACAAATCTGCTTGAATAGCGACATGCTCGAGGACATGTGCTGACTATGAGCAGCTTACAAAACTGCTTTTATAGAGGCATTCTCAAAGACATTGTGCTGACTATGACCATCTTACAAAACTGCTTGAATAGTGGCACGCTTGAGGACATGTGCTGAATATGCCCATCTTACAAAGTTGCTTGAATAGTGGCACGCTCAAGGACATGTGCTGACTATGCCCATCTTACAAAACTGCTTGAATACCGGCATGCTCGAGGACATGTGCTGACGATGACCATCTTACAAAATGCTTTTATAGAGGCACGCTCAAGGACAAGTGCTGACTATGACCATCTTACAAAACTGCATGTACAGCGGCACGCTCGAGGACATGTGCTGACTATGACCATCTTACAAAACTGCTTGAACAGCGGCATGCTCGAGGACGTGTGCTGACTACGACCATCGTACAAAACTGCTTTTATAGAGGCACGCTCGAGGACAAGTGCTGACTATGACCATCTTACAAAATTGATTTATAGCGGCACGCTCGAGGACATTTGCTGACAATGACAAACTTACAAAACTGCTTGAACAGCGGCACGCTCGAGGGCATGTGCTCACTATGACCATCTTACAAAACTGCACGAAAAGAGGCACGCTCGAGGATATGCGCAGACTATGCCCAGCCTACAAAACTGCTTGAATAGCAGCACGCTCAAGAACATGTGCTGGCTATGCCCATCTTACAAAACTACTTGAATAGCGGCACACTCGAGGACATGTGCTGACTACGACCATCTTACATTTGCTGACTATGACCATCCTATAAAACTGCTTTTATAGAGGCATACTCGATGATATTGTGATGACTATGACCATCTTACAAAACTGCTTGAATAGAGGCACTCTCGAGGACATGTGCTGACTATGACCATCTTACAAAACTTGAATATAGGCATGCTCGAGGACATGTCCTGACTATGCCCATCTTACAAAACTGCTTGAATAGCGGCAAGCTCGAGGACATGTGCTGACTATGACCATCTTACGAAACTGCTTGAATAGCGGCACACTCGAGGACATGCGCTGACTATGTCCATCTTCCAAAACTGTTCGAATAGCGCACCCTCGAGGACATGAGCCGACTATGCCCATCTTACAAAACTGCTTGAATAGCGGCACACTCGAGGACAGGCGCTGACTATGACCATCTTACAAAACTGCTTGAATAGAAGCATGCTCGAGGACATGTTCTGAGTATGACCATCTTACAAAACTGCTTGAATAGTGGCACTCTCGAGGACATTTACTGACTATGCTCATCTTACAAAACTGCTTGTATAGCGGCACGCTCAAGGACATGTGCTGACTATGCCCATGTTACAAAACTGCTTGAATAGCGGCACACTCAAGGACATGTGCTGACTATGACCATCTTACAAAACTGCTTGAATAGCAGCACGCTCGAGGACATGAGCTGAATATGACCATCTTACAAAACTGCTTGAATAGCGGCACACTCAAGAACATGTGCTGACTATGACCATCTTACATGTGCCGACTATGACCATTTTACACAACTGCTTGAATAGCGGCATGCTCGAGGACATGTAGTGACTATGACCATCTTACAAAACTGCTTTTATAGAGGCACGCTCGACGACATGCGCTGAATATGACCATCTTACAAAACTGCTTGAATAGTGGCACACTCGAGGACATGTGCTGACTACGACCATCTTACATTTGTTGACTATGACCATCTTATAAAACTGCTTTTAAAGAGGCATACTCGATGACATTGTGATGACTATGACCATCTTACAAAACTGCTTGAATAGAGGCATAGTCGAGGACATGTCCTGACTATGCCCATCTTACAAAATGGCTTGAATAGCGGCACGCTAGAGGACATGTGCTGACTATGACCATCTTACAAAACTGCTTGAATAGAGGCACGCTCCAGGACATGCGCTGACTATGACATCTTCCAAGACTGCTTGAATAGTGCACCCTCGAGGACATGTGCCAACTATGCCCATCTTACAAAACTGCTTAAATATCGGCAAGCTCGAGGACATGCGCTGACTTTGCCCATCTTAAAAAACTGCTTGACTAGCGGCACGCTCGAGGACATGTTCTAACTATGACCATCTTATAAAACAGCTTGAATAGCGGCACGCTCGAGGACATGTGCTGACTATGACCATCTTACAAAGCTGCTTGAAAAGCAGCACACTCAAGGACATGTGCTGACTATGACCATCTTACAAAACTGCTTGAATAGCGGCACACTCAAGGACATGTGCTGACTATGACCATCTTACATGTGCTGACTATGACCATCTTACACATGCTAACTATAACCATATTATAAAACTGCTTGAATAGTGGCACGCTCAAGGACATGTGCTGACTATGACCATCTTACACATGCTAACTATGACCATCTTACACAACTGCTTGAATAGTGGGACGCTCGAAGACATGTGCTGACTATGAAAATCTTACAAAACTGCTTGAATAGCGGCATGCTCGATGACATTTGCCGACTATGACCATCTTACAAAGCTTCTTGAAAAGCAGCACACTCGAGGACATGTGCTGACTATAACTATGTGACAAAACTGCTTGAATAGTGGCACGCTCAAGGACATGTGCTGACTATGACTATCTTACAAAACTGCTTGAATAGCGGCACACTCAAGGACATGTGCTGACTATGGCCATCTTACATCTCCTGACCATGACCATCTTACAAGTGCTGACTATGACCATCTTAAACAACTACTTGAATAGCGGTACGCTTGAGGACATGTGCTGACTATGACCATCTTACAAAACTGCTTGAATAGCGGCATGCTCGAGGACATATGGTGACTATGACCATCTTACAAAACTGCTTTTATGGAGGCACTCTCGACGACATGTGCTGACTATGACCATCTCACAAAACTGCTTGAATAGCGGCACACTCGAGGACATGTGCTGAGTATGACCATCTTACATTTGCTGACTATGACCATCTTACAAAATTGCTTGAATAGCGGCACGCTCGAGGACATGTGCTGACTATGACCATCTTACAAAACTGCTTGAATAGCGGCACGCTAGAGGACATGCGCTGACTATGACCATCTTACGAAACTGCTTGAATAGCGGCATGCTCGAGGACATGCGCTGACAATGACCATCTTACAAAACTGCTTGAATAGCGGCACGCTCGAGGACATGTGCTGAATATGACCATCTTTCAAAACTGCTTGAATGGTAGCACGCTTGAGAATATATGCTCACTATCACCATCTTACAAAACTGCTTGCATAGCGGCACGCTCGATGACATATGATGACTATGACCATCTTACAAAACTGCTTGAATAGCTGCACGCTCGAGGACATGTGCTGACTATGACCACCTTACGTGTGCTGACTATGACTATCTTACAAAACTGTTTGAATAGTGGCACGATCGAGGACATGCGCTGACAATGACCATCTTACAAAACTGCTTGAATAGCGGCACGCTCGAGGACATGTGCTGAATATGAGCATCTTTCAAAACTGCTTGAATAGTGGCACGCTCGAGGAAATATGCTCACTATGACCATATTACAAAACTGCTTGCATAGCGGCACGCTCGAGCTCATGTGCTGACTATGCCCATCTTACAAAACTGCTTGAATAGCGGCACACTCAAGGACATGTGCTGACTATGCCCATCCTACAAAACTGTTTGAATAGCAGCACGCTCGAGGACATGCAATGACTATGCCCATCTTACAAAACTGCTTGAATAGCGGCACACTCAAGGACATGTGCTGACTATGACCATCTTACATTTCCTGACTATGACCATCTTACAAAACTGCTTGAATAGCAGCACGCTTGAGGCCATGTGCTGACTATGACCATCTTACAAAACTGCTTTAATAGCGACACGCTCGAGGACATGTGCTGACTATGACCATCTTACAAAATGCTTTTATAGAGGCACGCTCAAGGACAAGTGCTGACTATGACCATCTTACAAAACTGCATGTACAGCGGCACGCTCGAGGACATGTGCTGACTATGACCATCTTACATTTCCTGACTATGACCATCTTACAAAACTGCTTGAATAGCAGCACGCTTGAGGCCATGTGCTGACTATGACCATCTTACAAAACTGCTAGAATAGCGACACGCTCGAGGACATGTGCTGACTATGAGCAGCTTACAAAACTGCTTTTATAGAGGCATTCTCAAAGACATTGTGCTGACTATGACCATCTTACAAAACTCCTTGAATAGTGGCACGCTTGAGGACATGTGCTGAATATGCCCATCTTACAAAGTTGCTTGAATAGCGGCACGCTCAAGGACATGTGCTGACTGCCCATCTTACAAAACTGCTTGAACAGCGACATGCTCGAGGACATGTGCTGACTATGACCATCTTACAAAACTGATTTTATAGAGCCACGCTCGAGGACAAGTGCTGACTATGACCATCTTAGAAAACTGCTTGAATAGCGGCACACTCGGCGACATGTGCTGACTATGACCATCTTACAAAACTGCTTTTATAGAGGTACGCTCGATGACATATGATGACTATGACCATCTTACAAAACTGCTTGAATAGCGGCACCCTCGAGGACATGTGCTGACTATGACCACCTTACGTGTGCTGACTATGACTATCTTACAAAACTGTTAGAATAGTGGCACGCTCGAGGACATGCGCTGACAATGACCATCTTACAAAACTGCTTGAATAGCGGCACACTCGAGGACATATGCTCACTATGACCATCTTACAAAACTGCTTGCATAGCGGCACGCTCAAGCTCATGTGCTGACTATGCCCATCTTACAAAACTGCTTGAATAGCGGCACACTCAAGGACATGTGCTGACTATGCCCATCCTCCAAAACTGTTTGAATAGCAGCACGCTCGAGGACATGCAATGACTATGCCCATCTTACAAAACTGCTTGAATAGCGGCACACTCAAGGACATGTGCTGACTATGACCCTCTTACATATGCTGACTATGACCATCTTACAAATCTGCTTGAATAGCGACATGCTCGAGGACATGTGCTGACTATGAGCAGCTTACAAAACTGCTTTTATAGAGGCATTCTCAAAGACATTGTGCTGACTATGACCATCTTACAAAACTGCTTGAATAGTGGCACGCTTGAGGACATGTGCTGAATATGCCCATCTTACAAAGTTGCTTGAATAGTGCAACGCTCAAGGACATGTGCTGACTATGCCCATCTTACAAAACTGCTTGAATACCGGCATGCTCGAGGACATGTGCTGACTATGACCATCTTACAAAATGCTTTTATAGAGGCACGCTCGAGGACATATGCTGACTATGACCATCTTACAAAACTGCATGTACAGCGGCACGCTCGAGGACATGTGCTGACTATGACCATCTTACAAAACTGCTTGAACAGCGGCATGCTCGAGGACGTGTGCTGACTACGACCATCGTACAAAACTGCTTTTATAGAGGCACGCTCGAGGACAAGTGCTGACTATGACCATCTTACAAAATTGATTTATAGCGGCACGCTCGAGGACATTTGCTGACAATGACAAACTTACAAAACTGCTTGAATAGCGGCACGCTCGAGGGCATGTGCTCACTATGACCATCTTACAAAACTGCACGAAAAGAGGCACGCTCGAGGATATGCGCAGACTATGCCCAGCCTACAAAACTGCTTGAATAGCAGCACGCTCAAGAACATGTGCTGGCTATGCCCATCTTACAATACTGCTTGAATAGCGGCACACTCAAGGACATGCGCTGCCAATGCCCATTCTACAAAACTGATTGAAAAGCGGCACGCTCGAGGACATGCGCTGACTATGCCCATCTTACAAAACTGCTTGAATAGAGGCACTCTCGAGGATATGCGCTGACTATGCCATCTTACAAAACTGCTTATAAATCGGCACGATCAAGGACATGTGCTGACTATGAGCATCTTACAAAACTGCTTGAATAGTGGCACACTCGAGGACATGTGCTGACTACGACCATCTTACATTTGTTGACTATGACCATCTTATAAAACTGCTTTTAAAGAGGCATACTCGATGACATTGTGATGACTATGACCATCTTACAAAACTGCTTGAATAGAGGCATAGTCGAGGACATGTCCTGACTATGCCCATCTTACAAAATGGCTTGAATAGCGGCACGCTCGAGGACATGTGCTGACTATGACCATCTTACAAAACTGCTTGACTAGAGGCACGCTCCAGGACATGCGCTGACTATGCCATCTTCCAAGACTGCTTGAATAGTGCACCCTCGAGGACATGTGCCAACTATGCCCATCTTACAAAACTGCTTAAATATCGGCAAGCTCGAGGACATGCGCTGACTTTGCCCATCTTAAAAAACTGCTTGACTAGCGGCACGCTCGAGGACATGTTCTAACTATGACCATCTTATAAAACAGCTTGAATAGCGGCACGCTCGAGGACATGTGCTGACTATGACCATCTTACAAAGCTGCTTGAAAAGCAGCACACTCAAGGACATGTGCTGACTATGACCATCTTACAAAACTGCTTGAATAGCGGCACACTCAAGGACATGTGCTGACTATGACCATCTTACATGTGCTGACTATGACCATCTTACACATGCTAACTATAACCATATTATAAAACTGCTTGAATAGTGGCACGCTCAAGGACATGTGCTGACTATGACCATCTTACACATGCTAACTATGACCATCTTACACAACTGCTTGAATAGTGGGACGCTCGAAGACATGTGCTGACTATGAAAATCTTACAAAACTGCTTGAATAGCGGCATGCTCGATGACATTTGCCGACTATGACCATCTTACAAAGCTTCTTGAAAAGCAGCACACTCGAGGACATGTGCTGACTATAACTATGTGACAAAACTGCTTGAATAGTGGCACGCTCAAGGACATGTGCTGACTATGACTATCTTACAAAACTGCTTGAATAGCGGCACACTCAAGGACATGTGCTGACTATGGCCATCTTACATCTCCTGACCATGACCATCTTACAAGTGCTGACTATGACCATCTTAAACAACTACTTGAATAGCGGTACGCTTGAGGACATGTGCTGACTATGACCATCTTACAAAACTGCTTGAATAGCGGCATGCTCGAGGACATATGGTGACTATGACCATCTTACAAAACTGCTTTTATGGAGGCACTCTCGACGACATGTGCTGACTATGACCATCTCACAAAACTGCTTGAATAGCGGCACACTCGAGGACATGTGCTGAGTATGACCATCTTACATTTGCTGACTATGACCATCTTACAAAATTGCTTGAATAGCGGCACGCTCGAGGACATGTGCTGACTATGACCATCTTACAAAACTGCTTGAATAGCGGCACGCTAGAGGACATGCGCTGACTATGACCATCTTACGAAACTGCTTGAATAGCGGCATGCTCGAGGACATGCGCTGACAATGACCATCTTACAAAACTGCTTGAATAGCGGCACGCTCGAGGACATGTGCTGAATATGACCATCTTTCAAAACTGCTTGAATGGTGGCACGCTTGAGAATATATGCTCACTATGACCATCTTACAAAACTGCTTGCATAGCGGCACGCTCGATGACATATGATGACTATGACCATCTTACAAAACTGCTTGAATAGCTGCACGCTCGAGGACATGTGCTGACTATGACCACCTTACGTGTGCTGACTATGACTATCTTACAAAACTGTTTGAATAGTGGCACGATCGAGGACATGCGCTGACAATGACCATCTTACAAAACTGCTTGAATAGCGGCACGCTCGAGGACATGTGCTGAATATGAGCATCTTTCAAAACTGCTTGAATAGTGGCACGCTCGAGGAAATATGCTCACTATGACCATATTACAAAACTGCTTGCATAGCGGCACGCTCGAGCTCATGTGCTGACTATGCCCATCTTACAAAACTGCTTGAATAGCGGCACACTCAAGGACATGTGCTGACTATGCCCATCCTACAAAACTGTTTGAATAGCAGCACGCTCGAGGACATGCAATGACTATGCCCATCTTACAAAACTGCTTGAATAGCGGCACACTCAAGGACATGTGCTGACTATGACCATCTTACATTTCCTGACTATGACCATCTTACAAAACTGCTTGAATAGCAGCACGCTTGAGGCCATGTGCTGACTATGACCATCTTACAAAACTGCTTTAATAGCGACACGCTCGAGGACATGTGCTGACTATGACCATCTTACAAAATGCTTTTATAGAGGCACGCTCAAGGACAAGTGCTGACTATGACCATCTTACAAAACTGCATGTACAGCGGCACGCTCGAGGACATGTGCTGACTATGACCATCTTACATTTCCTGACTATGACCATCTTACAAAACTGCTTGAATAGCAGCACGCTTGAGGCCATGTGCTGACTATGACCATCTTACAAAACTGCTTGAATAGCGACACGCTCGAGGACATGTGCTGACTATGAGCAGCTTACAAAACTGCTTTTATAGAGGCATTCTCAAAGACATTGTGCTGACTATGACCATCTTACAAAACTCCTTGAATAGTGGCACGCTTGAGGACATGTGCTGAATATGCCCATCTTACAAAGTTGCTTGAATAGCGGCACGCTCAAGGACATGTGCTGACTGCCCATCTTACAAAACTGCTTGAACAGCGACATGCTCGAGGACATGTGCTGACTATGACCATCTTACAAAACTGATTTTATAGAGCCACGCTCGAGGACAAGTGCTGACTATGACCATCTTACAAAACTGCTTGAATAGCGGCACACTCGAGGACATGTGCTAACTATGACCATCTTACAAAACTGCACGAAAAGAGGCACGCTCGAGGATATGCGCTGACTATGCCCAGCTTACAAAACTGCTTGAGTAGCAGCACGCTCAAGGACATGTGCTGACTATGCCCATCTTACAAAACTGCTTGAATAGCGGCACACTCGAGGACATGCGCTGCCTATGCCCATTCTACAAAACTGATTGAATAGCGGAACGCTCGAGGACATGCGCTGACTATGCCCATCTTACAAAACTGCTTGAATAAAGGCACTCTCGAGGACATGCGCTGACTATGCCCATCTTACAAAACTGCTTATAAATCGGCATGATCAAGGACATGTGCTGACTATGAGCATCTTACAAAACTGCTTGAATAGTGGCACACTCGAGGACATATGCTGACTACGACCATCTTACATTTGCTGACTATGACCATCTTATAAAACTGCTTTGATAGAGGCATACTCGATGACATTGTGATGACTATGACCATCTTACAAAACTGCTTGAATAGAGGCATAGTCGAGGACATGTCCTGACTATGCCCATCTTACAAAACTGCTTGAATAGCTGCACACTCAGGGACATGTGCTGACTATGACCATCTTACATGTGCTGACTATGACCATCTTAAAAAACTGCTTGAATATTGGAACGCTCAAGGACATGTGCTGACTAAGACCGTCTTACAAAACGGCTTCAATAGCGGCACGCTCGAGGACATGTGCTGACTATGACCATCTTACAAAACTGCTTGAATAGAGGCACGCTCCAGGACATGCGCTGACTATGCCATCTTCCAAGACTGCTTCAATAGCGCACCCTCGAGGACATGTGGCAACTATGCCCATCTTACAAAACTGCTTGAAAAGCGGCATGCTCGAGGACATGTGCTGTCTATGACCATCTTACAAAACTGCTTGAATAGAGGCTTGCTCGAGGATATGTTCTGACTATGACAATCTCACAAAACTGCTTGAATAGCGGCACGCTCGCGGACATGTGCTGACTATGACCATCTTACAAAACTGCTTTTATAGAGGCACGCTCGATGACATGTGCTGTCTATGACCATCTTACAAAACTGCTTGAATAGAGGCTTGCTCGAGGATATGTTCTGACTATGACAATCTCACAAAACTGCTTGAATAGCGGCACACTCGAGGACATGTGCTGACTATGACCATCTTACATTTGCTGACTATGACCATCTTACAAAACTGCTTGAATAATGGCACGCTCGAGGACATGTGCTGACTATGACCATCTTACAAAACTGCTTGAATAGCAGCACGCTCGAGGACATGAGCTGACTATGCCCACCTTACAAACCAGGTTGATTAGAGGCACGCTCGAGGGCATGTGCTGACTATGACCATGTTACAAAACTGCTTGAATAGCGGCACTCTTGAGGACATGTGCTGACTATGACCATCTTACACAACTGCTTGAATAGCAGCACGCTCGAGGACATGAGCTGACTAAGGCCATCTTACAAAACTGCTTGAATAGCGGCACGCTCAAGGACATGGGCTGACTATGCCCCTCTTACAAAACTGCTTGAATAGAGGCACGCTCGAGGACATGCAATGACTATGCCCATCTTCCAAAACTGCTTGAATAGCGCACCCTCGAGGACATGCGCCGACTATGCCCATCTTACAAAACTGCTTGAATAGCGGCGCGCTCGAGGACATGTGCTGAGTATGACCATCTTACAAAATTGCTTGAATAGAGGCACGCTCGACGACATGTGCTGACTATGACCATCTTACAAAACTGCTTGAATAGCGGCACACTCGAGGACATGTGCTGACTACGACCATCTTACATTTGCTGACTATGACCATCTTACACAACTGCTTGAATAGCGGCACGCTCGAGAACATGTGCTGATTAAGACCATCTTACAAAACTGCTTGAATAGCGGCACGCTCGAGGACATGCGCTGACTATGCCCATCTTACAAAACTGCTTGAATAGAGGCACGCTCGAGGACATGCGCTGACTATGCCCATCTTCCAAAACTGTTTGAATAGCGCACCCTCGAGGACATGCACCGACTATGTCCATCTTTCAAAACTGCTTAAATAGCAGCACGCTCGAGGACATGCGTTGACTTTGCCCATCTTACAAAACTGCTTGACTAGCGGTACGCTCGAGGACATGTTCTTACTATGCCCATCTTACAAAACTGCTTGAATAGAGGCACGCTCGAGGACATGTGCTGAGTATGCCCATTTTACAAAACTGCTTGAATAGAGGCACGCTCGAGGACATGCGCCGCCTATGCCCATCTTACAAAACTGCTTAAACAGCAGCACGCTCAAGGACATGTGCTGACTTTGCCCATCATCCAAAACTGCTTGAATAGTGGCACTCCCGCAGACATGTGCTGACTATGACCATCTTACAAAACTGCTTGAATAGCGGCACACTCAAGGACATGTGCTGACTATGACCATCTTACACAGCTGCTTGAATAGCGGCACACTTGAGGACTTGTGCTGACTAAGACCATCTTACAAAACTGCTTGAATAGCGGCACGCTCGAGGACATGCGCTGACTATGCCCATCTTACAAAACTGCTTGAATAGAGGCACGCTCAAGGACATGTGCTGACTATGACCATCTTACAGAACTGCTTGAATAGTGGCATGCTCGAGGACTTGTGCTGACAATGACCATCTTACATGTGCTGACTATGACCATCTTACAAAAGTGCTTTTATAGAGGCACGCTGGAGGACAAGTGATGACTATGACCATTTTACAAAACTGCTTGAATAGCGGCACGCTCAAGGACATGTGCTGACTATGACCATCTTACAGAACTGCTTGAATAGTGGCATGCTCGAGGACTTGTGCTGACAATGACCATCTTACATGTGCTGACTATGACCATCTTAC
This sequence comes from Triturus cristatus, assembly GCF_964204655.1. Taxonomy (NCBI): domain Eukaryota; kingdom Metazoa; phylum Chordata; class Amphibia; order Caudata; family Salamandridae; genus Triturus; species Triturus cristatus. The sequence continues at coordinate 164,907,808 of NC_140579.1, forward strand.
AAAAGTGCTTTTATAGAGGCACGCTGGAGGACAAGTGATGACTATGACCATTTTACAAAACTGCTTGAATAGTGGCACTCTCGAGGACATGTGCTGACTATGACCGTCTTACAAAACTGCTTGAATAGTGGCATGCTCGAGGACTTGTGCTGACAATGACCATCTTACATGTGCTGACTATGACCATCTTACAAAAGTGCTTTTATAGAGGCAAGCTCGAGGGCAAGTGATGACTATGACCATTTTACAAAACTGATTGAATAGTGGCACTCTCGAGGACATGTGCTGACTATGACCATCTTACATGTGCTGACTATGACCATCTAACAAAACTGCTTGAATAGCTGCATGCTCGTGGACATGTGCTGATTATGACCATCTTACAAAACTGCTTGAATACCGGCACGCTCGAGGACTTGTGCTGACTATGACCATCTTACGAAACTGCTTGAATAGCGGCACACTCATGGACATGTGCTGACTATGACCATCTTACAGGTGCTGACTATGACCATCTTACACAACTGCTTGAATAGCGGCGCGCTCGAGGACATGTGCTGAGTATGACCATCTTACAAAATTGCTTGAATAGAGGCACGCTCGACGACATGTGCTGACTATGACCATCTTACAAAACTGCTTTAATAGCGGCACACTCGAGGACATGTGTTGACTACGACCATCTTACATTTTCTGACTATGACCATCTTACACATCTGCTTGAATAGCAGCACGCTCGAGGACATGTGCTGACTAAGACCATCTTACAAAACTGCTTGAATAGCAGCACGCTCGAGGACATGCGCTGACTATGCCCATCTTACAAAACTGCTTGAATAGAGGCACGCTCGACGACATGTGCTGACTATGACCATCTTACAAAACTGCTTGAATAGTGGCATGCTCGAGGACTTGTGCTGACAATGACCATCTTACATGTGCTGACTATGACCATCTTACAAAAGTGCTTTTATAGAGGCACGCTCGAGGACAAGTTATGACTATGACCATTTTACAAAACTGCTTGAATAGTGGCAGTCTCGAGGACATGCGCTGACTATGCCCATCTTCCAAAGCTGCTTGAATAGCGCACCCTCGAGGACATGCACCGACTATGTCCATCTTACAAAACTGCTTAAATAGCAGCACGCTCGAGAACATGCGCTGACTTTGCCCATCTTACAAAACTGCTTGACTAGCGGTACGCTCGAGGACATGTTCTTACTATGCCCATCTTACAACTCTGCTTGAATAGAGGCACGCTTGAGGACATGTGCTGAGTATGCCCATATTACAAAACTGCTTGAATAGAGGCACGCTCGAGGACATGCGCCGCCTATGCACATCTTACAAAACTGCTTAAATAGCAGCACGCTCGAGGACATGCGCTGACTTTGCCCATCATACAAAACTGCTTTTATAGAGGCACGCTCGACGACATGCGCTGAATATGACTATCTTACAAAACTGCTTGAATAGCGGCACACTCGAGGACATGTGCTGACTATGACCATCTTACATTTGCTGACTATGACCATCTTACAAAACTGCTTGAATAATGGCACGCTCGAGGACATGTGCTGACTATGACCATCTTACAAAACTACTTGAATAGCAGCACGCTCGAGGACATGAGCTGACTATGCCCACCTTACAAACCAGGTTGATTAGAGGCACGCTCGAGGGCATGTGCTGACTATGACCATGTTACAAAACTGCTTGAATAGCGGCACTCTCGAGGACATGTGCTGACTATGCTTATCTTACAAAATTGCTTGTATAGCGGCACACTCGAGGACATGTGCTGACTATGACCATCTTACACAACTGCTTGAATAGCAGCACGCTCGAGGACATGAGCTGACTAAGGCCATCTTACAAAACTGCTTGAATAGCGGCACGCTCAAGGACATGGGCTGACTATGCCCCTCTTACAAAACTGCTTGAATAGAGGCACGCTCGAGGACATGCAATGACTATGCCCATCTTCCAAAACTGCTTGAATAGCGCACCCTCGAGGACATGCGCCGACTATGCCCATCTTACAAAACTGCTTGAATAGCGGCGCGCTCGAGGACATGTGCTGAGTATGACCATCTTACAAAATTGCTTGAATAGAGGCACGCTCGACGACATGTGCTGACTATGACCATCTTACAAAACTGCTTGAATAGCGGCACACTCGAGGACATGTGCTGACTACGACCATCTTACATTTGCTGACTATGACCATCTTACACAACTGCTTGAATGGCGGCACGCTCGAGGACATGTGCTGATTAAGACCATCTTACAAAACTGCTTGAATAGCGGCACGCTCGAGGACATGTGCTGACTATGCCCATCTTACAAAACTGCTTGAATAGAGGCACGCTCGAGGACATGCGCTGACTATGCCCATCTTCCAAAACTGTTTGAATAGCGCACCCTCAAGGACATGCACCGACTATGTCCATCTTTCAAAACTGCTTAAATAGCAGCACGCTCGAGGACATGCGTTGACTTTGCCCATCTTACAAAACTGCTTGACTAGCGGTACGCTCGAGGACATGTTCTTACTATGCCCATCTTACAAAACTGCTTGAATAGAGGCACGCTCGAGGACATGTGCTGAGTATGCCCATATTACAAAACTGCTTGAATAGAGGCACGCTCGAGGACATGCGCCGCCTATGCCCATCTTACAAAACTGCTTAAACAGCAGCACGCTCAAGGACATGTGCTGACTTTGCCCATCATCCAAAACTGCTTGAATAGTGGCACTCCCGCAGACATGTGCTGACTATGACCATCTTACAAAACTGCTTGAATAGCGGCACACTCAAGGACATGTGCTGACTATGACCATCTTACACAGCTGCTTGAATAGCGGCACACTTGAGGACTTGTGCTGACTAAGACCATCTTACAAAACTGCTTGAATAGCGGCACGCTCGAGGACATGCGCTGACTATGCCCATCTTACAAAACTGCTTGAATAGAGGCACGCTCGAGGACATGCGCTGACTATGCCCATCTTCCAAAACTGTTTGAATAGCGCACCCTCGAGGACATGCACCGACTATGTCCATCTTTCAAAACTGCTTAAATAGCAGCACGCTCGAGGACATGCGCTGACTTTGCCCATCTTACAAAACTGCTTGACTAGCGGTACGCTCGAGGACATGTTCTTACTATGCCCATCTTACAAAACTGCTTGAATAGAGGCACGCTCGAGGACATTTGCTGAGTATGCCCATATTACAAAACTGCTTGAATAGAGGCACGCTCGAGGACATGTGCCGCCTATGCCCATCTTACAAAACTGCTGAAACAGCAGCACGCTCGAGGACATGTGCTGACTTTGCCCATCATACAAAACTGCTTGAATAGTGGCACTCCCGCAGACATGTGCTGACTATGACCATCTTACAAAACTGCTTGAATAGTGGCACACTCAAGGACATGTGCTGACTATGACCATCTTACATGTGCCGACTATGACCATCTTACACAACTGCTTGAATAGCGGCATGCTCGAGGACATGTAGTGACTATGACCATCTTACAAAACTGCTTTTATAGAGGCACGCTCGACGACATGCGCTGAATATGACCATCTTACAAAACTGCTTGAATAGCGGCACACTCGAGGACATGTGCTGACTACGACCATCTTACATTTGCTGACTATGACCATCTTACAAAACTGCTTGAATAGCGGCACACTCAAGAACATGTGCTGACTATGACCATCTTACATGTGCCGACTATGACCATTTTACACAACTGCTTGAATAGCGGCATGCTCGAGGACATGTAGTGACTATGACCATCTTACAAAACTGCTTTTATAGAGGCACGCTCGACGACATGCGCTGAATATGACCATCTTACAAAACTGCTTGAATAGCGGCACACTCGAGGACATGTGCTGACTATGACCATCTTACATTTGCTGACTATGACCATCTTACAAAACTGCTTGAATAATGGCACGCTCGAGGACATGTGCTGACTATGACCATCTTACAAAACTGCTTGAATAGCAGCACGCTCGAGGACATGAGCTGACCATGCCCACCTTACAAACCAGGTTGATTAGAGGCACGCTTGAGGGCATGTGCTGACTATGACTATGTTACAAAACTGCTTGAATAGCGGCACTCTCGAAGACATGTGCTGACTATGCTTATCTTACAAAATTGCTTGTATAGCGGCACACTCGAGGACATGTGCTGACTATGACCATCTTACATGTGCTGACTATGACCATCTTACACAACTGCTTGAATAGCAGCACGCTCGAGGACATGTGCTAACTAAGGCCATCTTACAAAACTGCTTGAATAGCGGCACGCTCGAGGACATGGGCTGACTATGCCCCTCTTACAAAACTGCTTGAATAGAGGCACGCTCGAAGACATGCAATGACTATGCCCATCTTCCAAAACTGCTTGAATAGCGCACCCTCGAGGACATGCGCCGACTATGCCCATCTTACAAAACTGCTTGAATAGCGGCGCGCTCGAGGACATGTGCTGAGTATGACCATCTTACAAAATTGCTTGAATAGAGGCACGCTCGACGACATGTGCTGACTATGACCATCTTACAAAACTGCTTGAATAGCGGCACACTCGAGGACATGTGCTGACTACGACCATCTTACATTTGCTGACTATGACCATCTTACACAACTGCTTGAATAGCGGCACGCTCGAGGACATGTGCTGACTAAGACCATCTTACAAAACTGCTTGAATAGAGGCACGCTCGACGACATGCGCTGAATATGACCATCTTACAAAACTGCTTGAATAGCGGCACACTCGAGGACATGTGCTGACTATGACCATCTTACATTTGCTGACTATGACCATCTTCCAAAACTGTTTGAATAGCGCACCCTCGAGGACATGCACCGACTATGTCCATCTTTCAAAACTGCTTAAATAGCAGCACGCTCAAGGACATGTGCTGACTATGACCATCTTAAACAACTGCTTGAATAGCGGCATGCTTGAGGACATGTGCTGACTAAGACCATCTTACAAAACTGCTTGAATAGCGGCACGCTCGAGGACATGCGCTGACTATGCCCATCTTACAAAACTGCTTGAATAGAGGCACGCTCGAGGACATGCGCTGACTATGCCCATCTTCCAAAACTGTTTGAATAGCGCACCCTCGAGGACATGCACCGACTATGTCCATCTTTCAAAACTGCTTAAATAGCAGCACGCTCGAGGACATGCGCTGACTTTGCCCATCTTACAAAACTGCTTGACTAGCGGTACGCTCGAGGACATGTTCTTACTATGCCCATCTTACAAAACTGCTTGAATAGAGGCACGCTCGAGGACATCTGCTGAGTATGCCCATATTACAAAACTGCTTGAATAGAGGCACGCTCGAGGACATGCGCCGCCTATGCCCATCTTACAAAACTGCTTAAACAGCAGCACGCTCGAGGACATGTGCTGACTTTGCCCATCATACAAAACTGCTTGAATAGTGGCACTCCCGCAGACATGTGCTGACTATGACCATCTTACACAACTGCTTGAATAGCGGCATGCTCGAGGACATGTAGTGACTATCACCATCTTACAAAACTGCTTTTATAGAGGCACTCTCGACGACATGCGCGGAATATGACCATCTTACAAAACTGCTTGAATAGCGGCACACTCGAGGACATGTGCTGACTACGACCATCTTACATTTGCTGACTAAGACCATCTTACAAAACTGCTTGAATAATGGCACGCTCGAGGACATGTGCTGACTATTGTGGTAAATAAAAATTCCTTTACCGGGACTGAATTTGATACATAATCATAATAAAATAGCTCAGTAAAATGAGAGGCAGAATCCGTGATATCAGAGTTTCGGAATGGGCTTTATTCCAATAAACGATTATAATCGGATGCTTCGAGTTCCATCACCACGGGGTTCAGGAAGTGAAGTACATACTTTATTGACAAGAAGTAACTTTTATAGTACATACGTTATAATGGAGCAAATACAGTAGGCGTAATAATTGATAAGGAACTTGACGTGGTACCTGCGTAACCGAAAAATGGGTGTTTACAAGGAGTAAAAAGACACATGATTGGTTATGATATCATGCATAGGTGGATCTATAAGATAATACTTGACATAGATGCGCGCGCAGCAGCATGACGTGTAATTGACGTGTAACTAGGGGGTGAAGGGAACTTGACGTTAGCTCTACATGTGGAGACGAAAAGTCTGGGGGTCAGATCAACCTAATCCCAAATCATATCTAACATCCTATGTTTAAAGAACTATGTTATCCATAAAGAAGGACTCTCGGGCAGAATCTATTCTATACTGACTGTGCGTGTGTGTACAAGCGTCTAAGTGTCTACACTGAATGCGAGGGGATGGGAATATTCCATGGTGACAGGGCTATGAATTACTTGCATGAGGGCAGAGAAGCCGGGCCTCTTACTTGGTAACTGGAAGAATGTTTACTTAAGCTACTAGGCAGGAATGCATCGGCTGAGGGGGAAGCAGATAATTCGAAGGTGAAATACAGCTCTTGGCAGAGAATAGGCTGATGTCAAGCTTCGTGGGCCGCGCAGAGAGTGAGACAGAGTTCATGGTCACAGATGCAGGCTCAGACTGGAGCTTTCAGAGGCAGAAGGCAAAAGGAGTTTGATGACAGAATCAGGGCCTACTTGCCTTGGACTGTAAAATGGCATAAGTGAACCATATAAAGCCGGTGGCCTTTCATATTTAGAAATGGAATATCCGACATATTCATGGCGGATCTGACAGAGGACATGTTGACGGTGGACGCACATGTATTTGCGTCTTCATAACTGGAACTGGAGGGAACATACATGTACTTGTGACATGCACATAGAACCGTTGGGGTCCAAGATAGGGGACATAACTGACCAGGAAAATCCACATTTCCACATTCCCTCCTTGTCCCCCTACTTGCCCTTCAAGAGATATCGATCTTCATCAATCCATCGATCTGTTCATATAGCATCATTTGTTCTTCTTTCTTCTTCCGGGATCTTGAATGAAAATCTTGATGTGGAATGCACGATGTGGCACACAGACCACAAATTGCTGGTCCACATTGTAGACATAGACAGCAACTGAATAGTATGAGAAGGCCAATACCTAGGAAGGATAAAACTCTCCATCCCCAGGCTGATACCACATTCCAAAACCAACTGGACCAAGTCCAAGTGCCTGGGTTCTGGTGTATCTGGCTTACAATCTTATGAAGGCGAGTGATGGCTTTATATACAGATGGCGAATTTTCTGGTATGAATACGCAGCAACTTGATCCGATGACCCTACAAGCTCCGCCCCTATCAGCCAGGATGACGTCAAGGACAAGACGATTTTGAAGCACAACAATCCGCATAGCAGACTGCTCTTCTGTTAAATTGCCTAAGGCGGAAATAGTCTCATTCACTACTGCTTCAAGGGTTCTGGTTAATCTACGTATCAGCTTACTATTAGTAACGGTACCTATATAGGGAAAGATGCCTTTATTAAAATCTACATACTTGTCCCATGCCGTCTCAGTGTAATCGACAATGGGGAGATCTCTCCGCTTTCTGTTGTGTACTAAATGAATATTTCTGTAGTAATCAGGAGGAGCTAGAAAAACAGGTGGCAAAAGGAATGCAATGTAGCAGGTACCATCCCAATCTGGAGGTAGACGCATATATGCAGTCTGACCACATATAAAGTAGGAGTGGCGAGAAGCTCTAAATGAAGATTTTCCTTGATCACTGAATTCTACCATAGTAGTGCATTTACTATGGCCCATATGTATGGAACCAACCTTTCTTACACATAATTCACCCTTCGCTGGGAATACTGACATGGTGGGCAAGACTAGTTCAACTTCGGATACGACATTTAGAATCATGAGATTAGGTGTAAAATTACCTAATCCATATACTTCATTTTCTAGATCAGTTCCTGTTCTTTTGGGGCGACCCTCCTTGTCAGGGTAGCAGACCTTGAGTAAGACTAGGTTCAGGTTTCCCCATATCCAATGATCTTGGTAAACTGCTGTGTCTGAGTCTATGGAATTGATTAAACTAAACCATGCTCCACAGGAGCCATTATGTGTGAATGGATGTGGAAAGAAAGGCAGGACTCCTTCATAATTCTGATAGGGAGGGAGTCGGCCACACACCCAACAATTGGTGGCATTACTAGTCTGATGGGAATGATGTAACATACTAATGAATGTGTTATTGCGCAGCGCAAGTCTATAAGATAATTCATGCGGAGGTAAGTCACTAAAAGAATGTTCAGTAGTAACATTATAAGCATGTCTAGAAATAGGGTAATATATGTGCAACAACATACTTGTAATAATTATTAAAAGACTCAATAAAAACAAAATTAATAATGTCACTATGCAGTGGCTACGCAGTGATTTACAATACGCCTGTCGTTTCAACATTTTCCGGGTATTTTCTCTACTCAGGTCCAAGGGATACATGTCAGAGACAATTCAACCGCTTCACCTTGGAGAGGACTTAAACAATCAAATTGCTCGACTGTTTGGGCCTAAGCTTTAGTTTATAGTTCTTAGAGTCATTTTGTTCAACAAAAGGAAGTTCTGAATCAGTCTGTGAGGGAGTGCAGGGCACAATGTCTATATCCGAGGGTAGTCCATGAAATTTTTTGACGTGGCTTGAATGAATCCAGCCCTTACGGCCCTCGATCTTCACGGCTGTCCTCGTGGTCAACAGGACCAACTTGGGTGCTTTCCACCTGGGCTCCAGCTGGGTCTTTCGGTCGAAATTCCTCACAAAGACAAGATTACCCGGAACAACGTCATGGGGTTTCACCTCAGTGTTGTCGGGAAAGGCTGCAGCTACCTGTGAACGAGAAGATTGTAGTGCAGACATCAAGGAAGCCAAGTAATCTGTCAGCATATTACAGTCAATATCAGTTATTTTGCGTGGTATGGGCGTCCCCCACATATTCGGTGGTCTACCGAAGATCACCTCATACGGGGATAGCCCTGTTCGAGAGTGTGCTACCATTCTCATGTAAAAGAGTGCAACTGGTAACGCTACTACCCAGTCGACACCTTTCTCTCTGCATATTTTGGACATTCTAATTTTCAGTATCTGGTTATGTCTTTCTACGAGACCTGCTGCCTCGGGATGTCGGACACAGTGGAATTTCCACTGATATCCTAACAGAAGTGAAACGTGTTTCATTAATTCGGATGAGAACGGCTGGCCGTTATCTGAGTAAACAGCACGTGGTAAACCGTATCGTGGGAAGAATTCTCGAACCAACTGTTTGGCAGTAGTCGGGGCAGTGTAATCTGAAACCGGGTATGCCTCCGTCCAACGGGACAGAGCGCAGACAACTACAAGAACATATTTGAATCCTCGACATCGTTCCATCTGGATATAGTCCATCTGGAGTACTTCAAAAGGATGGTTAGGAGTATGAAATCCACCCTGTTCTACGGGAACGCTTTTTCCTGGGTTAAACTGACAACAGATCATACAGGTACGGACCTTTTGTTTTGCTGCTGCTCGTAAATGTTTATTGAACCAAATGTGTTGAATGCTGTCTAGCATAGCTTTTTCTCCTAGATGCGCTGGACTATGTATAGTGTTTATTATAACTTGGACCATTGAGTCAGGAAGGAACCATACAGACTTTTCCTTCATCATCCATCCTTGGTCCGTTTGGATCCCCCCTAATTCAGTCCATTTCTTTATTTCATCTGGTGTAGCATGTGTCTGTATGTCAATTACGTCAAGAGTAGGATCTTTAACTGTCATGCAATGTGTCGGGACTATTGTCTTTGTCACGTCGGGGATTTGAGTTTGAGCAGTCTGTTTAGCTGTTCTGTCGGCTAGATCATTGCCTTGAGAAATGATATCAGTAACCTTCGTATGAGCCTTACATTTCATGATTGATATTGCAGTGGGTAAATGTATTGCATCTAATAAGGCATGAATGAGGGGTCCGTGCTGAATGTGGGCACCGTGGGAAGTTAAATAACCTCTCTCTCGCCACAGCACGCCGAAGTCGTGTACAACTCCGAATGCATAACGTGAGTCAGTGTATATGTTGACTTTTTTATTCGTGGCTTGAATACAGGCTTGTATCAGAGCGATGAGCTCTGCTGCTTGAGCTGACAAAATATTTATACGATTAGTTTCAATGACTTCAGTATCTGTTGTGACTGCGTAAGCGGCCACTAACTCTCCTGTACTTGTTCTCATGCACGAACCGTCTACATACAATGTCAGGTCTGGGTCTGATAATGGGACATCGGTTAAGTCTTGTCTGGGTTTCGTTGTTATCGTAATAACTTCAATACAGTCATGGGCTAGTGGGTCTGTTCCTATTACAGGTAGAAGTGTGGCAGGATTCAATGTGTTACAGCGTCTGATTTCTATATGTGGCTGAAACAATGTAAGCTCATATCCTGTAAGTCTGGCTATGGTCAAGTGTTGTGTTTGCGTTCTATTCACAAGAACCTCTACTGCGTGTGGTACTTGAACTGTCAATGGATGTCCTAACACTATGGCATCGCTTTGTCTGATTGCTAAAGCTGTTGCTGCTACTGATTTTAGGCACGCAGGCAGAGCCTGAGCTACGGGATCTAATGTACTAGAAAAATAAGCACATGGTTTGTGTGCTCCTGCTTGTTCCTGTGTGAGTACTGACAAGGCAGCACCTTCGCGTTCTGTAACAAAGAGTGTAAACTGTTTTCTGTAACATGGCGTTGCTAAAACGGGTGCTTGACATAGAGCTTTCTTTAAGCTTTCAAAAGCTTGTGTGTGTTCCTGAGTCCAAGGGAGAACAGTCGATGTGGCTGCCTCCTGTGTTGTCAACTGAATGAGTGGTTTTGCTAGAAATGCATACTGAGGGATCCACTGTCTACAATATGAAGTGAGGCCTATGAAAGCCCGCACCTCCTTCTGTGTCTTGGGTATTGACATGTTAGCAATTAACTGAATGCGGTCGGGTGTAAGCTGCCTTCCCTCCTTGGACAGCGAGTGACCAAGGTAAACAACTCGCTGGACACAGAATTGCAGCTTAGAAGGGGACACCTTGTGCCCCTTTTCGGCTAGGAATTGTAAAACTGTCAGTGATGCTTTTTCACATTCAGGTTCGCTTCTTGCGGTGATCAGCAGATCATCGACGTATTGAAGCAGAGCGGTGTTAACTGGCATGTGGATACTGTCAAGTTCTCGTTTCAGTGCTTGGCTATAGATGCTGGGGCTTTCTGTAAATCCTTGAGGTGCGCGTGAGAATTTAAAGCTACGCCCATTTAAACTGAATCCGAACAAATATTGACTTTCCGGGTCTATTGGGACGCTGAAAAAGGCATTTTTGAGATCAATTACAGTAAAGAATGTTGCTTCGGAATCAATAGCTGTCAATAATGACGAGATATCTGGGACCACAGGGAATTGTGGCACAATGCATTTGTTTAACTCGCGCAGATCAATAACCAATCGATATACTGGCGGGGCTGTAGGATCTGTTCGTTTAAGAATCGGAATTATCGGTGAATTACATACATTGGAGTCTGTTTCTACAACTACTCCTAGGGCAATTAGCTCGTCAATGATTTGTAGTAAAGCCACTACAGCATCTGGTGGTAACTTGTATTGTCGCATTCGTGGTAGCACCACTCCTGTCATGAGTGTGACTCGATATGGTGTAATATTCATGCAACCAACATCAGTAGGGCCTTGTGCCCATAGATGTGTAGGTAGAGTCTGTAGTCGGGGATCCATGTCTCTAGATACATAGTGACCTTTAAAATCACGTAAAAACAACCTTACTCCTTCCGGAGAACAACATATTATGGCTCCTAGGGCTTTCAACGTTTTTATTCCTAACAAGTTTTCTGGACATGATTTAGTAAGCAATAAATCTGTAGTTCGTGTCAAAGGTCCTATCGTAAGTGGAAGAGGCTGTGATACTTCATTAACAATAGGTTTTCCTGAAAAACCAAGGGAGATATTCTGAGAGCCTGAGAGGGGTGCCCCTGGGACTTCACTACGTTTTATAGTTGTTCGACTTGCCCCTGTATCGAGTAAGAATTTTCTATCTTGACCTAATAATTCACTATGTACATAAGGTCCTTCTTGATCTACAGGAATCTCGATAAGGGGTAAGTCAACTTCCCTCTCTAGGCTAGTTCATGCGTAACGCTGATACTCAGGATATTCATACTGTGCAGTCTGATACATTTGTCGTGTTGTGGTCTGTGTGGCAGCAGCAGGCAACGGTGGTGCAGCTGGCACAAACTGTATTGGCTGTTGTGCGGCTGGCATGGCCTGGGCATGTTGCATAGCTCCTTGTTCATTCTGATCCTGTCTGAGTGGCCGTGGTCTTTCTTGTGTTTTACCTATGGCGATATTATGTTTTAGCACTGGACAATCGTGTACGTAATGACCTGGCTTTTTACAATAATTGCATGTCCCTTTTACCGGTCCTGCTGAATCGGAATGTGTCATACCCTTTTTATGTCCTTCAGCTGGTACTGTCTGGGCAACTAGCATTTTCATTTTTGTGTCTTTCATGCGTCTGTGTTCATGTTCCTGTTCCTCTTTAATTCTATTGTGGTGGTACTGTAACATTTGTAACATTTGTGTTGGAGTGTTACCTTGCCAGGTACTCTCGAATTTTAATACTCTATTCTTTACCGGGGACAGAGCATTTTCTACTAATTTTGTTACGAACAGATGCGGGTATGATTCGCTACTTGCTTTTATGCCACTATTTATACCAAAACATTTTTCAAATCGGGCATAGTAATCACTAGTGTCTTCATCTTGCTTCTGTTTACAGGCTGAAATTGTACCCCAATCTTCCTTTTTCGTAGTTAATAAACGTGGCAGTACCTGTACTAGCAAACCTGGTAGTGCTTTAGTTTTATCCCCGAGTCCTGCTCCTGCAGTTCGGGCCTTTTCTTCCGCTTCTAACACTGACCATTCTATCTTTTGGTCTCCTACCTCCCACTCTTTTTCCTTGAGTTTCTCATAAATGCCAGCAGGCATCAACACCTTTAATATCGTCATAATGTCGGGATAGGTATACTCTCCCATGAGTAACATGTCTTTAATTTCTCGGTGAAAACCCGCTGGGTCTTTGTCATGACTAGGTACCACTTTCTTCATTTCTAACAGTTCTATTTTTGATATGGGCGTGTATACAAATACGCGCCTAAACTCGTCGCCCTCGCCTTTTATTGGGTGTACTTCTCGTAAGGGATTCTGTCTATCCATGTGATACGTTGTTCTTTCCTTGCTGGGCAATGAGGTATGCTCTGAGCATATAAAAAGAATATACTGTTTTCTTGACATTAGAATTTCTTTAATTAATTCAGTACCTGGACCCCTCCATTTATTTGTAAGCAATTCAGTCAATATGTCAGGTAACGGACCAGGGTCCGAATGCTGACTCCGATATAGTATAATGAGTTGTTGAATCATATAAATCCCAGCCAACCTCTGTTCATCTGGGGTGAGATTCAAAAATGTGCGTACTACTGTAGCATCACTATATTTTCCGGGACTGTCCACCCAGTGGACAGCTGCCCTGGCTAAATCTTGTTCATCCATAGAATCGAGAAAATGATAACCCCTTCGTTCTCGGAGTAGTTTGTCAGCAGTTTGGAACGAATGCTCGTTAGACCTTATATTAATTATAGGTATTTGGAAATTCCTGTTATTATCTGGACATATCGGACGTATTGAGTCAATATGACATCTAATCTGATCCCTATGACAAGATCTTCCTCTACCTACATAGGCTATGGTGTCCAACTGTCCTGCGGGTGGTCCTGACCCTTCTTCCTCGCTTTGTTCGAACTCGTCGGTCTGTAATCTCTCTTCGTGTATCCGTTCTATTTCTTTACGGATCTTTCGGCACATGGCTATTATACAATTTTGCTTATCGTGTCTTCCTTCTGATATATTCTGGCTCCATTTTGTAAGAATATGCATTGCATCCGGGTCTACCCCCGGTCGGTCTTGATTTCTGATCACACAGTTTATGAGGAAACGTAGCAGTTCCCCCTGTATCTCTACTTTCTGGAATTCCATAGCTCTGTTAATACATTCTGGATCTCGCCCTGTTTGAACAAAATGATATATTTTATCTAGATGCGCAGTCATTCCTGGTAACCTCGCTAAATACCCTGCGGCTCGTCTGATACGTAATGATGCCAGGACCATTTCGTCCTCTTTACCGACCACCGGGTCATATCTACAATCTATAAGAAGTTCCTTAAGCGCACGTTCACTTACGAATTTGGGCGTACGTGAATGCGCTGACTCTTGAAAAACAAGTTTATTTATTCTAGGTGGCGTAAAAGTATTGCTAGCACCTCCCGTGGCCCCATCTGGGGCGTCGGGTGTGAAAGGATTCGTCGAACGTGACACAGCAACTATAGGTGTGGACACCACTGTAGAATCGACTGTGGAGACAGATGCGGAAACAGATGTGCTTGCCGAAGCTAGTGTCGGGACTTGCTGTTGCACAGGGACAGATACCTGATCCTGACGTTGAACCCCCCCGCCAGACGGTCTATGTGGTGCGGGGTTAGCATACTCGGGAGCTGCGTCATCTAGGTATGAGGAAAGAAAAACATCTTCGGCGGTTCTGGGATGTCCCTTAGGATGTACCTTAATTGGAAATAATGGGGGTGGCAAGTCTTTCGGTATCTCTGGAGTAGCCTTAGGTAATCCTTCGGCTAGAAGAGGATACATACCATTCATAAGGGCATTTCTTTGTCTATCTACTTGTTCCGATTTCACTCGGATACCTTCCTCAATTAATAGATTTTCTTGAACTTTATTTGAACTTTCTTTACTCTTCTCTTCCTGTCTACGTGCTTTTTCTGTTCGTCTATGTGATTCTTTACGCCATAATTCAACGGCGTCTTTCTGTGACTGTCTGACTTTTCTTTTCCATAATTCTTCCTCGACTTTCATGATGCACTCTGCATCCCAGGTTCCCGCTGTGGGCCACCTCTGACTTTCCGGCAATCCCTTGGTATAATCTACCCATAAATCAAGAAATAATATAGCGTCTAAGCCATGTTTGTGATACATAAAGTGCCCTGGAGTATCCCTAGGAGGAATAGGGACGGCTTCTTCGAGAACCCCTTTTCTGGTAGTGATCTGTCTTAATTTCGAAAAGAGCGGCATATTGACAACTGACCGTATACTTGATTTTGACCTGATACTTGAATTTGAACAGACTTAATACAATAAACACGATAATGAACAGTCATTCATACCACGATATACAGAACATACTTAAACATTTTAAACATTTAACATTAAACCTTTAACTGAAACAACACTGATGATCGTCTGCATAACTAAATCACCATGCTTAATTCTTGACACTTACTAGATACTTCGGAATACTTGATATACTGCTAAACAGTACAGATACACTGCTAAAACAGTGCAGACCGGATTTGTGTACCCAAACCCGTCTTGACCGGCACAACCTATGTGCACGTCAGAAATGCCTCCCCAGCAATGGTACTCACCGGGTAGCTTCGGAAACGGAAGGCCTCAGTAACTTGAACTTGAACCGGACTGGACTCGACTCGACTCGACTCGTCGGACACTGGGCTTGACTTCGGACTGGTGGGTCTCTGTATACCTCGGATCTTGCTCTCTCAGCTAGGCTCTGGTCGGGATACTTCGCACTTCTCACCGCCTCGTCTGGGTGTTGATCGCAGTCTCAGTCGCCCCCGCTTGACCGGAGGGAGATACAGGAAATCCTGCTGGTACGCGTTATTGTCCGTCCAGCTGTGGCAGGAGACCGGGCCTACAACTCACCGCCGGCGCGTGAGATGAGAAAGTGTCCCTGTTCGGGCGCCATCATGTGGTAAATAAAAATTCCTTTACCGGGACTGAATTTGATACATAATCATAATAAAATAGCTCAGTAAAATGAGAGGCAGAATCCGTGATATCAGAGTTTCGGAATGGGCTTTATTCCAATAAACGATTATAATCGGATGCTTCGAGTTCCATCACCACGGGGTTCAGGAAGTGAAGTACATACTTTATTGACAAGAAGTAACTTTTATAGTACATACGTTATAATGGAGCAAATACAGTAGGCGTAATAATTGATAAGGAACTTGACGTGGTACCTGCGTAACCGAAAAATGGGTGTTTACAAGGAGTAAAAAGACACATGATTGGTTATGATATCATGCATAGGTGGATCTATAAGATAATACTTGACATAGATGCGCGCGCAGCAGCATGACGTGTAATTGACGTGTAACTAGGGGGTGAAGGGAACTTGACGTTAGCTCTACATGTGGAGACGAAAAGTCTGGGGGTCAGATCAACCTAATCCCAAATCATATCTAACATCCTATGTTTAAAGAACTATGTTATCCATAAAGAAGGACTCTCGGGCAGAATCTATTCTATACTGACTGTGCGTGTGTGTACAAGCGTCTAAGTGTCTACACTGAATGCGAGGGGATGGGAATATTCCATGGTGACAGGGCTATGAATTACTTGCATGAGGGCAGAGAAGCCGGGCCTCTTACTTGGTAACTGGAAGAATGTTTACTTAAGCTACTAGGCAGGAATGCATCGGCTGAGGGGGAAGCAGATAATTCGAAGGTGAAATACAGCTCTTGGCAGAGAATAGGCTGATGTCAAGCTTCGTGGGCCGCGCAGAGAATGAGACAGAGTTCATGGTCACAGATGCAGGCTCAGACTGGAGCTTTCAGAGGCAGAAGGCAAAAGGAGTTTGATGACAGAATCAGGGCCTACTTGCCTTGGACTGTAAAATGGCATAAGTGAACCATATAAAGCCGGTGGCCTTTCATATTTAGAAATGGAATATCCGACATATTCATGGCGGATCTGACAGAGGACATGTTGACGGTGGACGCACATGTATTTGCGTCTTCATAACTGGAACTGGAGGGAACATACATGTACTTGTGACATGCACATAGAACCGTTGGGGTCCAAGATAGGGGACATAACTGACCAGGAAAATCCACATTTCCACACTATGACCATCTTACAAAACTGCTTGAATAGCGGCACGCTCGAGGACATGGGCTGACTATGCCCACCTTACAAAACAGGTTGATTAGAGGCACGCTCGAGGGCATGTGCTGACTATGACAATGTTAAAAAACTGCTTGAATAGCGGCACTCTCGAGGACATGTGCTGACTATGCTTATCTTACAAAACTGCTTGTATAGCGGCATGCTCGAGGACATGTGCTGACTATGACCATCTTACATGTGCTGACTATGACCATCTTACACAACTGCTTGAATAGCCGCTCGCTCGAGGACATGTGCTGACTAAGGCCATCTTACAAAACTTCTTGAATAGTGGCACTCTCGAGGACATGGGCTGACTATGCCCCTCTTACAAAACTGCTTGAATACAGGCACGCTCGAGGACATGCAATGACTATGCCCATCTTCCAAAACTGCTTGAATAGCGCACCCTCGAGGACATGCGCTGACTATGCCCATCTTACAAAACTGTTAAATAGCAGCACGCTTGAGGACATGCACTGACCTTGCCCATCTTACAAAACTGCTTGACTAGCAGCACACTCGAGAACATGTTCTGACTATGCCCATCTTACAAAACTGCTTGAATAGAGGCACGCTCGAGGACATGTGCTGAGTATGCCCATCCTACAAAACTGCTTTAATAGAGGCATGCTCGAGGACATGTGCTGACTATGACCATCTTACAAAACTGCTTGAATAGCGGCACACTCGAGGACATGTGCTCACTATGACCAACTTACAAAACTGCTTGAATAGAGGCATGCTCGAGGACATGTGCTGACTATGCCCATCTTACAAAACTGATTGAATAGCAGCACACTCCAGGACATATGTTGACTATGACCATACTACATGTGCTGACTATGACCATCTTACAAAACTGCTTGAAAAGCGGCATGCTCTAGGACATCTGCTGACTATGACCATCTTACAACACTGCTTGAATAACGGTACGCTCGAGGACATGTGCTGACTATGACCATCTCACAAAACTAACTGCTTTTATAGAAGCACACTAGATGACATGTGCTGACTATGACCATCTTACACAACTGCTTGAATAGTGGCATGCTCGAGGACTTGTGCTGACAATGACCATCTTACATGTGCTGACTATGACCATCTTACAAAAGTGCTTTTATAGAGGCACGCTCGAGGACAAGTGATGACTCTGACCATTTTACAAAACTGCTTGAATAGTGGCACTCTCGAGGACATGTGCTGACTATGACCGTCTTACAAAACTGCTTGAATAGTGGCATGCTCGAGGACTTGTGCTGACAATGGCCATCTTACATGTGCTGACTATGACGATCTTACAAAAGTGCTTTTATAGAGGCACGCTCGAGGACAAGTGATCACTATGACCATTTTACAAAACTGCTTGAATAGTGGCACTCTCGAGGACATGTGCTGACTATGACCATCTTACATGTGCTGACTATGACCATCTAACAAAACTGCTTGAATAGCGGCATGCTCGTGGACATGTGCTGATTATGACCATCTTCCAAAACTGCTTGAATAGCGGCACGCTCGAGGACTTGTGCTGACTATGACCATCTTACAAAACTGCTTGAATAGCGGCACACTCATGGATATGTGCTGACTATGACCATTTTACAGGTGCTGACTATGACCATCTTACACAACTGCTTGAATAGCGGCGCGCTCGAGGACATGTGCTGAGTATGACCATCTTACAAAATTGCTTGAATAGAGGCACGCTCGACGACATGTGCTGACTATGACCATTTTACAAAACTGCTTGAATAGAGGCACGCTCGACGACATGTGCTGACTATGACCATCTTACAAAACTGCTTGAATAGTGGCATGCTCGAGGACTTGTGCTGACAATGACCATCTTACATGTGCTGACTATGACCATCTTACAAAAGTGCTTTTATAGAGGCACGCTCGAGGACAAGTTATGACTATGACCATTTTACAAAACTGCTTGAATAGTGGCAGTCTCGAGGACATGCGCTGACTATGCCCATCTTCCAAAGCTGCTTGAATAGCGCACACTCGAGGACATGCACCGACTATGTCCATCTTACAAAACTGCTTAAATAGCAGCACGCTCGAGAACATGCGCTGACTTTGCCCATCTTACAAAACTGCTTGACTAGCGGTACGCTCGAGGACATGTTCTTACTATGCCCATCTTACAACTCTGCTTGAATAGAGGCACGCTTGAGGACATGTGCTGAGTATGCCCATATTACAAAACTGTTTGAATAGAGGCACGCTCGAGGACATGCGCCGCCTATGCACATCTTACAAAACTGCTTAAATAGCAGCACGCTCGAGGACATGCGCTGACTTTGCCCATCATACAAAACTGCTTTTATAGAGGCACGCTCGACGACATGCGCTGAATATGACTATCTTACAAAACTGCTTGAATAGCGGCACACTCGAGGACATGTGCTGACTATGACCATCTTACATTTGCTGACTATGACCATCTTACAAAACTGCTTGAATAATGGCACGCTCGAGGACATGTGCTGACTATGACCATCTTACAAAACTGCTTGAATAGCAGCACGCTCGAGGACATGAGCTGACTATGCCCACCTTACAAACCAGGTTGATTAGAGGCACGCTCGAGGGCATGTGCTGACTATGACCATGTTACAAAACTGCTTGAATAGCGGCACTCTCGAGGACATGTGCTGACTATGCTTATCTTACAAAATTGCTTGTATAGCGGCACACTCGAGGACATGTGCTGACTATGACCATCTTACACAACTGCTTGAATAGCAGCACGCTCGAGGACATGAGCTGACTAAGGCCATCTTACAAAACTGCTTGAATAGCGGCACGCTCAAGGACATGGGCTGACTATGCCCCTCTTACAAAACTGCTTGAATAGAGGCACGCTCGAGGACATGCAATGACTATGCCCATCTTCCAAAACTGCTTGAATAGCGCACCCACGAGGACATGCGCCGACTATGCCCATCTTACAAAACTGCTTGAATAGCGGCGCGCTCGAGGACATGTGCTGAGTATGACCATCTTACAAAATTGCTTGAATAGAGGCACGCTCGACGACATGTGCTGACTATGACCATCTTACAAAACTGCTTGAATAGCGGCACACTCGAGGACATGGGCTGACTATGCCCACCTTACAAAACAGGTTGATTAGAGGCACGCTCGAGGGCATGTGCTGACTATGACAATGTTAAAAAACTGCTTGAATAGCGGCACTCTCGAGGACATGTGCTGACTATGCTTATCTTACAAAACTGCTTGTATAGCGGCATGCTCGAGGACATGTGCTGACTATGACCATCTTACATGTGCTGACTATGACCATCTTACACAACTGCTTGAATAGCCGCTCGCTCGAGGACATGTGCTGACTAAGGCCATCTTACAAAACTTCTTGAATAGTGGCACTCTCGAGGACATGGGCTGACTATGCCCCTCTTACAAAACTGCTTGAATACAGGCACGCTCGAGGACATGCAATGACTATGCCCATCTTCCAAAACTGCTTGAATAGCGCACCCTCGAGGACATGCGCTGACTATGCCCATCTTACAAAACTGTTAAATAGCAGCACGCTTGAGGACATGCACTGACCTTGCCCATCTTACAAAACTGCTTGACTAGCAGCACACTCGAGAACATGTTCTGACTATGCCCATCTTACAAAACTGCTTGAATAGAGGCACGCTCGAGGACATGTGCTGAGTATGCCCATCCTACAAAACTGCTTTAATAGAGGCATGCTCGAGGACATGTGCTGACTATGACCATCTTACAAAACTGCTTGAATAGCGGCACACTCGAGGACATGTGCTCACTATGACCAACTTACAAAACTGCTTGAATAGAGGCATGCTCGAGGACATGTGCTGACTATGCCCATCTTACAAAACTGATTGAATAGCAGCACACTCCAGGACATATGTTGACTATGACCATACTACATGTGCTGACTATGACCATCTTACAAAACTGCTTGAAAAGCGGCATGCTCTAGGACATCTGCTGACTATGACCATCTTACAACACTGCTTGAATAACGGTACGCTCGAGGACATGTGCTGACTATGACCATCTCACAAAACTAACTGCTTTTATAGAAGCACACTAGATGACATGTGCTGACTATGACCATCTTACACAACTGCTTGAATAGTGGCATGCTCGAGGACTTGTGCTGACAATGACCATCTTACATGTGCTGACTATGACCATCTTACAAAAGTGCTTTTATAGAGGCACGCTCGAGGACAAGTGATGACTCTGACCATTTTACAAAACTGCTTGAATAGTGGCACTCTCGAGGACATGTGCTGACTATGACCGTCTTACAAAACTGCTTGAATAGTGGCATGCTCGAGGACTTGTGCTGACAATGGCCATCTTACATGTGCTGACTATGACGATCTTACAAAAGTGCTTTTATAGAGGCACGCTCGAGGACAAGTGATCACTATGACCATTTTACAAAACTGCTTGAATAGTGGCACTCTCGAGGACATGTGCTGACTATGACCATCTTACATGTGCTGACTATGACCATCTAACAAAACTGCTTGAATAGCGGCATGCTCGTGGACATGTGCTGATTATGACCATCTTCCAAAACTGCTTGAATAGCGGCACGCTCGAGGACTTGTGCTGACTATGACCATCTTACAAAACTGCTTGAATAGCGGCACACTCATGGATATGTGCTGACTATGACCATTTTACAGGTGCTGACTATGACCATCTTACACAACTGCTTGAATAGCGGCGCGCTCGAGGACATGTGCTGAGTATGACCATCTTACAAAATTGCTTGAATAGAGGCACGCTCGACGACATGTGCTGACTATGACCATTTTACAAAACTGCTTGAATAGAGGCACGCTCGACGACATGTGCTGACTATGACCATCTTACAAAACTGCTTGAATAGTGGCATGCTCGAGGACTTGTGCTGACAATGACCATCTTACATGTGCTGACTATGACCATCTTACAAAAGTGCTTTTATAGAGGCACGCTCGAGGACAAGTTATGACTATGACCATTTTACAAAACTGCTTGAATAGTGGCAGTCTCGAGGACATGCGCTGACTATGCCCATCTTCCAAAGCTGCTTGAATAGCGCACACTCGAGGACATGCACCGACTATGTCCATCTTACAAAACTGCTTAAATAGCAGCACGCTCGAGAACATGCGCTGACTTTGCCCATCTTACAAAACTGCTTGACTAGCGGTACGCTCGAGGACATGTTCTTACTATGCCCATCTTACAACTCTGCTTGAATAGAGGCACGCTTGAGGACATGTGCTGAGTATGCCCATATTACAAAACTGTTTGAATAGAGGCACGCTCGAGGACATGCGCCGCCTATGCACATCTTACAAAACTGCTTAAATAGCAGCACGCTCGAGGACATGCGCTGACTTTGCCCATCATACAAAACTGCTTTTATAGAGGCACGCTCGACGACATGCGCTGAATATGACTATCTTACAAAACTGCTTGAATAGCGGCACACTCGAGGACATGTGCTGACTATGACCATCTTACATTTGCTGACTATGACCATCTTACAAAACTGCTTGAATAATGGCACGCTCGAGGACATGTGCTGACTATGACCATCTTACAAAACTGCTTGAATAGCAGCACGCTCGAGGACATGAGCTGACTATGCCCACCTTACAAACCAGGTTGATTAGAGGCACGCTCGAGGGCATGTGCTGACTATGACCATGTTACAAAACTGCTTGAATAGCGGCACTCTCGAGGACATGTGCTGACTATGCTTATCTTACAAAATTGCTTGTATAGCGGCACACTCGAGGACATGTGCTGACTATGACCATCTTACACAACTGCTTGAATAGCAGCACGCTCGAGGACATGAGCTGACTAAGGCCATCTTACAAAACTGCTTGAATAGCGGCACGCTCAAGGACATGGGCTGACTATGCCCCTCTTACAAAACTGCTTGAATAGAGGCACGCTCGAGGACATGCAATGACTATGCCCATCTTCCAAAACTGCTTGAATAGCGCACCCACGAGGACATGCGCCGACTATGCCCATCTTACAAAACTGCTTGAATAGCGGCGCGCTCGAGGACATGTGCTGAGTATGACCATCTTACAAAATTGCTTGAATAGAGGCACGCTCGACGACATGTGCTGACTATGACCATCTTACAAAACTGCTTGAATAGCGGCACACTCGAGGACATGTGCTGACTACGACCATCTTACATTTGCTGACTATGACCATCTTACACAACTGCTTGAATAGCGGCACGCTCGAGGACATGTGCTGATTAAGACCATCTTACAAAACTGCTTGAATAGCGGCACGCTCGAGGACATGCGCTGACTATGCCCATCTTACAAAACTGCTTGAATAGAGGCACGCTCGAGGACATGCGCTGACTATGCCCATCTTCCAAAACTGTTTGAATAGCGCACCCTCAAGGACATGCACCGACTATGTCCATCTTTCAAAACTGCTTAAATAGCAGCACGCTCGAGGACATGCGTTGACTTTGCCCATCTTACAAAACTGCTTGACTAGCGGTACGCTCGAGGACATGTTCTTACTATGCCCATCTTACAAAACTGCTTGAATAGAGGCACGCTCGAGGACATGTGCTGAGTATGCCCATATTACAAAACTGCTTGAATAGAGGCACGCTCTAGGACATGCGCCGCCTATGCCCATCTTACAAAACTGCTTAAACAGCAGCACGCTCAAGGACATGTGCTGACTTTGCCCATCATCCAAAACTGCTTGAATAGTGGCACTCCCGCAGACATGTGCTGACTATGACCATCTTACAAAACTGCTTGAATAGCGGCACACTCAAGGACATGTGCTGACTATGACCATCTTACACAGCTGCTTGAATAGCGGCACACTTGAGGACTTGTGCTGACTAAGACCATCTTACAAAACTGCTTGAATAGCGGCACGCTCGAGGACATGCGCTGACTATGCCCATCTTACAAAACTGCTTGAATAGAGGCACGCTCGAGGACATGCGCTGACTATGCCCATCTTACAAAACTGCTTGAATAGAGGCATGCTCGAGGACATGCGCTGACTATGCCCATCTTCCAAAACTGTTTGAATAGCGCACCCTCAAGGACATGCACCGACTATGTCCATCTTTCAAAACTGCTTAAATAGCAGCACGCTCGAGGACATGCGTTGACTTTGCCCATCTTACAAAACTGCTTGACTAGCGGTACGCTCGAGGACATGTTCTTACTATGCCCATCTTACAAAACTGCTTGAATAGAGGCACGCTCGAGGACATGTGCTGAGTATGCCCATATTACAAAACTGCTTGAATAGAGGCACGCTCGAGGACATGCGCCGCCTATGCCCATCTTACAAAACTGCTTAAACAGCAGCACGCTCAAGGACATGTGCTGACTTTGCCCATCATCCAAAACTGCTTGAATAGTGGCACTCCCGCAGACATGTGCTGACTATGACCATCTTACAAAACTGCTTGAATAGCGGCATACTCAAGGACATGTGCTGACTATGACCATCTTACACAGCTGCTTGAATAGCGGCACACTTGAGGACTTGTGCTGACTAAGACCATCTTACAAAACTGCTTGAATAGCGGCACGCTCGAGGACATGCGCTGACTATGCCCATCTTACAAAACTGCTTGAATAGAGGCACGCTCGAGGACATGCGCTGACTATGCCCATCTTCCAAAATTGTTTGAATAGCGCACCCTCGAGGACATGCACCGACTATGTCCATCTTTCAAAACTGCTTAAATAGCAGCACGCTCGAGGACATGCGCTGACTTTGCCCATCTTACAAAACTGCTTGACTAGCGGTACGCTCGAGGACATGTTCTTACTATGCCCATCTTACAAAACTGCTTGAATAGAGGCACGCTCGAGGACATTTGCTGAGTATGCCCATATTACAAAACTGCTTGAATAGAGGCACGCTCGAGGACATGCGCCGCCTATGCCCATCTTACAAAACTGCTGAAACAGCAGCACGCTCGAGGACATGTGCTGACTTTGCCCATCATACAAAACTGCTTGAATAGTGGCACTCCCGCAGACATGTGCTGACTATGACCATCTTACAAAACTGCTTGAATAGTGGCACACTCAAGGACATGTGCTGACTATGACCATCTTACATGTGCCGACTATGACCATCTTACACAACTGCTTGAATAGCGGCATGCTCGAGGACATGTAGTGACTATGACCATCTTACAAAACTGCTTTTATAGAGGCACGCTCGACGACATGCGCTGAATATGACCATCTTACAAAACTGCTTGGATAGCGGCACACTCGAGGACATGTGCTGACTACGACCATCTTACATTTGCTGACTATGACCATCTTACAAAACTGCTTGAATAGCGGCACACTCAAGAACATGTGCTGACTATGACCATCTTACATGTGCCGACTATGACCATTTTACACAACTGCTTGAATAGCGGCATGCTCGAGGACATGTAGTGACTATGACCATCTTACAAAACTGCTTTTATAGAGGCACGCTCGACGACATGCGCTGAATATGACCATCTTACAAAACTGCTTGAATAGCGGCACACTCGAGGACATGTGCTGACTATGACCATCTTACATTTGCTGACTATGACCATCTTACAAAACTGCTTGAATAATGGCACGCTCGAGGACATGTGCTGACTATGACCATCTTACAAAACTGCTTGAATAGCAGCACGCTCGAGGACATGAGCTGACTATGCCCACCTTACAAACCAGGTTGATTAGAGGCACGCTTGAGGGCATGTGCTGACTATGACTATGTTACAAAACTGCTTGAATAGCGGCACTCTCGAAGACATGTGCTGATTATGCTTATCTTACAAAATTGCTTGTATAGCGGCACACTCGAGGACATGTGCTGACTATGACCATCTTACATGTGCTGACTATGACCATCTTACACAACTGCTTGAATAGCAGCACGCTCGAGGACATGTGCTAACTAAGGCCATCTTACAAAACTGCTTGAATAGCGGCACGCTCGAGGACATGGGCTGACTATGCCCCTCTTACAAAACTGCTTGAATAGAGGCACGCTCGAAGACATGCAATGACTATGCCCATCTTCCAAAACTGCTTGAATAGCGCACCCTCGAGGACATGCGCCGACTATGCCCATCTTACAAAACTGCTTGAATAGCGGCACGCTCGAGGACATGTGCTGAGTATGACCATCTTACAAAATTGCTTGAATAGAGGCACGCTCGACGACATGTGCTGACTATGACCATCTTACAAAACTGCTTGAATAGCGGCACACTCGAGGACATGTGCTGACTACGACCATCTTACATTTGCTGACTATGACCATCTTACACAACTGCTTGAATAGCGGCACGCTCGAGGACATGTGCTGACTAAGACCATCTTACAAAACTGCTTGAATAGAGGCACGCTCGACGACATGCGCTGAATATGACCATCTTACAAAACTGCTTGAATAGCGGCACACTCGAGGACATGTGCTGACTACGACCATCTTACATTTGCTGACTATGACCATCTTCCAAAACTGTTTGAATAGCGCACCCTCGAGGACATGCACCGACTATGTCCATCTTTCAAAACTGCTTAAATAGCAGCACGCTCAAGGACATGTGCTGACTATGACCATCTTAAACAACTGCTTGAATAGCGGCATGCTTGAGGACATGTGCTGACTAAGACCATCTTACAAAACTGCTTGAATAGCGGCACGCTCGAGGACATGCGCTGACTATGCCCATCTTACAAAACTGCTTGAATAGAGGCACGCTCGAGGACATGCGCTGACTATGCCCATCTTCCAAAACTGTTTGAATAGCGCACCCTCGAGGACATGCACCGACTATGTCCATCTTTCAAAACTGCTTAAATAGCAGCACGCTCGAGGACATGCGCTGACTTTGCCCATCTTACAAAACTGCTTGACTAGCGGTACGCTCGAGGACATGTTCTTACTATGCCCATCTTACAAAACTGCTTGAATAGAGGCACGCTCGAGGACATCTGCTGAGTATGCCCATATTACAAAACTGCTTGAATAGAGGCACGCTCGAGGACATGCGCCGCCTATGCCCATCTTACAAAACTGCTTAAACAGCAGCACACTCGAGGACATGTGCTGACTTTGCCCATCATACAAAACTGCTTGAATAGTGGCACTCCCGCAGACATGTGCTGACTATGACCATCTTACACAACTGCTTGAATAGCGGCATGCTCGAGGACATGTAGTGACTATCACCATCTTACAAAACTGCTTTTATAGAGGCACTCTCGACGACATGCGCGGAATATGACCATCTTACAAAACTGCTTGAATAGCGGCACACTCGAGGACATGTGCTGACTACGACCATCTTACATTTGCTGACTAAGACCATCTTACAAAACTGCTTGAATAATGGCACGCTCGAGGACATGTGCTGACTATGACAATGTTAAAAAACTGCTTGAATAGCGGCACTCTCGAGGACATGTGCTGACTATGCTTATCTTACAAAACTGCTTGTATAGCGGCACGCTCGAGGACATGTGCTGACTATGACCATCTTACATGTGCTGACTATGACCATCTTACACAACTGCTTGAATAGCCGCATGCTCGAGGACATGTGCTGACTAAGGCCATCTTACAAAACTTCTTGAATAGTGGCACTCTCGAGGACATGGGCTGACTATGCCCCTCTTACAAAACTGCTTGAATACAGGCACGCTCGAGGACATGCAATGACTATGCCCATCTTCCAAAACTGCTTGAATAGCGCACCCTCGAGGACATGCGCCGACTATGCCCATCTTACAAAACTGTTAAATAGCAGCACGCTCGAGGACATGCACTGACCTTGCCCATCTTACAAAACTGCTTGACTAGCAGCACACTCGAGAACATGTTCTGACTATGCCCATCTTACAAAACTGCTTGAATAGAGGCACGCTCGAGGACATGTGCTGTGTATGCCCATCCTACAAAACTGCTTTAATAGAGGCATGCTCGAGGACATGTGCTGACTATGACCATCTTACAAAACTGCTTGAATAGCGGCACACTCGAGGACATGTGCTCACTATGACCAACTTACAAAACTGCTTGAATAGAGGCATGCTCGAGGACATGTGCTGACTATGCCCATCTTACAAAACTTATTGAATAGCAGCACACTCCAGGACATATGTTGACTATGACCATACTACATGTGCTGACTATGACCATCTTACAAAACTGCTTGAAAAGCGGCATGCTCTAGGACATCTGCTGACTATGACCATCTTACAACACTGCTTGAATAACGGTACGCTCGAGGACATGTGCTGACTATGACCATCTCACAAAACTAACTGCTTTTATAGAAGCACACTAGATGACATGTGCTGACTATGACCATCTTACACAACTGCTTGAATAGTGGCATGCTCGAGGACTTGTGCTGACAATGACCATCTTACATGTGCTGACTATGACCATCTTACAAAAGTGCTTTTATAGAGGCACGCTCGAGGACAAGTGATGACTCTGACCATTTTACAAAACTGCTTGAATAGTGGCACTCTCGAGGACATGTGCTGACTATGACCGTCTTACAAAACTGCTTGAATAGTGGCATGCTCGAGGACTTGTGCTGACAATGGCCATCTTACATGTGCTGACTATGACGATCTTACAAAAGTGCTTTTATAGAGGCACGCTCGAGGACAAGTGATCACTATGACCATTTTACAAAACTGCTTGAATAGTGGCACTCTCGAGGACATGTGCTGACTATGACCATCTTACATGTGCTGACTATGACCATCTAACAAAACTGCTTGAATAGCGGCATGCTCGTGGACATGTGCTGATTATGACCATCTTCCAAAACTGCTTGAATAGCGGCACGCTCGAGGACTTGTGCTGACTATGACCATCTTACAAAACTGCTTGAATAGCGGCACACTCATGGATATGTGCTGACTATGACCATTTTACAGGTGCTGACTATGACCATCTTACACAACTGCTTGAATAGCGGCGCGCTCGAGGACATGTGCTGAGTATGACCATCTTACAAAATTGCTTGAATAGAGGCACGCTCGACGACATGTGCTGACTATGACCATCTTACAAAACTGCTTGAATAGCGGCACACTCGAGGACATGTGTTGACTACGACCATCTTACATTTGCTGACTATGACCATCTTACACAACTGCTTGAATAGCGGCACGCTCGAGGACATGTGCTGACTAAGACCATCTTACAAAACTGCTTGAATAGCGGCATGCTCGTGGACATGTGCTGATTATGACCATCTTCCAAAACTGCTTGAATAGCGGCACGCTCGAGGACTTGTGCTGACTATGACCATCTTACAAAACTGCTTGAATAGCGGCACACTCATGGATATGTGCTGACTATGACCATTTTACAGGTGCTGACTATGACCATCTTACACAACTGCTTGAATAGCGGCGCGCTCGAGGACATGTGCTGAGTATGACCATCTTACAAAATTGCTTGAATAGAGGCACGCTCGACGACATGTGCTGACTATGACCATCTTACAAAACTGCTTGAATAGCGGCACACTCGAGGACATGTGTTGACTACGACCATCTTACATTTGCTGACTATGACCATCTTACACAACTGCTTGAATAGCGGCACGCTCGAGGACATGTGCTGACTAAGACCATCTTACAAAACTGCTTGAATAGCGGCACGCTCAAGGACATGCGCTGACTATGCCCATTTACAAAACTGCTTGAAGAGAGGCACGCTCGAGGACATGCGCTGACTATGCCCATCTTCCAAAACTGCTTGAATAGCGCACCCTCGAGGACATGCACCGACTATGTCCATCTTACAAAACTGCTTAAATAGCAGCACGCTCGAGAACATGCGCTGACTTTGCCCATCTTACAAAACTGCTTGACTAGCGGTACGCTCGAGCACATGTTCTTACTATGCCCATCTTACAAAACTGCTTGAATAGAGGCACGCTTGAGGACATGTGCTGAGTATGCCCATATTACAAAACTGCTTGAATAGAGGCACGTTCGAGGACATGCGCCGCCTACGCACATCTTACAAAACTGCTTAAATAGCAGCACGCTCGAGGACATGCGCTGACTTTGCCCATCATACAAAACTGCTTGAATAGTGGCACTCCCGCAGACATGTGCTGAGAATGACCCTCTTACAAAACTGCTTGAATAGCGGCACACTCAAGGACATGTGCTGAATATGACCATCTTACATGTGCCGACTATGACCATCTTACACAACTGCTTGAATAGCGGAAAGCTCGAGGACATGTAGTGACTATGACCATCTTACAAAACTGCTTTTATAGAGGCACGCTCGACGACATGCGCTGAATATGACCATCTTACAAAACTGATTGAATAGCGGCACACTCGAGGACATGTGCTGACTACGACCATCTTACATTTGCTGACTTTGACCATCTTACAAAACTGCTTGAATAATGGCACGCTCGAGGACATGTGCTGACTATGACCATCTTACAAAACTGCTTGAATAGCAGCACGCTCGAGGACATGAGCTGACTATGCCCACCTAACAAACCAGGTTGATTAGAGGCACGCTCGAGGGCATGTGCTGATTATGACCATGTTACAAAACTGCTTGAATAGCGGCACACTCGAGGACATGTGCTGACTATGACCATCTTACATGTGCTGACTATGACCATCTTACACAACTGCTTGAATAGAGGCACGCTCGAGGACATGGGCTGACTATGCCCCTCTTACAAAACTGCTTGAATAGCAGCACGCTCGAGGACATGTGCTGACTAAGGCCATCTTACAAAACTGCTTGAATAGAGGCACGCTCGAGGACATGGGCTGACTATGCCCCTCTTACAAAACTGCTTGAATAGAGGCACGCTCGAGGACATGCAATGACTATGCCCATCTTCCAAAACTGCTTGAATAGCGCACCCTCGAGGACATGCGCCGACTATGCCCATCTTACAAAACTGCTTGAATAGCGGCGCGCTCGAGGACATGTGCTGA
Source organism: Triturus cristatus (assembly GCF_964204655.1). Taxonomy (NCBI): domain Eukaryota; kingdom Metazoa; phylum Chordata; class Amphibia; order Caudata; family Salamandridae; genus Triturus; species Triturus cristatus. Next base: position 164,938,958 of record NC_140579.1, read on the forward strand.
GTATGACCATCTTACAAAATTGCTTGAATAGAGGCACGCTCGACGACATGTGCTGACTATGACCATCTTACAAAACTGCTTGAATAGCGGCACACTCGAGGACATGTGCTGACTACGACCATCTTACATTTGCTGACTATGACCATCTTACACAACTGCTTGAATAGCGGCACGCTCGAGGACATGTGCCGACTAAGACCATCTTACAAAACTGCTTGAATAGCGGCACGCTCGAGGACATGCGCTGACTATGCCCATCTTCCAAAACTGCTTGAATAGCGCACCCTCAAGGACATGCACCGACTATGCCCATCTTACAAAACTGCTTGAATAGCGGCACACTCAAGGACATGTGCTGACTATGACCATCTTACATGTGCCGACTATGACCATCTTACAAAACTGCTTGAATAGCGGCACACTCGAGGACATGTGCTGACTACGACCATCTTACATTTGTTGACTATGACCATCTTACAAAACTGCTTGAATAATGGCACGCTCGAGGACATGTGTTGACTATGACCATCTTACAAAACTGCTTGAATAGCGGCACGCTCGAGGACATGAGCTGGCTATGCCTACCTTACAAAACAGCTTGATTAGAGGCACGCTCGAGGGCATGTGCTGACTATGACCATGTTCCAAAACTGCTTGAATATCGGCACTCTCGAGGACATGTGCTGACTATGCTTATCTTACAAAACTGCTTGTATAGCGGCACGCTCGAGTACATGTGCTGACTATGACCATCTTACACAACTGCTTGAATAGCGGCACGCTCGAGGACATGTGCTGACTAAGGCCATCTTACAAAACTGCTTCAATAGCGGCACGCTCGACGACATGGGCTGAGCATGCCCCTCTTACACAACTGCTTGAATAGAGGCACGCTCGAGGACATGCAATGACTATGCCCATCTTCCAAAACTGCTTGAATAGCGCACCCTCGAGGACATGTGCCGACTATGCCCATCTTACAAAACTGCTTAAATAGCAGCACGCTCGAGGACATGCGCTGACCTTGCCCATCTTACAAAACTGCTTGACTAGCAGCACACTCGAAGACATGTTCTGACTTTGCCAATCTTACAAAACTGCTTGAATAGAGGCACGCTCGAGGACATGTGCTGAGTATGCCCATCATACAAAACTGCTTGATTAGAGGCATGCTCGAGGACATGTTCTGACTATGACCATCTTACATGTGCTGACTATGACCATCTAACAAAACTGCTTGAATAGCGGCATGCTCGTGGACATGTGCTGATTATGACCATCTTACAAAACTGCTTGAATAGCGTCACGCTCGAGGACATGTGCTGACTATGACCATGTTCCAAAACTGCTTGAATAGCGGCACACTCAAGGACATATGCTGACTATGACCATCTTACATGTGCTGACTATGCCCATCTTACACAACTGCTTGAATAGCGGCGCGCTCGAGGACATGTGCTGACTATGACCATCTTACAAAATTGCTTGAATAGAGGCACGCTCGACGAAATGTGCTGACTATGACCATCTTACAAAACTGCTTGAATAGTGGCATGCTCGAGGACTTGTGCTGACAATGACCATCTTACATGTGCTGACTATGACCATCTTACAAAAGTGCTTTTATAGAGGCACGCTGGAGGACAAGTGATGACTATGACCATTTTACAAAACTGCTTGAATAGTGGCACTCTCGAGGACATGTGCTGAATATGACCGTCTTACAAAACTGCTTGAATAGTGGCATGCTCGAGGACTTGTGCTGACAATGACCATCTTACATGTGCTGACTATGACCATCTTACAAAAGTGCTTTTATAGAGGCAAGCTCGAGGGCAAGTGATGACTATGACCATTTTACAAAACTGCTTGAATAGTGGCACTCTCGAGGACATGTGCTGACTATGACCATCTTACATGTGCTGACTATGACCATCTAACAAAACTGCTTGAATAGCTGCATGCTCGTGGACATGTGCTGATTATGACCATCTTACAAAACTGCTTGAATAGCGGCACGCTCGAGGACTTGTGCTGACTATGACCATCTTACGAAACTGCTTGAATAGCGGCACACTCATGGACATGTGCTGACTATGACCATCTTACAGGTGCTGACTATGACCATCTTACACAACTGCTTGAATAGCGGCGCGCTCGAGGACATGTGCTGAGTATGACCATCTTACAAAATTGCTTGAATAGCGGCACACTCGAGGACATGTGTTGACTACGACCATCTTACATTTTCTGACTATGACCATCTTACACATCTGCTTGAATAGCGGCACGCTCGAGGACATGTGCTGACTAAGACCATCTTACAAAACTGCTTGAATAGCAGCACGCTCGAGGACATGCGCTGACTATGCCCATCTTACAAAACTGCTTGAATAGAGGCACGCTCGACGACATGTGCTGACTATGACCATCTTACAAAACTGCCTGAATAGTGGCATGCTCGAGGACTTGTGCTGACAATGACCATCTTACATGTGCTGACTATGACCATCTTTCAAAAGTGCTTTTATAGAGGCACGCTCGAGGACAAGTTATGACTATGACCATTTTACAAAACTGCTTGAATAGTGGCAGTCTCGAGGACATGCGCTGACTATGCCCATCTTCCAAAGCTGCTTGAATAGCGCACCCTCGAGGACATGCACCGACTATGTCCATCTTACAAAACTGCTTAAATAGCAGCACGCTCGAGAACATGCGCTGACTTTGCCCATCTTACAAAACTGCTTGACTAGCGGTACGCTCGAGGACATGTTCTTACTATGCCCATCTTACAACTCTGCTTGAATAGAGGCACGCTCGAGGACATGTGCTGAGTATGCCCATATTACAAAACTGCTTGAATAGAGGCACGCTCAAGGACATGCGCCGCCTATGCACATCTTACAAAACTGCTTGAATAGCGGCACACTCAAGGACATGTACTGACTATGACCATCTTACATGTGCCGACTATGACCATCTTACACAACTGGTTGAATAGCGGCATGCTCGAGGACATGTAGTGACTATGACCATCTTACAAAACTGCTTTTATAGAGGCACGCTCGACGACATGCGCTGAATATGACTATCTTACAAAACTGCTTGAATAGCGGCACACTCGAGGACATGTGCTGACTATGACCATCTTACATTTGCTGACTATGACCATCTTACAAAACTGCTTGAATAATGGCACGCTCGAGGACATGTGCTGACTATGACCATCTTACAAAACTGCTTGAATAGCAGCACGCTCGAGGACATGAGCTGACTATGCCCACCTTACAAACCAGGTTGATTAGAGGCACGCTCGAGGGCATGTGCTGACTATGACCATGTTACAAAACTGCTTGAATAGCGGCACTCTCGAGGACATGTGCTGACTATGCTTATCTTACAAAATTGCTTGTATAGCGGCACACTCGAGGACATGTGCTGACTATGACCATCTTACACAACTGCTTGAATAGCAGCACGCTCGAGGACATGAGCTGACTAAGGCCATCTTACAAAACTGCTTGAATAGCGGCACGCTCAAGGACATGGGCTGACTATGCCCCTCTTACAAAACTGCTTGAATAGAGGCACGCTCGAGGACATGCAATGACTATGCCCATCTTCCAAAACTGCTTGAATAGCGCACCCTCGAGGACATGCGCCGACTATGCCCATCTTACAAAACTGCTTGAATAGCGGCGCGCTCGAGGACATGTGCTGAGTATGACCATCTTACAAAATTGCTTGAATAGAGGCACGCTCGACGACATGTGCTGACTATGACCATCTTACAAAACTGCTTGAATAGCGGCACACTCGAGGACATGTGCTGACTACGACCATCTTACATTTGCTGACTATGACCATCTTACACAACTGCTTGAATAGCGGCACACTTGAGGACTTGTGCTGACTAAGACCATCTTACAAAACTGCTTGAATAGCGGCACGCTCGAGGACATGCGCTGACTATGCCCATCTTACAAAACTGCTTGAATAGAGGCACGCTCGAGGACATGCGCTGACTATGCCCATCTTCCAAAACTGTTTGAATAGCGCACCCTCGAGGACATGCACCGACTATGTCCATCTTTCAAAACTGCTTAAATAGCAGCACGCTCGAGGACATGCGCTGACTTTGCCCATCTTACAAAACTGCTTGACTAGCGGTACGCTCGAGGACATGTTCTTACTATGCCCATCTTACAAAACTGCTTGAATAGAGGCACGCTCGAGGACATTTGCTGAGTATGCCCATATTACAAAACTGCTTGAATAGAGGCACGCTCGAGGACATGCGCCGCCTATGCCCATCTTACAAAACTGCTTAAACAGCAGCACGCTCGAGGACATGTGCTGACTTTGCCCATCATACAAAACTGCTTGAATAGTGGCACTCCCGCAGACATGTGCTGACTATGACCATCTTACAAAACTGCTTGAATAGTGGCACACTCAAGGACATGTGCTGACTATGACCATCTTACATGTGCCGACTATGACCATCTTACACAACTGCTTGAATAGCGGCATGCTCGAGGACATGTAGTGACTATGACCATCTTACAAAACTGCTTTTATAGAGGCACGCTCGACGACATGCGCTGAATATGACCATCTTACAAAACTGCTTGAATAGCGGCACACTCGAGGACATGTGCTGACTACGACCATCTTACATTTGCTGACTATGACCATCTTACAAAACTGCTTGAATAGCGGCACACTCAAGAACATGTGCTGACTATGACCATCTTACATGTGCCGACTATGACCATCTTACACAACTGCTTGAATAGCGGCATGCTCGAGGACATGTAGTGACTATGACCATCTTCCAAAACTGCTTGAATAGCGCACGCTCGAGGACATGCGCTGACTATGCCCATCTTACAAAACTGCTTAAATAGCAGCACACTCGAGGACATGCACTGACCTTGCCCATCTTACAAAACTGCTTGACTAGCAGCACACTCGAGAACATGTTCTGACTATGCCCATCTTACAAAACTGCTTGAATAGAGGCACGCTCGAGGACATGTGCTGAGTATGCCCATCCTACAAAACTGCTTGAATAGAGGCATGCTCGAGGACATGTGCTGACTATGACCATCTTACAAAACTGCTTGAATAGCGGCAAACTCGAGGACATGTGCTCACTTTGACCAACTTACAAAACTGCTTGAATAGAGGCATGCTCGAGGACATGTGCTGACTATGCCCATCTTACAAAACTGATTGAATAGCAGCACACTCCAGGACATATGTTGACTATGACCATACTACATGTGCTGACTATGACCATCTTACAAAACTGCTTGAAAAGCGGCATGCTCTAGGACATCTGCTGACTATGACCATCTTACAACACTGCTTGAATAACGGTACGCTCGAGGACATGTGCTGACTATGACCATCTCACAAAACTGCTTTTATAGAGGCACACTAGATGACATGTGCTGACTATGACCATCTTACACAACTGCTTTAGTAGCGGCATGCTCGAGGACTTGTGCTGACAATGACCATCTTACATGTGCTGACTATGACCATCTTACAAAAGTGCTTTTATAGAGGCACGCTCGAGGACAAGTGATGACTATGACCATTTTACAAAACTGCTTGAATAGTGGCACTCTCTAGGACATGTGCTGACTATGACCGTCTTACAAAACTGCTTGAATAGTGGCATGCTCGAGGACTTGTGCTGACAATGGCCATCTTACATGTGCTGACTATGACGATCTTACAAAAGTGCTTTTATAGAGGCACGCTCGAGGACAAGTGATCACTATGACCATTTTACAAAACTGCTTGAATAGTGGCACTCTCGAGGACATGTGCTGACTATGACCATCTTACATGTGCTGACTATGACCATCTAACAAAACTGCTTGAATAGCGGCATGCTCATGGACATGTGCTGATTATGACCATCTTCCAAAACTGCTTGAATAGCGGCATGCTCGAGGACATGTAGTGACTATGACCATCTTACAAAACTGCTTTTATAGAGGCACGCTCGACGACATGCGCTGAATATGACCATCTTACAAAACTGCTTGAATAGTGGCACGCCCGCAGACATGTGCTGACTATGACCATCTTACAAAACTGCTTGAATAGCGGCACACTCAAGGACATGTGCTGACTATGACCATCTTATATGTGCCGACTATGACCATCTTACAAAACTGCTTGAATAGCGGCACACTCGAGGACATGTGCTGACTTCGACCATCTTACATTTGTTGACTATGACCATCTTACAAAACTGCTTGAATAATGGCACGCTCGAGGACATGTGTTGACTATGACCATCTTACAAAACTGCTTGAATAGCGGCACGCTCGAGGACATGAGCTGACTATGCCTACCTTACAAAACAGCTTGATTAGAGGCACGCTCGAGGGCCTGTGCTGACTATGACCATGTTCCAAAACTGCTTGAATATCGGCACTCTCGAGGACATGTGCTGACTATGCTTATCTTACAAAACTGCTTGTATAGCGGCACGCTCGAGTACATGTGCTGACTATGACCACCTTACACAACTGCTTGAATAGCGGCACGCTCGAGGACATGTGCTGACTAAGGCCATCTTACAAAACTGCTTCAATAGCGGCACGCTCGACGACATGGGCTGAGCATGCCCCTCTCACACAACTGCTTGAATAGAGGCACGCTCGAGGACATGCAATGACTATGCCCATCTTCCAAAACTGCTTGAATAGCGCACCCTCGAGGACATGTGCCGACTATGCCCATCTTACAAAACTGCTTAAATAGCAGCACGCTCGAGGACATGCGCTGACCTTGCCCATCTTACAAAACTGCTTGACTAGCAGCACACTCGAAGACATGTTCTGACTTTGCCAATCTTACAAAACTGCTTGAATAGAGGCACGCTCGAGGACATGTGCTGAGTATGCCCATCATACAAAACTGCTTGATTAGAGGCATGCTCGAGGACATGTTCTGACTATGACCATCTTACATGTGCTGACTATGACCATCTAACAAAACTGCTTGAATAGCGGCATGCTCGTGGACATGTGCTGATTATGACCATCTTACAAAACTGCTTGAATAGCGGCACGCTCGAGGACATGTGCTGACTATGACCATGTTCCAAAACTGCTTGAATAGCGGCACACTCAAGGACATATGCTGACTATGACCATCTTACATGTGCTGACTATGACCATCTTACACAACTGCTTGAATAGCGGCGCGCTCGAGGACATGTGCTGACTATGACCATCTTACAAAATTGCTTGAATAGAGGCACGCTCGACGACATGTGCTGACTATGACCATCTTACAAAACTGCTTGAATAGTGGCATGCTCGAGGACTTGTGCTGACAATGACCATCTTACATGTGCTGACTATGACCATCTTACAAAAGTGCTTTTATAGAGGCACGCTGGAGGACAAGTGATGACTATGACCATTTTACAAAACTGCTTGAATAGTGGCACTCTCGAGGACATGTGCTGACTATGACTGTCTTACAAAACTGCTTGAATAGTGGCATGCTCGAGGACTTGTGCTGACAATGACCATCTTACATGTGCTGACTATGACCATCTTACAAAAGTGCTTTTATAGAGGCAAGCTCGAGGGCAAGTGATGACTATGACCATTTTACAAAACTGCTTGAATAGTGGCACTCTCGAGGACATGTGCTGACTATGACCATCTTACATGTGCTGACTATGACCATCTAACAAAACTGCTTGAATAGCTGCATGCTCGTGGACATGTGCTGATTATGACCATCTTACAAAACTGCTTGAATAGCGGCACGCTCGAGGACTTGTGCTGACTATGACCATCTTACGAAACTGCTTGAATAGCGGCACACTCATGGACATGTGCTGACTATGACCATCTTACAGGTGCTGACTATGACCATCTTACACAACTGCTTGAATAGCGGCGCGCTCGAGGACATGTGCTGAGTATGACCATCTTACAAAATTGCTTGAATAGAGGCACGCTCGACGACATGTGCTGAGTATGACCATCTTACAAAATTGCTTGAATAGCGGCACACTCGAGGACATGTGTTGACTACGACCATCTTACATTTGCTGACTATGACCATCTTACACAACTGCTTGAATAGCGGCACGCTCGAGGACATGTGCTGACTAAGACCATCTTACAAAACTGCTTGAATAGCGGCACGCTCAAGGACATGGGCTGACTATGCCCATCTTACAAAACTGCTTGAAGAGAGGCACGCTCGAGGACATGCGCTGACTATGCCCATCTTCCAAAACTGCTTGAATAGCGCACCCTCGAGGACATGCACCGACTATGTCCATCTTACAAAACTGCTTAAATAGCAGCACGCTCGAGAACATGCGCTGACTTTGCCCATCTTACAAAACTGCTTCACTAGCGGTACGCTCGAGCACATGTTCTTACTATGCCCATCTTACAAAACTGCTTGAATAGAGGCACGCTCGAGGACATGTGCTGAGTATGCCCATATTACAAAACTGCTTAAATAGCAGCACGCTCGAGGACATGTGCTGACTTTGCCCATCATACAAAACTGCTTGAATAGTGGCACTCCCGCAGACATGTGCTGACTATGACCATCTTACACAACTGCTTGAATAGCGGCATGCTCGAGGACATGTAGTGACTATCACCATCTTACAAAACTGCTTTTATATAGGCACTCTCGACGACATGCGCGGAATATGACCATCTTACAAAACTGCTTGAATAGCAGCACACTCGAGGACATGTGCTGACTACGACCATCTTACATTTGCTGACTAAGACCATCTTACAAAACTGCTTGAATAATGGCACGCTCGAGGACATGTGCTGACTATGACCATCTTACAAAACTGCTTGAATAGCGGCACGCTCGAGGACATGAGCTGACTATGCCCACCTTACAAAACAGGTTGATTAGAGGCACGCTCGAGGGCATGTGCTGACTATGACAATGGTAAAAAACTGCTTGAATAGCGGCACTCTCGAGGACATGTGCTGACTATGCTTATCTTACAAAACTGCTTGTATAGCGGCACGCTTGAGGACATGTGCTGACTATGACCATCTTACATGTGCTGACTATGACCATCTTACACAACTGCTTGAATAGCCGCACACTCGAGGACATGTGCTGACTAAGGCCATCTTACAAAACTTCTTGAATAGTGGCACGCTCGAGGACATGGGCTGACTATGCCCCTCTTACAAAACTGCTTGAATACAGGCACGCTCGAGGACATGCAATGACTATGCCCATCTTCCAAAACTGCTTGAATAGCGCACCCTCGAGGACATGCGCTGACTATGCCCATCTTACAAAACTGTTAAATAGCAGCACGCTCGAGGACATGCACTGACCTTGCCCATCTTACAAAACTGCTTGACTAGCAGCACACTCGAGAACATGTTCTGACTATGCCCATCTTACAAAACTGCTTGAATAGAGGCACGCTCGAGGACATGTGCTGAGTATGCCCATCCTACAAAACTGCTTGAATAGAGGCATGCTCGAGGACATGTGCTGACTATGACCATCTTACAAAACTGCTTGAATAGCGGCACACTCGAGGACATGTGCTCACTATGACCAACTTACAAAACTGCTTGAATAGAGGCATGCTCGAGGACATGTGCTGACTATGCCCATCTTACAAAACTGATTATTGAATAGCAGCACACTCCAGGACATATGTTGACTATGACCATACTACATGTGCTGACTATGACCATCTTACAAAACTGCTTGAAAAGCGGCATGCTCTAGGACATCTGCTGACTATGACCATCTTACAACACTGCTTGAATAACGGTACGCTCTAGGACATGTGCTGACTATGACCATCTCACAAAACTAACTGCTTTTATAGAGGCACACTAGATGACATGTGCTGACTATGACCATCTTACACAACTGCTTGAATAGTGGCATGCTCGAGGACTTGTGCTGACAATGACCATCTTACATGTGCTGACTATGACCATCTTACAAAAGTGCTTTTATAGAGGCACGCTCGAGGACAAGTGATGACTATGACCATTTTACAAAACTGCTTGAATAGTGGCACTCTCGAGGACATGTGCTGACTATGACCGTCTTACAAAACTGCTTGAATAGTGGCATGCTCGAGGACTTGTGCTGACAATGGCCATCTTACATGTGCTGACTATGACGATCTTACAAAAGTGCTTTTATAGAGGCACGCTCGAGGACAAGTGATCACTATGACCATTTTACAAAACTGCTTGAATAGTGGCACTCTCGAGGACATGTGCTGACTATGACCATCTTACATGTGCTGACTATGACCATCTAACAAAACTGCTTGAATAGCGGCATGCTCGTGGACATGTGCTGATTATGACCATCTTCCAAAACTGCTTGAATAGCGGCACGCTCGAGGACTTGTGCTGACTATGACCATCTTACAAAACTGCTTGAATAGCGGCACACTCATGGATATGTGCTGACTATGACCATCTTACAGGTGCTGACTATCACCATCTTACACAACTGCTTGAATAGCGGCGCGCTCGAGGACATGTGCTGAGTATGACCATCTTACAAAATTGCTTGAATAGAGGCACGCTCGACGACATGTGCTGACTATGACCATCTTACAAAACTGCTTGAATAGCGGCACACTCGAGGACATGTGTTGACTACGACCATCTTACATTTGCTGACTATGACCATCTTACACAACTGCTTGAATAGCGGCACGCTCGAGGACATGTGCTGACTAAGACCATCTTACAAAACTGCTTGAATAGCGGCACGCTCGAGGACATGCGCTGACTATGCCCATCTTCCAAAACTGCTTGAATAGCGCACCCTCGAGGACATGCACCGACTATGTCCATCTTACAAAACTGCTTAAATAGCAGCACGCTCGAGAACATGCGCTGACTTTGCCCATCTTACAAAACTGCTTGACTAGCGGTACGCTCGAGCACATGTTCTTACTATGCCCATCTTACAAAACTGCTTGAATAGAGGCACGCTCGAGGACATGTGCTGAGTATGCCCATATTACAAAACTGCTTGAATAGAGGCACGTTCGAGGACATGCGCCGCCTATGCACATCTTACAAAACTGCTTAAATAGCAGCACGCTCGAGGACATGCGCTGACTTTGCCCATCATACAAAACTGCTTGAATAGTGGCACTCCCGCAGACATGTGCTGACTATGACCCCCTTACAAAACTGCTTGAATAGCGGCACACTCAAGGACATGTGCTGAATATGACCATCTTACATGTGCCGACTATGACCATCTTACACAACTGCTTGAATAGCGGCAAGCTCGAGGACATGTAGTGACTATGACCATCTTACAAAACTGCTTTTATAGAGGCACGCTCGACGACATGCGCTGAATATAACCATCTTACAAAACTGATTGAATAGCGGCACACTCGAGGACATGTGCTGACTACGACCATCTTACATTTGCTGACTATGACCATCTTACAAAACTGCTTGAATAATGGCACGCTCGAGGACATGTGCTGACTATGACCATCTTACAAAACTGCTTGAATAGCAGCACGATCGAGGACATGAGCTGACTATGCCCACCTAACAAACCAGGTTGATTAGAGGCACGCTCGAGGGCATGTGCTGACTATGACCATGTTACAAAACTGCTTGAATAGCGGCACACTCGAGGACATGTGCTGACTATGACCATCTTACATGTGCTGACTATGACCATCTTACACAACTGCTTGAATAGAGGCACGCTCAAGGACATGGGCTGACTATGCCCCTCTTACAAAACTGCTTGAATAGCAGCACGCTCGAGGACATGTGCTGACTAAGGCCATCTTACAAAACTGCTTGAATAGAAGCACGCTCGAGGACATGGGCTGACTATGCCCCTCTTACAAAACTGCTTGAATAGAGGCACGCTCGAGGACATGCAATGACTATGCCCATCTTCCAAAACTGCTTGAATAGCGCACCCTCGAGGACATGCGCCGACTATGCCCATCTTACAAAACTGCTTGAATAGCGGCGCGCTCGAGGACATGTGCTGAGTATGACCATCTTACAAAATTGCTTGAATAGAGGCACGCTTGACGACATGTGCTGACTATGACCATCTTACAAAACTGCTTGAATAGCGGCACACTCGAGGACATGTGCTGACTACGACCATCTTACATTTGCTGACTATGACCATCTTACACAACTGCTTGAATAGCGGCACGCTCGAGGACATGTGCTGACTAAGACCATCTTACAAAACTGCTTGAATAGCGGCACGCTCGAGGACATGCGCTGACTATGCCCATCTTCCAAAACTGCTTGAATAGCGCACCCTCAAGGACATGCACCGACTATGCCCATCTTACAAAACTGCTTGAATAGCGGCACACTCAAGGACATGTGCTGACTATGACCATCTTACATGTGCCGACTATGACCATCTTACAAAACTGCTTGAATAGCGGCACACTCGAGGACATGTGCTGACTACGACCATCTTACATTTGTTGACTATGACCATCTTACAAAACTGCTTGAATAATGGCACGCTCGAGGACAGGTGTTGACTATGACCATCTTACAAAACTGCTTGAATAGCGGCACGCTCGAGGACATGAGCTGACTATGCCTACCTTACAAAACAGCTTGATTAGAGGCACGCTCGAGGGCATGTGCTGACTATGACCATGTTCCAAAACTGCTTGAATATCGGCACTCTCGAGGACATGTGCTGACTATGCTTATCTTACGAAACTGCTTGTATAGCGGCACGCTCGAGTACATGTGCTGACTATGACCATCTTACACAACTGCTTGAATAGCGGCACGCTCGAGGACATGTGCTGACTAAGGCCATCTTACAAAACTGCTTCAATAGCGGCACACTCGACGACATGGGCTGAGCATGCCCCTCTTACACAACTGCTTGAATAGAGGCATGCTCGAGGACATGCAATGACTATGCCCATCTTCCAAAACTGCTTGAATAGCGCACCCTCGAGGACATGTGCCGACTATGCCCATCTTACAAAACTGCTTAAATAGCAGCACGCTCGAGGACATGCGCTGACCTTGCCCATCTTACAAAACTTCTTGACTAGCAGCACACTCGAAGACATGTTCTGACTTTGCCAATCTTACAAAACTGCTTGAATAGAGGCACGCTCGAGGACATGTGCTGAGTATGCCCATCATACAAAACTGCTTGATTAGAGGCATGCTCCAGGACATGTTCTGACTATGACCATCTTACATGTGCTGACTATGACCATCTAACAAAACTGCTTGAATAGCGGCATGCTCGTGGACATGTGCTGATTATGACCATCTTACAAAACTGCTTGAATAGCGGCACGCTCGAGGACATGTGCTGACTATGACCATGTTCCAAAACTGCTTGAATAGCGGCACACTCACGGACATATGCTGACTATGACCATCTTACATGTGCTGACTATGACCATCTTACACAACTGCTTGAATAGCGGCGCGCTCGAGGACATGTGCTGACTATGACCATCTTACAAAATTGCTTGAATAGAGGCACGCTCGACGACATGTGCTGACTATGACCATCTTACAAAACTGCTTGAATAGTGGCATGCTCGAGGACTTGTGCTGACAATGACCATCTTACATGTGCTGACTATGACCATCTTACAAAAGTGCTTTTATAGAGGCACGCTCGAGGACAAGTGATGACTATGACCATTTTACAAAACCGCTTGAATAGTGGCACTCTCGAGGACATGTGCTGACTATGACCGTCTTACAAAACTGCTTGAATAGTGGCATGCTCGAGGACTTGTCCTGACAATGACCATCTTACATGTGCTGACTATGACCATCTTACAAAAGTGCTTTTATAGAGGCAAGCTCGAGGGCAAGTGATGACTATGACCATTTTACAAAACTGCTTGAATAGTGGCACTCTCGAGGACATGTGCTGACTATGACCATCTTACATGTGCTGACTATGACCATCTAACAAAACTGCTTGAATAGCTGCATGCTCGTGGACATGTGCTGATTATGACCATCTTACAAAACTGCTTGAATAGCGGCACACTCGAGGACTTGTGCTGACTATGACCATCTTACGAAACTGCTTGAATAGCGGCACACTCATGGACATGTGCTGACTATGACCATTTTACTGGTGCTGACTATGACCATCTTACACAACTGCTTGAATAGCGGCTCGCTCAAGGACATGTGCTGAGTATGACCATCTTACAAAATTGCTTGAATAGAGGCACGCTCGACGACATGTGCTGACTATGACCATCTTACAAAACTGCTTGAATAGCGGCACACTCGAGGACATGTGTTGACTACGACCATCTTACATTTTCTGACTATGACCATCTTACACATCTGCTTGAATAGCGGCACGCTCGAGGACATGTGCTGACTAAGACCATCTTACAAAACTGCTTGAATAGCAGCACGCTCGAGGACATGCGCTGACTATGCCCATCTTACAAAACTGCTTGAATAGAGGCACGCTCGACGACATGTGCTGACTATGACCATCTTACAAAACTGCTTGAATAGTGGCATGCTCGAGGACTTGTGCTGACAATGACCATCTTACATGTGCTGACTATGACCATCTTACAAAAGTGCTTTTATAGAGGCACGCTCGAGGACAAGTTATGACTATGACCATTTTACAAAACTGCTTGAATAGTGGCAGTCTCGAGGACATGCGCTGACTATGCCCATCTTCCAAAGCTGCTTGAATAGCGCACCCTCGAGGACATGCACCGACTATGTCCATCTTACAAAACTGCTTAAATAGCAGCACGCTCGAGAACATGCGCTGACTTTGCCCATCTTACAAAACTGCTTGACTAGCGGTACGCTCGAGGACATGTTCTTACTATGCCCATCTTACAACTCTGCTTGAATAGAGGCACGCTCGAGGACATGTGCTGAGTATGCCCATATTACAAAACTGCTTGAATAGAGGCACGCTCGAGGACATGCGCCGCCTATGCACATCTTACAAAACTGCTTAAATAGCAGCACGCTCGAGGACATGCGCTGACTTTGCCCATCATACAAAACTGCTTGAATAGTGGCACACCCGCAGACATGTGCTGACTATGACCATCTTACAAAACTGCTGGAATAGCGGCACACTCAAGGACATGTGCTGACTATGACCATCTTACATGTGCCGACTATGACCATCTTACACAACTGGTTGAATAGCGGCATGCTCGAGGACATGTAGTGACTATGACCATCTTACAAAACTGCTTTTATAGAGGCACGCTCGACGACATGCGCTGAATATGACTATCTTACAAAACTGCTTGAATAGCGGCACACTCGAGGACATGTGCTGACTATGACCATCTTACATTTGCTGACTATGACCATCTTACAAAACTGCTTGAATAATGGCACGCTCGAGGACATGAGCTGACTATGCCCACCTTACAAACCAGGTTGATTAGAGGCACGCTCGAGGGCATGTGCTGACTATGACCATGTTACAAAACTGCTTGAATAGCGGCACTCTCGAGGACATGTGCTGACTATGCTTATCTTACAAAATTGCTTGTATAGCGGCACACTCGAGGACATGTGCTGACTATGACCATCTTACACAACTGCTTGAATAGCAGCACGCTCGAGGACATGAGCTGACTAAGGCCATCTTACAAAACTGCTTGAATAGCGGCACGCTCAAGAACATGGGCTGACTATGCCCCTCTTACAAAACTGCATGAATAAAGGCACGCTCGAGGACATGCAATGACTATGCCCATCTTCCAAAACTGCTTGAATACCGCACCCTCGAGGACATGCGCCGACTATGCCCATCTTACAAAACTGCTTGAATAGCGGCGCGCTCGTGGACATGTGCTGAGTATGACCATCTTACAAAATTGCTTGAATAGAGGCACGCTCGACAACATGTGCTGACTATGACCATCTTACATTTGCTGACTATGACCATCTTACACAACTGCTTGAATAGCGGCACGCTCGAGGACATGTGCTGACTAAGACCATCTTACAAAACTGCTTGAATAGCGGCACGCTCGAGGACATGCGCTGACTATGCCCATCTTACAAAACTGCTTGAATAGAGGCACGCTCGAGGACATGCGCTGACTATGCCCATCTTCCAAAACTGTTTGAATAGCGCACCCTCGAGGACATGCACCGACTATGTCCATCTTTCAAAACTGCTTAAATAGCAGCACGCTCGAGGACATGCGTTGACTTTGCCCATCTTACAAAACTGCTTGACTAGCGGTACGCTCGAGGACATGTTCTTACTATGCCCATCTTACAAAACTGCTTGAATAGAGGCACGCTCGAGGACATGTGCTGAGTATGCCCATATTACAAAACTGCTTGAATAGAGGCACGCTCGAGGACATGCGCCGCCTATGCCCATCTTACAAAACTGCTTAAACAGCAGCACGCTCGAGGACATGTGCTGACTTTGCCCATCATTCAAAACTGCTTGAATAGTGGCACTCCCGCAGACATGTGCTGACTATGACCATCTTACAAAACTGCTTGAATAGCGGCACACTCAAGGACATGTGCTGACTATGACCATCTTACACAACTGCTTGAATAGCTGCACACTTGAGGACTTGTGCTGACTAAGACCATCTTACAAAACTGCTTGAATAGCGGCACGCTCGAGGACATGAGCTGACTATGCCCATCTTACAAAACTGCTTGAATAGAGGCACGCTCGAGGACATGCGCTGACTATGCCCATCTTCCAAAACTGTTTGAATAGGGCACCCTCGAGGACATGCACCGACTATGTCCATCTTTCAAAACTGCTTAAATAGCAGCACGCTCGAGGACATGCGCTGACTTTGCCCATCTTACAAAACTGCTTGACTAGCGGTACGCTCGAGGACATGTTCTTACTATGCCCATCTTACAAAACTGCTTGAATAGAGGCACGCTCGAGGACATTTGCTGAGTATGCCCATATTACAAAACTGCTTGAATGGAGGCACGCTCGAGGACATGCGCCGCCTATGCCCATCTTACAAAACTGCTTAAACAGCAGCACGCTCGAGGACATGTGATGACTTTGCCCATCATACAAAACTGCTTGAATAGTGGCACACTCAAGGACATGTGCTGACTATGACCATCTTACATGTGCCGACTATGACCATCTTACACAACTGCTTGAATAGCGGCATGCTCGAGGACATGTAGTGACTATGACCATCTTACAAAACTGCTTTTATAGAGGCACGCTCGACGACATGCGCTGAATATGACCATCTTACAAAACTGCTTGAATAGCGGCACACTCGAGGACATGTGCTGACTACGACCATCTTACGTTTGCTGACTATGACCATCTTACAAAACTGCTTGAATAGCGGCACACTCAAGGACATGTGCTGACTATGACCATCTTACATGTGCCGACTATGACCATCTTACACAACTGCTTGAATAGCGGCATGCTCGAGGACATGTAGTGACTATGACCATCTTACAAAACTGCTTTTATAGAGGCACGCTCGACGACATGCGCTGAATATGACCATCTTACAAAACTGCTTGAATAGCGGCACACTCGAGTACATGTGCTGACTATGACCATCTTACATTTGCTGACTATGACCATCTTACAAAAATGCTTGAATAGTGGCACGCTCGAGGACATGTGCTGACTATGACCATCTTACAAAACTGCTTGAATAGCAGCACGCTCGAGGACATGAGCTGACTATGCCCACCTTACAAACCAGGTTGATGAGAGGCACGCTCGAGGGCATGTGCTGACTATGACTATGTTACAAAACTGCTTGAATAGCGGCACGCTCGAGGACATGTGCTGACTAAGGCCATCTTACAAAACTGCTTGAATAGAGGCACGCTCGACGACATGCGCTGAATATGACCATCTTACAAAACTGCTTGAATAGCGGCACACTCGAGGACATGTGCTGACTACGACCATCTTACATTTGCTGACTATGACCATCTTCCAAAACTGTTTGAATAGCGCACCCTCGAGAACATGCACCGACTATGTCCATCCTTCAAAACTGCTTAAATAGCAGCACGCTCGAGGACATGCGCTGACTTTGCCCATCTTACAAAACTGCTTGACTAGCGGTACGCTCGAGGACATGTTCTTACTATGCCCATCTTACAAAACTGCTTGAATAGAGGCACGCTCGAGGACATGTGCTGAGTATGCCCATATTACAAAACTGCTTGAATAGAGGCACGCTCGAGGACATGCGCCGCCTATGCCCATCTTACAAAACTGCTTAAACAGCAGCACGCTCGAGGACATGTGCTGACTTTGCCCATCATGCAAAACTGCTTGAATAGTGGCACTCCCGCAGACATGTGCTGACTATGACCATCTTACAAAACTGCTTGAATAGCGGCACACTCAAGGACATGTGCTGACTATGACCATCTTACACAACTGCTTGAATAGCGGCACGCTTGAGGACATGTGCTGACTAAGACCATCTTACAAAACTGCTTGAATAGCGGCACGCTCGAGGACATGCGCTGACTATGCCCATCTTACAAAACTGCTTGAATAGAGGCACGCTCGAGGACATGCGCTGACTATGCCCATCTTCCAAAACTGTTTGAATAGCGCACCCTCGAGGACATGCACCGACTATGTCCATCTTTCAAAACTGCTTAAATAGCAGCACTCTCGAGGACATGCGCTGACTTTGCCCATCTTACAAAACTGCTTGACTAGCGGTACGCTCGAGGACATGTTCTTACTATGCCCATCTTACAAAACTGCTTGAATAGAGGCACGCTCGAGGACATCTGCTGAGTATGCCCATATTACAAAACTGCTTGAATAGAGGCACGCTCGAGGACATGCGCCGCCTATGCCCATCTTACAAAACTGCTTAAACAGCAGCACGCTCGAGGACATGTGCTGACTTTGCCCATCATACAAAACTGCTTGAATAGTGGCACTCCCGCAGACATGTGCTGACTATGACCATCTTACAAAACTGCTTGAATAGCGGCACACTCAAGGATATGTGCTGACTATGACCATCTTACATGTGCCGACTATGACCATCTTACACAACTGCTTGAATAGCGGCATGCTCGAGGACATGTAGTGACTATCACCATCTTACAAAACTGCTTTTATAGAGGCACTCTCGACGACATGCGCGGAATATGACCATCTTACAAAACTGCTTGAATAGCGGCACACTCGAGGACATGTGCTGACTACGACCATCTTACATTTGCTGACTAAGACCATCTTACAAAACTGCTTGAATAATGGCACGCTCGAGGACATGTGCTGACTATGACCATCTTACAAAACTGCTTGAATAGCGGCACGCTCGAGGACATGAGCTGACTATGCCCACCTTACAAAACAGGTTGATTAGAGGCACGCTCGAGGGCATGTGCTGACTATGACAATGTTAAAAAACTGCTTGAATAGCGGCACTCTCGAGGACATGTGCTGACTATGCTTATCTTACAAAACTGCTTGTATAGCGGCACGCTCGAGGACATGTGCTGACTATGACCATCTTACATGTGCTGACTATGACCATCTTACACAACTGCTTGAATAGCGGCACGCTCGAGGACATGTGCTGACTAAGGCCATCTTACAAAACTTCTTGAATAGTGGCACGCTCGAGGACATGGGCTGACTATGCCCCTCTTACAAAACTGCTTGAATACAGGCACGCTCAAGGACATGCAATGACTATGCCCATCTTCCAAAACTGCTTGAATAGCGCACCCTCGAGGACATGCGCTGACTATGCCCATCTTACAAAACTGCTTAAATAGCAGCACGCTCGAGGACATGCACTGACCTTGCCCATCTTACAAAACTGCTTGACTAGCAGCACACTCGAGAACATGTTCTGACTATGCCCATCTTACAAAACTGCTTGAATAGAGGCACGCTCGAGGACATGTGCTGAGTATGCCCATCCTACAAAACTGCTTGAATAGAGGCATGCTCGAGGACATGTGCTGACTATGACCATCTTACAAAACTGCTTGAATAGCGGCAAACTCGAGGACATGTGCTCACTATGACCAACTTACAAAACTGCTTGAATAGAGGCATGCTCGAGGACATGTGCTGACTATGCCCATCTTACAAAACTGATTGAATAGCAGCACACTCCAGGACATATGTTGACTATGACCATACTACATGTGCTGACTATGACCATCTTACAAAACTGCTTGAAAAGCGGCATGCTCTAGGACATCTGCTGACTATGACCATCTTACAACACTGCTTGAATAACGGTACGCTCGAGGACATGTGCTGACTATGACCATCTCACAAAACTGCTTTTATAGAGGCACACTAGATGACATGTGCTGACTATGACCATCTTACACAACTGCTTGAATAGCGGCATGCTCGAGGACTTGTGCTGACAATGACCATCTTACATGTGCTGACTATGACCATCTTACAAAAGTGCTTTTATAGAGGCACGCTCGAGGACAAGTGATGACTATGACCATTTTACAAAACTGCTTGAATAGTGGCACTCTCGAGGACATGTGCTGACTATGACCGTCTTACAAAACTGCTTGACTAGTGGCATGCTCGAGGACTTGTGCTGACAATGGCCATCTTACATGTGCTGACTATGACGATCTTACAAAAGTGCTTTTATAGAGGCAAGCTCGAGGGCAAGTGATGACTATGACCATTTTACAAAACTGCTTGAATAGTGGCACTCTCGAGGACATGTGCTGACTATGACCATCTTACATGTGCTGACTATCACCATCTAACAAAACTGCTTGAATAGCTGCATGCTCGTGGACATGTGCTGATTATGACCATCTTACAAAACTGCTTGAATAGCGGCACGCTCGAGGACTTGTGCTGACTATGACCATCTTACAAAACTGCTTGAATAGCGGCACACTCATGGACATGTGCTGACTATGACCATCTTACAGGTGCTGACTATGACCATCTTACACAACTGCTTGAATAGCGGCGCGCTCGAGGACATGTGCTGAGTATGACCATCTTACAAAATTGCTTGAATAGCGGCACACTCGAGGACATGTGTTGACTACGACCATCTTACCTTTTCTGACTATGACCATCTTACACATCTGCTTGAATAGCGGCACGCTCGAGGACATGTGCTGACTAAGACCATCTTACAAAACTGCTTGAATAGCAGCACGCTCGAGGACATGCGCTGACTATGCCCATCTTACAAAACTACTTGAATAGAGGCACGCTCAACGACATGTGCTGACTATGACCATCTTACAAAACTGCCTGAATAGTGGCATGCTCGAGGACTTGTGCTGATAATAACCATCTTACATGTGCTGACTATGACCATCTTACAAAAGTGCTTTTATAGAGGCACGCTCGAGGACAAGTTATGACTATGACCATTTTACAAAACTGCTTGAATAGTGGCAGTCTCGAGGACATGCGCTGACTATGCCCATCTTCCAAAGCTGCTTGAATAGCGCACCCTCGAGGACATGCACCGACTATGTCCATCTTACAAAACTGCTTAAATAGCAGCACGCACGAGAACATGCGCTGACTTTGCCCATCTTACAAAACTGCTTGACTAGCGGTACGCTCGAGGACATGTTCTTACTATGCCCATCTTACAACTCTGCTTGAATAGAGGCACGCTCGAGGACATGTGCTGAGTATGCCCATATTACAAAACTGCTTGAATAGAGGCACGCTCGAGGACATGCGCCGCCTATGCACATCTTACAAAACTGCTTAAATAGCAGCACGCTCGAGGACATGCGCTGACTTTGCCCATCATACAAAACTGCTTGAATAGTGGCACACCCGCAGACATGTGCTGACTATGACCATCTTACAAAACTGCTTGAATAGCGGCACACTCAAGGACATGTGCTGACTATGACCATCTTACATGTGCCGACTATGACCATCTTACACAACTGGTTGAATAGCGGCATGCTCGAGGACATGTAGTGAATATGACCATCTTACAAAACTGCTTTTATAGAGGCACGCTCGACGACATGCGCTGAATATGACTATCTTACAAAACTGCTTGAATAGCGGCACACTCGAGGACATGTGCTGACTATGACCATCTTACATTTGCTGACTATGACCATCTTACAAAACTGCTTGAATAATGGCACGCTCGAGGACATGTGCTGACTATGACCATCTTACAAAACTGCTTGAATAGCAGCACGCTCAAGGACATGAGCTGACTATGCCCACCTTACAAACCAGGTTGATTAGAGGCACGCTCGAGGGCATGTGCTGACTATGACCATGTTACAAAACTGCTTGAATAGCGGCACTCTCGAGGACATGTGCTGACTATGCTTATCTTACAAAATTGCTTGTATAGCGGCACACTCGAGGACATGTGCTGACTATGACCATCTTACACAACTGCTTGAATAGCAGCATGCTCGAGGACATGAGCTGACTAAGGCCATCTTACAAAACTGCTTGAATAGCGGCACGCTCAAGGACATGGGCTGACTATGCCCCTCTTACAAAACTGCTTGAATAGAGGCACGCTCGAGGACATGCAATGACTATGCCCATCTTCCAAAACTGCTTGAATAGCGCACCCTCGAGGACATGCGCCGACTATGCCCATCTTACAAAACTGCTTGAATAGCGGCGCGCTCGAGGACATGTGCTGAGTATGACCATCTTACAAAATTGCTTGAATAGAGGCACGCTCGACGACATGTGCTGACTATGACCATCTTACAAAACTGCTTGAATAGCGGCACACTCGAGGACATGTGCTGACTACGACCATCTTACATTTGCTGACTATGACCATCTTACACAACTGCTTGAATAGCGGCACGCTCGAGGACATGTGCTGACTAAGACCATCTTACAAAACTGCTTGAATAGCGGCACGCTCGAGGACATGCGCTGACTATGCCCATCTTACAAAACTGCTTGAATAGAGGCACGCTCGAGGACATGCGCTGACTATGCCCATCTTCCAAAACTGTTTGAATAGCGCACCCTCGAGGACATGCACCGACTATGTCCATCTTTCAAAACTGCTTAAATAGCAGCACGCTCGAGGACATGCGTTGACTTTGCCCATCTTACAAAACTGCTTGACTAGCGGTACGCTCGAGGACATGTTCTTACTATGCCCATCTTACAAAACTGCTTGAATAGAGGCACGCTCGAGGACATGTGCTGAGTATGCCCATATTACAAAACTGCTTGAATAGAGGCATGCTCGAGGACATGCGCCGCCTATGCCCATCTTACAAAACTGCTTAAACAGCAGCACGCTCAAGGACATGTGCTGTCTTTGCCCATCATACAAAACTGCTTGAATAGTGGCACTCCCGCAGACATGTGCTGACTATGACCATCTTACAAAACTGCTTGAATAGCGGCACACTCAAGGACATGTGCTGACTATGACCATCTTACACAACTGCTTGAATAGCGGCACACTTGAGGACTTGTGCTGACTAAGACCATCTTACAAAACTGCTTGAATAGCGGCACGCTCGAGGACATGCGCTGACTATGCCCATCTTACAAAACTGCTTGAATAGAGGCACGCTCGAGGACATGCGCTGACTATGCCCATCTTCCAAAACTGTTTGAATAGCGCACCCTCGAGGACATGCACCGACTATGTCCATCTTTCAAAACTGCTTAAATAGCAGCACGCTCGAGGACATGCGCTGACTTTGCCCATCTTACAAAACTGCTTGACTAGCGGTACGCTCGAGGACATGTTCTTACTATGCCCATCTTACAAAACTGCTTGAATAGAGGCACGCTCGAGGACATTTGCTGAGTATGCCCATATTACAAAACTGCTTGAATAGAGGCACGCTCGAGGACATGCGCCGCCTATGCCCATCTTACAAAACTGCTTAAACAGCAGCATGCTCGAGGACATGTGCTGACTTTGCCCATCATACAAAACTGCTTGAATAGTGGCACTCCCGCAGACATGTGCTGACTATGACCATCTTACAAAACTGCTTGAATAGTGGCACACTCAAGGACATGTGCTGACTATGACCATCTTACATGTGCCGACTATGACCATCTTACACAACTGCTTGAATAGTGGCATGCTCGAGGACATGTAGTGACTATGACCATCTTACAAAACTGCTTTTATAGAGGCACGCTCGACGACATGCGCTGAATATGACCATCTTACAAAACTGCTTGAATAGCGGCACACTCGAGGACATGTGCTGACTACGACCATCTTACATTTGCTGACTATGACCATCTTACAAAACTGCTTGCATAGCGGCACACTCAAGAACATGTGCTGACTATGACCATCTTACATGTGCCGACTATGACCATCTTACACAACTGCTTGAATAGCGGCATGCTCGAGGACATGTAGTGACTATGACCATCTTCCAAATCTGCTTGAATAGCGCACCCTCGAGGACATGCGCTGACTATGCCCATCTTACAAAACTGCTTAAATAGCAGCACACTCGAGGACATGCACTGACCTTGCCCATCTTACAAAACTGCTTGACTAGCAGCACACTCGAGAACATGTTCTGACTATGCCCATCTTACAAAACTGCTTGAATAGAGGCACGCTCGAGGACATGTGCTGAGTATGCCCATCCTACAAAACTGCTTGAATAGAGGCATGCTCGAGGACATGTGCTGACTATGACCATCTTACAAAACTGCTTGAATAGTGGCAAACTCGAGGACATGTGCTCACTTTGACCAACTTACAAAACTGCTTGAATAGAGGCATGCTCGAGGACATGTGCTGACTATGCCCATCTTACAAAACTGATTGAATAGCAGCACACTCCAGGACATATGTTGACTATGACCATACTACATGTGCTGACTATGACCATCTTACAAAACTGCTTGAAAAGCGGCATGCTCTAGGACATCTGCTGACTATGACCATCTTACAACACTGCTTGAATAACGGTACGCTCGAGGACATGTGCTGACTATGACCATCTCACAAAACTGCTTTTATAGAGGCACACTAGATGACATGTGCTGACTATGACCATCTTACACAACTGCTTGAATAGCGGCATGCTCGAGGACTTGTGCTGACAATGACCATCTTACATGTGCTGACTATGACCATCTTACAAAAGTGCTTTTATAGAGGCACGCTCGAGGACAAGTGATGACTATGACCATTTTACAAAACTGCTTGAATAGTGGCACTCTCGAGGACATGTGCTGACTATGACCGTCTTACAAAACTGCTTGAATAGTGGCATGCTCGAGGACTTGTGCTGACAATGGCCATCTTACATGTGCTGACTATGACGATCTTACAAAAGTGCTTTTATAGAGGCACGCTCGAGGACAAGTGATCACTATGACCATTTTACAAAACTGCTTGAATAGTGGCACTCTCGAGGACATGTGCTGACTATGACCATCTTACATGTGCTGACTATGACCTTCTAACAAAACTGCTTGAATAGCGGCATGCTCGTGGACATGTGCTGATTATGACCATCTTCCAAAACTGCTTGAATAGCGGCATGCTCGAGGACATGTAGTGACTATGACCATCTTACAAAACTGCTTTTATAGAGGCACGCTCGACGACACGCGCTGAATATGACCATCTTACAAAACTGCTTGAATAGTGGCACGCCCGCAGACATGTGCTGACTATGACCATCTTACAAAACTGCTTGAATAGCGGCACACTCAAGGACATGTGCTGACTATGACCATCTTACATGTGCCGACTATGACCATCTTACAAAACTGCTTGAATAGCGGCACACTCGAGGACATGTGCTGACTACGACCATCTTACATTTGTTGACTATGACCATCTTACAAAACTGCTTGAATAATGGCACGCTCGAGGACATGTGTTGACTATGACCATCTTACAAAACTGCTTGAATAGCGGCACGCTCGAGGACATGAGCTGACTATGCCTACCTTACAAAACAGCTTGATTAGAGGCACGCTCGAGGGCATGTGCTGACTATGACCATGTTCCAAAACTGCTTGAATATCGGCACTCTCGAGGACATGTGCTGACTATACTTATCTTACAAAACTGCTTGTATAGCGGCACGCTCGAGTACATGTGCTGACTATGACCACCTTACACAACTGCTTGAATAGCGGCACGCTCGAGGACATGTGCTGACTAAGGCCATCTTACAAAACTGCTTCAATAGCGGCACGCTCGACGACATGGGCTGAGCATGCCCCTCTCACACAACTGCTTGAATAGAGGCACGCTCGAGGACATGCAATGACTATGCCCATCTTCCAAAACTGCTTGAATAGCGCACCCTCGAGGACATGTGCCGACTATGCCCATCTTACAAAACTGCTTAAATAGCAGCACGCTCGAGGACATGCGCTGACCTTGCCCATCTTACAAAACTGCTTGACTAGCAGCACACTCGAAGACATGTTCTGACTTTGCCAATCTTACAAAACTGCTTGAATAGAGGCACGCTCGAGGACATGTGCTGAGTATGCCCATCATACAAAACTGCTTGATTAGAGGCATGCTCGAGGACATTTTCTGACTATGACCATCGTACATGTGCTGACTATGACCATCTAACAAAACTGCTTGAATAGCGGCATGCTCGTGGACATGTGCTGATTATGACCATCTTACAAAACTGCTTGAATAGCGGCACGCTCGAGGACATGTGCTGACTATGACCATGTTCCAAAACTGCTTGAATAGCGGCACACTCAAGGACATATGCTGACTATGACCATCTTACATGTGCTGAATATGACCATCTTACACAACTGCTTGAATAGCGGCGCGCTCGAGGACATGTGCTGACTATGACCATCTTACAAAATTGCTTGAATAGAGGCACGCTCGACGACATGTGCTGACTATGACCATCTTACAAAACTGCTTGAATAGTGGCATGCTCGAGGACTTGTGCTGACAATGACCATCTTACATGTGCTGACTATGACCATCTTACAAAAGTGCTTTTATAGAGGCACGCTGGAGGACAAGTGATGACTATGACCATTTTACAAAACTGCTTGAATAGTGGCACTCTCGAGGACATGTGCTGACTATGACCGTCTTACAAAACTGCTTGAATAGTGGCATGCTCGAGGACTTGTGCTGACAATGACCATCTTACATGTGCTGACTATGACCATCTTACAAAAGTGCTTTTATAGAGGCAAGCTCGAGGGCAAGTGATGACTATGACCATTTTACAAAACTGCTTGAATAGTGGCACTCTCGAGGACATGTGCTGACTATGACCATCTTACATGTGCTGACTATGACCATCTAACAAAACTGCTTGAATAGCTGCATGCTCGTGGACATGTGCTGATTATGACCATCTTACAAAACTGTTTGAATAGCGGCACGCTCGAGGACTTGTGCTGACTATGACCATCTTACGAAACTGCTTGAATAGCGGCACACTCATGGACATGTGCTGACTATGACCATCTTACAGGTGCTGACTATGACCATCTTACACAACTGCTTGAATAGCGGCGTGCTCGAGGACATGTGCTGAGTATGACCATCTTACAAAATTGCTTGAATAGAGGCACGCTCGACGACATGTGCTGACTATGACCATCTTACAAAACTGCTTGAATAGCGGCACACTCGAGGACATGTGTTGACTACGACCATCTTACATTTTCTGACTATGACCATCTTACACATCTGCTTGAATAGCGGCACGCTCGAGGACATGTGCTGACTAAGACCATCTTACAAAACTGCTTGAATAGCAGCACACTCGAGGACATGCGCTGACTATGCCCATCTTACAAAACTGCTTGAATAGCGGCACTCTCGAGGACATGTGCTGACTATGCTTATCTTACAAAATTGCTTGTATAGCGGCACACTCGAGGACATGTGCTGACTATGACCATCTTAAACAACTGCTTGAATAGCAGCACGCTCGAGGACATGAGCTGACTAAGGCCATCTTAAAAAACTGCTTGAATAGCGGCACGCTCAAGGACATGGGCTGACTATGCCCCTCTTACAAAACTGCTTGAATAGAGGCACGCTCGAGGACATGCAATGACTATGCCCATCTTCCAAAACGGCTTGAATAGCGCACCCTCGAGGACATGCGCCGACTATGCCCATCTTACAAAACTGCTTGAATAGCGGCGCGCTCGAGGACATGTGCTGAGTATGACCATCTTACAAAATTGCTTGAATAGAGGCACGCTCGACGACATGTGCTGACTATGACCATCTTACAAAACTGCTTGAATAGCGGCACACTCGAGGACATGTGCTGACTACGACCATCTTACATTTGCTGACTATGACCATCTTACACAACTGCTTGAATAGTGGCACGCTCGAGGACATGTGCTGACTAAGACCATCTTACAAAACTGCTTGAATTGCGGCACGCTCGAGGACATGCGCTGACTATGCCCATCTTACAAAACTGCTTGAATAGAGGCACGCTCGAGGACATGCGCTGACTATGCCCATCTTCCAAAACTGTTTGAATAGCGCACCCTCGAGGACATGCACCGACTATGTCCATCTTTCAAAACTGCTTAAATAGCAGCACGCTCGAGGACATGCGTTGACTTTGCCCATCTTACAAAACTGCTTGACTAGCGGTACGCTCGAGGACATGTTCTTACTATGCTCATCTTACAAAACTGCTTGAATAGAGGCACGCTCGAGGACATGTGCTGAGTATGCCCATATTACAAAACTGCTTGAATAGAGGCACGCTCGAGGACATGCGCCGCCTCTGCCCATCTTACAAAACTGCTTAAACAGCAGCACGCTCAAGGACATGTGCTGACTTTGCCCATCATACAAAACTGCTTGAATAGTGGCACTCCCGCAGACATGTGCTGACTATGACCATCTTACAAAACTGCTTGAATAGCGGCACACTCAAGGACATGTGCTGACTATGACCATCTTACACAACTGCTTGAATAGCGGCACACTTGAGGACTTGTGCTGACTAAGACCATCTTACAAAACTGCTTGAATAGCGGCACGCTCGAGGACATGCACTGACTATGCCCATCTTACAAAACTGCTTGAATAGAGGCACGCTCGAGGACATGCGCTGACTATGCCCATCTTCCAAAACTGTTTGAATAGCGCACCCTCGAGGACATGCACCGACTATGTCCATATTTCAAAACTGCTTAAATAGCAGCACGCTCGAGGACATGCGCTGACTTTGCCCATCTTACAAAACTGCTTGACTAGCGGTACGCTCGAGGACATGTTCTTACTATGCCCATCTTACAAAACTGCTTGAATAGAGGCACGCTCGAGGACATTTGCTGAGTATGCCCATATTACAAAACTGCTTGAATAGAGGCACGCTCGAGGACATGCGCCGCCTATGCCCATCTTACAAAACTGCTTAAACAGCAGCACGCTCGAGGACATGTGCTGACTTTGCCCATCATACAAAACTGCTTGAATAGTGGCACTCCCGCAGACATGTGCTGACTATGACCATCTTACAAAACTGCTTGAATAGTGGCACACTCAAGGACATGTGCTGACTATGACCATCTTACATGTGCCGACTATGACCATCTTACACAACTGCTTGAATAGCGGCATGCTCGAGGACATGTAGTGACTATGACCATCTTACAAAACTGCTTTTATAGAGGCACGCTCGACGACATGCGCTGAATATGACCATCTTACAAAACTGCTTGAATAGCGGCACACTCGAGGACATGTGCTGACTACGACCATCTTACATTTGCTGACTATGACCATCTTACAAAACTGCTTGAATAGCGGCACACTCAAGAACATGTGCTGACTATGACCATCTTACATGTGCCGACTATGACCATCTTACACAACTGCTTGAATAGCGGCATGCTCGAGGACATGTAGTGACTATGACCATCTTACAAAACTGCTTTTATAGAGGCACGCTCGACGACATGCGCTGAATATGACCATCTTACAAAACTGCTTGAATAGCGGCACACTCGAGGACATGTGCTGACTATGCCCACCTTACAAACCAGGTTGATTAGAGGCATGCTCGAGGGCATGTGCTGACTATGACTATGTTACAAAACTGCTTGAATAGCGGCACTCTCGAGGACATGTGCTGACTATGCTTATCTTACAAAATTGCTTGTATAGCGGCACACTCGAGGACATGTGCTGACTATGACCATCTTACATGTGCTGACTATGACCATCTTACACAACTGCTTGAATAGCAGCACGCTCGAGGATATGTGCTGACTATGACCATCTTACAAAACTGCTTGAATAGCAGCACGCTCGAGGACATGAGCTGACTATGCCCACCTTACAAACCAGGTTGATTAGAGGCACGCTCGAGGGCATGTGCTGACTATGACTATGTTACAAAACTGCTTGAATAGCGGCACTCTCGAGGACATGTGCTGACTATGCTTATCTTACAAAATTGCTTGTATAGCGGCACACTCGAGGACATGTGCTGACTATGACCATCTTACATGTGCTGACTATGACCATCTTACACAACTGCTTGAATAGCAGCACGCTCGAGGACATGTGCTGACTAAGGCCATCTTACAAAACTGCTTGAATAGCGGCACGCTCGAGGACATGGGCTGACTATGCCCCTCTTACAAAACTGCTTGAATAGAGGCACGCTCGAGGACATGCAATGACTATGCCCATCTTGCAAAACTGCTTGAATAGCGCTCCCTCGAGGACATGAGCCGACTATGCCCATCTTACAAAACTGCTTGAATAGCGGCGCGCTCGAGGACATGTGCTGAGTATGACCATCTTACAAAATTGCTTGAATAGAGGCACGCTCGACGACATGTGCTGACTATGACCATCTTACAAAACTGCTTGAATAGCGGCACACTCGAGGACATGTGCTGACTACGACCACCTTACATTTGCTGACTATGACCATCTTACACAACTGCTTGAATAGCGGCACGCTCGAGGACATGTGCTGACTAAGACCATCTTACAAAACTGCTTGAATAGAGGCACGCTCGACGACATGCGCTGAATATGACCATCTTACAAAACTGCTTGAATAGCGGCACACTCGAGGACATGTGCTAACTACGACCATCTTACATTTGCTGACTATGACCATCTTCCAAAACTGTTTGAATAGCGCACCCTCGAGGACATGCACCGACTATGTCCATCTTTCAAAACTGCTTAAATAGCAGCACGCTCAAGGACATGTGCTGACTATGACCATCTTACACAACTGCTTGAATAGCGGCACGCTTGAGGACATGTGCTGACTAAGACCATCTTACAAAACTGCTTGAATAGCGGCACGCTCGAGGTGATGCGCTGACTATGCCCATCTTACAAAACTGCTTGAATAGAGGCACGCTCGAGGACATGCGCTGACTATGCCCATCTTCCAAAACTGTTTGAATAGCGCACCCTCGAGGACATGCACCGACTATGTCCATCTTTCAAAACTGCTTAAATAGCAGCACGCTCGAGGACATGCGGTGACTTTGCCCATCTTACAAAACTGCTTGACTAGCGGTACGCTCGAGGACATGTTCTTACTATGCCCATCTTACAAAACTGCTTGAATAGAGGCACGCTCGAGGACATCTGCTGAGTATGCCCATATTACAAAACTGCTTGAATAGAGGCACGCTCGAGGACATGCGCCGCCTATGCCCATCTTACAAAACTGCTTAAACAGCAGCACGCTCGAGGACATGTGCTGACTTTGCCCATCATACAAAACTGCTTGAATAGTGGCACTCCCGCAGACATGTGCTGACTATGACCATCTTACACAACTGCTTGAATAGGTGCATGCTCGAGGACATGTAGTGACTATCACCATCTTACAAAACTGCTTTTATAGAGGCACTCTCGACTACATGCGCGGAATATGACCATCTTACAAAACTGCTTGAATAGCGGCACACTCGAGGACATGTGCTGACTACGACCATCTTACATTTGCTGACTAAGACCATCTTACAAAACTGCTTGAATAATGGCACGCTCGAGGACATGTGCTGACTATGACCATCTTACAAAACTGCTTGAATAGCGGCACGCTCGAGGACATGAGCTGACTATGCCCACCTTACAAAACAAGTTGATTAGAGGCACGCTCGAGGGCATGTGCTGACTATGACAATGTTAAAAAACTGCTTGAATAGCGGCACTCTCGAGAACATGTGCTGACTATGCTTATCTTACAAAACTGCTTGTATAGCGGCACACTCGAGGACATGTGCTGACTATGACCATCTTACATGTGCTGACTATGACCATCTTACACAACTGCTTGAATAGCCGCACGCTCGAGGACATGTGCTGACTAAGGCCATCTTACAAAACTTCTTGAATAGTGGCACGCTCGAGGACATGGGCTGACTATGCCCCTCTTACAAAACTGCTTGAATACAGGCACGCTCGAGGACATGCAATGACTATGCCCATCTTCCAAAACTGCTTGAATAGCGCACCCTCGAGGACATGTGCTGACTATGCCCATCTTACAAAACTGTTAAATAGCAGCACGCTCCAGGACATGCACTGACCTTGCCCATCTTACAAAACTGCTTGACTAGCAGCACACTCGAGAACATGTTCTGACTATGCCCATCTTACAAAACTGCTTGAATAGAGGCACGCTCGAGGACATGTGCTGAGTATGCCCATCCTACAAAACTGCTTGAATAGAGGCATGCTCGAGGACATGTGCTCACTATGACCAACTTACAAAACTGCTTGAATAGAGGCATGCTCGAGGACATGTGCTGACTATGCCCATCTTACAAAACTGATTGAATAGCAGCACACTCCAGGACATATGTTGACGATGACCATACTACATGTGCTGACTATGACCATCTTACAAAACTGCTTGAAAAGCGGCATGCTCTAGGACATCTGCTGACTATGACCATCTTACAACACTGCTTGAATAACGGTATGCTCGAGGACATGTGCTGACTATGACCATCTCACAAAACTAACTGCTTTTATAGAGGCACACTAGATGACATGTGCTGACTATGACCATCTTACACAACTGCTTGAATAGTGGCATGCTCGAGAGGCACACTAGATGACATGTGCTGACTATGACCATCTTACACAACTGCTTGAATAGTGGCATGCTCGAGGACTTGTGCTGACAATGACCATCTTACATGTGCTGACTATGACCATCTTACAAAAGTGCTTTTATAGAGGCACGCTCGAGGACAAGTGATGACTATGACCATTTTACAAAACTGCTGGAATAGTGGCACTCTCGAGGACATGTGCTGACTATGACCGTCTTACAAAACTGCTTGAATAGTGGCATGCTCGAGGACTTGTGCTGACAATGGCCATCTTACATGTGCTGACTATGACGATCTTACAAAAGTGCATTTATAGAGGCACGCTCGAGGACAAGTGATCACTATGACCATTTTACAAAACTGCTTGAATAGTGGCACTCTCGAGGACATGTGCTGACTATGACCATCTTACATGTGCTGACTATGACCATCTAACAAAACTGCTTGAATAGCGGCATGCTCGTGGACATGTGCTGACTATGACCATCTTCCAAAACTGCTTGAATAGCGGCACGCTCGAGGACTTGTGCTGACTATGACCATCTTACAAAACTGCTTGAATAGCGGCACACTCATGGATATGTGCTGACTATGACCATCTTACAGGTGCTGACTATCACCATCTTACACAACTGCTTGAATAGCGGCGCGCTCGAGGACATGTGCTGAGTATGACCATCTTACAAAATTGCTTGAATAGAGGCACGCTCGACGACATGTGCTGACTACGACCATCTTACATTTGCTGACTATGACCATCTTACACAACTGCTTGAATAGCGGCACGCTCGAGGACATGTGCTGACTAAGACCATCTTACAAAACTGCTTGAATAGCGGCACGCTCAAGGACATGCGCTGACTATGCCCATCTTACAAAACTGCTTGAAGAGAGGCACGCTCGAGGACATGCGCTGACTATGCCCATCTTCCAAAACTGCTTGAATAGCGCACCCTCGAGGACATGCACCGACTATGTCCATCTTACAAAACTGCTTAAATAGCAGCACGCTCGAGAACATGCGCTGACTTTGCCCATCTTACAAAACTGCTTGACTAGCGGTACGCTCGAGCACATGTTCTTACTATGCCCATCTTACAAAACTGCTTGAATAGAGGCACGCTCGAGGACATGTGCTGAGTATGCCCATATTACAAAACTGCTTGAATAGAGGCACGTTCGAGGACATGCGCCGCCTATGCACATCTTACAAAACTGCTTAAATAGCAGCACGCTCGAGGACATGTGCTGACTTTGCCCATCATACAAAACTGCTTGAATAGTGGCACTCCCGCAGACATGTGCTGACTATGACCATCTTACACAACTGCTTGAATAGCGGCATGCTCGAGGACATGTAGTGACTATCACCATCTTACAAAACTGCTTTTATAGAGGCACTCTCGACGACATGCGCGGAATATGACCATCTTACAAAACTGCTTGAATAGCGGCACACTCGAGGACATGTGCTGACTACGACCATCTTACATTTGCTGACTAAGACCATCTTACAAAACTGCTTGAATAATGGCACGCTCGAGGACATGTGCTGACTATGACCATCTTACAAAACTGCTTGAATAGCGGCACGCTCGAGGACATGAGCTGACTATGCCCACCTTACAAAACAGGTTGATTAGAGGCACGCTCGAGGGCATGTGCTGACTATGACAATGTTAAAAAACTGCTTGAATAGCGGCACTCTCGAGGACATGTGCTGACTAAGCTTATCTTACAAAACTGCTTGTATAGCGGCACGCTCGAGGACATGTGCTGACTATGACCATCTTACATGTGCTGACTATGACCATCTTACACAACTGCTTGAATAGCCGCACACTCGAGGACATGTGCTGACTAAGGCCATCTTACAAAACTTCTTGAATAGTGGCACGCTCGAGGACATGGGCTGACTATGCCCCTCTTACAAAACTGCTTGAATACAGGCACGCTCGAGGACATGCAATGACTATGCCCATCTTCCAAAACTGCTTGAATAGCGCACCCTCGAGGAAATGCGCTGACTATGCCCATCTTACAAAACTGTTAAATAGCAGCACGCTCGAGGACATGCACTGACCTTGCCCATCTTACAAAACTGCTTGACTAGCAGCACACTCGAGAACATGTTCTGACTATGCCCATCTTACAAAACTGCTTGAATAGAGGCACGCTCGAGGACATGTGCTGAGTATGCCCATCCTACAAAACTGCTTGAATAGAGGCATGCTCGAGGACATGTGCTGACTATGGCCATCTTACAAAACTGCTTGAATAACGGCACACTCGAGGACATGTGCTCACTATGACCAACTTACAAAACTGCTTGAATAGAGGCATGCTCGAGGACATGTGCTGACTATGCCCATCTTACAAAACTGATTGAATAGCAGCACACTCCAGGACATATGTTGACTATGACCATACTACATGTGCTGACTATGACCATCTTACAAAACTGCTTGAAAAGCGGCATGCTCTAGGACATCTGCTGACTATGACCATCTTACAACACTGCTTGAAAAACGGTACGCTCGAGGACATGTGCTGACTATGACCATCTCACAAAACTAACTGCTTTTATAGAGGCACACTAGATGACATGTGCTGACTATGACCATCTTACACAACTGCTTGAATAGTGGCATGCTCGAGGACTTGTGCTGACAATGACCATCTTACATGTGCTGACTATGACCATCTTACAAAAGTGCTTTTATAGAGGCACGCTCGAGGACAAGTGATGACTATTACCATTTTACAAAACTGCTTGAATAGTGGCACTCTCGAGGACATGTGCTGACTATGACCGTCTTACAAAACTGCTTGAATAGTGGCATGCTCGAGGACTTGTGCTGACAATGGCCATCTTACATGTGCTGACTATGACGATCTTACAAAAGTGCTTTTATAGAGGCACGCTCGAGGACAAGTGATCACTATGACCATTTTACAAAACTGCTTGAATAGTGGCACTCTCGAGGACATGTGCTGACTATGACCATCTTACATGTGCTGACTATGACCATCTAACAAAACTGCTTGAATAGCGGCATGCTCGTGGACATGTGCTGATTATGACCATCTTCCAAAACTGCTTGAATAGCGGCACGCTCGAGGACTTGTGCTGACTATGACCATCTTACAAAACTGCTTGAATAGCTGCACACTCATGGATATGTGCTGACTATGACCATCTTACAGGTGCTGACTATCACCATCTTACACAACTGCTTGAATAGCGGCGCGCTCGAGGACATGTGCTGAGTATGACCATCTTACAAAATTGCTTGAATAGAGGCACGCTCGACGACATGTGCTGACTATGACCATCTTACAAAACTGCTTGAATAGCGACACACTCGAGGACATGTGTTGACTACGACCATCTTACATTTGCTGACTATGACCATCTTACACAACTGCTTGAATAGCGGCATGCTCGAGGACATGTGCTGACTAAGACCATCTTACAAAACTGCTTGAATAGCGGCACGCTCAAGGACATGCGCTGACTATGCCCATCTTACAAAACTGCTTGAAGAGAGGCACGCTCGAGGACATGCGCTGACTATGCCCATCTTCCAAAACTGCTTGAATAGCGCACCCTCGAGGACATGCACCAACTATGTCCATCTTACAAAACTGCTTAAATAGCAGCACGCTCGAGAACATGTGCTGACTTTGCCCATCTTACAAAACTGCTTGACTAGCGGTACGCTCGAGCACATGTTCTTACTATGCCCATCTTACAAAACTGCTTGAATAGAGGCACGCTCGAGGACATGTGCTGAGTATGCCCATATTACAAAACTGCTTGAATAGAGACACGTTCGAGGACATGCGCCGCCTATGCACATCTTACAAAACTGCTTAAATAGCAGCACGCTCGAGGACATGCGCTGACTTTGCCCATCATACAAAACTGCTTGAATAGTGGCACTCCCGCAGACATGTGCTGACTATGACCCCCTTACAAAACTGCTTGAATAGCGGCACACTCAAGGACATGTGCTGAATATGACCATCTTACATGTGCCGACTATGACCATCTTACACAACTGCTTGAATAGCGGCAAGCTCGAGGACATGTAGTGACTATGACCATCTTACAAAACTGCTTTTATAGAGGCACGCTCGACGACATGCGCTGAATATAACCATCTTACAAAACTGATTGAATAGCGGCACACTCGAGGACATGTGCTGACTACGACCATCTTACATTTGCTGACTAAGACCATCTTACAAAACTGCTTGAATAATGGCACGCTCGAGGACATGTGCTGACTATGACCATCTTACAAAACTGCTTGAATAGCGGCACGCTCGAGGACATGAGCTGACTATGCCCACCTTACAAAACAGGTTGATTAGAGGCACGCTCGAGGGCATGTGCTGACTATGACAATGTTAAAAAACTGCTTGAATAGCGGCACTCTCGAGGACATGTGCTGACTAAGCTTATCTTACAAAACTGCTTGTATAGCGGCACGCTCGAGGACATGTGCTGACTATGACCATCTTACATGTGCTGACTATGACCATCTTACACAACTGCTTGAATAGCCGCACACTCGAGGACATGTGCTGACTAAGGCCATCTTACAAAACTTCTTGAATAGTGGCACGCTCGAGGACATGGGCTGACTATGCCCCTCTTACAAAACTGCTTGAATACAGGCACGCTCGAGGACATGCAATGACTATGCCCATCTTCCAAAACTGCTTGAATAGCGCACCCTCGAGGAAATGCGCTGACTATGCCCATCTTACAAAACTGTTAAATAGCAGCACGCTCGA
Organism: Triturus cristatus; assembly: GCF_964204655.1. NCBI lineage: Eukaryota > Metazoa > Chordata > Amphibia > Caudata > Salamandridae > Triturus > Triturus cristatus. Next base: position 164,976,884 of record NC_140579.1, read on the forward strand.
GGACATGCACTGACCTTGCCCATCTTACAAAACTGCTTGACTAGCAGCACACTCGAGAACATGTTCTGACTATGCCCATCTTACAAAACTGCTTGAATAGAGGCACGCTCGAGGACATGTGCTGAGTATGCCCATCCTACAAAACTTCTTGAATAGAGGCATGCTCGAGGACATGTGCTGACTATGGCCATCTTACAAAACTGCTTGAATAGCGGCACACTCGAGGACATGTGCTCACTATGACCAACTTACAAAACTGCTTGAATAGAGGCATGCTCGAGGACATGTGCTGACTATGCCCATCTTACAAAACTGATTGAATAGCAGCACACTCCAGGACATATGTTGACTATGACCATACTACATGTGCTGACTATGACCATCTTACAAAACTGCTTGAAAAGCGGCATGCTCTAGGACATCTGCTGACTATGACCATCTTACAACACTGCTTGAAAAACGGTACGCTCGAGGACATGTGCTGACTATGACCATCTCACAAAACTAACTGCTTTTATAGAGGCACACTAGATGACATGTGCTGACTATGACCATCTTACACAACTGCTTGAATAGTGGCATGCTCGAGGACTTGTGCTGACAATGACCATCTTACATGTGCTGACTATGACCATCTTACAAAAGTGCTTTTATAGAGGCACGCTCGAGGACAAGTGATGACTATTACCATTTTACAAAACTGCTTGAATAGTGGCACTCTCGAGGACATGTGCTGACTATGACCGTCTTACAAAACTGCTTGAATAGTGGCATGCTCGAGGACTTGTGCTGACAATGGCCATCTTACATGTGCTGACTATGACGATCTTACAAAAGTGCTTTTATAGAGGCACGCTCGAGGACAAGTGATCACTATGACCATTTTACAAAACTGCTTGAATAGTGGCACTCTCGAGGACATGTGCTGACTATGACCATCTTACATGTGCTGACTATGACCATCTAACAAAACTGCTTGAATAGCGGCATGCTCGTGGACATGTGCTGATTATGACCATCTTCCAAAACTGCTTGAATAGCGGCACGCTCGAGGACTTGTGCTGACTATGACCATCTTACAAAACTGCTTGAATAGCTGCACACTCATGGATATGTGCTGACTATGACCATCTTACAGGTGCTGACTATCACCATCTTACACAACTGCTTGAATAGCGGCGCGCTCGAGGACATGTGCTGAGTATGACCATCTTACAAAATTGCTTGAATAGAGGCACGCTCGACGACATGTGCTGACTATGACCATCTTACAAAACTGCTTGAATAGCGGCACACTCGAGGACATGTGTTGACTACGACCATCTTACATTTGCTAACTATGACCATCTTACACAACTGCTTGAATAGCGGCACGCTCGAGGACATGTGCTGACTAAGACCATCTTACAAAACTGCTTGAATAGCGGCACGCTCAAGGACATGCGCTGACTATGCCCATCTTACAAAACTGCTTGAAGAGAGGCACGCTCGAGGACATGCGCTGACTATGCCCATCTTCCAAAACTGCTTGAATAGCGCACCCTCGAGGACATGCACCAACTATGTCCATCTTACAAAACTGCTTAAATAGCAGCACGCTCGAGAACATGTGCTGACTTTGCCCATCTTACAAAACTGCTTGACTAGCGGTACGCTCGAGCACATGTTCTTACTATGCCCATCTTACAAAACTGCTTGAATAGAGGCACACTCGAGGACATGTGCTGAGTATGCCCATATTACAAAACTGCTTGAATAGAGACACGTTCGAGGACATGCGCCGCCTATGCACATCTTACAAAACTGCTTAAATAGCAGCACGCTCGAGGACATGCGCTGACTTTGCCCATCATACAAAACTGCTTGAATAGTGGCACTCCCGCAGACATGTGCTGACTATGACCCCCTTACAAAACTGCTTGAATAGCGGCACACTCAAGGACATGTGCTGAATATGACCATCTTACATGTGCCGACTATGACCATCTTACACAACTGCTTGAATAGCGGCAAGCTCGAGGACATGTAGTGACTATGACCATCTTACAAAACTGCTTTTATAGAGGCACGCTCGACGACATGCGCTGAATATAACCATCTTACAAAACTGATTGAATAGCGGCACACTCGAGGACATGTGCTGACTACGACCATCTTACATTTGCTGACTATGACCATCTTACAAAACTGCTTGAATAATGGCACGTTCGAGGACATGTGCTGACTATGACCATCTTACAAAACTGCTTGAATAGCAGCACGCTCGAGGACATGAGCTGACTATGCCCACCTAACAAACCAGGTTGATAAGAGGCACGCTCGAGGGCATGTGCTGACTATGACCATGTTACAAAACTGCTTGAATAGCGGCACACTCGAGGACATGTGCTGACTATGACCATCTTCCATGTGCTGACTATGACCATCTTACACAACTGCTTGAATAGAGGCACGCTCGAGGACATGGGCTGACTATGCCCCTCTTACAAAACTGCTTGAATAGCAGCACGCTCCAGGACATGTGCTGACTAAGGCCATCTTACAAAACTGCTTGAATAGAGGCACGCTCGAGGACATGGGCTGACTATGCCCCTCTTACAAAACTGCTTGAATAGAGGCACGCTCGAGGACATGCAATGACTATGCCCATCTTCCAAAACTGCTTGAATAGCGCACCCTCGAGGACATGCGCCGACTATGCCCATCTTACAAAACTGCTTGAATAGCGGCGCGCTCGAGGACATGTGCTGAGTATGACCATCTTACAAAATTGCTTGAATAGAGGCACGCTCGACGACATGTGCTGACTATGACCATCTTACAAAACTGCTTGAATAGCGGCACACTCGAGGACATGTGCTGACTACGACCATCTTACATTTGCTGACTATGACCATCTTACACAACTGCTTGAATAGCGGCACGCTCGAGGACATGTGCTGACTAAGACCATCTTACAAAACTGCTTGAATAGCGGCACGCTCGAGGACATGCGCTGACTATGCCCATCTTCCAAAACTGCTTGAATAGCGCACCCTCAAGGACATGCACCGACTATGCCCATCTTACAAAACTGCTTGAATAGCGGCACACTCAAGGACATGTGCTGACTATGACCATCTTACATGTGCCGACTATGACCATCTTACAAAAGTGCTTGAATAGCGGCACACTCGAGGACATGTGCTGACTACGACCATCTTACATTTTTTGACTATGACCATCTTACAAAACTGCTTGAATAATGGCACGCTCGAGGACAGGTGTTGACTATGACCATCTTACAAAACTGCTTGAATAGCGGCACGCTCGAGGACATGAGCTGACTATGCCTACCTTACAAAACAGCTTGATTAGAGGCACGCTCGAGGGCATGTGCTGACTATGACCATGTTCCAAAACTGCTTGAATATCGGCACTCTCGAGGACATGTGCTGACTATGCTTATCTTACTAAACTGCTTGTATAGCGGCACGCTCGAGTACATGTGCTGACTATGACCATCTTACACAACTGCTTGAATAGCGGCACGCTCGAGGACATGTGCTGACTAAGGCCATCTTACAAAACTGCTTCAATAGCGGCACACTCGACGACATGGGCTGAGCATGCCCCTCTTACACAACTGCTTGAATAGAGGCATGCTCGAGGACATGCAATGACTATGCCCATCTTCCAAAACTGCTTGAATAGCGCACCCTCGAGGACATGTGCCGACTATGCCCATCTTACAAAACTGCTTAAATAGCAGCACGCTCGAGGACATGCGCTGACCTTGCCCATCTTACAAAACTGCTTGACTAGCAGCACACTCGAAGACATGTTCTGACTTTGCCAATCTTACAAAACTGCTTGAATAGAGGCACGCTCGAGGACATGTGCTGAGTATGCCCATCATACAAAACTGCTTGATTAGAGGCATGCTCGAGGACATGTTCTGACTATGACCATTTTACATGTGCTGACTATGACCATCTAACAAAACTGCTTGAATAGCGGCATGCTCGTGGACATGTGCTGATTATGACCATCTTACAAAACTGCTTGAATAGCGGCACGCTCGAGGACATGTGCTGAATATGACCATGTTCCAAAACTGCTTGAATAGCGGCACACTCAAGGACATATGCTGACTATGACCATCTTACATGTGCTGACTATGACCATCTTACACAACTGCTTGAATAGCGGCGCGCTCGAGGACATGTGCTGACTATGACCATCTTACAAAATTGCTTGAATAGAGGCACGCTCGACGACATGTGCTGACTATGACCATCTTACAAAACTGCTTGAATATTGGCATGCTCGAGGACTTGTGCTGACAATGACCATCTTACATGTGCTGACTATGACCATCTTACAAAAGTGCTTTTATAGAGGCACGCTCGAGGAAAAGTGATGACTATGACCATTTTACAAAACTGCTTGAATAGTGGCACTCTCGAGGACATGTGCTGACTATGACCGTCTTACAAAACTGCTTGAATAGTGGCATGCTCGAGGACTTGTCCTGACAATGACCATCTTACACGTGCTGACTATGACCATCTTACAAAAGTGCTTTTATAGAGGCAAGCTCGAGGGCAAGTGATGACTATGACCATTTTACAAAACTGCTTGAATAGTGGCACTCTCGAGGACATGTGCTGACTATGACCATCTTACATGTGCTGACTATGACCATCTAACAAAACTGCTTGAATAGCAGCATGCTCGTGGACATGTGCTGATTATGACCATCTTACAAAACTGCTTGAATAGCGGCACACTCGAGGACTTGTGCTGACTATGACCATCTTACGAAACTGCTTGAATAGCGGCACACTCATGGACATGTGCTGACTATGACCATCTTACAGGTGCTGACTATGACCATCTTACACAACTGCTTGAATAGCGGCGCGCTCAAGGACATGTGCTGAGTATGACCATCTTACAAAATTGCTTGAATAGAGGCACGCTCGACGACATGTGCTGACTATGACCATCTTACAAAACTGCTTGAATAGCGGCACACTCGAGGACATGTGTTGACTACGACCATCTTAAATTTTCTGACTATGACCATCTTACACATCTGCTTGAATAGCGGCACGCTCGAGGACATGTGCTGAATAAGACCATCTTACAAAACTGCTTGAATAGCAGCACGCTCGAGGACATGCGCTGACTATGCCCATCTTACAAAACTGCTTGAATAGAGGCATGCTCGACGACATGTGCTGACTATGACCATCTTACAAAACTGCTTGAATAGTGGCATGCTCGAGGACTTGTGCTGACAATGACCATCTTACATGTGGTGACTATGACCATCTTACAAAAGTGCTTTTATAGAGGCACGCTCGAGGACAAGTTATGACTATGACCATTTTACAAAACTGCTTGAATAGTGGCAGTTTCGAGGACATGCGCTGACTTTGCCCATCTTCCAAAGCTGCTTGAATAGCGCACCCTCGAGGACATGCACCGACTATGTCCATCTTACAAAACTGCTTAAATAGCAGCACGCTCGAGAACATGCGCTGACTTTGCCCATCTTACAAAACTGCTTGACTAGCGGTACGCTCGAGGACATGTTCTTACTATGCCCATCTTACAACTCTGCTTGAATAGAGGCACGCTCGAGGACATGTGCTGAGTATGCCCATATTACAAAACTGCTTGAATAGAGGCACGCTCGAGGACATGCGCCGCATATGCACATCTTACAAAACTGCTTAAATAGCAGCACGCTCGAGGACATGCGCTGACTTTGCCCATCATACAAAACTGCTTGAATAGTGGCACACCCGCAGACATGTGCTGACTATGACCATCTTACAAAACTGCTTGAATAGCGGCACACTCAAGGACATGTGCTGACTATGACCATCTTACATGTGCCGACTATGACCATCTTACACAACTGGTTGAATAGCGGCATGCTCGAGGACATGTAGTGACTATGACCATCTTACAAAACTGCTTTTATGGAGGCACGCTCGACGACATGCGCTGAATATGACTATCTTACAAAACTGCTTGAATAGCGGCACACTCGAGGACATGTGCTGACTATGACCATCTTACATTTGCTGACTATGACCATCTTACACAACTGCTTGAATAGCGGCACGCTCGAGGACATGTGCTGACTAAGACCATCTTACAAAACTGCTTGAATAGCGGCACGCTCGAGGACATGCGCTGACTATGCCCATCTTACAAAACTGCTTGAATAGAGGCACGCTCGAGGACATGCGCTGACTATGCCCATCTTCCAAAACTGTTTGAATAGCGCACCCTCGAGGACATGCACCGACTATGTCCATCTTTCAAAACTGCTTAAATAGCAGCACGCTCGAGGACATGCGTTGACTTTGCCCATCTTACAAAACTGCTTGACTACCGGTACGCTCGAGGACATGTTCTTACTATGCCCATCTTACAAAACTGCTTGAATAGAGGCACGCTCGAGGACATGTTCTGAGTATGCCCATATTACAAAACTGCTTGAATAGAGGCACGCTCGAGGACATGCGCCGCCTATGCCCATCTTACAAAACTGCTTAAACAGCAGCACGCTCGAGGACATGTGCTGACTTTGCCCATCATACAAAACTGCTTGAATAGTGGCACTCCCGCAGACATGTGCTGACTATGACCATCTTACAAAACTGCTTGAATAGCGGCACACTCAAGGACATGTGCTGACTATGACCATCTTACACAACTGCTTGAATAGCGGCACACTTGAGGACTTGTGCTGACTAAGACCATCTTACAAAACTGCTTGAATAGCGGCACGCTCGAGGACATGCGCTGACCATGCCCATCTTACAAAACTGCTTGAATAGAGGCACGCTCGAGGACATGCGCTGACTATGCCCATCTTCCAAAACTGTTTGAATAGCGCACCCTCGAGGACATGCACCGACTATGTCCATCTTTCAAAACTGCTTAAATAGCAGCACGCTCGAGGACATGCGCTGACTTTGCCCATCTTACAAAACTGCTTGACTAGCGGTACGCTCGAGGACATGTTCTTACTATGCCCATCTTACAAAACTGCTTGAATAGAGGCACGCTGGAGGACATTTGCTGAGTATGCCCATATTACAAAACTGCTTGAATAGAGGCACGCTCGAGGACATGCGCCGCCTATGCCCATCTTACAAAACTGCTTAAATAGCAGCACGCTCGAGGACATGCGCTGACTTTGCCCATCATACAAAACTGCTTGAATAGTGGCACACCCGCAGACATGTGCTGACTATGACCATCTTACAAAACTGCTTGAATAGCGGCACACTCAAGGACATGTGCTGACTATGACCATCTTACATGTGCCGACTATGACCATCTTACACAACTGGTTGAATAGCGGCATGCTCGAGGACATGTAGTGACTATGACCATCTTACAAAACTGCTTTTATGGAGGCACGCTCGACGACATGCGCTGAATATGACTATCTTACAAAACTGCTTGAATAGCGGCACACTCGAGGACATGTGCTGACTATGACCATCTTACATTTGCTGACTATGACCATCTTACACAACTGCTTGAATAGCGGCACGCTCGAGGACATGTGCTGACTAAGACCATCTTACAAAACTGCTTGAATAGCGGCACGCTCGAGGACATGCGCTGACTATGCCCATCTTACAAAACTGCTTGAATAGAGGCACGCTCGAGGACATGCGCTGACTATGCCCATCTTCCAAAACTGTTTGAATAGCGCACACTCGAGGACATGCACCGACTATGTCCATCTTTCAAAACTGCTTAAATAGCAGCACGCTCGAGGACATGCGTTGACTTTGCCCATCTTACAAAACTGCTTGACTACCGGTACGCTCGAGGACATGTTCTTACTATGCCCATCTTACAAAACTGCTTGAATAGAGGCACGCTCGAGGACATGTGCTGAGTATGCCCATATTACAAAACTGCTTGAATAGAGGCACGCTCGAGGACATGCGCCGCCTATGCCCATCTTACAAAACTGCTTAAACAGCAGCACGCTCGAGGACATGTGCTGACTTTGCCCATCATACAAAACTGCTTGAATAGTGGCACTCCCGCAGACATGTGCTGACTATGACCATCTTACAAAACTGCTTGAATAGCGGCACACTCAAGGACATGTGCTGACTATGACCATCTTACACAACTGCTTGAATAGCGGCACACTTGAGGACTTGTGCTGACTAAGACCATCTTACAAAACTGCTTGAATAGCGGCACGCTCGAGGACATGCGCTGACCATGCCCATCTTACAAAACTGCTTGAATAGAGGCACGCTCGAGGACATGCGCTGACTATGCCCATCTTCCAAAACTGTTTGAATAGCGCACCCTCGAGGACATGCACCGACTATGTCCATCTTTCAAAACTGCTTAAATAGCAGCACGCTCGAGGACATGCGCTGACTTTGCCCATCTTACAAAACTGCTTGACTAGCGGTACGCTCGAGGACATGTTCTTACTATGCCCATCTTACAAAACTGCTTGAATAGAGGCACGCTGGAGGACATTTGCTGAGTATGCCCATATTACAAAACTGCTTGAATAGAGGCACGCTCGAGGACATGCGCCGCCTATGCCCATCTTACAAAACTGCTTAAACAGCAGCACGCTCGAGGACATGTGATGACTTTGCCCATCATACAAAACTGCTTGAATAGTGGCACTCCCGCAGACATGTGCTGACTATGACCATCTTACAAAACTGCTTGAATAGTGGCACACTCAAGGACATGTGCTGACTATGACCATCTTACATGTGCCGACTATGACCATCTTACACAACTGCTTGAATAGCGGCATGCTCGAGGACATGTAGTGACTATGACCATCTTACAAAACTGCTTTTATAGAGGCACGCTCGACGACATGCGCTGAATATGACCATCTTACAAAACTGCTTGAATAGCGGCACACTCGAGGACATGTGCTGACTACGACCATCTTACGTTTGCTGACTATGACCATCTTACAAAACTGCTTGAATAGCGGCACACTCAAGGACATGTGCTGACTATGACCATCTTACATGTGCCGACTATGACCATCTTACACAACTGCTTGAATAGCGGCATGCTCGAGGACATGTAGTGACTATGACCATCTTACAAAACTGCTTTTATAGAGGCACGCTCGACGACATGCGCTGAATATGACCATCTTACAAAACTGCTTGAATAGCGGCACACTCGAGGACATGTGCTGACTTTGCCCATCTTACAAAACTGCTTGACTAGCGGTACGCTCGAGGACATGTTCTTACTATGCCCATCTTACAACACTGCTTGAATAGAGGCACGCTCGAGGACATGTGCTGAGTATGCCCATATTACAAAACTGCTTGAATAGAGGCACGCTCGAGGACATGCGCCGCCTATGCCCATCTTACAAAACTGCTTAAACAGCAGCATGCTCGAGGACATGTGCTGACTTTGCCCATCATACAAAACTGCTTGAATAGTGGCACTCCCGCAGACATGTGCTGACTATGACCATCTTACAAAACTGCTTGAATAGCGGCACACTCAAGGATATGTGCTGACTATGACCATCTTACATGTGCCGACTATGACCATCTTACACAACTGCTTGAATAGCGGCATGCTCGAGGACATGTAGTGACTATCACCATCTTACAAAACTGCTTTTATAGAGGTACTCTCGACGACATGCGCGGAATATGACCATCTTACAAAACTGCTTGAATAGCGGCACACTCGAGGACATGTGCTGACTACGACCATCTTACATTTGCTGACTAAGACCATCTTACAAAACTGCTTGAATAATGGCACGCTCGAGGACATGTGCTGAGTATGACCATCTTACAAAATTGCTTGAATAGAGGCACGCTCGACGACATGTGCTGACTATGACCATCTTACAAAACTGCTTGAATAGCGGCACACTCGAGGACATGTGCTGACTACGACCATCTTACATTTGCTGACTATGACCATCTTACACAACTGCTTGAATAGCGGCACGCTCGAGGACATGTGCTGATAAGACCATCTTACAAAACTGCTTGAATAGCGGCACGCTCGAGGACATGCGCTGACTATGCCCATCTTCCAAAACTGCTTGAATAGCGCACCCTCAAGGACATGCACCGACTATGCCCATCTTACAAAACTGCTTGAATAGCGGCACACTCAAGGACATGTGCTGACTATGACCATCTTACATGTGCCGACTATGACCATCTTACAAAAGTGCTTGAATAGCGGCACACTCGAGGACATGTGCTGACTACGACCATCTTACATTTGTTGACTATGACCATCTTACAAAACTGCTTGAATAATGGCACGCTCGAGGACAGGTGTTGACTATGACCATCTTACAAAACTGCTTGAATAGCAGCACGCTCGAGGACATGAGCTGACTATGCCTACCTTACAAAACAGCTTGATTAGAGGCACGCTCGAGGGCATGTGCTGACTATGACCATGTTCCAAAACTGCTTGAATATCGGCACTCTCGAGGACATGTGCTGACTATGCTTATCTTACTAAACTGCTTGTATAGCGGCACGCTCGAGTACATGTGCTGACTATGACCATCTTACACAACTGCTTGAATAGCGGCACGCTCGAGGACATGTGCTGACTAAGGCCATCTTACAAAACTGCTTCAATAGCGGCACGCTCGACGACATGGGCTGAGCATGCCCCTCTTACACAACTGCTTGAATAGAGGCATGCTCGAGGACATGCAATGACTATGCCCATCTTCCAAAACTGCTTGAATAGCGCACCCTCGAGGACATGTGCCGACTATGCCCATCTTACAAAACTGCTTAAATAGCAGCACGCTCGAGGACATGCGCTGACCTTGCCCATCTTACAAAACTGCTTGACTAGCAGCACACTCGAAGACATGTTCTGACTTTGCCAATCTTACAAAACTGCTTGAATAGAGGCACGCTCGAGGACATGTGCTGAGTATGCCCATCATACAAAACTGCTTGATTAGAGGCATGCTCGAGGACATGTTCTGACTATGACCATTTTACATGTGCTGACTATGACCATCTAACAAAACTGCTTGAATAGCGGCATGCTCGTGGACATGTGCTGATTATGACCATCTTACAAAACTGCTTGAATAGCGGCACGCTCGAGGACATGTGCTGAATATGACCATGTTCCAAAACTGCTTGAATAGCGGCACACTCAAGGACATATGCTGACTATGACCATCTTACATGTGCTGACTATGACCATCTTACACAACTGCTTGAATAGCGGCGCGCTCGAGGACATGTGCTGACTATGACCATCTTACAAAATTGCTTGAATAGAGGCACGCTCGACGACATGTGCTGACTATGACCATCTTACAAAACTGCTTGAATATTGGCATGCTCGAGGACTTGTGCTGACAATGACCATCTTACATGTGCTGACTATGACCATCTTACAAAAGTGCTTTTATAGAGGCATGCTCGAGGAAAAGTGATGACTATGACCATTTTACAAAACTGCTTGAATAGTGGCACTCTCGAGGACATGTGCTGACTATGACCGTCTTACAAAACTGCTTGAATAGTGGCATGCTCGAGGACTTGTCCTGACAATGACCATCTTACACGTGCTGACTATGACCATCTTACAAAAGTGCTTTTATAGAGGCAAGCTCGAGGGCAAGTGATGACTATGACCATTTTACAAAACTGCTTGAATAGTGGCACTCTCGAGGACATGTGCTGACTATGACCATCTTACATGTGCTGACTATGACCATCTAACAAAACTGCTTGAATAGCAGCATGCTCGTGGACATGTGCTGATTATGACCATCTTACAAAACTGCTTGAATAGCGGCACACTCGAGGACTTGTGCTGACTATGACCATCTTACGAAACTGCTTGAATAGCGGCACACTCATGGACATGTGCTGACTATGACCATCTTACAGGTGCTGACTATGACCATCTTACACAACTGCTTGAATAGCGGCGCGCTCAAGGACATGTGCTGAGTATGACCATCTTACAAAATTGCTTGAATAGAGGCACGCTCGACGACATGTGCTGACTATGACCATCTTACAAAACTGCTTGAATAGCGGCACACTCGAGGACATGTGTTGACTACGACCATCTTAAATTTTCTGACTATGACCATCTTACACATCTGCTTGAATAGCGGCACGCTCGAGGACATGTGCTGACTAAGACCATCTTACAAAACTGCTTGAATAGCAGCACGCTCGAGGACATGCGCTGACTATGCCCATCTTACAAAACTGCTTGAATAGAGGCACGCTCGACGACATGTGCTGACTATGACCATCTTACAAAACTGCTTGAATAGTGGCATGCTCGAGGACTTGTGCTGACAATGACCATCTTACATGTGGTGACTATGACCATCTTACAAAAGTGCTTTTATAGAGGCACGCTCGAGGACAAGTTATGACTATGACCATTTTACAAAACTGCTTGAATAGTGGCAGTTTCGAGGACATGCGCTGACTATGCCCATCTTCCAAAGCTGCTTGAATAGCGCACCCTCGAGGACATGCACCGACTATGTCCATCTTACAAAACTGCTTAAATAGCAGCACGCTCGAGAACATGCGCTGACTTTGCCCATCTTACAAAACTGCTTGACTAGCGGTACGCTCGAGGACATGTTCTTACTATGCCCATCTTACAACTCTGCTTGAATAGAGGCACGCTCGAGGACATGTGCTGAGTATGCCCATATTACAAAACTGCTTGAATAGAGGCACGCTCGAGGACATGCGCCGCATATGCACATCTTACAAAACTGCTTAAATAGCAGCACGCTCGAGGACATGCGCTGACTTTGCCCATCATACAAAACTGCTTGAATAGTGGCACACCCGCAGACATGTGCTGACTATGACCATCTTACAAAACTGCTTGAATAGCGGCACACTCAAGGACATGTGCTGACTATGACCATCTTACATGTGCCGACTATGACCATCTTACACAACTGGTTGAATAGCGGCATGCTCGAGGACATGTAGTGACTATGACCATCTTACAAAACTGCTTTTATAGAGGCACGCTCGACGACATGCGCTGAATATGACTATCTTACAAAACTGCTTGAATAGCGGCACACTCGAGGACATGTGCTGACTATGACCATCTTACATTTGCTGACTATGACCATCTTACACAACTGCTTGAATAGCGGCACGCTCGAGGACATGTGCTGACTAAGACCATCTTACAAAACTGCTTGAATAGCGGCACGCTCGAGGACATGCGCTGACTATGCCCATCTTACAAAACTGCTTGAATAGAGGCACGCTCGAGGACATGCGCTGACTATGCCCATCTTCCAAAACTGTTTGAATAGCGCACCCTCGAGGACATGCACCGACTATGTCCATCTTTCAAAACTGCTTAAATAGCAGCACGCTCGAGGACATGCGTTGACTTTGCCCATCTTACAAAACTGCTTGACTACCGGTACGCTCGAGGACATGTTCTTACTATGCCCATCTTACAAAACTGCTTGAATAGAGGCACGCTCGAGGACATGTGCTGAGTATGCCCATATTACAAAACTGCTTGAATAGAGGCACGCTCGAGGACATGCGCCGCCTATGCCCATCTTACAAAACTGCTTAAACAGCAGCACGCTCGAGGACATGTGCTGACTTTGCCCATCATACAAAACTGCTTGAATAGTGGCACTCCCGCAGACATGTGCTGACTATGACCATCTTACAAAACTGCTTGAATAGCGGCACACTCAAGGACATGTGCTGACTATGACCATCTTACACAACTGCTTGAATAGCGGCACACTTGAGGACTTGTGCTGACTAAGACCATCTTACAAAACTGCTTGAATAGCGGCACGCTCGAGGACATGCGCTGACCATGCCCATCTTACAAAACTGCTTGAATAGAGGCACGCTCGAGGACATGCGCTGACTATGCCCATCTTCCAAAACTGTTTGAATAGCGCACCCTCGAGGACATGCACCGACTATGTCCATCTTTCAAAACTGCTTAAATAGCAGCACGCTCGAGGACATGCGCTGACTTTGCCCATCTTACAAAACTGCTTGACTAGCGGTACGCTCGAGGACATGTTCTTACTATGCCCATCTTACAAAACTGCTTGAATAGAGGCACGCTGGAGGACATTTGCTGAGTATGCCCATATTACAAAACTGCTTGAATAGAGGCACGCTCGAGGACATGCGCCGCCTATGCCCATCTTACAAAACTGCTTAAACAGCAGCACGCTCGAGGACATGTGATGACTTTGCCCATCATACCAAACTGCTTGAATAGTGGCACTCCCGCAGACATGTGCTGACTATGACCATCTTACAAAACTGCTTGAATAGTGGCACACTCAAGGACATGTGCTGACTATGACAATCTTACATGTGCCGACTATGACCATCTTCCACAACTGCTTGAATAGCGGCATGCTCGAGGACATGTAGTGACTATGACCATCTTACAAAACTGCTTTTATAGAGGCACGCTCGACGACATGCGCTGAATATGACCATCTTACAAAACTGCTTGAATAGCGGCACACTCGAGGACATGTGCTGACTACGACCATCTTACGTTTGCTGACTATGACCATCTTACAAAACTGCTTGAATAGCGGCACACTCAAGGACATGTGCTGACTATGACCATCTTACATGTGCCGACTATGACCATCTTACACAACTGCTTGAATAGCGGCATGCTCGAGGACATGTAGTGACTATGACCATCTTACAAAACTGCTTTTATAGAGGCACGCTCGACGACATGCGCTGAATATGACCATCTTACAAAACTGCTTGAATAGCGGCACACTCGAGGACATGTGCTGACTTTGCCCATCTTACAAAACTGCTTGACTAGCGGTACGCTCGAGGACATGTTCTTACTATGCCCATCTTACAACACTGCTTGAATAGAGGCACGCTCGAGGACATGTGCTGAGTATGCCCATATTACAAAACTGCTTGAATAGAGGCACGCTCGAGGACATGCGCCGCCTATGCCCATCTTACAAAACTGCTTAAACAGCAGCATGCTCGAGGACATGTGCTGACTTTGCCCATCATACAAAACTGCTTGAATAGTGGCACTCCCGCAGACATGTGCTGACTATGACCATCTTACAAAACTGCTTGAATAGCGGCACACTCAAGGATATGTGCTGACTATGACCATCTTACATGTGCCGACTATGACCATCTTACACAACTGCTTGAATAGCGGCATGCTCGAGGACATGTAGTGACTATCACCATCTTACAAAACTGCTTTTATAGAGGTACTCTCGACGACATGCGCGGAATATGACCATCTTACAAAACTGCTTGAATAGCGGCACACTCAAGGACATGTGCTGACTACGACCATCTTACATTTGCTGACTAAGACCATCTTACAAAACTGCTTGAATAATGGCACGCTCGAGGACATGTGCTGACTATGACCATCTTACAAAACTGCTTGAATAGCGGCACGCTCGAGGACATGAGCTGACTATGCCCACCTTACAAACCAGGTTGATTAGAGGCACGCTCGAGGGCATGTGCTGACTATGACTATGTTACAAAACTGCTTGAATAGCGGCACTCTCGAGGACATGTTGTGACTATGCTTATCTTACAAAATTGCTTGTATAGCGGCACACTCGAGGACATGTGCTGACTATGACCATCTTACATGTGCTGACTATGACCACCTTACACAACTGCTTGAATAGCAGCACGCTCGAGGACATGTGCTGACTAAGGCCATCTTACAAAACTGCTTGAATAGCGGCACGCTCGAGGACATGGGCTGACTATGCCCCTCTTTCAAAACTGCTTGAATAGAGGCACGCTCGAGGACATGCAATGACTATGCCCATCTTCCAAAACTGCTTGAATAGCGCACCCTCGAGGACATGCGCCGACTATGCCCATCTTACAAAACTGCTTGAATAGCGGCGCGTTCGAGGACATGTGCTGAGTATGACCATCTTACAAAATTGCTTGAATAGAGGCACGCTCGACGACATTTGCTGACTATGACCATCTTACAAAACTGCTTGAATAGCGGCACACTCGAGGACATGTGCTGACTACGACCATCTTACATTTGCTGACTATGACCATCTTACACAACTACTTGAATAGCGGCACGCTCGAGGACATGTGCTGACTAAGACCATCTTACAAAACTGCTTGAATAGAGGCACGCTCGACGACATGCGCTGAATATGACCATCTTACAAAACTGCTTGAATAGCGGCACACTCGAGGACATGTGCTGACTACGACCATCTTACATTTGCTGACTATGTCCATCTTTCAAAACTGCTTAAATAGCAGCACGCTCGAGGACATGCGCTGACTTTGCCCATCTTACAAAACTGCTTGACTAGCGGTACGCTCAAGGACATGTCCTTACTATGCCCATCTTACAAAACTGCTTGAATAGAGGCACGCTCGACGACATGTGCTGACTATGACCATCTTACAAAACTGCTTGAATAGTGGCATGCTCGAGGACTTGTGCTGACAATGACCATCTTACATGTGCTGACTATGACCATCTTACAAAAGTGCTTTTATAGAGGCACGCTCGAGGACAAGTGATGACTATGACCATTTTACAAAACTGCTTGAATAGTGGCACTCTCGAGGACATGTGCTGACTATGACCGTCTTACAAAACTGCTTGAATAGTGGCATGCTCGAGGACTTGTCCTGACAATGACCATCTGACATGTGCTGACTATGACCATCTTACAAAAGTGTTTTTATAGAGGCAAGCTCGAGGGCAAGTGATGACTATGACCATTTTACAAAACTGCTTAAATAGTGGCACTCTCGAGGACATGTGCTGACTATGACCATCTTACATGTGCTGACTATGACCATCTAACAAAACTGCTTGAATAGCTGCATGCTCGTGGACATGTGCTGATTATGACCATCTTACAAAACTGCTTGAATAGCGGCACACTCGAGGACTTGTGCTGACTATGACCATCTTACGAAACTGCTTGAATAGCGGCACACTCATGGACATGTGCTGACTATGACCATTTTACTGGTGCTGACTATGACCATCTTACACAACTGCTTGAATAGCGGCGCGCTCAAGGACATGTGCTGAGTATGACCATCTTACAAAATTGCTTGAATAGAGGCACGCTCGACGACATGTGCTGACTATGACCATCTTACAAAAGTGCTTGAATAGCGGCACACTCGAGGACATGTGTTGACTACGACCATCTTACATTTTCTGACTATGACCATCTTACACATCTGCTTGAATAGCGGCACGCTCGAGGACATGTGCTGACTAAGACCATCTTACAAAACTGCTTGAATAGCAGCACGCTCGAGGACATGCGCTGACTATGCCCATCTTACAAAACTGCTTGAATAGAGGCACGCTCGACGACATGTGCTGACTATGACCATCTTACAAAACTGCTTGAATAGTGGCATGCTCGAGGACTTGTGCTGACAATGACCATCTTACATGTGCTGACTATGACCATCTTACAAAAGTGCTTTTATAGAGGCACGCTCGAGGACAAGTTATGACTATGACCATTTTACAAAACTGCTTGAATAGTGGCAGTCTCGAGGACATGCGCTGACTATGCCCATCTTCCAAAGCTGCTTGAATAGCGCACCCTCGAGGACATGCACCGACTATGTCCATCTTACAAAACTGCTTAAATAGCAGCACGCTCGAGAACATGCGCTGACTTTGCCCATCTTACAAAACTGCTTGACTAGCGGCACACTCGAGGACATGTGCTGACTATGACCATCTTACATTTGCTGACTATGACCATCTTACACAACTGCTTGAATAGCGGCACGCTCGAGGACATGTGCTGACTAAGACCATCTTACAAAACTGCTTGAATAGCGGCATGCTCGAGGACATGCGCTGACTATGCCCATCTTACAAAACTGCTTGAATAGAGGCACGCTCGAGGACATGCGCTGACTATGCCCATCTTCCAAAACTGTTTGAATAGCGCACCCTCGAGGACATGCACCGACTATGTCCATCTTTCAAAACTGCTTAAATAGCAGCACGCTCGAGGACATGCGTTGACTTTGCCCATCTTACAAAACTGCTTGACTACCGGTACGCTCGAGGACATGTTCTTACTATGCCCATCTTACAAAACTGCTTGAATAGAGGCACGCTCGAGGACATGTGCTGAGTATGCCCATATTACAAAACTGCTTGAATAGAGGCACGCTCGAGGACATGCGCCGCCTATGCCCATCTTACAAAACTGCTTAAACAGCAGCACGCTCGAGGACATGTGCTGACTTTGCCCATCATACAAAACTGCTTGAATAGTGGCACTCCCGCAGACATGTGCTGACTATGACCATCTTACAAAACTGCTTGAATAGCGGCACACTCAAGGACATGTGCTGACTATGACCATCTTACACAACTGCTTGAATAGCGGCACACTTGAGGACTTGTGCTGACTAAGACCATCTTACAAAACTGCTTGAATAGCGGCACGCTCGAGGACATGCGCTGACCATGCCCATCTTACAAAACTGCTTGAATAGAGGCACGCTCGAGGACATGCGCTGACTATGCCCATCTTCCAAAACTGTTTGAATAGCGCACCCTCGAGGACATGCACCGACTATGTCCATCTTTCAAAACTGCTTAAATAGCAGCACGCTCGAGGACATGCGCTGACTTTGCCCATCTTACAAAACTGCTTGACTAGCGGTACGCTCGAGGACATGTTCTTACTATGCCCATCTTACAAAACTGCTTGAATAGAGGCACGCTGGAGGACATTTGCTGAGTATGCCCATATTACAAAACTGCTTGAATAGAGGCACGCTCGAGGACATGCGCCGCCTATGCCCATCTTACAAAACTGCTTAAACAGCAGCACGCTCGAGGACATGTGATGACTTTGCCCATCATACAAAACTGCTTGAATAGTGGCACTCCCGCAGACATGTGCTGACTATGACCATCTTACAAAACTGCTTGAATAGTGGCACACTCAAGGACATGTGCTGACTATGACCATCTTACATGTGCCGACTATGACCATCTTACACAACTGCTTGAATAGCGGCATGCTCGAGGACATGTAGTGACTATGACCATCTTACAAAACTGCTTTTATAGAGGCACGCTCGACGACATGCGCTGAATATGACCATCTTACAAAACTGCTTGAATAGCGGCACACTCGAGGACATGTGCTGACTACGACCATCTTACGTTTGCTGACTATGACCATCTTACAAAACTGCTTGAATAGCGGCACACTCAAGGACATGTGCTGACTATGACCATCTTACATGTGCCGACTATGACCATCTTACACAACTGCTTGAATAGCGGCATGCTCGAGGACATGTAGTGACTATGACCATCTTACAAAACTGCTTTTATAGAGGCACGCTCGACGACATGCGCTGAATATGACCATCTTACAAAACTGCTTGAATAGCGGCACACTCGAGGACATGTGCTGACTTTGCCCATCTTACAAAACTGCTTGACTAGCGGTACGCTCGAGGACATGTTCTTACTATGCCCATCTTACAACACTGCTTGAATAGAGGCACGCTCGAGGACATGTGCTGAGTATGCCCATATTACAAAACTGCTTGAATAGAGGCACGCTCGAGGACATGCGCCGCCTATGCCCATCTTACAAAACTGCTTAAACAGCAGCATGCTCGAGGACATGTGCTGACTTTGCCCATCATACAAAACTGCTTGAATAGTGGCACTCCCGCAGACATGTGCTGACTATGACCATCTTACAAAACTGCTTGAATAGCGGCACACTCAAGGATATGTGCTGACTATGACCATCTTACATGTGCCGACTATGACCATCTTACACAACTGCTTGAATAGCGGCATGCTCGAGGACATGTAGTGACTATCACCATCTTACAAAACTGCTTTTATAGAGGTACTCTCGACGACATGCGCGGAATATGACCATCTTACAAAACTGCTTGAATAGCGGCACACTCGAGGACATGTGCTGACTACGACCATCTTACATTTGCTGACTAAGACCATCTTACAAAACTGCTTGAATAATGGCACGCTCGAGGACATGTGCTGACTATGACCATCTTACAAAACTGCTTGAATAGCGGCACGCTCGAGGACATGAGCTGACTATGCCCACCTTACAAACCAGGTTGATTAGAGGCACGCTCGAGGGCATGTGCTGACTATGACTATGTTACAAAACTGCTTGAATAGCGGCACTCTCGAGGACATGTTGTGACTATGCTTATCTTACAAAATTGCTTGTATAGCGGCACACTCGAGGACATGTGCTGACTATGACCATCTTACATGTGCTGACTATGACCACCTTACACAACTGCTTGAATAGCAGCACGCTCGAGGACATGTGCTGACTAAGGCCATCTTACAAAACTGCTTGAATAGCGGCACGCTCGAGGACATGGGCTGACTATGCCCCTCTTTCAAAACTGCTTGAATAGAGGCACGCTCGAGGACATGCAATGACTATGCCCATCTTCCAAAACTGCTTGAATAGCGCACCCTCGAGGACATGCGCCGACTATGCCCATCTTACAAAACTGCTTGAATAGCGGCGCGTTCGAGGACATGTGCTGAGTATGACCATCTTACAAAACTGCTTGAATAGCGGCACACTCGAGGACATGTGCTGACTACGACCATCTTACATTTGCTGACTATGACCATCTTACACAACTACTTGAATAGCGGCACGCTCGAGGACATGTGCTGACTAAGACCATCTTACAAAACTGCTTGAATAGAGGCATGCTCGACGACATGCGCTGAATATGACCATCTTACAAAACTGCTTGAATAGCGGCACACTCGAGGACATGTGCTGACTACGACCATCTTACATTTGCTGACTATGTCCATCTTTCAAAACTGCTTAAATAGCAGCACGCTCGAGGACATGCGCTGACTTTGCCCATCTTACAAAACTGCTTGACTAGCGGTACGCTCAAGGACATGTTCTTACTATGCCCATCTTACAAAACTGCTTGAATAGAGGCACGCTCGACGACATGTGCTGACTATGACCATCTTACAAAACTGCTTGAATAGTGGCATGCTCGAGGACTTGTGCTGACAATGACCATCTTACATGTGCTGACTATGACCATCTTACAAAAGTGCTTTTATAGAGGCACGCTCGAGGACAAGTGATGACTATGACCATTTTACAAAACTGCTTGAATAGTGGCACTCTCGAGGACATGTGCTGACTATGACCGTCTTACAAAACTGCTTGAATAGTGGCATGCTCGAGGACTTGTCCTGACAATGACCATCTTACATGTGCTGACTATGACCATCTTACAAAAGTGCTTTTATAGAGGCAAGCTCGAGGGCAAGTGATGACTATGACCATTTTACAAAACTGCTTGAATAGTGGCACTCTCGAGGACATGTGCTGACTATGACCATCTTACATGTGCTGACTATGACCATCTAACAAAACTGCTTGAATAGCTGCATGCTCGTGGACATGTGCTGATTATGACCATCTTACAAAACTGCTTGAATAGCGGCACACTCGAGGACTTGTGCTGACTATGACCATCTTACGAAACTGCTTGAATAGCGGCACACTCATGGACATGTGCTGACTATGACCATTTTACTGGTGCTGACTATGACCATCTTACACAACTGCTTGAATAGCGGCGCGCTCAAGGACATGTGCTGAGTATGACCATCTTACAAAATTGCTTGAATAGAGGCACGCTCGACGACATGTGCTGACTATGACCATCTTACAAAACTGCTTGAATAGCGGCACACTCGAGGACATGTGTTGACTACGACCATCTTACATTTTCTGACTATGACCATCTTACACATCTGCTTGAATAGCGGCACGCTCGAGGACATGTGCTGACTAAGACCATCTTACAAAACTGCTTGAATAGCAGCACGCTCGAGGACATGCGCTGACTATGCCCATCTTACAAAACTGCTTGAATAGAGGCACGCTCGACGACATGTGCTGACTATGACCATCTTACAAAACTGCTTGAATAGTGGCATGCTCGAGGACTTGTGCTGACAATGACCATCTTACATGTGCTGACTATGACCATCTTACAAAAGTGCTTTTATAGAGGCACGCTCGAGGACAAGTTATGACTATGACCATTTTACAAAACTGCTTGAATAGTGGCAGTCTCGAGGACATGCGCTGACTATGCCCATCTTCCAAAGCTGCTTGAATAGCGCACCCTCGAGGACATGCACCGACTATGTCCATCTTACAAAACTGCTTAAATAGCAGCACGCTCGAGAACATGCGCTGACTTTGCCCATCTTACAAAACTGCTTGACTAGCGGTACGCTCGAGGACATGTTCTTACTATGCCCATCTTACAACTCTGCTTGAATAGAGGCACGCTCGAGGACATGTGCTGAGTATGCCCATATTACAAAACTGCTTGAATAGAGGCACGCTCGAGGACATGCGCCGCCTATGCACATCTTACAAAACTGCTTAAATAGCAGCACGCTCGAGGACATGCGCTGACTTTGCCCATCATACAAAACTGCTTGAATAGTGGCACACCCGCAGACATGTGCTGACTATGACCATCTTACAAAACTGCTGGAATAGCGGCACACTCAAGGACATGTGCTGACTTTGACCATCTTACATGTGCCGACTATGACCATCTTACACAACTGGTTGAATAGCGGCATGCTCGAGGACATGTAGTGACTATGACCATCTTACAAAACTGCTTTTATAGAGGCAGGCTCGACGACATGCGCTGAATATGACTATCTTACAAAACTGCTTGAATAGCGGCACACTCGAGGACATGTGCTGACTATGACCATCTTACATTTGCTGACTATGACCATCTTACAAAACTGCTTGAATAATGGCACGCTCGAGGACATGAGCTGACTATGCCCACCTTACATACCAGGTTGATTAGAGGCACGCTCGAGGGCATGTGCTGACTATGACCATGTTACAAAACTGCTTGAATAGCGGCACTCTCGAGGACATGTGCTGACTATGCTTATCTTACAAAATTGCTTGTATAGCGGCACACTCGAGGACATGTGCTGACTATGACCATCTTACACAACTGCTTGAATAGCAGCACGCTCGAGGACATGAGCTGACTAAGGCCATCTTACAAAACTGCTTGAATAGCGGCACGCTCAAGAACATGGGCTGACTATGCCCCTCTTACAAAACTGCATGAATAAAGGCACGCTCGAGGACATGCAATGACTATGCCCATCTTCCAAAACTGCTTGAATAGCGCACCCTCGAGGACATGCGCCGACTATGCCCATCTTACAAAACTGCTTGAATAGCGGCGCGCTCGTGGACATGTGCTGAGTATGACCATCTTACAAAATTGCTTGAATAGAGGCACGCTCGACGACATGTGCTGACTATGACCATCTTACATTTGCTGACTATGACCATCTTACACAACTGCTTGAATAGCGGCACGCTCGAGGACATGTGCTGACTAAGACCATCTTACAAAACTGCTTGAATAGCGGCACGCTCGAGGACATGCGCTGACTATGCCCATCTTACAAAACTGCTTGAATAGAGGCACGCTCGAGGACATGCGCTGACTATGCCCATCTTCCAAAACTGTTTGAATAGCGCACCCTCGAGGACATGCACCGACTATGTCCATCTTTCAAAACTGCTTAAATAGCAGCACGCTCGAGGACATGCGTTGACTTTGCCCATCTTACAAAACTGCTTGACTAGCGGTACGCTCGAGGACATGTTCTTACTATGCCCATCTTACAAAACTGCTTGAATAGAGGCACGCTCGAGGACATGTGCTGAGTATGCCCATATTACAAAACTGCTTGAATAGAGGCATGCTCGAGGACATGCGCCGCCTATGCCCATCTTACAAAACTGCTTAAACAGCAGCACGCTCGAGGACATGTGCTGACTTTGCCCATCATACAAAACTGCTTGAATAGTGGCACTCCCGCAGACATGTGCTGACTATGACCATCTTACAAAACTGCTTGAATAGCGGCACACTCAAGGACATGTGCTGACTATGACCATCTTACACAACTGCTTGAATAGCTGCACACTTGAGGACTTGTGCTGACTAAGACCATCTTACAAAACTGCTTGAATAGCGGCACGCTCGAGGACATGCGCTGACTATGCCCATCTTACAAAACTGCTTGAATAGAGGCACGCTCGAGGACATGCGCTGACTATGCCCATCTTCCAAAACTGTTTGAATAGGGCACCCTCGAGGACATGCACCGACTATGTCCATCTTTCAAAACTGCTTAAATAGCAGCACGCTCGAGGACATGCGCTGACTTTGCCCATCTTACAAAACTGCTTGACTAGCGGTACGCTCGAGGACATGTTCTTACTATGCCCATCTTACAAAACTGCTTGAATAGAGGCACGCTCGAGGACATTTGCTGAGTATGCCCATATTACAAAACTGCTTGAATGGAGGCACGCTCGAGGACATGCGCCGCCTATGCCCATCTTACAAAACTGCTTAAACAGCAGCACGCTCGAGGACATGTGATGACTTTGCCCATCATACAAAACTGCTTGAATAGTGGCACACTCAAGGACATGTGCTGACTATGACCATCTTACATGTGCCGACTATGACCATCTTACACAACTGCTTGAATAGCGGCATGCTCAAGGACATGTAGTGACTATGACCATCTTACAAAACTGCTTTTATAGAGGCACGCTCGACGACATGCGCTGAATATGACCATCTTACAAAACTGCTTGAATAGCGGCACACTCGAGGACATGTGCTGACTACGACCATCTTACGTTTGCTGACTATGACCATCTTACAAAACTGCTTGAATAGCGGCACACTCAAGGACATGTGCTGACTATGACCATCTTACATGTGCCGACTATGACCATCTTACACAACTGCTTGAATAGCGGCATGCTCGAGGACATGTAGTGACTATGACCATCTTACAAAACTGCTTTTATAGAGGCACGCTCGACGACATGCGCTGAATATGACCATCTTACAAAACTGCTTGAATAGTGGCACACTCGAGTACATGTGCTGACTATGACCATCTTACATTTGCTGACTATGACCATCTTACAAAAATGCTTGAATAGTGGCACGCTCGAGGACATGTGCTGACTATGACCATCTTACAAAACTGCTTGAATAGCAGCACGCTCGAGGACATGAGCTGACTATGCCCACCTTACAAACCAGGTTGATGAGAGGCACGCTCGAGGGCATGTGCTGACTATGACTATGTTACAAAACTGCTTGAATAGCGGCACTCTCGAGGACATGTGCTGACTATGCTTATCTTACAAAATTGCTTGTATAGCAGCACACTCGAGGACATGTGCTGACTATGACCATCTTACATGTGCTGACTATGACCACCTTACACAACTGCTTGAATAGCAGCACGCTCGAGGACATGTGCTGACTAAGGCCATCTTACAAAACTGCTTGAATAGAGGCACGCTCGACGACATGCGCTGAATATGACCATCTTACAAAACTGCTTGAATAGCGGCACACTCGAGGACATGTGCTGACTACGACCATCTTACATTTGCTGACTATGACCATCTTCCAAAACTGTTTGAATAGCGCACCCTCGAGAACATGCACCGACTATGTCCATCCTTCAAAACTGCTTAAATAGCAGCACGCTCGAGGACATGCGCTGACTTTGCCCATCTTACAAAACTGCTTGACTAGCGGTACGCTCGAGGACATGTTCTTACTATGCCCATCTTACAAAACTGCTTGAATAGAGGCACGCTCGAGGACATGTGCTGAGTATGCCCATATTACAAAACTGCTTGAATAGAGGCACGCTCGAGGACATGCGCCGCCTATGCCCATCTTACAAAACTGCTTAAACAGCAGCACGCTCGAGGACATGTGCTGACTTTGCCCATCATGCAAAACTGCTTGAATAGTGGCACTCCCGCAGACATGTGCTGACTATGACCATCTTACAAAACTGCTTGAATAGTGGCACACTCAAGGACATGTGCTGACTATGACCATCTTACACAACTGCTTGAATAGCGGCACGCTTGAGGACATGTGCTGACTAAGACCATCTTACAAAACTGCTTGAATAGCGGCACGCTCGAGGACATGCGCTGACTATGCCCATCTTACAAAACTGCTTGAATAGAGGCACGCTCGAGGACATGCGCTGACTATGCCCATCTTCCAAAACTGTTTGAATAGCGCACCCTCGAGGACATGCACCGACTATGTCCATCTTTCAAAACTGCTTAAATAGCAGCACTCTCGAGGACATGCGCTGACTTTGCCCATCTTACAAAACTGCTTGACTAGCGGTACGCTCGAGGACATGTTCTTACTATGCCCATCTTACAAAACTGCTTGAATAGAGGCACGCTCGAGGACATCTGCTGAGTATGCCCATATTACAAAACTGCTTGAATAGAGGCACGCTCGAGGACATGTGCCGCCTATGCCCATCTTACAAAACTGCTTAAACAGCAGCACGCTCGAGGACATGTGCTGACTTTGCCCATCATACAAAACTGCTTGAATAGTGGCACTCCCGCAGACATGTGCTGACTATGACCATCTTACAAAACTGCTTGAATAGCGGCACACTCAAGGATATGTGCTGACTATGACCATCTTACATGTGCCGACTATGACCATCTTACACAACTGCTTGAATAGCGGCATGCTCGAGGACATGTAGTGACTATCACCATCTTACAAAACTGCTTTTATAGAGGCACTCTCGACGACATGCGCGGAATATGACCATCTTACAAAACTGCTTGAATAGCGGCACACTCGAGGACATGTGCTGACTACGACCATCTTACATTTGCTGACTAAGACCATCTTACAAAACTGCTTGAATAATGGCACGCTCGAGGACATGTGCTGACTATGACCATCTTACAAAACTGCTTGAATAGCGGCACGCTCGAGGACATGAGCTGACTATGCCCACCTTACAAAACAAGTTGATTAGAGGCACGCTCGAGGGCATGTGCTGACTATGACAATGTTAAAAAACTGCTTGAATAGCGGCACTCTCGAGGACATGTGCTGACTATGCTTATCTTACAAAACTGCTTGTATAGCGGCACGCTCGAGGACATGTGCTGACTATGACCATCTTACATGTGCTGACTATGACCATCTTACACAACTGCTTGAATAGCGGCACGCTCGAGGACATGTGCTGACTAAGGCCATCTTACAAAACTTCTTGAATAGTGGCACGCTCGAGGACATGGGCTCACTATGCCCCTCTTACAAAACTGCTTGAATACAGGCACGCTCAAGGACATGCAATGACTATGCCCATCTTCCAAAACTGCTTGAATAGCGCACCCTCGAGGACATGCGCTTACTATGCCCATCTTACAAAACTGCTTAAATAGCAGCACGCTCGAGGACATGCACTGACCTTGCCCATCTTACAAAACTGCTTGACTAGCAGCACACTCGAGAACATGTTCTGACTATGCCCATCTTACAAAACTGCTTGAATAGAGGCACGCTCGAGGACATGTGCTGAGTATGCCCATCCTACAAAACTGCTTGAATAGAGGCATGCTCGAGGACATGTGCTGACTATGACCATCTTACAAAACTGCTTGAATAGCGGCAAACTCGAGGACATGTGCTCACTATGACCAACTTACAAAACTGCTTGAATAGAGGCATGCTCGAGGACATGTGCTGACTATGCCCATCTTACAAAACTGATTGAATAGCAGCACACTCCAGGACATATGTTGACTATGACCATACTACATGTGCTGACTATGACCATCTTACAAAACTGCTTGAAAAGCGGCATGCTCTAGGACATCTGCTGACTATGACCATCTTACAACACTGCTTGAATAACGGTACGCTCGAGGACATGTGCTGACTATGACCATCTCACAAAACTGCTTTTATAGAGGCACACTAGATGACATGTGCTGACTATGACCATCTTACACAACTGCTTGAATAGCGGCATGCTCGAGGACTTGTGCTGACAATGACCATCTTACATGTGCTGACTATGACCATCTTACAAAAGTGCTTTTATAGAGGCACGCTCGAGGACAAGTGATGACTATGACCATTTTACAAAACTGCTTGAATAGTGGCACTCTCGAGGACATGTGCTGACTATGACCGTCTTACAAAACTGCTTGAATAGTGGCATGCTCGAGGACTTGTGCTGACAATGGCCATCTTACATGTGCTGACTATGACGATCTTACAAAAGTGCTTTTATAGAGGCAAGCTCGAGGGCAAGTGATGACTATGACCATTTTACAAAACTGCTTGAATAGTGGCACTCTCGAGGACATGTGCTGACTATGACCATCTTACATGTGCTGACTATGACCATCTAACAAAACTGCTTGAATAGCTGCATGCTCGTGGACATGTGCTGATTATGACCATCTTACAAAACTGCTTGAATAGCGGCACGCTCGAGGACTTGTGCTGACTATGACCATCTTACAAAACTGCTTGAATAGCGGCACACTCATGGACATGTGCTGACTATGACCATCTTACAGGTGCTGACTATGACCATCTTACACAACTGCTTGAATAGCGGCGCGCTCGAGGACATGTGCTGAGTATGACCATCTTACAAAATTGCTTGAATAGCGGCACACTCGAGGACATGTGTTGACTACGACCATCTTACCTTTTCTGACTATGACCATCTTACACATCTGCTTGAATAGCGGCACGCTCGAGGACATGTGCTGACTAAGACCATCTTACAAAACTGCTTGAATAGCAGCACGCTCGAGGACATGTGCTGACTATGCCCATCTTACAAAACTACTTGAATAGAGGCACGCTCGACGACATGTGCTGACTATGACCATCTTACAAAACTGCCTGAATAGTGGCATGCTCGAGGACTTGTGCTGATAATAACCATCTTACATGTGCTGACTATGACCATCTTACAAAACTGCTTTTATAGAGGCACGCTCGAGGACAAGTTATGACTATGACCATTTTACAAAACTGCTTGAATAGTGGCAGTCTCGAGGACATGCGCTGACTATGCCCATCTTCCAAAGCTGCTTGAATAGCGCACCCTCGAGGACATGCACCGACTATGTCCATCTTACAAAACTGCTTAAATAGCAGCACGCTCGAGAACATGCGCTGACTTTGCCCATCTTACAAAACTGCTTGACTAGCGGTACGCTCGAGGACATGTTCTTACTATGCCCATCTTACAACTCTGCTTAAATAGCAGCACGCTCGAGGACATGCGCTGACTTTGCCCATCATACAAAACTGCTTGAATAGTGGCACACCCGCAGACATGTGCTGACTATGACCATCTTACAAAACTGCTTGAATAGCGGCACACTCAAGGACATGTGCTGACTATGACCATCTTACATGTGCCGACTATGACCATCTTACACAACTGGTTGAATAGCGGCATGCTCGAGGACATGTAGTGAATATGACCATCTTACAAAACTGCTTTTATAGAGGCACGCTCGACGACATGCGCTGAATATGACTATCTTACAAAACTGCTTGAATAGCGGCACACTCGAGGACATGTGCTGACTATGACCATCTTACATTTGCTGACTATGACCATCTTACAAAACTGCTTGAATAATGGCACGCTCGAGGACATGTGCTGACTATGACCATCTTACGAAACTGCTTGAATAGCAGCACGCTCAAGGACATGAGCTGACTATGCCCACCTTACAAACCAGGTTGATTAGAGGCACGCTCGAGGGCATGTGCTGACTATGACCATGTTACAAAACTGCTTGAATAGCGGCACTCTCGAGGACATGTGCTGACTATGCTTATCTTACAAAATTGCTTGTATAGCGGCACACTCGAGGACATGTGCTGACTATGACCATCTTACACAACTGCTTGAATAGCAGCATGCTCGAGGACATGAGCTGACTAAGGCCATCTTACAAAACTGCTTGAATAGCGGCACGCTCAAGGACATGGGCTGACTATGCCCCTCTTACAAAACTGCTTGAATAGAGGCACGCTCGAGGACATGCAATGACTATGCCCATCTTCCAAAACTGCTTGAATAGCGCACCCTCGAGGACATGCGCCGACTATGCCCATCTTACAAAACTGCTTGAATAGCGGCGCGCTCGAGGACATGTGCTGAGTATGACCATCTTACAAAATTGCTTGAATAGAGGCACGCTCGACGACATGTGCTGACTATGACCATCTTACAAAACTGCTTGAATAGCGGCACACTCGAGGACATGTGCTGACTACGACCATCTTACATTTGCTGACTATGACCATCTTACACAACTGTTGAATAGCGGCACGCTCGAGGACATGTGCTGACTAAGACCATCTTACAAAACTGCTTGAATAGCGGCACGCTCGAGGACATGCGCTGACTATGCCCATCTTACAAAACTGCTTGAATAGAGGCACGCTCGAGGACATGCGCTGACTATGCCCATCTTCCAAAACTGTTTGAATAGCGCACCCTCGAGGACATGCACCGACTATGTCCATCTTTCAAAACTGCTTAAATAGCAGCACGCTCGAGGACATGCGTTGACTTTGCCCATCTTACAAAACTGCTTGACTAGCGGTACGCTCGAGGACATGTTCTTACTATGCCCATCTTACAAAACTGCTTGAATAGAGGCACGCTCGAGGACATGTGCTGAGTATGCCCATATTACAAAACTGCTTGAATAGAGGCACGCTCGAGGACATGCGCCGCCTATGCCCATCTTACAAAACTGCTTAAACAGCAGCATGCTCGAGGACATGTGCTGACTTTGCCCATCATACAAAACTGCTTGAATAGTGGCACTCCCGCAGACATGTGCTGACTATGACCATCTTACAAAACTGCTTGAATAGTGGCACACTCAAGGACATGTGCTGACTATGACCATCTTACATGTGCCGACTATGACCATCTTACACAACTGCTTGAATAGTGGCATGCTCGAGGACATGTAGTGACTATGACCATCTTACAAAACTGCTTTTATAGATGCACGCTCGACGACATGCGCTGAATATGACCATCTTACAAAACTGCTTGAATAGCGGCACACTCAAGAACATGTGCTGACTATGACCATCTTACATGTGCCGACTATGACCATCTTACACAACTGCTTGAATAGCGGCACACTCAAGAACATGTGCTGACTATGACCATCTTACATGTGCCGACTATGACCATCTTACACAACTGCTTGAATAGCGGCATGCTCGAGGACATGTAGTGACTATGACCATCTTCCAAAACTGCTTGAATAGTGCACCCTCGAGGACATGCGCTGACTATGCCCATCTTACAAAACTGCTTAAATAGCAGCACACTCGAGGACATGCACTGACCTTGCCCATCTTACAAAACTGCTTGACTAGCAGCACACTCGAGAACATGTTCTGACTATGCCCATCTTACAAAACTGCTTGAATAGAGGCACGCTCGAGGACATGTGCTGAGTATGCCCATCCTACAAAACTGCTTGAATAGAGGCATGCTCGAGGACATGTGCTGACTATGACCATCTTACAAAACTGCTTGAATAGTGGCAAACTCGAGGACATGTGCTCACTTTGACCAACTTACAAAACTGCTTGAATAGAGGCATGCTCGAGGACATGTGCTGACTATGCCCATCTTACAAAACTGATTGAATAGCAGCACACTCCAGGACATATGTTGACTATGACCATACTACATGTGCTGACTATGACCATCTTACAAAACTGCTTGAAAAGCGGCATGCTCTAGGACATCTGCTGACTATGACCATCTTACAACACTGCTTGAATAACGGTACGCTCGAGGACATGTGCTGACTATGACCATCTCACAAAACTGCTTTTATAGAGGCACACTAGATGACATGTGCTGACTATGACCATCTTACACAACTGCTTGAATAGCAGCATGCTCGAGGACTTGTGCTGACAATGACCATCTTACATGTGCTGACTATGACCATCTTACAAAAGTGCTTTTATAGAGGCACGCTCGAGGACAAGTGATGACTATGACCATTTTACAAAACTGCTTGAATAGTGGCACTCTCGAGGACATGTGCTGACTATGACCGTCTTACAAAACTGCTTGAATAGTGGCATGCTCGAGGACTTGTGCTGACAATGGCCATCTTACATGTGCTGACTATGACGATCTTACAAAAGTGCTTTTATAGAGGCACGCTCGAGGACAAGTGATCACTATGACCATTTTACAAAACTGCTTGAATAGTGGCACTCTCGAGGACATGTGCTGACTATGACCATCTTACATGTGCTGACTATGACCTTCTAACAAAACTGCTTGAATAGCGGCATGCTCGTGGACATGTGCTGATTATGACCATCTTCCAAAACTGCTTGAATAGCGGCATGCTCGAGGAAATGTAGTGACTATGACCATCTTACAAAACTGCTTTTATAGAGGCACGCTCGACGACACGCGCTGAATATGACCATCTTACAAAACTGCTTGAATAGTGGCACGCCCGCAGACATGTGCTGACTATGACCATCTTACAAAACTGCTTGAATAGCGGCACACTCAAGGACAAGTGCTGACTATGACCATCTTACATGTGCCGACTATGACCATCTTACAAAACTGCTTGAATAGCGGCACACTCGAGGACATGTGCTGACTACGACCATCTTACATTTGTTGACTATGACCATCTTACAAAACTGCTTGAATAATGGCACGCTCGAGGACATGTGTTGACTATGACCATCTTACAAAACTGCTTGAATAGCGGCACGCTCGAGGACATGAGCTGACTATGCCTACCTTACAAAACAGCTTGATTAGAGGCACGCTCGAGGGCATGTGCTGACTATGACCATGTTCCAAAACTGCTTGAATATCGGCACTCTCGAGGACATGTGCTGACTATGCTTATCTTACAAAACTGCTTGTATAGCGGCACGCTCGAGTACATGTGCTGACTATGACCACCTTACACAACTGCTTGAATAGCGGCACGCTCGAGGACATGTGCTGACTAAGGCCATCTTACAAAACTGCTTCAATAGCGGCACGCTCGACGACATGGGCTGAGCATGCCCCTCTCACACAACTGCTTGAATAGAGGCACGCTCGAGGACATGCAATGACTATGCCCATCTTCCAAAACTGCTTGAATAGCGCACCCTCGAGGACATGTGCCGACTATGCCCATCTTACAAAACTGCTTAAATAGCAGCACGCTCGAGGACATGCGCTGACATTGCCCATCTTACAAAACTGCTTGACTAGCAGCACACTCGAAGACATGTTCTGACTTTGCCAATCTTACAAAACTGCTTGAATAGAGGCACGCTCGAGGACATGTGCTGAGTATGCCCATCATACAAAACTGCTTGATTAGAGGCATGCTCGAGGACATGTTCTGACTATGACCATCTTACATGTGCTGACTATGACCATCTAACAAAACTGCTTGAATAGCGGCATGCTCGTGGACATGTGCTGATTATGACCATCTTACAAAACTGCTTGAATAGCGGCACGCTCGAGGACATGTGCTGACTATGACCATGTTCCAAAACTGCTTGAATAGCGGCACACTCAAGGACATATGCTGACTATGACCATCTTACATGTGCTGACTATGACCATCTTACACAACTGCTTGAATAGCGGCGCGCTCGAGGACATGTGCTGACTATGACCATCTTACAAAATTGCTTGAATAGAGGCACGCTCGACGACATGTGCTGACTATGACCATCTTACAAAACTGCTTAATAGTGGCATGCTCGAGGACTTGTGCTGACAATGACCATCTTACATATGCTGACTATGACCATCTTACAAAAGTGCTTTTATAGAGGCACGCTGGAGGACAAGTGATGACTATGACCATTTTACAAAACTGCTTGAATAGTGGCACTCTCGAGGACATGTGCTGACTATGACCGTCTTACAAAACTGCTTGAATAGTGGCATGCTCGAGGACTTGTGCTGACAATGACCATCTTACATGTGCTGACTATGACCATCTTACAAAAGTGCTTTTATAGAGGCAAGCTCGAGGGCAAGTGATGACTATGACCATTTTACAAAACTGCTTGAATAGTGGCACTCTCGAGGACATGTGCTGACTATGACCATCTTACATGTGCTGACTATGACCATCTAACAAAACTGCTTGAATAGCTGCATGCTCGTGGACATGTGCTGATTATGACCATCTTACAAAACTGCTTGAATAGCGGCACGCTCGAGGACTTGTGCTGACTATGACCATCTTACGAAACTGCTTGAATAGCGGCACACTCATGGACATGTGCTGACTATGACCATCTTACAGGTGCTGACTATGACCATCTTACACAACTGCTTGAATAGCGGCGTGCTCGAGGACATGTGCTGAGTATTACCATCTTACAAAATTGCTTGAATAGAGGCACGCTCGACGACATGTGCTGACTATGACCATCTTACAAAACTGCTCGAATAGCAGCACACTCGAGGACATGTGTTGACTACGACCATCTTACATTTTCTGACTATGACCATCTTACACATCTGCTTGAATAGCGGCACGCTCGAGGACATGTGCTGACTAAGACCATCTTACAAAACTGCTTGAATAGCAGCACACTCGAGGACATGCGCTGACTATGCCCATCTTACAAAACTGCTTGAATAGAGGCACGCTCGACGACATGTGCTGACTATGACCATCTTACAAAACTGCTTGAATAGTGGCATGCTCGAGGACTTGTGCTGACAATGACCATCTTACATGTGCTGACTATGACCATCTTACAAAAGTGCTTTTATAGAGGCACGCTCGAGGACAAGTTATGACTATGACCATTTTACAAAACTGCTTGAATAGTGGCAGTCTCGAGGACATGCGCTGACTATGCCCATCTTCCAAAGCTGCTTGAATAGCGCACCCTCGAGGACATGCACCGACTATGTCCATCTTACAAAACTGCTTAAATAGCAAAACGCTCGAGAACATGCGCTGACTTTGCCCATCTTACAAAACTGCTTGACTAGCGGTACGCTCGAGGACATGTTCTTACTATGCCCATCTTACAACTCTGCTTGAATAGAGGCACGCTCGAGGACATGTGCTGAGTATGCCCATATTACAAACTGCTTGAATAGAGGCACGCTCGAGGAAATGCGCCGCCTATGCACATCTTACAAAACTGCTTAAATAGCAGCACGCTCGAGGACATGCGCTGACTTTGCCCATCATACAAAACTGCTTGAATAGTGGCACACCCGCAGACATGTGCTGACTATGACCATCTTACAAAACTGCTTGAATAGCGGCACACTCAAGGACATGTGCTGACTATGACCATCTTACATGTGCCGACTATGACCATCTTACACAACTGGTTGAATAGCGGCATGCTCGAGGACATGTAGTGACTATGACCATCTTACAAAACTGCTTTTATAGAGGCACGCTCGACGACATGCGCTGAATATGACTATCTTACAAAACTGCTTGAATAGCGGCACACTCGAGGACATGTGCTGACTATGACCATCTTACATTTGCTGACTATGACCATCTTACAAAACTGCTTGAATAATGGCACCCTCGAGGACATGTGCTGACTATGACCATCTTACAAAACTGCTTGAATAGCAGCACGCTTGAGGACATGAGCTGACTATGCCCACCTTACAAACCAGGTTGATTAGAGGCACGCTCGAGGGCATGTGCTGACTATGACCATGTTACAAAACTGCTTGAATAGCGGCACTCTCGAGGACATGTGCTGACTATGCTTATCTTACAAAATTGCTTGTATAGCGGCACACTCGAGGACATGTGCTGACTATGACCATCTTAAACAACTGCTTGAATAGCAGCACGCTCGAGGACATGAGCTGACTAAGGCCATCTTAAAAAACTGCTTGAATAGCGGCACGCTCAAGGACATGGGCTGACTATGCCCCTCTTACAAAACTGCTTGAATAGAGGCACGCTCGAGGACATGCAATGACTATGCCCATCTTCCAAAACGGCTTGAATAGCGCACCCTCGAGGACATGCGCCGACTATGCCCATCTTACAAAACTGCTTGAATAGCGGCGCGCTCGAGGACATGTGCTGAGTATGACCATCTTACAAAATTGCTTGAATAGAGGCACGCTCGACGACATGTGCTGACTATGACCATCTTACAAAACTGCTTGAATAGCGGCACACTCGAGGACATGTGCTGACTACGACCATCTTACATTTGCTGACTATGACCATCTTACACAACTGCTTGAATAGTGGCACGCTCGAGGACATGTGCTGACTAAGACCATCTTACAAAACTGCTTGAATTGCGGCACGCTCGAGGACATGCGCTGACTATGCCCATCTTACAAAACTGCTTGAATAGAGGCACGCTCGAGGACATGCGCTGACTATGCCCATCTTCCAAAACTGTTTGAATAGCGCACCCTCGAGGACATGCACCGACTATGTCCATCTTTCAAAACTGCTTAAATAGCAGCACGCTCGAGGACATGCGTTGACTTTGCCCATCTTACAAAACTGCTTGACTAGCGGTACGCTCGAGGACATGAGCTGACTATGCCTACCTTACAAAACAGCTTGATTAGAGGCACGCTCGAGGGCATGTGCTGACTATGACAATGTTAAAAAACTGCTTGAATAGCGGCACTCTCGAGAACATGTGCTGACTATGCTTATCTTACAAAACTGCTTGTATAGCGGCACACTCGAGGACATGTGCTGACTATGACCATCTTACATGTGCTGACTATGACCATCTTACACAACTGCTTGAATAGCCGCACGCTCGAGGACATGTGCTGACTAAGGCCATCTTACAAAACTTCTTGAATAGTGGCACGCTCGAGGACATGGGCTGACTATGCCCCTCTTACAAAACTGCTTGAATACAGGCACGCTCGAGGACATGCAATGACTATGCCCATCTTCCAAAACTGCTTGAATAGCGCACCCTCGAGGACATGTGCTGACTATGCCCATCTTA
Source organism: Triturus cristatus (assembly GCF_964204655.1). Taxonomy (NCBI): domain Eukaryota; kingdom Metazoa; phylum Chordata; class Amphibia; order Caudata; family Salamandridae; genus Triturus; species Triturus cristatus. The sequence continues at coordinate 165,013,996 of NC_140579.1, forward strand.
CAAAACTGTTAAATAGCAGCACGCTCGAGGACATGCACTGACCTTGCCCATCTTACAAAACTGCTTGACTAGCAGCACACTCGAGAACATGTTCTGACTATGCCCATCTTACAAAACTGCTTGAATAGAGGCACGCTCGAGGACATGTGCTGAGTATGCCCATCCTACAAAACTGCTTGAATAGAGGCATGCTCGAGGACATGTGCTCACTATGACCAACTTACAAAACTGCTTGAATAGAGGCATGCTCGAGGACATGTGCTGACTATGCCCATCTTACAAAACTGATTGAATAGCAGCACACTCCAGGACATATGTTGACGATGACCATACTACATGTGCTGACTATGACCATCTTACAAAACTGCTTGAAAAGCGGCATGCTCTAGGACATCTGCTGACTATGACCATCTTACAACACTGCTTGAATAACGGTATGCTCGAGGACATGTGCTGACTATGACCATCTCACAAAACTAACTGCTTTTATAGAGGCACACTAGATGACATGTGCTGACTATGACCATCTTACACAACTGCTTGAATAGTGGCATGCTCGAGAGGCACACTAGATGACATGTGCTGACTATGACCATCTTACACAACTGCTTGAATAGTGGCATGCTCGAGGACTTGTGCTGACAATGACCATCTTACATGTGCTGACTATGACCATCTTACAAAAGTGCTTTTATAGAGGCACGCTCGAGGACAAGTGATGACTATGACCATTTTACAAAACTGCTGGAATAGTGGCACTCTCGAGGACATGTGCTGACTATGACCGTCTTACAAAACTGCTTGAATAGTGGCATGCTCGAGGACTTGTGCTGACAATAACCATCTTACATGTGCTGACTATGACGATCTTACAAAAGTGCATTTATAGAGGCACGCTCGAGGACAAGTGATCACTATGACCATTTTACAAAACTGCTTGAATAGTGGCACTCTCGAGGACATGTGCTGACTATGACCATCTTACATGTGCTGACTATGACCATCTAACAAAACTGCTTGAATAGCGGCATGCTCGTGGACATGTGCTGACTATGACCATCTTCCAAAACTGCTTGAATAGCGGCACGCTCGAGGACTTGTGCTGACTATGACCATCTTACAAAACTGCTTGAATAGCGGCACACTCATGGATATGTGCTGACTATGACCATCTTACAGGTGCTGACTATCACCATCTTACACAACTGCTTGAATAGCGGCGCGCTCGAGGACATGTGCTGAGTATGACCATCTTACAAAATTGCTTGAATAGAGGCACGCTCGACGACATGTGCTGTCTACGACCATCTTACATTTGCTGACTATGACCATCTTACACAACTGCTTGAATAGCGGCACGCTCGAGGACATGTGCTGACTAAGACCATCTTACAAAACTGCTTGAATAGCGGCACGCTCAAGGACATGCGCTGACTATGCCCATCTTACAAAACTGCTTGAAGAGAGGCACGCTCGAGGACATGCGCTGACTATGCCCATCTTCCAAAACTGCTTGAATAGCGCACCCTCGAGGACATGCACCGACTATGTCCATCTTACAAAACTGCTTAAATAGCAGCACGCTCGAGAACATGCGCTGACTTTGCCCATCTTACAAAACTGCTTGACTAGCGGTACGCTCGAGCACATGTTCTTACTATGCCCATCTTACAAAACTGCTTGAATAGAGGCACGCTCGAGGACATGTGCTGAGTATGCCCATATTACAAAACTGCTTGAATAGAGGCACGTTCGAGGACATGCGCCGCCTCTGCACATCTTACAAAACTGCTTAAATAGCAGCACGCTCGAGGACATGTGCTGACTTTGCCCATCATACAAAACTGCTTGAATAGTGGCACTCCCGCAGACATGTGCTGACTATGACCATCTTACACAACTGCTTGAATAGCGGCATGCTCGAGGACATGTAGTGACTATCACCATCTTACAAAACTGCTTTTATAGAGGCACTCTCGACGACATGCGCGGAATATGACCATCTTACAAAACTGCTTGAATAGCGGCACACTCGAGGACATGTGCTGACTACGACCATCTTACATTTGCTGACTATGACCATCTTACACAACTGCTTGAATAGCGGCACGCTCGAGGACATGTGCTGACTAAGACCATCTTACAAAACTGCTTGAATAGCGGCACGCTCGAGGACATGCGCTGACTATGCCCATCTTCCAAAACTACTTGAATAGCGCACCCTCAAGGACATGCACCGACTATGCCCATCTTACAAAACTGCTTGAATAGCGGCACACTCAAGGACATGTGCTGACTATGACCATCTTACATGTGCCGACTATGACCATCTTACAAAACTGCTTGAATAGCGGCACACTCGAGGACATGTGCTGACTACGACCATCTTACATTTGTTGACTATGACCATCTTACAAAACTGCTTGAATAATGGCACGCTCGAGGACAGGTGTTGACTATGACCATCTTACAAAACTGCTTGAATAGCGGCACGCTCGAGGACATGAGCTGACTATGCCTACCTTACAAAACAGCTTGATTAGAGGCACGCTCGAGGGCATGTGCTGACTATGACCATGTTCCAAAACTGCTTGAATATCGGCACTCTCGAGGACATGTGCTGACTATGCTTATCTTACTAAACTGCTTGTATAGCGGCACGCTCGAGTACATGTGCTGACTATGACCATCTTACACAACTGCTTGAATAGCGGCACGCTCGAGGACATGTGCTGACTAAGGCCATCTTACAAAACTGCTTCAATAGCGGCACGCTCGACGACATGGGCTGAGCATGCCCCTCTTACACAACTGCTTGAATAGAGGCATGCTCGAGGACATGCAATGACTATGCCCATCTTCCAAAACTGCTTGAATAGCGCACCCTCGAGGACATGTGCCGACTATGCCCATCTTACAAAACTGCTTAAATAGCAGCACGCTCGAGGACATGCGCTGACCTTGCCCATCTTACAAAACTGCTTGACTAGCAGCACACTCGAAGACATGTTCTGACTTTGCCAATCTTACAAAACTGCTTGAATAGAGGCACGCTCGAGGACATGTGCTGAGTATGCCCATCATACAAAACTGCTTGATTAGAGGCATGCTCGAGGACATGTTCTGACTATGACCATTTTACATGTGCTGACTATGACCATCTAACAAAACTGCTTGAATAGCGGCATGCTCGTGGACATGTGCTGATTATGACCATCTTACAAAACTGCTTGAATAGCGGCACGCTCGAGGACATGTGCTGAATATGACCATGTTCCAAAACTGCTTGAATAGCGGCACACTCAAGGACATATGCTGACTATGACCATCTTACATGTGCTGACTATGACCATCTTACACAACTGCTTGAATAGCGGCGCGCTCGAGGACATGTGCTGACTATGACCATCTTACAAAATTGCTTGAATAGAGGCACGCTCGACGACATGTGCTGACTATGACCATCTTACAAAACTGCTTGAATATTGGCATGCTCGAGGACTTGTGCTGACAATGACCATCTTACATGTGCTGACTATGACCATCTTACAAAAGTGCTTTTATAGAGGCACGCTCGAGAAAAAGTGATGACTATGACCATTTTACAAAACTGCTTGAATAGTGGCACTCTCGAGGACATGTGCTGACTATGACCGTCTTACAAAACTGCTTGAATAGTGGCATGCTCGAGGACTTGTCCTGACAATGACCATCTTACACGTGCTGACTATGACCATCTTACAAAAGTGCTTTTATAGAGGCAAGCTCGAGGGCAAGTGATGACTATGACCATTTTACAAAACTGCTTGAATAGTGGCACTCTCGAGGACATGTGCTGACTATGACCATCTTACATGTGCTGACTATGACCATCTAACAAAACTGCTTGAATAGCAGCATGCTCGTGGACATGTGCTGATTATGACCATCTTACAAAACTGCTTGAATAGCGGCACACTCGAGGACTTGTGCTGACTATGACCATCTTACGAAACTGCTTGAATAGCGGCACACTCATGGACATGTGCTGACTATGACCATCTTACAGGTGCTGACTATGACCATCTTACACAACTGCTTGAATAGCGGCGCGCTCAAGGACATGTGCTGAGTATGACCATCTTACAAAATTGCTTGAATAGAGGCACGCTCGACGACATGTGCTGACTATGACCATCTTACAAAACTGCTTGAATAGCGGCACACTCGAGGACATGTGTTGACTACGACCATCTTACATTTTCTGACTATGACCATCTTACACATCTGCTTGAATAGCGGCACGCTCGAGGACATGTGCTGACTAAGACCATCTTACAAAACTGCTTGAATAGCAGCACGCTCGAGGACATGCGCTGACTATGCCCATCTTACAAAACTGCTTGAATAGAGGCACGCTCGACGACATGTGCTGACTATGACCATCTTACAAAACTGCTTGAATAGTGGCATGCTCGAGGACTTGTGCTGACAATGACCATCTTACATGTGCTGACTATGACCATCTTACAAAAGTGCTTTTATAGAGGCACGCTCGAGGACAAGTTATGACTATGACCATTTTACAAAACTGCTTGAATAGTGGCAGTTTCGAGGACATGCGCTGACTATGCCCATCTTCCAAAGCTGCTTGAATAGCGCACCCTCGAGGACATGCACCGACTATGTCCATCTTACAAAACTGCTTAAATAGCAGCACGCTCGAGAACATGCGCTGACTTTGCCCATCTTACAAAACTGCTTGACTAGCGGTACGCTCGAGGACATGTTCTTACTATGCCCATCTTACAACTCTGCTTGAATAGAGGCACGCTCGAGGACATGTGCTGAGTATGCCCATATTACAAAACTGCTTGAATAGAGGCACGCTCGAGGACATGCGCCGCATATGCACATCTTACAAAACTGCTTAAATAGCAGCACGCTCGAGGACATGCGCTGACTTTGCCCATCATACAAAACTGCTTGAAGAGTGGCACACCCGCAGACATGTGCTGACTATGACCATCTTACAAAACTGCTTGAATAGCGGCACACTCAAGGACATGTGCTGACTATGACCATCTTACATGTGCCGACTATGACCATCTTACACAACTGGTTGAATAGCGGCATGCTCGAGGACATGTAGTGACTATGACCATCTTACAAAACTGCTTTTATAGAGGCACGCTCGACGACATGCGCTGAATATGACTATCTTTCAAAACTGCTTGAATAGCGGCACACTCGAGGACATGTGCTGACTATGACCATCTTACATTTGCTGACTATGACCATCTTACACAACTGCTTGAATAGCGGCACGCTCGAGGACATGTGCTGACTAAGACCATCTTACAAAACTGCTTGAATAGCGGCACGCTCGAGGACATGCGCTGACTATGCCCATCTTACAAAACTGCTTGAATAGAGGCACGCTCGAGGACATGCGCTGACTATGCCCATCTTCCAAAACTGTTTGAATAGCGCACCCTCGAGGACATGCACCGACTATGTCCATCTTTCAAAACTGCTTAAATAGCAGCACGCTCGAGGACATGCGCCGCCTATGCACATCTTACAAAACTGCTTAAATAGCAGCACGCTCGAGGACATGCGCTGACTTTGCCCATCATACAAAACTGCTTGAATAGTGGCACTACCGCAGACATGTGCTGACTATGACCCTCTTACAAAACTGTTTGAATAGCGGCACACTCAAGGACATGTGCTGAATATGACCATCTTACATGTGCCGACTATGACCATCTTACACAACTGCTTGAATAGCAGCAAGCTCGAGGACATATAGTGACTATGACCATCTTACAAAACTGCTTTTATAGAGGCACGCTCGACGACATGCGCTGAATATGACCATCTTACAAAACTGATTGAATAGCGGCACACTCGAGGACATGTGCTGACTACGACCATCTTACATTTGCTGACTATGACCATCTTACAAAACTGCTTGAATAATGGCACGCTCGAGGACATGTGCTGACTATGACCATCTTAAAAAACTGCTTGAATAGCAGCACGCTCGAGGACATGAGCTGACTATGCCCACCTAACAAACCAGGTTGATTAGAGGCACGCTCGAGGGCATGTGCTGACTATGACCATGTTACAAAACTGCTTGAATAGCGGCACACTCGAGGACATGTGCTGACTATGACAATCTTACATGTGCTGACTATGACCATCTTACACAACTGCTTGAATAGCAGCACGCTCGAGGACATGTGCTGACTAAGGCCATCTTACAAAACTGCTTGAATAGAGGCACGCTCGAGGACATGGGCTGACTATGCCCCTCTTACAAAACTGCTTGAATAGAGGCACGCTCGAGGACATGCAATGACTATGCCCATCTTCCAAAACTGCTTGAATAGCGCACCCTCGAGGACATGCGCCGACTATGCCCATCTTACAAAACTGCTTGAATAGCGGCGCGCTCGAGGACATGTGCTGAGTATGACCATCTTACAAAATTGCTTGAATAGAGGCACGCTCGACGACATGTGCTGACTATGACCATCTTACAAAACTGCTTGACTAGCAGCACACTCGAGAACATGTTCTGACTATGCCCATCTTACAAAACTGCTTGAATAGAGGCACGCTCGAGGACATGTGCTGAGTATGCCCATCCTACAAAACTGCTTGAATAGAGGCATGCTCGAGGACATGTGCTGACTATGACCATCTTACAAAACTGCTTGAATAGCGGCAAACTCAAGGACATGTGCTCACTATGACCAACTTACAAAACTGCTTGAATAGAGGCATGCTCGAGGACATGTGCTGACTATGCCCATCTTACAAAACTGATTGAATAGCAGCACACTCCAGGACATATGTTGACTATGACCATACTACATGTGCTGACTATGACCATCTTACAAAACTGCTTGAAAAGCGGCATGCTCTAGGACATCTGCTGACTATGACCATCTTACAACACTGCTTGAATAACGGTACGCTCGAGGACATGTGCTGACTATGACCATCTCACAAAACTGCTTTTATAGAGGCACACTAGATGACATGTGCTGACTATGACCATCTTACACAACTGCTTAAATAGCGGCATGCTCGAGGACTTGTGCTGACAATGACCATCTTACATGTGCTGACTATGACCATCTTACAAAAGTGCTTTTTTAGAGGCACGCTCGAGGACAAGTGATGACTATGACCATTTTACAAAACTGCTTGAATAGTGGCACTCTCGAGGACATGTGCTGACTATGACCGTCTTACAAAACTGCTTGAATAGTGGCATGCTCGAGGACTTGTGCTGACAATGGCCATCTTACATGTGCTGACTATGACGATCTTACAAAAGTGCTTTTATAGAGGCACGCTCGAGGACAAGTGATCACTATGACCATTTTACAAAACTGCTTGAATAGTGGCACTCTCGAGGACATGTGCTGACTATGACCATCTTACATGTGCTGACTATGACCATCTAACGAAACAGCTTGAATAGCGGCATGCTCGTGGACATGTGCTGATTATGACCATCTTCCAAAACTGCTTGAATAGCGGCAAGCTCGAGGACTTGTGCTGACTATGACCATCTTACAAAACTGCTTGAATAGCGGCACACTCATGGATATGTGCTGACTATGACCATCTTACAGGTGCTGACTATGACCATCTTACACAACTGCTTGAATAGCGGCGCGCTCGAGGACATGTGCTGAGTATGACCATCTTACAAAATTGCTTGAATAGAGGCGTGCTCTTCGACATGTGCTGACTATGACCATCTTACAAAACTGCTTGAATAGTGGCACACTCGAGGACATGTGTTGACTACGACCATCTTACATTTGCTGACTATGACCATCTTACACAACTGCTTGAATAGCGGCACGCTCGAGGACATGTGCTGACTAAGACCATCTTACAAAACTGCTTGAATAGCGGCACGCTCAAGGACATGCGCTGACTATGCCCATCTTACAAAACTGCTTGAAGAGAGGCACGCTCGAGGACATGCGCTGACTATGCCCATCTTCCAAAACTGCTTGAATAACGCACCCTCGAGGACATGCACCGACTATGTCCATCTTACAAAACTGCTTAAATAGCAGCACGCTCGAGAACATGCGCTGACTTTGCCCATCTTACAAAACTGCTTGACTAGCGGTACGCTCGAGCACATGTTCTTACTATGCCCATCTAACAAAACTGCTTGAATAGAGGCACGCTCGAGGACATGTGCTGAGTATGCCCATATTACAAAACTGCTTGAATAGAGGCACGTTCGAGGACATGCGCCGCCTATGCACATTTTACAAAACTGCTTAAATAGCAGCACGCTCGAGGACATGCGCTGACTTTGCCCACCTAACAAACCAGGTTGATTAGAGGCACGCTCGAGGGCATGTGCTGACTATGACCATGTTACAAAACTGCTTGAATAGCGGCACACTCGAGGACATGTGCTGACTATGACAATCTTACATGTGCTGACTATGACCATCTTACACAACTGCTTGAATAGCAGCACGCTCGAGGACATGTGCTGAGTATGCCCATCCTACAAAACTGCTTGAATAGAGGCATGCTCGAGGACATGTGCTGACTATGACCATCTTACAAAACTGCTTGAATAGCGGCAAACTCAAGGACATGTGCTCACTATGACCAACTTACAAAACTGCTTGAATAGAGGCATGCTCGAGGACATGTGCTGACTATGCCCATCTTACAAAACTGATTGAATAGCAGCACACTCCAGGACATATGTTGACTATGACCATACTACATGTGCTGACTATGACCATCTTACAAAACTGCTTGAAAAGCGGCATGCTCTAGGACATCTGCTGACTATGACCATCTTACAACACTGCTTGAATAACGGTACGCTCGAGGACATGTGCTGACTATGACCATCTCACAAAACTGCTTTTATAGAGGCACACTAGATGACATGTGCTGACTATGACCATCTTACACAACTGCTTAAATAGCGGCATGCTCGAGGACTTGTGCTGACAATGACCATCTTACATGTGCTGACTATGACCATCTTACAAAAGTGCTTTTTTAGAGGCACGCTCGAGGACAAGTGATGACTATGACCATTTTACAAAACTGCTTGAATAGTGGCACTCTCGAGGACATGTGCTGACTATGACCGTCTTACAAAACTGCTTGAATAGTGGCATGCTCGAGGACTTGTGCTGACAATGGCCATCTTACATGTGCTGACTATGACGATCTTACAAAAGTGCTTTTATAGAGGCACGCTCGAGGACAAGTGATCACTATGACCATTTTACAAAACTGCTTGAATAGTGGCACTCTCGAGGACATGTGCTGACTATGACCATCTTACATGTGCTGACTATGACCATCTAACGAAACAGCTTGAATAGCGGCATGCTCGTGGACATGTGCTGATTATGACCATCTTCCAAAACTGCTTGAATAGCGGCAAGCTCGAGGACTTGTGCTGACTATGACCATCTTACAAAACTGCTTGAATAGCGGCACACTCATGGATATGTGCTGACTATGACCATCTTACAGGTGCTGACTATGACCATCTTACACAACTGCTTGAATAGCGGCGCGCTCGAGGACATGTGCTGAGTATGACCATCTTACAAAATTGCTTGAATAGAGGCGTGCTCTTCGACATGTGCTGACTATGACCATCTTACAAAACTGCTTGAATAGCGGCACACTCGAGGACATGTGTTGACTACGACCATCTTACATTTGCTGACTATGACCATCTTACACAACTGCTTGAATAGCGGCACGCTCGAGGACATGTGCTGACTAAGACCATCTTACAAAACTGCTTGAATAGCGGCACGCTCAAGGACATGCGCTGACTATGCCCATCTTACAAAACTGCTTGAAGAGAGGCACGCTCGAGGACATGCGCTGACTATGCCCATCTTCCAAAACTGCTTGAATAACGCACCCTCGAGGACATGCACCGACTATGTCCATCTTACAAAACTGCTTAAATAGCAGCACGCTCGAGAACATGCGCTGACTTTGCCCATCTTACAAAACTGCTTGACTAGCGGTACGCTCGAGCACATGTTCTTACTATGCCCATCTTACAAAACTGCTTGAATAGAGGCACGCTCGAGGACATGTGCTGAGTATGCCCATATTACAAAACTGCTTGAATAGAGGCACGTTCGAGGACATGCGCCGCCTATGCACATCTTACAAAACTGCTTAAATAGCAGCACGCTCGAGGACATGCGCTGACTTTGCCCACCTAACAAACCAGGTTGATTAGAGGCACGCTCGAGGGCATGTGCTGACTATGACCATGTTACAAAACTGCTTGAATAGCGGCACACTCGAGGACATGTGCTGACTATGACAATCTTACATGTGCTGACTATGACCATCTTACACAACTGCTTGAATAGCAGCACGCTCGAGGACATGTGCTGACTAAGGCCATCTTACAAAACAGCTTGAATAGAGGCACGCTCGAGGACATGGGCTGACTATGCCCCTCTTACAAAACTGCTTGAATAGAGGCACGCTCGAGGACATGCAATGACTATGCCCATCTTCCAAAACTGCTTGAATAGCGCACCCTCTAGGACATGCGCCGACTATGCCCATCTTACAAAACTGCTTGAATAGCGGCGCGCTCGAGGACATGTGCTGAGTATGACCATCTTACAAAATTGCTTGAATAGAGGCACGCTCGACGACATGTGCTGACTATGACCATCTTACAAAACTGCTTGAATAGCGGCACACTCGAGGACATGTGCTGAGTATGACCATCTTACATTTGCTGACTATGACCATCTTACACAACTGCTTGAATAGCGGCACGCTCGAGGACATGTGCTGACTAAGACCATCTTACAAAACTGCTTGAATAGCGGCACGCTCGAGGACATGCGCTGACTATGCCCATCTTCCAAAACTGCTTGAATAGCGCACCCTCAAGGATATGCACCGACTATGCCCATCTTACAAAACTGCTTGAATAGCGGCACACTCAAGGACATGTGCTGACTATGACCATCTTACATGTGCCGACTATGACCATCTTACAAAACTGCTTGAATAGCGGCACACTCGAGGACATGTGCTGACTACGACCATCTTACATTTGTTGACTATGACCATCTTACAAAACTGCTTGAATAATGGCACGCTCGAGGACATGTGTTGACTATGACCATCTTACAAAACTGCTTGAATAGCGGCACGCTCGAGGACATGAGCTGACTATGCCTACCTTACAAAACAGCTTGATTAGAGGCACGCTCGAGGGCATGTGCTGACTATGACCATGTTCCAAAACTGCTTGAATATCGGCACTCTCGAGGACATGTGCTGACTATGCTTATCTTACAAAACTGCTTGTATAGCGGCACGCTCGAGTACATGTGCTGACTATGACCATCTTACACAACTGCTTGAATAGCGGCACGCTCGAGGACATGTGCTGACTAAGGCCATCTTACAAAACTGCTTCAATAGCGGCACGCTCGACGACATGGGCTGAGCATGCCCCTCTTACACAACTGCTTGAATAGAGGCACGCTCGAGGACATGCAATGACTATGCCCATCTTCCAAAACTGCTTGAATAGCGCACCCTCGAGGACATGTGCCGACTATGCCCATCTTACAAAACTGCTTAAATAGCAGCACGCTCGAGGACATGCGCTGACCTTGCCCATCTTACAAAACTGCTTGACTAGCAGCACACTCGAAGACATGTTCTGACTTTGCCAATCTTACAAAACTGCTTGAATAGAGGCACGCTCGAGGACATGTGCTGAGTATGCCCATCATACAAAACTGCTTGATTAGAGACATGCTCGAGGACATGTTCTAACTATGACCATCTTACATGTGCTGACTATGACCATCTAACAAAACTGCTTGAATAGCGGCATGCTCGTGGACATGTGCTGATTATGACCATCTTACAAAACTGCTTGAATAGCGGCACGCTCGAGGACATGTGCTGACTATGACCATGTTCCAAAACTGCTTGAATAGCGGCACACTCAAGGACATATGCTGACTATGACCATCTTACATGTGCTGACTATGACCATCTTACACAACTGCTTGAATAGCGGCGCGCTCGAGGACATGTGCTGACTATGACCATCTTACAAAATTGCTTGAATAGAGGCACGCTCGACGACATGTGCTGACTATGACCATCTTACAAAACTGCTTGAATAGTGGCATGCTCGAGGACTTGTGCTGACAATGACCATCTTACATGTGCTGACTATGACCATCTTACAAAAGTGCTTTTATAGAGGCACGCTCGAGGACAAGTGATGACTATGACCATTTTACAAAACTGCTTGAATAGTGGCACTCTCGAGGACATGTGCTGACTATGACCGTCTTACAAAACTGCTTGAATAGTGGCATGCTCGAGGACTTGTGCTGACAATGACCATCTTCCATGTGCTGACTATGACCATCTTACAAAAGTGCTTTTATAGAGGCAAGCTCGAGGGCAAGTGATGACTATGACCATTTTACAAAACTGCTTGAATAGTGGCACTCTCGAGGACATGTGCTGACTATGACCATCTTACATGTGCTGACTATGACCATCTAACAAAACTGCTTGAATAGCTGCATGCTCGTGGACATGTACTGATTATGACCATCTTACAAAACTGCTTGAATAGCGGCACGCTCGAGGATTTGTGCTGACTATGACCATCTTATGAAACTGCTTGAATAGCGGCACACTCATGGACATGTGCTGACTATGACCATCTTACAGGTAATGACTATGACCATCTTACACAACTGCTTGAATAGCGGCGCGCTCGAGGACATGTGCTGAGTATGACCATCTTACAAAATTGCTGGAATAGAGGCACGCTCGACGACATGTGCTGACTATGACCATCTTACAAAACTGCTTGAATAGCGGCACACTCGAGGACATGTGTTGACTACGACCATCTTACATTTTCTGACTATGACCATCTTACACATCTGCTTGAATAGCGGCACGCTCGAGGACATGTGCTGACTAAGACCATCTTACAAAACTGCTTGAATAGCAGCACGCTCGAGGACATGCGCTGACTATGCCCATCTTACAAAACTGCTTGAATAGAGGCACGCTCGACGACATGTGCTGACTATGACCATCTTACAAAACTGCTTGAATAGTGGCATGCTCGAGGACTTGTGCTGACAATGACCATCTTACATGTGCTGACTATGACCATCTTACAAAAGTGCTTTTATAAAGGCACGCTCGCGGACAAGTTATGACTATGACCATTTTACAAAACTGCTTGAATAGTGGCAGTCTCGAGGACATGCGCTGACTATGCCCATCTTCCAAAGCTGCTTGAATAGCGCACCCTCGAGGACATGCACCGACTATGTCCATCTTACAAAACTGCTTAAATAGCAGCACGCTCGAGAACATGCGCTGACTTTGCACATCTTACAAAACTGCTTGACTAGCGGTACGCTCGAGGACATGTTCTTACTATGCCCATCTTACAACTCTGCTTGAATAGAGGCACGCTCGAGGACATGTGCTGAGTATGCCCATATTACAAAACTGCTTGAATAGAGGCACGCTCGAGGACATGCGCCGCCTATGCACATCTTACAAAACTGCTTAAATAGCAGCACGCTCGAGGACATGCGCTGACTTTGCCCATCATACAAAACTGCTTGAATAGTGGCACACCCGCAGACATGTGCTGACTATGACCATCTTACAAAACTGCTTGAATAGCGGCACACTCAAGGACATGTGCTGACTATGACCATCTTACATGTGCCGACTATGACCATCTTACACAACTGGTTGAATAGCGGCATGCTCGAGGACATGTAGTGACTATGACCATCTTACAAAACTGCTTTTATAGAGGCACGCTCGATGACATGCGCTGAATATGACTATCTTACAAAACTGCTTGAATAGCGGCACACTCGAGGACATGTGCTGACTATGACCATCTTACATTTGCTGACTATGACCATCTTACAAAACTGCTTGAATAATGGCACGCTCGAGGACATGTGCTGACTATGACCATCTTACAAAACTGCTTGAATAGCAGCACGCTCGAGGACATGAGCTGACTATGCCCACCTTACAAACCAGGTTGATTAGAGGCACGCTCGAGGGCATGTGCTGACTATGACCATGTTACAAAACTGCTTGAATAGCGGCACTCTCGAGGACATGTGCTGACTATGCTTATCTTACAAAATTGCTTGTATAGCGGCACACTCGAGGACATGTGCTGACTATGACCATCTTACACAACTGCTTGAATAGCAGCACGCTCGAGGACATGAGCTGACTAAGGCCATCTTACAAAACTGCTCTAATAGCGGCACGCTCAAGGACATGGGCTGACTATGCCCCTCTTACAAAACTGCTTGAATAGAGGCACGCTCGAGGACATGCAATGACTGTGCCCATCTTCCAAAACTGCTTGAATAGCGCACCCTCGAGGACATGCGCCGACTATGCCCATCTTACAAAACTGCTTGAATAGCGGCGCGCTCGAGGACATGTGCTGAGTATGACCATCTTACAAAATTGCTTGAATAGAGGCACGCTCGACGACATGTGCTGACTATGACCATCTTACAAAACTGCTTGAATAGTGGCATGCTCGAGGACTTGTGCTGACAATGACCATCTTACATTTGCTGACTATGACCATCTTACAAAAGTGCTTTTATAGAGGCACGCTCGAGGACAAGTGATGACTATGACCATTTTACAAAACTGCTTGAATAGTGGCACTCTCGAGGACATGTGCTGACTATGACCGTCTTACAAAACTGCTTGAATAGTGGCATGCTCGAGGACTTGTGCTGACAATGACCATCTTCCATGTGCTGACTATGACCATCTTACAAAAGTGCTTTTATAGAGGCAAGCTCGAGGGCAAGTGATGACTATGACCATTTTACAAAACTGCTTGAATAGTGGCACTCTCGAGGACATGTGCTGACTATGACCATCTTACATGTGCTGACTATGACCATCTAACAAAACTGCTTGAATAGCTGCATGCTCGTGGACATGTACTGATTATGACCATCTTACAAAACTGCTTGAATAGCGGCACGCTCGAGGATTTGTGCTGACTATGACCATCTTATGAAACTGCTTGAATAGCGGCACACTCATGGACATGTGCTGACTATGACCATCTTACAGGTGCTGACTATGACCATCTTACACAACTGCTTGAATAGCGGCGCGCTCGAGGACATGTGCTGAGTATGACCATCTTACAAAATTGCTGGAATAGAGGCACGCTCGACGACATGTGCTGACTATGACCATCTTACAAAACTGCTTGAATAGCGGCACACTCGAGGACATGTGTTGACTACGACCATCTTACATTTTCTGACTATGACCATCTTACACATCTGCTTGAATAGCGGCACGCTCGAGGACATGTGCTGACTAAGACCATCTTACAAAACTGCTTGAATAGCAGCACGCTCGAGGACATGCGCTGACTATGCCCATCTTACAAAACTGCTTGAATAGAGGCACGCTCGACGACATGTGCTGACTATGACCATCTTACAAAACTGCTTGAATAGTGGCATGCTCGAGGACTTGTGCTGACAATGACCATCTTACATGTGCTGACTATGACCATCTTACAAAAGTGCTTTTATAAAGGCACGCTCGAGGACAAGTTATGACTATGACCATTTTACAAAACTGCTTGAATAGTGGCAGTCTCGAGGACATGCGCTGACTATGCCCATCTTCCAAAGCTGCTTGAATAGCGCACCCTCGAGGACATGCACCGACTATGTCCATCTTACAAAACTGCTTAAATAGCAGCACGCTCGAGAACATGCGCTGACTTTGCACATCTTACAAAACTGCTTGACTAGCGGTACGCTCGAGGACATGTTCTTACTATGCCCATCTTACAACTCTGCTTGAATAGAGGCACGCTCGAGGACATGTGCTGAGTATGCCCATATTACAAAACTGCTTGAATAGAGGCACGCTCGAGGACATGCGCCGCCTATGCACATCTTACAAAACTGCTTAAATAGCAGCACGCTCGAGGACATGCGCTGACTTTGCCCATCATACAAAACTGCTTGAATAGTGGCACACCCGCAGACATGTGCTGACTATGACCATCTTACAAAACTGCTTGAATAGCGGCACACTCAAGGACATGTGCTGACTATGACCATCTTACATGTGCCGACTATGACCATCTTACACAACTGGTTGAATAGCGGCATGCTCGAGGACATGTAGTGACTATGACCATCTTACAAAACTGCTTTGATAGAGGCACGCTCGATGACATGCGCTGAATATGACTATCTTACAAAACTGCTTGAATAGCGGCACACTCGAGGACATGTGCTGACTATGACCATCTTACATTTGCTGACTATGACCATCTTACAAAACTGCTTGAATAATGGCACGCTCGAGGACATGTGCTGACTATGACCATCTTACAAAACTGCTTGAATAGCAGCACGCTCGAGGACATGAGCTGACTATGCCCACCTTACAAACCAGGTTGATTAGAGGCACGCTCGAGGGCATGTGCTGACTATGACCATGTTACAAAACTGCTTGAATAGCGGCACTCTCGAGGACATGTGCTGACTATGCTTATCTTACAAAATTGCTTGTATAGCGGCACACTCGAGGACATGTGCTGACTATGACCATCTTACACAACTGCTTGAATAGCAGCACGCTCGAGGACATGAGCTGACTAAGGCCATCTTACAAAACTGCTCTAATAGCGGCACGCTCAAGGACATGGGCTGACTATGCCCCTCTTACAAAACTGCTTGAATAGAGGCACGCTCGAGGACATGCAATGACTATGCCCATCTTCCAAAACTGCTTGAATAGCGCCTCCTCGAGGACATACGCCGACTATGCCCATCTTACAAAACTGCTTGAATAGCGGCGCGCTCGAGGACATGTGCTGAGTATGACCATCTTACAAAATTGCTTGAATAGAGGCACGCTCGACGACATGTGCTGACTATGACCATCTTACAAAACTGCTTGAATAGCGGCACACTCGAGGACATGTGCTGACTACGACCATCTTACATTTGCTGACTATGACCATCTTACACAACTGCTTGAATAGCGGCACGCTCGAGGACATGTGCTGACTAAGACCATCTTACAAAACTGCTTGAATAGCGGCACGCTCGAGGACATGCGCTGACTATGCCCATCTTACAAAACTGCTTGAATAGAGGCACGCTCGAGGACATGCGCTGACTATGCCCATCTTCCAAAACTGTTTGAATAGCGCACCGTCGAGGACATGCACCGACTATGTCCATCTTTCAAAACTGCTTAAATAGCAGCACGCTCGAGGACATGCGTTGACTTAGCCCATCTTACAAAACTGCTTGACTAGCGGTACGCTCGAGGACATGTTCTTACTATGCCCATCTTACAAAACTGCTTGAATAGAGGCACGCTCGAGGACATGTGCTGAGTATGCCCATATTAAAAAACTGCTTGAATAGAGGCACGCTCGAGGACATGCGCCGCCTATGCCCATCTTACAAAACTGCTTAAACAGCAGCACGCTCGAGGACATGTGCTGACTTTGCCCATCATACAAAACTGCTTGAATAGTGGCACTCCCGCAGACATGTGCTGACTATGACCATCTTACAAAACTGCTTGAATAGCGGCACACTCAAGGACATGTGCTGACTATGACCATCTTACACAACTGCTTGAATAGCGGCACACTTGAGGACTTGTGCTGACTAAGACCATCTTACAAAACTGCTTGAATAGCGGCACGCTCGAGGACATGCGCTGACTATGCCCATCTTCCAAAACTGTTTGAATAGCGCACCCTCAAGGACATGCACCGACTATGTCCATCTTTCAAAACTGCTTAAATAGCAGCACGCTCGAGGACATGCGCTGACTTTGCCCATCTTACAAAACTGCTTGACTAGCGGTACGCTCGAGGACATGTTCTTACTATGCCCATC
Source organism: Triturus cristatus (assembly GCF_964204655.1). Classification (NCBI taxonomy): domain Eukaryota; kingdom Metazoa; phylum Chordata; class Amphibia; order Caudata; family Salamandridae; genus Triturus; species Triturus cristatus. The sequence continues at coordinate 165,032,016 of NC_140579.1, forward strand.
TTACAAATCTGCTTGAATAGAGGCACGCTCGAGGACATTTGCTGAGTATGCCCATATTACAAAACTGCTTGAATAGAGGCACGCTCGAGGACATGCGCCGCCTATGCCCATCTTACAAAACTGCTTAAACAGCAGCACGCTCGAGGACATGTGCTGACTTTGCCCATCATACAAAACTGCTTGAATAGTGGCACTCCCGCAGACATGTGCTGACTATGACCATCTTACAAAACTGCTTGAATAGTGGCACACTCAAGGACATGTGCTGACTATGACCATCTTACATGTGCTGACTATGACCATCTTACACAACTGCGTGAATAGCGGCATGCTCGAGGACATGTAGTGACTATGACCATCTTACAAAACTGCTTTTATAGAGGCACGCTCGACGACATGCGCTGAATATGACCATCTTACAAAACTGCTTGAATAGCGGCACACTCGAGGACATGTGCTGACTACGACCATCTTACATTTGCTGACTATGACCATCTTACAAAACTGCTTGAATAGCGGCACACTCAAGGACATGTGCTGACTATGACCATCTTACATGTGCCGACTATGACCATCTTACACAACTGCTTGAATAGCGGCATGCTCGAGGACATGTAGTGACTATGACCATCTTACAAAACTGCTTTTATAGAGGCACGCTCGACGACATGCGCTGAATATGACCATCTTACAAAACTGCTTGAATAGCGGCACACTCGAGGACATGTGCTGACTATGACCATCTTACATTTGCTGACTATGACCATCTTACAAAACTGCTTGAATAATGGCACGCTCGAGGACATGTGCTGACTATGACCATCTTACAAAACTGCTTGAATAGCAGCACGCTCGAGGACATGAGCTGACTATGCCCACCTTACAAACCAGGTTGATTAGAGGCACGCTCGAGGGCATGTGCTGAGTATGACTATGTAACAAAACTGCTTGAATAGCGGCACTCTCGAGGACATGTGCTGACTATGCTTATCTTACAAAATTGCTTGTATAGCGGCACACTCGAGGACATGTGCTGACTATGACCATCTTACATGTGCTGACTATGACCATCTTACACAACTGCTTGAATAGCAGCACGCTCGAGGACATGTGCTGACTAAGGCCATCTTACAAAACTGCTTGAATAGCGGCACGCTCGAGGACATGGGCTAACTATGCCCCTCTTACAAAACTGCTTGAATAGAGGCACGCTCGAGGACATGCAATGACTATGCCCATCTTCCAAAACTGCTTGAATAGCGCACCCTCGAGGACATGCGCCGACTATGCCCATCTTACAAAACTGATTGAATAGCGGCGCGCTCGAGGACATGTGCTGAGCATGACCATCTTACAAAATTGCTTGAATAGAGGCACGCTCGATGACGTGTGCTGACTATGACCATCTTACAAAACTGCTTGAATAGCGGCACACTCGAGGACATGTGCTGACTACGACCATCTTACATTTGCTGACTTTGACCATCTTACACAACTGCTTGAATAGCGGCACGCTCGAGGACATGTGCTGACTAAGACCATCTTACAAAACTGCTTGAATAGAGGCACGCTCGACGACATGCGCTGAATATGACCATCTTACAAAACTGCTTGAATAGCGGCACACTCGAGGACATGTGCTGACTACGACCATCTTACATTTGCTGACTATGACCATCTTCCAAAACTGTTTGAATAGCGCACCCTCGAGGACATGCACCGACTATGTCCATCTTTCAAAACTGCTTAAATAGCAGCACGCTCGAGGACATGCGCTGACTTTGCCCATCTTACAAAACTGCTTGACTAGCGGTACGCTCGAGGACATGTTCTTACTATGCCCATCTTACAAAACTGCTTGAATAGAGACACGCTCGAGGACATGTGCTGAGTATGCCCATATTACAAAACTGCTTGAATAGAGGCACGCTCGAGGACATGCGCCGCCTATGCCCATCTTACAAAACTGCTTAAACAGCAGCACGCTCGAGGACATGTGCTGACTTTGCCCATCATACAAAACTGCTTGAATAGTGGCACTCCCGCAGACATGTGCTGACTATGACCATCTTACAAAACTGCTTGAATAGCGGCACACTCAAGGACATGTGCTGACTATGACCATCTTACACAACTGCTTGAATAGCGGCACGCTTGAGGACATGTGCTGACTAAGACCATCTTACAAAACTGCTTGAATAGCGGCACGCTCGAGGACATGCGCTGACTATGCCCATCTTACAAAACTGCTTGAATAGAGGCACGCTCGAGGACATGCGCTGACTATGCCCATCTTCCAAAACTGTTTGAATAGCGCACCCTTGAGGACATGCACCGACTATGTCCATCTTTCAAAACTGCTTGAATAGCAGCACGCTCGAGGACATGCGCTGACCTTGCCCATCTTACAAAACTGCTTGACTAGCAGCACACTCGAAGACATGTTCTGACTTTGCCAATCTTACAAAACTGCTTGAATAGAGGCACGCTCGAGGACATGTGCTGAGTATGCCCATCATACAAAACTGCTTGATTAGAGGCATGCTCGAGGACATGTTCTGACTATGACCATTTTACATGTGCTGACTATGACCATCTAACAAAACTGCTTTTATAGAGGCACGCTCGAGGAAAAGTGATGACTATGACCATTTTACAAAACTGCTTGAATAGTGGCACTCTCGAGGACATGTGCTGACTATGACCGTCTTACAAAACTGCTTGAATAGTGGCATGCTCGAGGACTTGTCCTGACAATGACCATCTTACATGTGCTGACTATGACCATCTTACAAAAGTGCTTTTATAGAGGCAAGCTCGAGGGCAAGTGATGACTATGACCATTTTACGAAACTGCTTGAATAGCGGCACACTCATGGACATGTGCTGACTATGACCATCTTACAGGTGCTGACTATGACCATCTTACACAACTGCTTGAATAGCGGCGCGCTCAAGGACATGTGCTGAGTATGACCATCTTACAAAATTGCTTGAATAGAGGCACGCTCGACGACATGTGCTGACTATGACCATCTTACAAAACTGCTTGAATAGCGGCACACTCGAGGACATGTGTTGACTACGACCATCTTACATTTTCTGACTATGACCATCTTACACATCTGCTTGAATAGGGGCACGCTCGAGGACATGTGCTGACTAAGACCATCTTACAAAACTGCTTGAATAGCAGCACGCTCGAGGACATGCGCTGACTATGCCCATCTTACAAAACTGCTTGAATAGAGGCACGCTCGACGACATGTGCTGACTATGACCATCTTACAAAACTGCTTGAATAGTGGCATGCTCGAGGACTTGTGCTGACAATGACCATCTTACATGTGCTGACTATGACCATCTTACAAAAGTGCTTTTATAGAGGCACGCTCGAGGACATTTATGACTATGACCATTTTACAAAACTGCTTGAATAGTGGCAGTCTCGAGGACATGCGCTGACTATGCCCATCTTCCAAAGCTGCTTGAATAGCGCACCCTCGAGGACATGCACCGACTATGTCCATCTTACAAAACTGCTTAAATAGCAGCACGCTCGAGAACATGCGCTGACTTTGCCCATCTTACAAAACTGCTTGACTAGCGGTACGCTCGAGGACATGTTCTTACTATGCCCATCTTACAACTCTGCTTGAATAGAGGCACACTCGAGGACATGTGCTGAGTATGCCCATATTACAAAACTGCTTGAATAGAGGCACGCTCGAGGACATGCGCCGCCTATGCACATCTTACAAAACTGCTTAAATAGCAGCACGCTCGAGGACATGCGCTGACTTTGCCCATCATACAAAACTGCTTGAATAGTGGCACACCCGCAGACATGTGCTGACTATGACCATCTTACAAAACTGCTTGAATAGCGGCACACTCAAGGACATGTGCTGACTATGACCATCTTACATGTGCCGACTATGACCATCTTACACAACTGGTTGAATAGCGGCATGCTCGAGGACATGTAGTGACTATGACCATCTTACAAAACTGCTTTTATAGAGGCACGCTCGACGACATGCGCTGAATATGACTATCTTACAAAACTGCTTGAATAGCGGCACACTCGAGGACATGTGATGACTATGACCATCTTACATTTGCTGACTATGACCATCTTACAAAACTGCTTGAATAATGGCACGCTCGAGGACATGTGCTGACTATGACCATCTTACAAAACTGCTTGAATAGCAGCACGCTCGAGGACATGAGCTGACTATGCCCACCTTACAAACCAGGTTGATTAGAGGCACGCTCGAGGGCATGTGCTGACTATGACCATGTTACAAAACTGCTTGAATAGCGGCACTCTCGAGGACATGTGCTGACTATGCTTATCTTACAAAATTGCTTGTATAGCGGCACACTCGAGGACATGTGCTGACTATGACCATCTTACACAACTGCTTGAATAGCAGCACGCTCGAGGACATGAGCTGACTAAGGCCATCTTACAAAACTGCTTGAATAGCGGCACGCTCAAGGACATGGGCTGGCTATGCCCCTCTTACAAAACTGCTTGAATAGAGGCACGCTCGAGGACATGCAATGACTATGCCCATCTTCCAAAACTGCTTGAATAGCGCACCCTCGAGGACATGCGCCGACTATGCCCATCTTACAAAACTGCTTGAATAGCGGCGCGCTCGTGGACATGTGCTGAGTATGACCATCTTACAAAATTGCTTGAATAGAGGCACACTCGACAACATGTGCTGACTATGACCATCTTACAAAACTGCTTGAATAGCGGCACACTCGAGGACATGTGCTGACTATGACCATCTTACATTTGCTGACTATGACCATCTTACACAACTGCTTGAATAGCGGCACGCTCGAGGACATGTGCTGACTAAGACCATCTTACAAAACTGCTTGAATAGCGGCACGCTCGAGGACATGCGCTGACTATGCCCATCTTACAAAACTGCTTGAATAGAGGGACGCTCGAGGACATGCGCTGACTATGCCCATCTTCCAAAACTGTTTGAATAGCGCACCCTCGAGGACATGCACCGACTATGTCCATCTTTCAAAACTGCTTAAATAGCAGCACGCTCGAGGACATGCGTTGACTTTGCCCATCTTACAAAACTGCTTGACTAGCGGTACGCTCGAGGACATGTTCTTACTATGCCCATCTTACAAAACTGCTTGAATAGAGGCACGCTCGAGGACATGTGCTGAGTATGCCCATATTACAAAACTGCTTGAATAGAGGCACGCTCGAGGACATGCGCCGCCTATGCCCATCTTACAAAACTGCTTAAACAGCAGCACGCTCGAGGACATGTGCTGACTTTGCCAATCATACAAAACTGCTTGAATAGTGGCACTCCCGCAGACATGTGCTGACTATGACCATCTTACAAAACTGCTTGAATAGCGGCACACTCAAGGACATGTGCTGACTATGACCATCTTACACAACTGCTTGAATAGCGGCACACTTGAGGACTTGTGCTGACTAAGACCATCTTACAAAACTGCTTGAATAGCGGCACGCTCGAGGACATGCGCTGACTATGCCCATCTTACAAAACTGCTTGAATAGAGGCACACTCGAGGACATGCGCTGACTATGCCCATCTTCCAAAACTGTTTGAATAGCGCACCCTCGAGGACATGCACCGACTATGTCCATCTTTCAAAACTGCTTAAATAGCAGCACGCTCGAGGACATGCGCTGACTTTGCCCATCTTACAAAACTGCTTGACTAGCGGTACGCTCGAGGACATGTTCTTACTATGCCCATCTTACAAAACTGCTTGAATAGAGGCACGCTCGAGGACATTTGCTGACTATGCCCATATTACAAAACTGCTTGAATAGAGGCACGCTCGAGGACATGCGCCGCCTATGCCCATCTTACAAAACTGCTTAAACAGCAGCACGCTCGAGGACATGTGATGACTTTGCCCATCATACAAAACTGCTTGAATAGTGGCACTCCCGCAGACATGTGCTGACTATGACCATCTTACAAAACTGCTTGAATAGTGGCACACTCAAGGACATGTGCTGACTATGACCATCTTACATGTGCCGACTATGACCATCTTACACAACTGCTTGAATAGCGGCATGCTCGAGGACATGTAGTGACTATGACCATCTTACAAAACTGCTTTTATAGAGGCACGCTCGACGACATGCGCTGAATATGACCATCTTACAAAACTGCTTGAATAGCGGCACACTCGAGGACATGTGCTGACTACGACCATCTTACGTTTGCTGACTATGACCATCTTACAAAACTGCTTGAATAGCGGCACACTCAAGGACATGTGCTGACTATGACCATCTTACATGTGCCGACTATGACCATCTTACACAACTGCTTGAATAGCGGCATGCTCGAGGACATGTAGTGACTATGACCATCTTACAAAACTGCTTTTATAGAGGCACGCTCGACGACATGCGCTGAATATGACCATCTTACAAAACTGCTTGAATAGCGGCCCACTTGAGGACATGTGCTGACTATGACCATCTTACATTTGCTGACTATGACCATCTTACAAAAATGCTTGAATAGTGGCACGCTCGAGGACATGTGCTGACTATGACCATCTTACAAAACTGCTTGAATAGCAGTACGCTCGAGGACATGAGCTGACTATGCCCACCTTACAAACCAGGTTGATTAGAGGCACGCTCGAGGGCATGTGCTGACTATGACTATGTTACAAAACTGCTTGAATAGCGGCACTCTCGAGGACATGTGCTGACTATGCTTATCTTACAAAATTGCTTGTATAGCAGCACACTCGAGGACATGTGCTGACTATGACCATCTTACATGTGCTGACTATGACCACCTTACACAACTGCTTGAATAGCAGCACGCTCGAGGACATGTGCTGACTAAGGCCATCTTACAAAACTGCTTGAATAGCGGCACGCTCGAGGACATGGGCTGACTATGCCCCTCTTACAAAACTGCTTGAATAGAGGCACGCTCGAGGACATGCAATGACTATGCCCATCTTCCAAAACTGCTTGAATAGCGCACCCTCGAGGACATGCGCCGACTATGCCCATCTTACAAAACTGCTTGAATAGCGGCGCGCTCGAGGACATGTGCTGAGTATGACCATCTTACAAAATTGCTTGAATAGAGGCACGCTCGACGACATGTGCTGACTATGACCATCTTACAAAACTGCTTGAATAGTGGCACACTCGAGGACATGTGCTGACTACGACCATCTTACATTTGCTGACTATGACCATCTTACACAACTACTTGAATAGCGGCACGCTCGAGGACATGTGCTGACTAAGACCATCTTACAAAACTGCTTGAATAGAGGCACGCTCGACGACATGCGCTGAATATGACCATCTTACAAAACTGCTTGAATAGCGGCACACTCGAGGACATGTGCTGACTACGACCATCTTACATTTGCTGACTATGACCATCTTCCAAAACTGTTTGAATAGCGCACCCGCGAGAACATGCACCGACTATGTCCATCTTTCAAAACTGCTTAAATAGCAGCACGCTCGAGGACATGCGCTGACTTTGCCCATCTTACAAAACTGCTTGACTAGCGGTACGCTCAAGGACATGTTCTTACTATGCCCATCTTACAAAACTGCTTGAATAGAGGCACGCTCGAGGACATGCGCCGCCTATGCCCATCTTACAAAACTGCTTAAACAGCAGCACGCTCGAGGACATGTGCTGACTTTGCCCATCATACAAAACTGCTTGAATAGTGGCACTCCCGCAGACATGTGCTGACTATGACCATCTTACAAAACTGCTTGAATAGCGGCACACTCAAGGACATGTGCTGACTATGACCATCTTACACAACTGCTTGAATAGCGACACGCTTGAGGACATGTGCTGACTAAGACCATCTTACAAAACTGCTTGAATAGCGGCACGCTCGAGGACATGCGCTGACTATGCCCATCTTACAAAACTGCTTGAATAGAGGCACGCTCGAGGACATGCGCTGACTATGCCCATCTTCCAAAACTGTTTGAATAGCGCACCCTCGAGGACATGCACCGACTATGTCCATCTTTCAAAACTGCTTAAATAGCAGCACGCTCGAGGACATGCGCTGACTTTGCCCATCTTACAAAACTGCTTGACTAGCGGTACGCTCGAGGACATGTTCTTACTATGCCCATCTTACAAAACTGCTTGAATAGAGGCACGCTCGAGGACATTTGCTGACTATGCCCATAATACAAAACTGCTTGAATAGAGGCACGCTCGAGGACATGCGCCGCCTATGCCCATCTTACAAAACTGCTTAAACAGCAGCACGCTCGAGGACATGTGATGACTTTGCCCATCATACAAAACTGCTTGAATAGTGGCACTCCCGCAGACATGTGCTGACTATGACCATCTTACAAAACTGCTTGAATAGTGGCACACTCAAGGACATGTGCTGACTATGACCATCTTACATGTGCCGACTATGACCATCTTACACAACTGCTTGAATAGCGGCATGCTCGAGGACATGTAGTGACTATGACCATCTTACAAAACTGCTTTTATAGAGGCACGCTCGACGACATGCGCTGAATATGACCATCTTACAAAACTGCTTGAATAGCGGCACACTCGAGGACATGTGCTGACTACGACCATCTTACGTTTGCTGACTATGACCATCTTACAAAACTGCTTGAATAGCGGCACACTCAAGGACATGTGCTGACTATGACCATCTTACATGTGCCGACTATGACCATCTTACACAACTGCTTGAATAGCGGCATGCTCGAGGACATGTAGTGACTATGACCATCTTACAAAACTGCTTTTATAGAGGCACGCTCGACGACATGCGCTGAATATGACCATCTTACAAAACTGCTTGAATAGCGGCACACTCGAGGACATGTGCTGACTATGACCATCTTACATTTGCTGACTATGACCATCTTACAAAAATGCTTGAATAGTGGCACGCTCGAGGACATGTGCTGACTATGACCATCTTACAAAACTGCTTGAATAGCAGTACGCTCGAGGACATGAGCTGACTATGCCCACCTTACAAACCAGGTTGATTAGAGGCACGCTCGAGGGCATGTGCTGACTATGACTATGTTACAAAACTGCTTGAATAGCGGCACTCTCGAGGACATGTGCTGACTATGCTTATCTTACAAAATTGCTTGTATAGCGGCACACTCGAGGACATGTGCTGACTATGACCATCTTACATGTGCTGACTATGACCACCTTACACAACTGCTTGAATAGCAGCACGCTCGAGGACATGTGCTGACTAAGGCCATCTTACAAAACTGCTTGAATAGCGGCACGCTCGAGGACATGGGCTGACTATGCCCCTCTTACAAAACTGCTTGAATAGAGGCACGCTCGAGGACATGCAATGACTATGCCCATCTTCCAAAACTGCTTGAATAGCGCACCCTCGAGGACATGCGCCGACTATGCCCATCTTACAAAACTGCTTGAATAGCGGCGCGCTCGAGGACATGTGCTGAGTATGACCATCTTACAAAATTGCTTGAATAGAGGCACGCTCGACGACATGTGCTGACTATGACCATCTTACAAAACTGCTTGAATAGTGGCACACTCGAGGACATGTGCTGACTACGACCATCTTACATTTGCTGACTATGACCATCTTACACAACTACTTGAATAGCGGCACGCTCGAGGACATGTGCTGACTAAGACCATCTTACAAAACTGCTTGAATAGAGGCACGCTCAACGACATGCGCTGAATATGACCATCTTACAAAACTGCTTGAATAGCGGCACACTCGAGGACATGTGCTGACTACGACCATCTTACATTTGCTGACTATGACCATCTTCCAAAACTGTTTGAATAGCGCACCCGCGAGAACATGCACCGACTATGTCCATCTTTCAAAACTGCTTAAATAGCAGCACGCTCGAGGACATGCGCTGACTTTGCCCATCTTACAAAACTGCTTGACTAGCGGTACGCTCAAGGACATGTTCTTACTATGCCCATCTTACAAAACTGCTTGAATAGAGGCACGCTCGAGGACATGTGCTGAGTATGCCCATATTACAAAACTGCTTGAATAGAGGCACGCTCGAGGACATGCGCCGCCTATGCCCATCTTACAAAACTGCTTAAACAGCAGCACGCTCGAGGACATGTGCTGACTTTGCCCATCATACAAAACTGCTTGAATAGTGGCACTCCCGCAGACATGTGCTGACTATGACCATCTTACAAAACTGCTTGAATAGCGGCACACTCAAGGACATGTGCTGACTATGACCATCTTACACAACTGCTTGAATAGCGACACGCTTGAGGACATGTGCTGACTAAGACCATCTTACAAAACTGCTTGAATAGCGGCACGCTCGAGGACATGCGCTGACTATGCCCATCTTACAAAACTGCTTGAATAGAGGCACGCTCGAGGACATGCGCTGACTATGCCCATCTTCCAAAACTGTTTGAATAGCGCACCCTCGAGGACATGCACCGACTATGTCCATCTTTCAAAACTGCTTAAATAGCAGCACGCTCGAGGACATGCGCTGACTTTGCCCATCTTACAAAACTGCTTGACTAGCGGTACGCTCGAGGACATGTTCTTACTCTGCCCATCTTACAAAACTGCTTGAATAGAGGCGCGCTCGAGGACATCTGCTGAGTATACCCATATTACAAAACTGCTTGAATAGAGGCACGCTCGAGGACATGCGCCGCCTATGCCCATCTTACAAAACTGCTTAAACAGCAGCACGCTCGAGGACATGTGCTGACTTTGCCCATCATACAAAACTGCTTGAATAGTGGCACTCCCGCAGACATGTGCTGACTATGACCATCTTACAAAACTGCTTGAATAGCGGCACACTCAAGGATATGTGCTGACTATGACCATCTTACATGTGCCGACTATGACCATCTTACACAACTGCTTGAATAGCGGCATGCTCGAGGACATGTAGTGACTATCACCATCTTACAAAACTGCTTTTATAGAGGCACTCTCGACGACATGCGCGGAATATGACCATCTTACAAAACTGCTTGAATAGCGGCACACTCGAGGACATGTGCTGACTACGACCATCTTACATTTGCTGACTAAGACCATCTTACAAAACTGCTTGAATAATGGCACGCTCGAGGACATGTGCTGACTATGACCATCTTACAAAACTGATTGAATAGCGGCACGCTCGAGGACATGAGCTGACTATGCCCACCTTACAAAACAGGTTGATTAGAGGCACGCTCGAGGGCATGTGCTGACTATGACAATGTTAAAAAACTGCTTGAATAGCGGCACTCTCGAGGACATGTGCTGACTATGCTTATCTTACAAAACTGCTTGTATAGCGGCACGCTCGAGGACATGTGCTGACTATGACCATCTTACATGTGCTGACTATGACCATCTTACACAACTGCTTGAATAGCGGCACGCTCGAGGACATGTGCTGACTAAGGCCATCTTACAAAACTTCTTGAATAGTGGCACGCTCGAGGACATGGGCTGACTATGCCCCTCTTACAAAACTGCTTGAATACAGGCACGCTCGAGGACATGCAATGACTATGCCCATCTTCCAAAACTGCTTGAATAGCGCACCCTCGAGGACATGCGCTGACTATGCCCATCTTACAAAACTGCTTAAATAGCAGCACGCTCGAGGACATGCACTGACCTTGCCCATCTTACAAAACTGCTTGACTAGCAGCACACTCGAGAACATGTTCTGACTATGCCCATCTTACAAAACTGCTTGTATAGAGGCACGCTCGAGGACATGTGCTGAGTATGCCCATCCTACAAAACTGCTTGAATAGAGGCATGCTCGAGGACATGTGCTGACTATGACCATCTTACAAAACTGCTTGAATAGCGGCAAACTCGAGGACATGTGCTCACTATGACCAACTTACAAAACTGCTTGAATAGAGGCATGCTCGAGGACATGTGCTGACTATGCCCATCTTACAAAACTGATTGAATAGCAGCACACTCCAGGACATATGTTGACTATGACCATACTACATGTGCTGACTATGACCATCTTACAAAACTGCTTGAAAAGCGGCATGCTCTAGGACATCTGCTGACTATGACCATCTTACAACACTGCTTGAATAACGGTACGCTCGAGGACATGTGCTGACTATGACCATCTCACAAAACTGCTTTTATAGAGGCACACTAGATGACATGTGCTGACTATGACCATCTTACACAACTGCTTGAATAGCGGCATGCTCGAGGACCTGTGCTGACAATGACCATCTTACATGTGCTGACTATGACCATCTTACAAAAGTGCTTTTATAGAGGCACGCTCGAGGACAAGTGATGACTATGACCATTTTACAAAACTGCTTGAATAGTGGCACTCTCGAGGACATGTGCTGACTATGACCGTCTTACAAAACTGCTTGAATAGTGGCATGCTCGAGGACTTGTGCTGACAATGGCCATCTTACCTGTGCTGACTATGACGATCTTACAAAAGTGCTTTTATAGAGGCACGCTCGAGGACAAGTGATCACTATGACCATTTTACAAAACTGCTTGAATAGTGGCACTCTCGAGGACATGTGCTGACTATGACCATCTTACATGTGCTGACTATGACCATCTAACAAAACTGCTTGAATAGCGGCATGCTCGTGGACATGTGCTGATTATGACCATCTTCCAAAACTGCTTGAATAGCGGCAAGCTCGAGGACTTGTGCTGACTATGACCATCTTACAAAACTGCTTGAATAGCGGCACACTCATGGATATGTGCTGACTATGACCATCTTACAGGTGCTGACTATGACCATCTTACACAACTGCTTGAATAGCGGCGCGCTCGAGGACATGTGCTGAGTATGACCATCTTACAAAATTGCTTGAATAGAGGCGTGCTCTTCGACATGTGCTGACTATGACCATCTTACAAAACTGCTTGAATAGCGGCGCACTCGAGGACATGTGTTGACTACGACCATCTTACATTTGCTGACTAAGACCATCTTACACAACTGCTTGAATAGCGGCACGCTCGAGGACATGTGCTGACTAAGACCATCTTACAAAACTGCTTGAATAGCGGCACGCTCAAGGACATGCGCTGACTATGCCCATCTTACAAAACTGCTTGAAGAGAGGCACGCTCGAGGACATGCGCTGACTATGCCCATCTTCCAAAACTGCTTGAATAACGCACCCTCGAGGACATGCACCGACTATGTCCATCTTACAAAACTGCTTAAATAGCAGCATGCTCGAGAACATGCGCTGACTTTGCCCATCTTACAAAACTGCTTGAATAGAGGCACGTTCGAGGACATGCGCCGCCTATGCACATCTTACAACACTGCTTAAATAGCAGCACGCTCGAGGACATGCGCTGACTTTGCCCATCATACAAAACTGCTTGAATAGTGGCACTCCCGCAGACATGTGCTGACTATGACCCTCTTACAAAACTTCTTGAATAGCGGCACACTCAAGGACATGTGCTGAATATGACCATCTTACATGTGCCGACTATGACCATCTTACACAACTGCTTGAATAGCGGCAAGCTCGAGGACATGTAGTGACTATGACCATCTTACAAAACTGCTTTTATAGAGGCACGCTCGACGACATGCGCTGAATATGACCATCTTACAAAACTGATTGAATAGCGGCACACTCGAGGACATGTGCTGACTACGACCATCTTACATTTGCTGACTATGACCATCTTACAAAACTGCTTGAATAATGGCACGCTCGAGGACATGTGCTGACTATGACCATCTTAAAAAACTGCTTGAATAGCAGCACGCTCGAGGACATGAGCTGACTATGCCCACCTAACAAACCAGGTTGATTAGAGGCACGCTCGAGGGCATGTGCTGACTATGACCATGTTACAAAACTGCTTGAATAGCGGCACACTCGAAGACATGTGCTGACTATGACAATCTTACATGTGCTGACTATGACCATCTTACACAACTGCTTGAATAGCAGCACGCTCGAGGACATGTGCTGACCAAGGCCATCTTACAAAACTGCTTGAATAGAGGCACGCTCGAGGACATGGGCTGACTATGCCCCTCTTACAAAACTGCTTGAATAGAGGCACGCTCGAGGACATGCAATGACTATGCCCATCTTCCAAAACTGCTTGAATAGCGCACCCTCGAGGACATGCGCCGACTATGCCCATCTTACAAAACTGCTTGAATAGCGGCGCGCTCGAGGACATGTGCTGAGTATGACCATCTTACAAAATTGCTTGAATAGAGGCACGCTCGAGGACATGTGCTGACTATGACCATCTTACATTTGCTGACTATGACCATCTTACACAACTGCTTGAATAGCGGCACGCTCGAGGACATGTGCTGACTAAGACCATCTTACAAAACTGCTTGAATAGCGGCACGCTCGAGGACATGCGCTGACTATGCCCATCTTCCAAAACTGCTTGAATAGCGCACCCTCAAGGACATGCACCGACTATGCCCATCTTACAAAACTGCTTGAATAGCGGCACACTCAAGGACATGTGCTGACTATGACCATCTTACATGTGCCGACTATGACCATCTTACAAAACTGCTTGAATAGCGGCACACTCGAGGACATGTGCTGACTACGACCATCTTACATTTGTTGACTATGACCATCTTACAAAACTGCTTGAATAATGGCACGCTCGAGGACATGTGTTGACTATGACCATCTTACAAAACTGCTTGAATAGCGGCACGCTCGAGGACATGAGCTGACTATGCCTACCTTACAAAACAGCTTGATTAGAGGCATGCTCGAGGGCATGTGCTGACTATGACCATGTTCCAAAACTGCTTGAATATCGGCACTCTCGAGGACATGTGCTGACTATGCTTATCTTACAAAACTGCTTGTATAGCGGCACGCTCGAGTACATGTGCTGACTATGACCATCTTACACAACTGCTTGAATAGCGGCACGCTCGAGGACATGTGCTGACTAAGGCCATCTTACAAAACTGCTTCTATAGCGGCACGCTCGACGACATGGGCTGAGCATGCCCCTCTTACACAACTGCTTGAATAGAGGCACGCTCGAGGATATGCAATGACTATGCCCATCTTCCAAAACTGCTTGAATAGCGCACCCTCGAGGACATGTGCCGACTATGCCCATCTTACAAAACTGCTTAAATAGCAGCACGCTCGAGGACATGCGCTGACCTTGCCCATCTTACAAAACTGCTTGACTAGCAGCACACTCGAAGACATGTTCTGACTTTGCCAATCTTACAAAACTGCTTGGATAGAGGCATGCTCGAGGACATGTTCTAACTATGACCATCTTACATGTGCTGACTATGACCATCTAACAAAACTGCTTGAATAGCGGCATGCTCGTGGACATGTGCTGATTATGACCATCTTACAAAACTGCTTGAATAGCGGCACGCTCGAGGACATGTGCTGACTATGACCATGTTCCAAAACTGCTTGAATAGCGGCACACTCAAGGACATATGCTGACTATGACCATCTTACATGTGCTGACTATGACCATCTTACACAACTGCTTGAATAGCGGCGCGCTCGAGGACATGTGCTGACTATGACCATCTTACAAAATTGCTTGAATAGAGGCACGCTCGACGACATGTGCTGACTATGACCATCTTACAAAACTGCTTGAATAGTGGCATGCTCGAGGACTTGTGCTGACAATGACCATCTTACATGTGCTGACTATGACCATCTTACAAAAGTGCTTTTATAGAGGCACGCTCGAGGACAAGTGATGACTATGACCATTTTACAAAACTGCTTGAATAGTGGCACTCTCGAGGACATGTGCTGACTATGACCGTCTTACAAAACTGCTTGAATAGTGGCATGCTCGAGGACTTGTGCTGACAATGACCATCTTCCATGTGCTGACTATGACCATCTTACAAAAGTGCTTTTATAGAGGCAAGCTCGAGGGCAAGTGATGACTATGACCATTTTACAAAACTGCTTGAATAGTGGCACTCTCGAGGACATGTGCTGACTATGACCATCTTACATGTGCTGACTATGACCATCTAACAAAACTGCTTGAATAGCTGCATGCTCGTGGACATGTACTGATTATGACCATCTTACAAAACTGCTTGAATAGCGGCACACTCATGGACATGTGCTGACTATGACCATCTTACAGGTGCTGACTATGACCATCTTACACAACTGCTTGAATAGCGGCGCGCTCGAGGACATGTGCTGAGTATGACCATCTCACAAAATTGCTTGAATAGAGGCACGCTCGACGACATGTGCTGACTATGACCATCTTACAAAACTGCTTGAATAGCGGCACACTCGAGGACATGTGTTGACTACGACCATCTTACATTTTCTGACGATGACCATCTTACACATCTGCTTGAATAGCGGCACGCTCGAGGACATGTGCTGACTAAGACCATCTTACAAAACTGCTTGAATAGCAGCACGCTCGAGGACATGCGCTGACTATGCCCATCTTACAAAACTGCTTGAATAGAGGCACGCTCGACGACATGTGCTGACTATGACCATCTTACAAAACTGCTTGAATAGTGGCATGCTCGAGGACTTGTGCTGACAATGACCATCTTACATGTGCTGACTATGACCATCTTACAAAAGTGCTTTTATAAAGGCACGCTCGAGGACAAGTTATGACTATGACCATTTTACAAAACTGCTTGAATAGTGGCAGTCTCGAGGACATGCGCTGACTATGCCCATCTTCCAAAGCTGCTTGAATAGCGCACCCTCGAGGACATGCACCGACTATGTCCATCTTACAAAACTGCTTAAATAGCAGCACGCTCGAGAACATGCGCTGACTTTGCACATCTTACAAAACTGCTTGACTAGCGGTACGCTCGAGGACATGTTCTTACTATGCCCATCTTACAACTCTGCTTGAATAGAGGCACGCTCGAGGACATGTGCTGAGTATGCCCATATTACAAAACTGCTTGAATAGAGGCACGCTCGAGGACATGCGCCGCCTATGCACATCTTACAAAACTGCTTAAATAGCAGCACACCCGCAGACATGTGCTGACTATGACCATCTTACAAAACTGCTTGAATAGCGGCACACTCAAGGACATGTGCTGACTATGACCATCTTACATGTGCCGACTATGACCATCTTACACAACTGGTTGAATAGCGGCATGCTCGAGGACATGTAGTGACTATGACCATCTTACAAAACTGCTTTTATAGAGGCACGCTCGACGACATGCGCTGAATATGACTATCTTACAAAACTGCTTGAATAGCGGCACACTCGAGGACATGTGCTGACTATGACCATCTTACATTTGCTGACTATGACCATCTTACAAAACTGCTTGAATAATGGCACGCTCGAGGACATGTGCTGACTATGACCATCTTACAAAACTGCTTGAATAGCAGCACGCTCGAGGACATGAGCTGACTATGCCCACCTTACAAACCAGGTTGATTAGAGGCACGCTCGAGGGCATGTGCTGACTATGACCATGTTACAAAACTGCTTGAATAGCGGCACTCTCGAGGACATGTGCTGACTATGCTTATCTTACAAAATTGCTTGTATAGCGGCACACTCGAGGACATGTGCTGACTATGACCATCTTACACAACTGCTTGATTAGCAGCACGCTCGAGGACATGAGCTGACTAAGGCCATCTTACAAAACTGCTTGAATAGCGGCACGCTCAAGGACATGGGCTGACTATGACCATCTAACAAAACTGCTTGAATAGCTGCATGCTCGTGGACATGTACTGATTATGACCATCTTACAAAACTGCTTGAATAGCGGCACGCTCGAGGATTTGTGCTGACTATGACCATCTTATGAAACTGCTTGAATAGCGGCACACTCATGGACATGTGCTGACTATGACCATCTTACAGGTGCTGACTATGACCATCTTACACAACTGCTTGAATAGCGGCGCGCTCGAGGACATGTGCTGAGTATGACCATCTTACAAAATTGCTGGAATAGAGGCACGCTCGACGACATGTGCTGACTATGACCATCTTTCAAAACTGCTTGAATAGCGGCACACTCGAGGACATGTGTTGACTACGACCATCTTACATTTTCTGACTATGACCATCTTACACATCTGCTTGAATAGCGGCACGCTCGAGGACATGTGCTGACTAAGACCATCTTACAAAACTGCTTGAATAGCAGCACGCTCGAGGACATGCGCTGACTATGCCCATCTTACAAAACTGCTTGAATAGAGGCACGCTCGACGACATGTGCTGACTATGACCATCTTACAAAACTGCTTGAATAGTGGCATGCTCGAGGACTTGTGCTGACAATGACCATCTTACATGTGCTGACTATGACCATCTTACAAAAGTGCTTTTATAAAGGCACGCTCGAGGACAAGTTATGACTATGACCATTTTACAAAACTGCTTGAATAGTGGCAGTCTCGAGGACATGCGCTGACTATGCCCATCTTCCAAAGCTGCTTGAATAGCGCACCCTCGAGGACATGCACCGACTATGTCCATCTTACAAAACTGCTTAAATAGCAGCACGCTCGAGAACATGCGCTGACTTTGCACATCTTACAAAACTGCTTGACTAGCGGTACGCTCGAGGACATGTTCTTACTATGCCCATCTTACAACTCTGCTTGAATAGAGGCACGCTCGAGGACATGTGCTGAGTATGCCCATATTACAAAACTGCTTGAATAGAGGCACGCTCGAGGACATGCGCCGCCTATGCACATCTTACAAAACTGCTTAAATAGCAGCACGCTCGAGGACATGCGCTGACTTTGCCCATCATACAAAACTGCTTGAATAGTGGCACACCCGCAGACATGTGCTGACTATGACCATCTTACAAAACTGCTTGAATAGCGGCACACTCAAGGACATGTGCTGACTATGACCATCTTACATGTGCCGACTATGACCATCTTACACAACTGGTTGAATAGCGGCATGCTCGAGGACATGTGCTGACTATGACCATCTTACAAAACTGCTTGAATAGCAGCACGCTCGAGGACATGCGCTGAATATGACTATCTTACAAAACTGCTTGAATAGCGGCACACTCGAGGACATGTGCTGACTATGACCATCTTACATTTGCTGACTATGGCCATCTTACAAAACTGCTTGAATAATGGCACGCTCGAGGACATGTGCTGACTATGACCATCTTACAAAACTGCTTGAATAGCAGCACGCTCGAGGACATGAGCTGACTATGCCCACCTTACAAACCAGGTTGATTAGAGGCACGCTCGAGGGCATGTGCTGACTATGACCATGTTACAAAACTGCTTGAATAGCGGCACTCTCGAGGACATGTGCTGACTATGCTTATCTTACAAAATTGCTTTTATAGCGGCACACTCGAGGACATGTGCTGACTATGACCATCTTACACAACTGCTTGAATAGCAGCACGCTCGAGGACATGAGCTGACTAAGGCCATCTTACAAAACTGCTTGAATAGCGGCACGCTCAAGGACATGGGCTGACTATGCCCCTCTTACAAAACTGCTTGAATAGAGGCACGCTCGAGGACATGCAATGACTATGCCCATCTTCCAAAACTGCTTGAATAGCGCACCCTCGAGGACATGCGCCGACTATGCCCATCTTACAAAACTGCTTGAATAGCGGCGCGCTCGAGGACATGTGCTGAGTATGACCATCTTACAAAATTGCTTGAATAGAGGCACGCTCGACGACATGTGCTGACTATGACCATCTTACAAAACTGCTTGAATAGCGACACACTCGAGGACATGTGCTGACTACGACCATCTTACATTTGCTGACTATGACCATCTTACACAACTGCTTGAATAGCGGCACGCTCGAGGACATGTGCTGACTAAGACCATCTTACAAAACTGCTTGAATAGCGGCACGCTCGAGGACATGCGCTGACTATGCCCATCTTACAAAACTGCTTGAATAGAGGCACGCTCGAGGACATGCGCTGACTATGCCCATCTTCCAAAACTGTTTGAATAGCGCACCGTCAAGGACATGCACCGACTATGTCCATCTTTCAAAACTGCTTAAATAGCAGCACGCTCGAGGACATGCGTTGACTTTGCCCATCTTACAAAACTGCTTGACTAGCGGTACGCTCGAGGACGTGTTCTTACTATGCCCATCTTACAAAACTGCTTGAATAGAGGCACGCTCGAGGACATGTGCTGAGTATGCCCATATTACAAAACTGCTTGAATAGAGGCACGCTCGAGGACATGCCCCGCCTATGCCCATCTTACAAAACTGCTTAAACAGCAGCACGCTCGAGGACATGTGCTGACTTTGCCCATCATACAAAACTGCTTGAATAGTGGCACTCCCGCAGACATGTGCTGACTATGACCATCTTACAAAACTGCTTGAATAGCGGCACACTCAAGGACATGTGCTGACTATGACCATCTTACACAACTGCTTGAATAGCGGCACACTTGAGGACTTGTGCTGACTAAGACCATCTTACAAAACTGCTTGAATAGCGGCACGCTCGAGGACATGCGCTGACTATGCCCATCTTACAAAACTGCTTGAATAGAGGCACGCTCGAGGACATGCGCTGACTATGCCCATCTTCCAAAACTGTTTGAATAGCGCACCCTCAAGGACATGCACCGACTATGTCCATCTTTCAAAACTGCTTAAATAGCAGCACGCTCGAGGACATGCGCTGACTTTGCCCATCTTACAAAACTGCTTGACTAGCGGTACGCTCGAGGACATGTTCTTACTATGCCCATCTTACAAAACTGCTTGAATGGAGGCACGCTCGAGGACATTTGCTGAGTATGCCCATATTACAAAACTGTTTGAATAGCGCACCCTCAAGGACATGCGCCGCCTATGCCCATCTTACAAAACTGCTTAAACAGCAGCATGCTCGAGGACATGTGCTGACTTTGCCCATCATACAAAACTGCTTGAATAGTGGCACTCCCGCAGACATGTGCTGACTATGACCATCTTACAAAACTGCTTGAATAGTGGCACACTCAAGGACATGTGCTGACTATGACCATCTTACATGTGCCGACTATGACCATCTTACACAACTGCTTGAATAGCGGCATGCTCGAGGACATGTAGTGACTATGACCATCTTACAAAACTGCTTTTATAGAGGCACGCTCGACGACATGCGCTGAATATGACCATCTTACAAAACTGCTTGAATAGCGGCACACTCGAGGACATGTGCTGACTACGACCATCTTACATTTGCTGACTATGACCATCTTACAAAACTGCTTGAATAGCGGCACACTCAAGGACATGTGCTGACTATGACCATCTTACATGTGCCGACTATGACCATCTTACACAACTGCTTGAATAGCGGCATGCTCGAGGACATGTAGTGACTATGACCATCTTACAAAACTGCTTTTATAGAGGCACGCTCGACGACATGCGCTGAATATGACCATCTTACAAAACTGCTTGAATAGCGGCACACTCGAGGACATGTGCTGACTATGACCATCTTACATTTGCTGACTATGACCATCTTACAAAACTGCTTGAATAATGGCACACTCAAGGACATGTGCTGACTATGACCATCTTACACAACTGCTTGAATAGCGGCACACTTGAGGACTTGTGCTGACTAAGACCATCTTACAAAACTGCTTGAATAGCGGCACGCTCGAGGACATGTGCTGACTTTGCCCATCATACAAAACTGCTTGAATAGTGGCACTCCCGCAGACATGTGCTGACTATGACCATCTTACAAAACTGCTTGAATAGCGGCACACTCAAGGACATGTGCTGACTATGACCATCTTACACAACTGCTTGAATAGCGGCACACTTGAGGACTTGTGCTGACTAAGACCATCTTACAAAACTGCTTGAATAGCGGCACGCTCGAGGACATGCGCTGACTATGCCCATCTTACAAAACTGCTTGAATAGAGGCACGCTCGAGGACATGCGCTGACTATGCCCATCTTCCAAAACTGTTTGAATAGCGCACCCTCAAGGACATGCACCGACTATGTCCATCTTTCAAAACTGCTTAAATAGCAGCACGCTCGAGGACATGTGCTGACTTTGCCCATCTTACAAAACTTCTTGACTAGCGGTACGCTCGAGGACATGTTCTTACTATGCCCATCTTACAAAACTGCTTGAATGGAGGCACGCTCGAGGACATTTGCTGAGTATGCCCATATTACAAAACTGTTTGAATAGCGCACCCTCAAGGACATGCGCCGCCTATGCCCATCTTACAAAACTGCTTAAACAGCAGCACGCTCGAGGACATGTGCTGACTTTGCCCATCATACAAAACTGCTTGAATAGTGGCACTCCCGCAGACATGTGCTGACTATGACCATCTTACAAAACTGCTTGAATAGTGGCACACTCAAGGACATGTGCTGACTGTGACCATCTTACATGTGCCGACTATGACCATCTTACACAACTGCTTGAATAGCGGCATGCTCGAGGACATGTAGTGACTATGACCATCTTACAAAACTGCTTTTATAGAGGCACGCTCGACGACATGCGCTGAATATGACCATCTTACAAAACTGCTTGAATAGCGGCACACTCGAGGACATGTGCTGACTACGACCATCTTACATTTGCTGACTATGACCATCTTACAAAACTGCTTGAATAGCGGCACACTCAAGGACATGTGCTGACTATGACCATCTTACATGTGCCGACTATGACCATCTTACACAACTGCTTG
This sequence comes from Triturus cristatus, assembly GCF_964204655.1. Taxonomy (NCBI): domain Eukaryota; kingdom Metazoa; phylum Chordata; class Amphibia; order Caudata; family Salamandridae; genus Triturus; species Triturus cristatus. The sequence continues at coordinate 165,054,836 of NC_140579.1, forward strand.
AATAGCGGCATGCTCGAGGACATGTAGTGACTATGACCATCTTACAAAACTGCTTTTATAGAGGCACGCTCGACGACATGCGCTGAATATGACCATCTTACAAAACTGCTTGAATAGCGGCACACTCGAGGACATGTGCTGACTATGACCATCTTACATTTGCTGACTATGACCATCTTACAAAACTGCTTGAATAATGGCACGCTCGAGGACATGTGCTGACTATGACCATCTTACAAAACTGCTTGAATAGCAGCACGCTCGAGGACATGAGCTGACTATGCCCACCTTACAAACCAGGTTGATTAGAGGCACGCTCGAGGGCATGTGCTGAGTATGACTATGTTACAAAACTGCTTGAATAGCGGCACGCTCGAGGACATGGGCTAACTATGCCCCTCTTACAAAACTGCTTGAATAGAGGCACGCTCGAGGACATGCAATGACTATGCCCATCTTCCAAAACTGCTTGAATAGCGCACCCTCGAGGACATGCGCCGACTATGCCCATCTTACAAAACTGATTGAATAGCGGCGCGCTCGAGGACATGTGCTGAGTATGACCATCTTACAAAATTGCTTGAATAGAGGCACGCTCGATGACATGTGCTGACTATGACCATCTTACAAAACTGCTTGAATAGCGGCACACTCGAGGATATGTGCTGACTACGACCATCTTACATTTGCTGACTATGACCATCTTACACAACTGCTTGAATAGCGGCACGCTCGAGGACATGTGCTGACTAAGACCATCTTACAAAACTGCTTGAATAGAGGTACGCTCGACGACATGCGCTGAATATGACCATCTTACAAAACTGCTTGAATAGCGGCACACTCGAGGACATGTGCTGACTACGACCATCTTACATTTGCTGACTATGACCATCTTCCAAAACTGTTTGAATAGCGCACCCTCGAGGACATGCACCGACTATGTCCATCTTTCAAAACTGCTTAAATAGCAGCACGCTCGAGGACATGCGCTGACTTTGCCCATCTTACAAAACTGCTTGACTAGCGGTACGCTCGAGGACATGTTCTTACTATGCCCATCTTACAAAACTGCTTGAATAGAGGCACGCTCGAGGACATGTGCTGAGTATGCCCATATTACAAAACTGCTTGAATGGAGGCACGCTCGAGGACATGCGCCGCCTATACCCATCTTACAAAACTGCTTGAACAGCAGCACGCTCGAGGACATGTGCTGACTTTGCCCATCATACAAAACTGCTTGAATAGTGGCACTCCCGCAGACATGTGCTGACTATGACCATCTTACAAAACTGCTTGAATAGCGGCACACTCAAGGACATGTGCTGACTATGACCATCTTACACAACTGCTTGAATAGCGGCATGCTTGAGGACATGTGCTGACTAAGACCATCTTACAAAACTGCTTGAATAGCGGCACGCTCGAGGACATGCGCTGACTATGCCCATCTTACAAAACTGCTTGAATAGAGGCACGCTCGAGGACATGCGCTGACTATGCCCATCTTCCAAAACTGTTTGAATAGCGCACCCTCGAGGACATGCACCGACTATGTCCATCTTTCAAAACTGCTTAAATAGCAGCACGCTCGAGGACATGCGCTGACTTTGCCCATCTTACAAAACTGCTTGACTAGCGGTACGCTCGAGGACATGTTCTTACTATGCCCATCTTACAAAACTGCTTGAATAGAGGCACGCTCGAGGACATCTGCTGAGTATGCCCATATTACAAAACTGCTTGAATAGAGGCACGCTCGAGGACATGCGCCGCCCATGCCCATCTTACAAAACTGCTTAAACAGCAGCACGCTCGAGGACATGTGCTGACTTTGCCCATCATACAAAACTGCTTGAATAGTGGCACTCCCGCAGACATGTGCTGACTATGACCATCTTACAAAACTGCTTGAATAGCGGCACACTCAAGGATATGTGCTGACTATGACCATCTTACATGTGCCGACTAGGACCATCTTACACAACTGCTTGAATAGCGGCATGCTCGAGGACATGTAGTGACTATCACCATCTTACAAAACTGCTTTTATAGAGGCACTCTCGACGACATGCGCGGAATATGACCATCTTACAAAACTGCTTGAATAGCGGCACACTCGAGGACATGTGCTGACTACGACCATCTTACATTTGCTGACTAAGACCATCTTACAAAACTGCTTGAATAATGGCACGCTCGAGGACATGTGCTGACTATGACCATCTTACAAAACTGCTTGAATAGCGGCACGCTCGAGGACATGAGCTGACTATGCCCACCTTACAAAACAGGTTGATTAGAGGCACGCTCGAGGGCATGTGCTGACTATGACAATGTTAAAAAACTGCTTGAATAGCGGCACTCTCGAGGACATGTGCTGACTATGCTTATCTTACAAAACTGCTTGTATAGCGGCACGCTCGAGGACATGTGCTGAATATGACCATCTTACATGTGCTGACTATGACCATCTTACACAACTGCTTGAATAGCGGCACGCTCGAGGACATGTGCTGACTAAGGCCATCTTACAAAACTTCTTGAATAGTGGCACGCTCGAGGACATGGGCTGACTATGCCCCTCTTACAAAACTGCTTGAATACAGGCACGCTCGAGGACATGCAATGACTATGCCCATCTTCCAAAACTGCTTGAATAGCGCACCTTCGAGGACATGCGCTGACTATGCCCATCTTACACAACTGCTTAAATAGCAGCACGCTCGAGGACATGCACTGACCTTGCCCATCTTACAAAACTGCTTGACTAGCAGCACACTCGAGAACATGTTCTGACTATGCCCATCTTACAAAACTGCTTGAATAGAGGCACGCTCGAGGACATGTGCTGAGTATGCCCATCCTACAAAACTGCTTGAATAGAGGCATGCTCGAGGACATGTGCTGACTATGACCATCTTACAAAACTGCTTGAATAGCGGCACACTCGAGGACATGTGCTCACTATGACTAACTTACAAAACTGCTTGAATAGAGGCGTGCTCGAGGACATGTGCTGACTATGCCCATCTTACAAAACTGATTGAATAGCAGCACACTCCAGGACATATGTTGACTATGACCATACTACATGTGCTGACTATGACCATCTTACAAAACTGCTTGAAAAGCGGCATGCTCTAGGACATCTGCTGACTATGACCATCTTACAACACTGCTTGAATAACGGTACGCTCGAGGACATGTGCTGACTATGACCATCTCACAAAACTGCTTTTATAGAGGCACACTAGATGACATGTGCTGACTATGACCATCTTACACAACTGCTTGAATAGCGGCATGCTCGAGGACTTGTGCTGACAATGACCATCTTACATGTGCTGACTATGACCATCTTACAAAAGTGCTTTTATAGAGGCACGCTCGAGGACAAGTGATGACTATGACCATTTTACGAAACTGCTTGAATAGTGGCACTCTTGAGGACATGTGCTGACTATGACCGTCTTACAAAACTGCTTGAATAGTGGCATGCTTGAGGACTTGTGCTGACAATGGCCATCTTACATGTGCTGACTATGACGATCTTACAAAAGTGCTTTTATAGAGGCACGCTCGAGGACAAGTGATCACTATGACCATTTTACAAAACTGCTTGAATAGTGGCACTCTCGAGGACATGTGCTGACTATGACCATCTTACATGTGCTGACTATGACCATCTAACAAAACTGCTTGAATAGCGGCATGCTCGTGGACATGTGCTGATTATGACCATCTTCCAAAACTGCTTGAATAGCGGCACGCTCGAGGACTTGTGCTGACTATGACCATCTTACAAAACTGCTTGAATAGCGGCACACTCATGGATATGTGCTGACTATGACCATCTTACAGGTGCTGACTATGACCATCTTACACAACTGCTTGAATAGCGGCGCGCTCGAGGACATGTGCTGAGTATGACCATCTTACAAAATTGCTTGAATAGAGGCACGCTCGACGACATGTGCTGACTATGACCGTCTTACAAAACTGCTTGAATAGTGGCATGCTCGAGGACTTGTGCTGACAATGGCCATCTTACATGTGCTGACTATGACGATCTTACAAAAGTGCTTTTATAGAGGCACGCTCGAGGACAAGTGATCACTATGACCATGTTACAAAACTGCTTGAATAGTGGCACTCTCGAGGACATGTGCTGACTATGACCATCTTACATTTGCTGACTATGACCATCTTACACAACTGCTTGAATAGCGGCACGCTCGAGGACATGTGCTGACTAAGACCATCTTACAAAACTGCTTGAATAGCGGCACGCTCAAGGACATGCGCTGACTATGCCCATCTTACAAAACTGCTTGAAGAGAGGCACGCTCGAGGACATGCGCTGACTATGCCCATCTTCCAAAACTGCTTGAATAGCGCACCCTTGAGGACATGCACCGACTATGTCCATCTTACAAAACTGCTTAAATAGCAGCACGCTCGAGAACATGCGCTGACTTTGCCCATCTTACAAAACTGCTTGACTAGCGGTACGCTCGAGCACATGTTGTTACTATGCCCATCTTACAAAACTGCTTGAATAGAGGCACGCTCGAGGACATGTGCTGAGTATGCCCATATTACAAAACTGCTTGAATAGAGGCACGTTCGAGGACATGCGCCGCCAATGCACATCTTACAAAACTGTTTAAATAGCAGCACGCTCGAGGACATGCGCTGACTTTGCCCATCATACAAAACTGCTTGAATAGTGGCACTCCCGCAGACATGTGCTGACTATGACCCTCTTACAAAACTGCTTGAATAGCGGCACACTCAAGGACATGTGCTGAATATGACCATCTTACATGTGCCGACTATGACCATCTTACACAACTGCTTGAATAGCGGCAAGCTCGAGGACATGTAGTGACTATGACCATCTTACAAAACTGCTTTTATAGAGGCACGCTCGACGACATGCGCTGAATATGACCATCTTACAAAACTGATTGAATAGCGGCACACTCGAGAACATGTGCTGACTACGACCATCTTACATTTGCTGACTATGACCATCTTACAAAACTGCTTGAATAATGGCACGCTCGAGGACATGTGCTGACTATGACCATCTTACAAAACTGCTTGAATAGCAGCACGCTCGAGGACATGAGCTGACTATGCCCACCTAACAAACCAGGTTGATTAGAGGCACACTCGAGGGCATGTGCTGACTATGACCATGTTACAAAACTGCTTAAATAGCGGCACACTCGAGGACATGTGCTGACTATGACCATCTTACAAAACTGCTTGACTAGCGGCGCGCTCGAGGACATGTGCTGAGTATGACCATCTTACAAAATTGCTTGAATAGAGGCACGCTCGACGACATGTGCTGACTATGACCATCTTACAAAACTGCTTGAATAGCGGCACGCTCGAGGACATGCGCTGACTATGCCCATCTTCCAAAACTGCTTGAATAGCGCACCCTCAAGGACATGCACCGACTATGCCCATCTTACAAAACTGCTTAAATATCAGCACGCTCGAGGACATGCGCTGACTTTGCCCATCTTACAAAACTACTTGACTAGCGGTACGCTCGAGGACATGTTCTGACTATGCCCATCTTACGAAACTGCTTGAATAGAGGCACGCTCCAGGACATGTGCTGAGTATGCCCATCTTACAAAACTGCTTGAATAGAGGCACGCTCGAGGACATGTGCCGCCTATGTTCATCCTTCAAAACTGCTTAAATAGCAGCACGCTCGAGGACATGCGCTGACTTTGCCCATCATACTAAACTGCTTGAATAGTGGCACGCCCGCAGACATGTGCTGACTATGACCATCTTACAAAACTGCTTGAATAGCGGCACACTCAAGGACATGTGCTGACTATGATCATCTTACATGTGCCGACTATGACCATCTTACACAACTGCTTGAATAGCGGCATGCTCGAGGACATGTAGTGACTATGACCATCTTACAAAACTGCTTTTATAAAGGCACGCTCAACGACATGCGCTGAATATGACCATCTTACAAAACTGCTTGAATAGTGGCACGCCCGCAGACATGTGCTGACTATGACCATCTTACAAAACTGCTTGAATAGCGGCACACTCAAGGACATGTGCTGACTATGACCATCTTACATGTGCCGACTATGACCATCTTACAAAACTGCTTGAATAGCGGCACACTCATGGATATGTGCTGACTATGACCATCTTACAGGTGCTGACTATGACCATCTTACACAACTGCTTGAATAGCGGCACGCTCGACGACATGTGCTGACTATGACCATCTTACAAAACTGCTTGAATAGCGGCAAACTCGGGGACATGTGTTGACTACGACCATCTTACATTTGCTGACTATGACCATCTTACACAACTGCTTGAATAGCGGCACGCTCAAGGACATGTGCTGACTAAGACCATCTTACAAAACTGCTTGAATAGCGGCACGCTCGAGGACATGCGCTGACTTTGCCCATCATACAAAACTGCTTGAATAGTGGCACTCCCGCAGACATGTGCTGACTATGACCATCTTACATTTGCTGACTATGACCATCTTACAAAACTGCTTGAATAGCGGCACACTCATGGATATGTGCTGACTATGACCATCTTACAGGTGCTGACTATGACCATCTTACACAACTGCTTGAATAGCGGTGCGCTCGAGGACATGTGCTGAGTATGTCCATCTTACAAAATTGCTTGAATAGAGGCACGCTCGACGACATGTACTGACTATGACCATCTTACAAAACTGCTTGAATAGCGGCACACTCGAGGACATGTGTTGACTACGACCATCTTACATTTGCTGACTATGACCATCTTACACAACTGCTTGAATAGCGGCATGCTCGAGGACATGTAGTGACTATGACCATCTTACAAAACTGCTTTTATAGAGGCACGCTCGACGACATGCGCTGAATATGACCATCTTACAAAACTGCTTGAATAGCAGCACGCTCGAGGACATGAGCTGACTATGCCCACCTTACAAACCAGGTTTATTAGAGGCACGCTCTAGGGCATGTGCTGACTATGACCATGTTACAAAACTGCTTGAATAGCGGCACGCTTTTCGGACATGTGCTGACTAAGGCCATCTTAAAAAATTGCTTGAATAGAGGCACGCTCGAGGACATGGGCTGACTATGCCCCTCTTACAAAACTGCTTGAATAGAGGCACGCTCGAGGACATGCAATGACTATGCCCATCTTCCAAAACTGCTTGAATAGCACACCCTCGAGGACATGCGCCGACTATGCCCATCTAACAAAACTGCTTGAATAGCGGCGCACTCGAGGACATGTGCTGAGTATGACCATCTTACAAAATTGCTTGAATAGAGGCACGCGCGAAGACATGTGCTGACTATGACCATCTTACAAAACTGCTTGAATAGCGGCACACTCGAGGACATGTGTTGACTACGACCATCTTACATTTGTTGACTATGACCATCTTACACAACTGCTTGAATAGCGGCACGCTCGAGGACATGTGCTGACTAAGACCATCTTACAAAACTGCTTGAATAGCGGCACGCTCAAGGACATGCGCTGACTATGCCCATCTTACAAAACTGCTTGAAGAGAGGCACGCTCGAGGACATGCGCTGACTATGCCCATCTTCCAAAACTGCTTGAATAGCGCACCCTCGAGGACATGCACCGACTATGTCCATCTTACAAAACTGCTTAAATAGCAGCACGCTCGAGAACATGCGCTGACTTTGCCCATCTTACAAAACTGCTTGACTAGCGGTACGCTCGAGCACATGTTCTTACTATGCCCATCTTACAAAACTGCTTGAATAGAGGCACGCTCGAGGACATGTGCTGAGTATGGCCATATTACAAAACTGCTTGAATAGAGGCACGTTCGAGGACATGCGCCGCCAATGCACATCTTACAAAACTGCTTAAATAGCAGCACGCTCGAGGACATGCGCTGACTTTGCCCATCATACAAAACTGCTTGAATAGTGGCACTCCCGCAGACATGTGCTGACTATGACCCTCTTACAAAACTGCTTGAATAGCGGCACACTCAAGGACATGTGCTGAATATGACCATCTTACATGTGCCGACTATGACCATCTTACACAACTGCTTGAATAGCGGCAAGCTCGAGGACATGTAGTGACTATGACCATCTTACAAAACTGCTTTTATAGAGGCACGCTCGACGACATGCGCTGAATATGACCATCTTACAAAACTGATTGAATAGCGGCACACTCGAGGACATGTGCTGACTACGACCATCTTACATTTGCTGACTATGACCATCTTACAAAACTGCTTGAATAATGGCACGCTCGAGGACATGTGCTGACTATGACCATCTTACAAAACTGCTTGAATAGCAGCACGCTCGAGGACATGAGCTGACTATGCCCACCTAACAAACCAGGTTGATTAGAGGCACACTCGAGGGCATGTGCTGACTATGACCATGTTACAAAACTGCTTAAATAGCGGCACACTCGAGGACATGTGCTGACTATGACCATCTTACATGTGCTGACTATGACCATCTTACACAACTGCTTGAATAGCAGCACGCTCGAGGACATGTGCTGACTAAGGCCATCTTACAAAACTGCTTGAATAGAGGCACGCTCGAGGACATGGGCTGACTATGCCCCTCTTACAAAACTGCTTGAATAGAGGCACGCTCGAGGACATGCAATGACTATGCCCATCTTCCAAAACTGCTTGAATAGCGCACCCTCGAGGACATGCGCCGACTATGCCCATCTTACAAAACTGCTTGAATAGCGGCGCGCTCAAGGACATGTGCTGAGTATGACCATCTTACAAAATTGCTTGAATAGAGGCACGCTCGACGACATGTGCTGACTATGACCATCTTACAAAACTGCTTGAATAGCGGCACACTCGAGGACATGTGCTGACTACGACCATCTTACATTTGCTGACTATGACCATCTTACACAACTGCTTGAATAGCGGCACGCTCGAGGACATGTGCTGACTAAGACCATCTTAAAAAACTGCTTGAATAGCGGCACGCTCGAGGACATGCGCTGACTATGCCCATCTTCAAAAACTGCTTGAATAGCCCACCCTCAAGGACATGCACCGACTATGCCCATCTTACAAAACTGCTTAAATATCAGCACGCTCGAGGACATGCGCTGACTTTGCCCATCTTACAAAACTACTTGACTAGCGGTACGCTCGTGGACATGTTCTGACTATGCCCATCTTACGAAACTGCTTGAATAGAGGCACGCTCCAGGGCATGTGCTGAGTATGCCCATCTTACAAAACTGCTTGAATAGAGGCACGCTCGAGGACATGTGCCGCCTATGTTCATCCTACAAAACTGCTTAAATAGCAGCACGCTCGAGGGCATGCGCTGACTTTGCCCATCATACAAAACTGCTTGAATAGTGGCACGCCCGCAGACATGTGCTGACTATGACCATCTTACAAAACTGCTTGAATAGCGGCACACTCAAGGACATGTGCTGACTATGACCATCTTACATGTGCCGACTATGACCATCTTACACAACTGCTTGAATAGCGGCATGCTCGAGGACATGTAGTGACTATGACCATCTTACAAAACTGCTTTTATAGAGGCACGCTCGACGACATGCGCTGAATATGACCATCTTACAAAACTGCTTGAATAGTGGCACGCCCGCAGACATGTGCTGACTATGACCATCTTACAAAACTGCTTGAATAGCGGCACACTCAAGGACATGTGCTGACTATGACCATCTTACATGTGCCGACTATGACCATCTTACAAAACTGCTTGAATAGCGGCACACTCATGGATATGTGCTGACTATGACCATCTTACATTTGCTGACTATGACCATCTTACACAACTGCTTGAATAGCGGCACGCTCGAGGACATGTGCTGACTAAGACCATCTTACAAAACTGCTTGAATAGCGGCACGCTCGAGGACATGCGCTGACTTTGCCCATCATACAAAACTGCTTGAATAGTGGCACTCCCGCAGACATGTGCTGACTATGACCATCTTACATTTGCTGACTATGACCATCTTACAAAACTGCTTGAATAGCGGCACACTCATGGATATGTGCTGACTATGACCATCTTACAGGTGCTGACTATGACCATCTTACACAACTGCTTGAATAGCGGCGCGCTCGAGGACATGTGCTGAGTATGTCCATCTTACAAAATTGCTTGAATAGAGGCACGCTCGACGACATGTACTGACTATGACCATCTTACAAAACTGCTTGAATAGCGGCACACTCGAGGACATGTGTTGACTACGACCATCTTACATTTGCTGACTATGACCATCTTACACAACTGCTTGAATAGCGGCATGCTCGAGGACATGTAGTGACTATGACCATCTTACAAAACTGCTTTTATAGAGGCACGCTCGACGACATGCGCTGAATATGACCATCTTACAAAACGGATTGAATAGCGGCACACTCGAGGACATGTGCTGACTACGACCATCTTACATTTGCTGACTATGACCATCTTACAAAACTGCTTGAATAATGGCACGCTCGAGGACATGTGCTGACTATGACCATCTTACAAAACTGCTTGAATAGCAGCACGCTCGAGGACATGAGCTGACTATGCCCACCTTACAAACCAGGTTTATTAGAGGCACGCTCTAGGGCATGTGCAGACTATGACCATGTTACAAAACTGCTTGAATAGCGGCACACTCGAGAACATGTGCTGACTATGACCATCTTACATGTGCTGACTATGACCATCTTACACAACTGCTTGAATAGCAGCACGCTTGAGGACATGTGCTGACTAAGGCCATCTTAAAAAATTGCTTGAATAGAGCCACGCTCGAGGACATGGGCTGACTATGCCCCTCTTACAAAACTGCTTGAATAGAGGCACGCTCGAGGACATGCAATGACTATGCCCATCTTCCAAAACTGCTTGAATAGCACACCCTCGAGGACATGCGCCGACTATGCCCATCTAACAAAACTGCTTGAATGGCGGCGCACTCGAGGACATGTGCTGAGTATGACCATCTTACAAAATTGCTTGAATAGAGGCACGCGCGAAGACATGTGCTGACTATGACCATCTTACAAAACTGCTTGAATAGCAGCACACTCGAGGATATGTGCTGACTACGACCATCTTTCATTTGCTGACTATGACCATCTTACACAACTGCTTGAATAGCGGCACGCTCGACGACATGTGCTGACTAAGACCATCTTACAAAACTGCTTGAATAGCGGCACGCTCGAGGACATGCGCTGACTATGCCCATCTTCCAAAACTGCTTGAATAGCGCACCCTCGAGGACATGCACCGACTATGCCCATCTTACAAAACTGCTTAAATATCAGCACGCCCGAGGACATGCGCTGACTTTGCCCATCTTACAAAACTGCTTGACTAGCGGTACGCTCGAGGACATGTTCTGACTATGTCCATCTTACAAAACTGCTTAAATAGCAGCACGCTCGAGGACATGCGCTGACTTTGCCCATCATACAAAACTGCTTGAACAGTGGCACGCCCGCAGACATGTGCTGACTATGACCATCTTACAAAACTGCTTGAATAGCGGCACACTCAAGGACATGTGCTGACTATGACCATCTTACATATGCCGACTATGACCATCTTACACAACTGCTTGAATAGCGGCATGCTCGATGACATGTAGTGACTATGACCATCTTACAAAACTGCTTTTATAGAGGCACGCTCGACGACATGCGCTGAATATGACCATCTTACAAAACTGCTTGAATAGTGGCACGCCCGCAGACATGTGCTGACTATGACCATCTTACAAAAGAGCTTGAATAGCGGCACACTCAAGGACATTTGCTGACTATGACCATCTTACATGTGCCGACTATGACCATCTTACAAAACTGCTTGAATAGCGGCACACTCGAGGACATGTGCTGACTACGACCATCTTACATTTGCTGACTATGACCATCTTACAAAACTGCTTGAATAATGGCACGCTCGAGGACATGTGTTGACTATGACCATCTTACAAAACTGCTTGAATAGCGACACGCTCGAGGACATGAGCTGACTATGCCTACCTTACAAAACAGCTTGATTAGAGGCACGCTCGAGGGCATGTGCTGTCTATGACCATGTTACAAAACTGCTTGAATATCGGCACTCTCGAGGACATGTGCTGACTATGCTTATCTTACAAAACTGCTTGTATAGCGGCACGCTCAAGTACATATGCTGACTATGACCATCTTACATGTGCTGACTATGACCATCTTACACAACTGCTTGAATAGCGGCACGCTCGAGGACATGTGCTGACTAAGGCCATCTTACAAAACTGCTTCAAGAGCGGCACGCTCGAGGACATCGGCTAAGTATGCTCCTCTTACAAAACTGCTTGAATAGAGGCACGCTCGAGGACATGCAATGACTATGCCCATCTTCCAAAACTGCTTGAATAGCGCACCCTCGAGGACATGCGCCGACTATGCCCATCTTACAAAACTGCTTAAATAGCAGCACGCTCGAGGACATGCGCTGACCTTGCCCATCTTACAAAACTGCTTGACTAGCAGCACACTCGAAGACATGTTCTGACTTTGCCAATCTTACAAAACTGCTTGAATAGAGGCACACTCGAGGACATGTGCTGAGTATGTCCATCATACCAAACTGCTTGAATAGAGGCATGCTCGAGGACATGTTCTGACTATGACCATCTTACATGTGCTGACTATGACCATCTAACAAAACTTCTTGAATAGCGGCATGCTCGTGGACATGTGCTGATTATGACCATCTTACAAAACTGCTTGAATAGCGGCACGCTCGAGGACATGTGCTGACTATGACCATCTTACAAAACTGCTTGAATAGCGGCACACTCAAGGACATATGCTGATTATGACCATCTTACATGTGCTGACTATGACCATCTTACACAACTGCTTGAATAGCGGCGCGCTCGAGGACATGTGCTGACTATGACCATCTTACAAAATTGCTTGAATAGAGGCACGCTCGACGACATGTGCTGACTATGACCATCTTACAAAACTGCTTGAATAGTGGCATGCTCGAGGACTTGTGCTGACAATGACCATCTTACATGTGCTGACTACGACCATCTTACAAAAGTGCTTTTATAGAGGCACGCTCGAGGACAAGTGATGACTATGACCATTTTACAAAACTGCTTGAATAGTGGCACTCTCGAGGACATGTGCTGACTATGACCGTCTTACACACTGCTTGAATAGTGGCATGCTCGAGGACTTGTGCTGACAATGACCATCTTACATGTGCTGACTATTACCATCTTACAAAAGGGCTTTTATAGAGGCACGCTCGAGGACAAGTGATGACTATGACCATTTTACAAAACTGCTTGAATTGTGGCACTCTCGAGGACGTGTGCTGACTATGACCATCTTACATGTGCTGACTATGACCATCTAACAAAACTGCTTGAATAGCGGCATGCTCTCGGACATTTGCTGATTATGACCATCTTACAAAACTGCTTGAATAGCGGCACGCTCGAGGACTTGTGCTGACCATGACCATCTTACAAAACTGCTTGAATAGCGGCACACTCATGGACATGTGCTGACTATGACCATCTTACAGGTGCTGACTATGACCATCTTACACAACTGCTTGAATAGCGGCGCGCTCGAGGACATGTGCTGAGTATGACCATCTTAAAAAATTGCTTGAATAGAGGCACGCTCGACGACATGTGCTGACTATGACCATCTTACAAAACTGTTTGAATAGCGGCACACTCGAAGACATGTGTTGACTACGACCATCTTACATTTGCTGACTATGACCATCTTACACAACTGCTTGAATAGCGGCACGCTCGAGGACATGTGCTGACTAAGACCATCTTACAAAACTGCTTGAATAGCGGCACGCTCGAGGACATGCGCTGACTATGCCCATCTTACAAAACTGCTTGAATAGAGGCACGCTCGAGGACATGCGCTGACTATGCCCATCTTCCAAAACTGCTTGAATAGCGCACCCTCAAGGACATGCACCGACTATGTCCATCTTACAAAACTGCTTAAATAGCAGCACGCTCGAGAACATGTGCTGACTTTGCTCATCTTACAAAACTGCTTGACTAGCGGTACGCTCGAGGACATGTTCTTACTATGCCCATCTTACAAAACTGCTTGAAAAGAGGCACGCTCGAGGACATGTGCTGAGTATGCCCATATTACAAAACTGCTTGAATAGAGGCACGCTCGAGGACATGCACCGCCTATGCACATCTTACAAAACTGCTTAAATAGCAGCACGCTCGAGGACATGCGCTGACTTTGCCCATCATACAAAACTGCTTGAATAGTGGCACTCCCGCAGACATGTGCTGACTATGACCATCTTACAAAACTGCTTGAATAGCTGCACACTCAAGGACATGTGCTGACTATGACCATCTTACATGTGCCGACTATGACCATCTTACACAACTGCTTGAATAGCGGCATGCTCAAGGACATGTAGTGACTATGAGCATCTTACAAAACTGCTTTTATAGAGGCACGCTCGACGACATGCGCTGAATATGACCATCTTACAAAACTGATTGAATAGCGGCACACTCGAGGACATGTGCTGACTACGACCATCTTACATTTGCTGACTATGACCATCTTACAAAACTGCTTGAATAATGGTACGCTCGAGGACATGTGCTGACTATGACCATCTTACAAAACTGCTTGAATAGCAGCACGCTCGAGGACATGAGCTGACTATGCCCACCTAACAAACCAGGTTGATTAGAGGCACGCTCGAGGGCATGTGCTGACTATGACCATGTTACAAAACTGCTTGAATAGCGGCACACTCGAGGACATGTGCTGACTATAACCATCTTACATGTGCTGACTATGACCATCTTACACAACTGCTTGAATAGCAGCACGCTCGAGGACATGTGCTGACTAAGGCCATCTTACAAAACTGCTTGAATAGAGGCACGCTCGAGGACATGGGCTGACAATGCCCCTCTTAGAAAACTGCTTGAATAGTGGCACGCTCGAGGATATGCAATGACTATGCCCATCTTCCAAAACTGCTTGAATAGCGCACCCTCGAGGACATGCGCCGACTATGCCCATCTTACAAAACTGCTTGAATAGCGGCGCGCTCGAGGACATGTGCTGAGTATGACCATCTTACAAAATTGCTTGAATAGAGGCACGCTCGACGACATGTGCTGACTATGACCATCTTACAAAACTGCTTGAATAGCGGCACACTCGAGGACATGTGCTGACTACGACCATCTTACATTTGCTGACTATGACCATCTTACACAACTGCTTGAATAGCGGCACGCTCGAGGACATGTGCTGACTAAGACCATCTTACAAAACTGCTTGAATAGCGGCACGCTCGAGGACATGCGCTGACTATGCCCATCTTCCAAAACTGCTTGAATAGCGCACCCTCAAGGACATGCACCGACTATGCCCATCTTACAAAACTGCTTAAATATCAGCACGCTCGAGGACATGCGCTGACTTTGCCCATCTTACAAAACTACTTGACTAGCGGTACGCTCGAGGACATGTTCTGACTATGCCCATCTTACGAAACTGCTTGAATAGAGGCACGCTCCAGGACGTGTGCTGAGTATGCCCATCTTACAAAACTGCTTGAATAGAGGCACGCTCGAGGACATGTGCCGCCTATGTCCATCCTACAAAACTGCTTAAATAGCAGCACGCTCGAGGACATGCGCTGACTTTGCCCATCATACAAAACTGCTTGAATAGTGGCACGCCCGCAGACATGTGCTGACTATGACCATCTTACAAAACTGCTTGAATAGCGGCACACTCAAGGACATGTGCTGACTATGACCATCTTACATGTGCCGACTATGACCATCTTACACAACTGCTTGAATAGCGGCATGCTCGAGGACATGTAGTGACTATGACCATCTTACAAAACTGCTTTTATAGAGGCACGCTCGACGACATGCGCTGAATATGACCATCTTACAAAACTGCTTGAATAGTGGCACGCCCGCAGACATGTGCTGACTATGACCATCTTACAAAACTGCTTGAATAGCGGCACACTCAAGGACATGTGCTGACTATCACCATCTTACATGTGCCGACTATGACCATCTTACAAAACTGCTTGAATAGCGGCACACTCATGGATATGTGCTGACTATGACCATCTTACAGGTGCTGACTATGACCATCTTACACAACTGCTTGAATAGCGGCGCGCTCGAGGACATGTGCTGAGTATGACCATCTTACAAAATTGCTTGAATAGCGGCACACTCGAGGACATGTGTTGACTACAACCATCTTACATTTGCTGACTATGACCATCTTACACAACTGCTTGAATAGCGGCACGCTCGAGGACATGTGCTGACTAAGACCATCTTACAAAACTGCTTGAATAGCGGCACGCTCGAGGACATGCGCTGACTTTGCCCATCATACAAAACTGCTTGAATAGTGGCACTCCCGCAGACATGTGCTGACTATGACCATCTTACAAAACTGCTTGAATAGCGGCACACTCAAGGACATGCGCCGACTATGCCCATCTTACAAAACTGCTTGAATAGCGGCGCGCTCGAGCACATGTGCTGAGTATGACCATCTTACAAAATTGCTTGAATAGAGGCACGCTCGACGACATGTGCTGACTATGACCATCTTACAAAACTGCTTGAATAGCGGCACACTCGAGGACATGTGCTGACTACGACCATCTTACATTTGCTGACTATGACCATCTTACACAACTGCTTGAATAGCGGCTCGCTCGAGGACATGTGCTGACTAAGACCATCTTACAAAACTGCTTGAATAGCGGCACGCTCGAGGACATGCGCTGACTATGCCCATCTTCCAAAACTGCTTGAATAGCGCACCCTCAAGGACATGCACCGACTATGCCCATCTTACAAAACTGCTTAAATATCAGCACGCTCGAGGACATGCGCTGACTTTGCCCATCTTACAAAACTACTTGACTAGCGGTACGCTCGAGGACATGTTCTGACTATGCCCATCTTACGAAACTGCTTGAATAGAGGCACGCTCCAGGACGTGTGCTGAGTATGCCCATCTTACAAAACTGCTTGAATAGAGGCACGCTCGAGGACATGTGCCGCCTATGTCCATCCTACAAAACTGCTTAAATAGCAGCACGCTCGAGGACATGCGCTGACTTTGCCCATCATACAAAACTGCTTGAATAGTGGCACGCCCGCAGACATGTGCTGACTATGACCATCTTACAAAACTGCTTGAATAGCGGCACACTCAATGACATGTGCTGACTATGACCATCTTACATGTGCCGACTATGACCATCTTACACAACTGCTTGAATAGCGGCATGCTCGAGGACATGTAGTGACTATGACCATCTTACAAAACTGCTTTTATAGAGGCACGCTCAACGACATGCGCTGAATATGACCATCTTACAAAACTGCTTGAATAGTGGCACGCCCGCAGACATGTGCTGACTATGACCATCTTACAAAACTGCTTGAATAGCGGCACACTCAAGGACATGTGCTGACTATCACCATCTTACATGTGCCGACTATGACCATCTTACAAAACTGCTTGAATAGCGGCACACTCATGAATATGTGCTGACTATGACCATCTTACAGGTGCTGACTATGACCATCTTACACAACTGCTTGAATAGCGGCGCGCTCGAGGACATGTGCTGAGTATGACCATCTTACAAAATTGCTTGAATAGCGGCACACTCGAGGACATGTGTTGACTACAACCATCTTACATTTGCTGACTATGACCATCTTACACAACTGCTTGAATAGCGGCACGCTCGAGGACATGTGCTGACTAAGACCATCTTACAAAACTGCTTGAATAGCGGCACGCTCGAGGACATGCGCTGACTTTGCCCATCATACAAAACTGCTTGAATAGTGGCACTCCCGCAGACATGTGCTGACTATGACCATCTTACAAAACTGCTTGAATAGCGGCACACTCAAGGACATGTGCTGACTATGACCATCTTACATGTGCCGACTATGACCATCTTACACAACTGCTTGAATAGCGGCATGCTCGAGGACATGTAGTGACTATGACCATCTTACAAAACTGCTTTTATAGAGGCACGCTCGACGACATGCGCTGAATATGACCATCTTACAAAACTGATTGAATAGCGGCACACTCGAGGACATGTGCTGACTACGACCATCTTACATTTGCTGACTATGACCATCTTACAAAACTGCTTGAACAATGGCACGCTCGAGGACATGTGCTGACTATGACCATCTTACAAAACTGCTTGAATAGCAGCACGCTCGAGGACATGAGCTGACTATGCCCACCTTACAAACCAGGTTGATTAGAGGCACGCTCGAGGGCATGTGCTGACTATGGCCATGTTACAAAACTGCTTGAATAGCGGCACACTCGAGTACATGTGCTGACTATGACCATCTTACATGTGCTGACTATGACCATCTTACACAACTGCTTGAATAGCAGCACGCTCGAGGACATGTGCTGACTAAGGCCTTCTTACAAAATTGCTTGAATAGAGGCACGCTCGAGGACATGGGCTGACTATGCCCCACTTACAAAACTGCTTGAATAGAGACACGCTCGAGGACATGCAATGACTATGCCCATCTTCCAAAACTGCTTGAATAGCGCACCCTTGAGGACATGCGCCGACTATGCCCATCTTACAAAACTGCTTGAATAGCGGCGCGCTCGAGGACATGTGCTGAGTATGACCATCTTACAAAATTGCTTGAATAGAGGCACGCTCGACGACATGTGCTGACTATGACCATCTTACAAAACTGCTTGAATAGCGGCACACTCGAGGACATGTGTTGACTACGACCATCTTACATTTGCTGACTATGACCATCTTACACAACTGCTTGAATAGCGGCACGCTCGACGACATGTGCTGACTAAGACCATCTTACAAAACTGCTTGAATAGCGGCACGCTCGAGGACATGCGCTGACTATGCCCATCTTCCAAAACTGCTTGAATAGCGCACCCTCGAGGACATGCACCGACTATGCCCATCTTACAAAACTGCTTAAATATCAGCACGCCCGAGGACATGCGCTGACTTTGCCCATCTTACAAAACTGCTTGACTAGCGGTACGCTCGAGGACATGTTCTGACTATGCCCATCTTACGAAACTGCTTGAATAGAGGCACGCTCCAGGACATGTGCTGAATATGCCCATCTTACAAAACTGCTTGAATTGAGGTACGCTCGAGGACATGTGCCGCCTATGTCCATCTTACAAAACTGCTTAAATGGCAGCACGATCGAGGACATGCGCTGACTTTGCCCATCATACAAAACTGCTTGAATAGTGGCACGCCCGCAGACATGTGCTGACTATGACCATCTTACAAAACTGCTTGAATAGCGGCACACTCAAGGACATGTGCTGACTATGACCATCTTACATGTGCCGACTATGACCATCTTACACAATTGCTTGAATAGCGGCATGCTCGAGGACATGTAGTGACTATGACCATCTTACAAAACTGCTTTTATAGAGGCACGCTCGACGACATGCGCTGAATATGACCATCTTACAAAACTGCTTGAATAGTGGCACGCCCGCAGACATGTGCTGACTATGACCATCTTACAAAACAGCTTGAATAGCGGCACACTCAAGGACATGTGCTGACTATGACCATCTTACATGTGCCGACTATGACCATCTTACAAAACTGCTTGAATGGCGGCACACTCGAGGACATGTGCTGACTACGACCATCTTACATGTGCTGACTATGACCATCTTACAAAACTGCTTGAATAATGGCACGCTCGAGGACATGTGTTGACTATGCCTACCTTACAAAACAGCTTGATTGGAGGTACGCTCAAGGGCATGTGCTGTCTATGACCATGTTACAAAACTGCTTGAATATCGGCACTCTCGAGGACATGTGCTGACTATGCTTATCTTACAAAACTGCTTGTATAGCGGCACGCTCGAGTACATGTGCTGACTATGACCATCTTACATGTGCTGACTATGACCATCTTACACAACTGCTTGAATAGCGGCACGCTCGAGGACATGTGCTGACTAAGGCCATCTTACAAAACTGCTTCAAGAGCGGCACGCTCGAGGACATCGGCTGAGTATGCTCCTCTTACAAAACTGCTTGAATAGAGGCACGCTCGAGGACATGCAATGACTATGTCCATCTTCCAAAACTGCTTGCATAGCGCACCCTCGAGGACATGCGCCGACTATGCCCATCTTACAAAACTGCTTAAATAGCAGCACGCTCGAGGACATGCGCTGACCTTGCCCATCTTACAAAACTGCTTGACTAGCAGCACACTCGAAGACATGTTCTGACTTTGCCAATCTTACAAAACTGCTTGAATAGAAGCACACTCGAGGACATGTGCTGAGTATGTCCATCATACAAAACTGCTTGAATAGAGGCATGCTCGAGGACATGTTCTGACTATGACCATCTAACAAAACTGCTTGAATAGCGGCATGCTCGTGGACATGTGCTGATTATGACCATCTTACAAAACTGCTTGAATAGCGGCACGCTCGAGGACATGTGCTGACTATGACCATCTTACAAAACTGCTTGAATAGCGGCACACTCAAGGACATATGCTGACTATGACCATCTTGCATGTGCTGACTATGACCATCTTACACAACTGCTTGAATAGCGGCGCGCTCGAGGACATGTGCTGACTATGACCATCTTACAAAATTGCTTGAATAGAGGCACGCTCGACGACATATGCTGACTATGACCATCTTACAAAACTGCTTGAATAGTGGCATGCTCGAGGACTTGTGCTGACAATGACCATCTTACATGTGCTGACTATGACCATCTTACAAAACTGCTTGAATAGCGGCACACTCGAGGACATGTGCTGACTACGACCATCTTACATTTGCTGACTATGACCATCTTACAAAACTGCTTGAATAATGGCACGCTCGAGGACATGTGTTGACTATGACCATCTTACAAAACTGCTTGAATAGCGACACGCTCGAGGACATGAGCTGACTATGCCTACCTTACAAAACAGCTTGATTAGAGGCACGCTCGAGGGCATGTGCTGTCTATGACCATGTTACAAAACTGCTTGAATATCGGCACTCTCGAGGACATGTGCTAATTATGCTTATCTTACAAAACTGCTTGTATAGCGGCACGCTCGAGTACATATGCTGACTATGACCATCTTACATGTGCTGACTATGACCATCTTACAAAACTGCTTGAATTGAGGTACGCTCGAGGACATGTGCCGCCTATGTCCATCTTACAAAACTGCTTAAATAGCAGCACGATCGAGGACATGCGCTGACTTTGCCCATCATACAAAACTGCTTGAATAGTGGCACGCCCGCAGACATGTGCTGACTATGACCATCTTACAAAACTGCTTGAATAGCGGCACACTCAAGGACATGTGCTGACTATGACCATCTTACATGTGCCGACTATGACCATCTTACACAATTGCTTGAATAGCGGCATGCTCGAGGACATGTAGTGACTATGACCATCTTACAAAACTGCTTTTATAGAGGCACGCTCGACGACATGCGCTGAATATGACCATCTTACAAAACTGCTTGAATAGTGGCACGCCCGCAGACATGTGCTGACTATGACCATCTTACAAAACAGCTTGAATAGCGGCACACTCAAGGACATGTGCTGACTATGACCATCTTACATGTGCCGACTATGACCATCTTACAAAACTGCTTGAATGGCGGCACACTCGAGGACATGTGCTGATTACGACCATCTTACATTTGCTGACTATGACCATCTTACACAACTGCTTGAATAGCGGCACGCTCGACGACATGTGCTGACTAAGACCATCTTACAAAACTGCTTGAATAGCGGCACCCTCGAGGACATGCACCGACTATGCCCATCTTACAAAACTGCTTAAATATCAGCACGCCCGAGGACATGCGCTGGCTTTGCCCATCTTACAAAACTGCTTGACTAGCGGTACGCTCGAGGACATGTTCTGACTATGCCCATCTTACGAAACTGCTTGAATAGAGGCACGCTCCAGGACATGTGCTGAGTATGCCCATCTTACAAAACTGCTTGAATTGAGGCACGCTCGAGGACATGTGCCGCCTATGTCCATCTTACAAAACTGCTTAAATAGCAGCACGCTCGAGGACATGCGCTGACTTTGCCCATCATACAAAACTGCTTGAACAGTGGCACGCCCGCAGACATGTGCTGACTATGACCATCTTACAAAACTGCGTGAATAGCGGCACACTCAAGGACATGTGCTGACTATGACCATCTTACATATGCCGACTATGACCATCTTACACAACTGCTTGAATAGCGGCATGCTCGATGACATGTAGTGACTATGACCATCTTACAAAACTGCTTTTATAGAGGCACGCTCGACGACATGCGCTGAATATGACCATCTTACAAAACTGCTTGAATAGTGGCACGCCCGCAGACATGTGCTGACTATGACCATCTTACAAAAGAGCTTGAATAGCGGCACACTCAAGGACATGTGCTGACTATGACCATCTTACATGTGCCGACTATGACCATCTTACAAAACTGCTTGAATAGCGGCACACTCGAGGACATGTGCTGACTACGACCATCTTACAAAACTGCTTGAATAGCGACACGCTCGAGGACATGAGCTGACTATGCCTACCTTACAAAACAGCTTGATTAGAGGCACGCTCGAGGGCATGTGCTGTCTATGACCATGCTACAAAACTGCTTGAATATCGGCACTCTCGAGGACATGTGCTGACTATGCTTATCTTACAAAACTGCTTGTATAGCGGCACGCTCGAGTACATATGCTGACTATGACCATCTTACATGTGCTGACTATGACCATCTTACACAACTGCTTGAATAGCGGCACGCTCGAGGACATGTGCTGACTAAGGCCATCTTACAAAACTGCTTCAAGAGCGGCACGCTCGAGGACATCGGCTAAGTATGCTCCTCTTACAAAACTGCTTGAATAGAGGCACGCTCGAGGACATGCAATGACTATGCCCATCTTCCAAAACTGCTTGAATAGCGCACCCTCGAGGACATGCGCCGACTATGCCCATCTTACAAAACTGCTTAAATAGCAGCACGCTCGAGGACATGCGCTGACCTTGCCCATCTTACAAAACTGCTTGACTAGCAGCACACTCGAAGACATGTTCTGACTTTGCCAATCTTACAAAACTGCTTGAATAGAGGCACACTCGAGGACATGTGCTGAGTATGTCCATCATACCAAACTGCTTGAATAGAGGCATGCTCGAGGACATGTTCTGACTATGACCATCTTACATGTGCTGACTATGACCATCTAACAAAACTTCTTGAATAGCGGCATGCTCGTGGACATGTGCTGATTATGACCATCTTACAAAACTGCTTGAATAGCGGCACGCTCGAGGACATGTGCTGACTATGACCATCTTACAAAACTGCTTGAATAGCGGCACACTCAAGGACATATGCTGATTATGACCATCTTACATGTGCTGACTATGACCATCTTACACAACTGCTTGAATAGCGGCGCGCTCGAGGACATGTGCTGACTATGACCATCTTACAAAATTGCTTGAATAGAGGCACGCTCGACGACATGTGCTGACTATGACCATCTTACAAAACTGCTTGAATAGTGGCATTCTCGAGGACTTGTGCTGACAATGACCATCTTACATGTGCTGACTACGACCATCTTACAAAAGTGCTTTTATAGAGGCACGCTCGAGGACAAGTGATGACTATGACCATTTTACAAAACTGCTTGAATAGTGGCACTCTCGAGGACATGTGCTGACTATGACCGTCTTACACACTGCTTGAATAGTGGCATGCTCGAGGACTTGTGCTGACAATGACCATCTTACATGTGCTGACTATTACCATCTTACAAAAGGGCTTTTATAGAGGCACGCTCGAGGACAAGTGATGACTATGACCATTTTACAAAACTGCTTGAATTGTGGCACTCTCGAGGACGTGTGCTGACTATGACCATCTTACATGTGCTGACTATGACCATCTAACAAAACTGCTTGAATAGCGGCATGCTCGTGGACATTTGCTGATTATGACCATCTTACAAAACTGCTTGAATAGCGGCACGCTCGAGGACTTGTGCTGACTATGACCATCTTACAAAACTGCTTGAATAGCGGCACACTCATGGACATGTGCTGACTATGACCATCTTACAGGTGCTGACTATGACCATCTTACACAACTGCTTGAATAGCGGCGCGCTCGAGGACATGTGCTGAGTATGACCATCTTAAAAAATTGCTTGAATAGAGGCACGCTCGACGACATGTGCTGACTATGACCATCTTACAAAACTGTTTGAATAGCGGCACACTCGAAGACATGTGTTGACTACGACCATCTTACATTTGCTGACTATGACCATCTTACACAACTGCTTGAATAGCGGCACGCTCGAGGACATGTGCTGACTAAGACCATCTTACAAAACTGCTTGAATAGCGGCACGCTCGAGGACATGCGCTGACTATGCCCATCTTACAAAACTGCTTGAATAGAGGCACGCTCGAGGACATGCGCTGACTATGCCCATCTTCCAAAACTGCTTGAATAGCGCACCCTCAAGGACATGCACCGACTATGTCCATCTTACAAAACTGCTTAAATAGCAGCACGCTCGAGAACATGTGCTGACTTTGCTCATCTTACAAAACTGCTTGACTAGCGGTACGCTCGAGGACATGTTCTTACTATGCCCATCTTACAAAACTGCTTGAAAAGAGGCACGCTCGAGGACATGTGCTGAGTATGCCCATATTACAAAACTGCTTGAATAGAGGCACGCTCGAGGACATGCACCGCCTATGCACATCTTACAAAACTGCTTAAATAGCAGCACGCTCGAGGACATGCGCTGACTTTGCCCATCATACAAAACTGCTTGAATAGTGGCACTCCCGCAGACATGTGCTGACTATGACCATCTTACAAAACTGCTTGAATAGCTGCACACTCAAGGACATGTGCTGACTATGACCATCTTACATGTGCCGACTATGACCATCTTACACAACTGCTTGAATAGCGGCATGCTCGAGGACATGTAGTGACTATGAGCATCTTACAAAACTGCTTTTATAGAGGCACGCTCGACGACATGCGCTGAATATGACCATCTTACAAAACTGATTGAATAGCGGCACACTCGAGGACATGTGCTGACTACGACCATCTTACATTTGCTGACTATGACCATCTTACAAAACTGATTGAATAATGGTACGCTCGAGGACATGTGCTGACTATGACCATCTTACAAAACTGCTTGAATAGCAGCACGCTCGAGGACATGAGCTGACTATGCCCACCTAACAAACCAGGTTGATTAGAGGCACGCTCGAGGGCATGTGCTGACTATGACCATGTTACAAAACTGCTTGAATAGCGGCACACTCGAGGACATGTGCTGACTATAACCATCTTACATGTGCTGACTATGACCATCTTACACAACTGCTTGAATAGCAGCACGCTCGAGGACATGTGCTGACTAAGGCCATCTTACAAAACTGCTTGAATAGAGGCACGCTCGAGGACATGGGCTGACAATGCCCCTCTTAGAAAACTGCTTGAATAGTGGCACGCTCGAGGATATGCAATGACTATGCCCATCTTCCAAAACTGCTTGAATAGCGCACCCTCGAGGACATGCGCCGACTATGCCCATCTTACAAAACTGCTTGAATAGCGGCGCGCTCGAGGACATGTGCTGAGTATGACCATCTTACAAAATTGCTTGAATAGAGGCACTCTCGACGACATGTGCTGACTATGACCATCTTACAAAACTGCTTGAATAGCGGCACACTCGAGGACATGTGCTGACTACGACCATCTTACATTTGCTGACTATGACCATCTTACACAACTGCTTGAATAGCGGCACGCTCGAGGACATGTGCTGACTAAGACCATCTTACAAAACTGCTTGAATAGCGGCACGCTCGAGGACATGCGCTGACTATGCCCATCTTCCAAAACTGCTTGAATAGCGCACCCTCAAGGACATGCACCGACTATGCCCATCTTACAAAACTGCTTAAATATCAGCACGCTCGAGGACATGCGCTGACTTTGCCCATCTTACAAAACTACTTGACTAGCGGTACGCTCGAGGACATGTTCTGACTATGCCCATCTTACGAAACTGCTTGAATAGAGGCACGCTCCAGGACGTGTGCTGAGTATGCCCATCTTACAAAACTGCTTGAATAGAGGCACGCTCGAGGACATGTGCCGCCTATGTCCATCCTACAAAACTGCTTAAATAGCAGCACGCTCGAGGACATGCGCTGACTTTGCCCATCATACAAAACTGCTTGAATAGTGGCACGCCCGCAGACATGTGCTGACTATGACCATCTTACAAAACTGCTTGAATAGCGGCACACTCAAGGACATGTGCTGACTATGACCATCTTACATGTGCCGACTATGACCATCTTACACAACTGCTTGAATAGCGGCATGCTCGAGGACATGTAGTGACTATGACCATCTTACAAAACTGCTTTTATAGAGGCACGCTCGACGACATGCGCTGAATATGACCATCTTACAAAACTGCTTGAATAGTGGCACGCCCGCAGACATGTGCTGACTATGACCATCTTACAAAACTGCTTGAATAGCGGCACACTCAAGGACATGTGCTGACTATCACCATCTTACATGTGCCGACTATGACCATCTTACAAAACTGCTTGAATAGCGGCACACTCATGGATATGTGCTGACTATGACCATCTTACAGGTGCTGACTATGACCATCTTACACAACTGCTTGAATAGCGGCGCGCTCGAGGACATGTGCTGAGTATGACCATCTTACAAAATTGCTTGAATAGCGGCACACTCGAGGACATGTGTTGACTACAACCATCTTACATTTGCTGACTATGACCATCTTACACAACTGCTTGAATAGCGGCACGCTCGAGGACATGTGCTGACTAAGACCATCTTACAAAACTGCTTGAATAGCGGCACGCTCGAGGACATGCGCTGACTTTGCCCATCATACAAAACTGCTTGAATAGTGGCACTCCCGCAGACATGTGCTGACTATGACCATCTTACAAAACTGCTTGAATAGCGGCACACTCAAGGACATGCGCCGACTATGCCCATCTTACAAAACTGCTTGAATAGCGGCGCGCTCGAGGACATGTGCTGAGTATGACCATCTTACAAAATTGCTTGAATAGAGGCACGCTTGACGACATGTGCTGACTATGACCATCTTACAAAACTGCTTGAATAGCGGCACACTCGAGGACATGTGCTGACTACGACCATCTTACATTTGCTGACTATGACCATCTTACACAACTGCTTGAATAGCGGCTCGCTCGAGGACATGTGCTGACTAAGACCATCTTACAAAACTGCTTGAATAGCGGCACGCTCGAGGACATGCGCTGACTATGCCCATCTTCCAAAACTGCTTGAATAGCGCACCCTCAAGGACATGCACCGACTATGCCCATCTTACAAAACTGCTTAAATATCAGCACGCTCGAGGACATGCGCTGACTTTGCCCATCTTACAAAACTACTTGACTAGCGGTACGCTCGAGGACATGTTCTGACTATGCCCATCTTACGAAACTGCTTGAATAGAGGCACGCTCCAGGACGTGTGCTGAGTATGCCCATCTTACAAAACTGCTTGAATAGAGGCACGCTCGAGGACATGTGCCGCCTATGTCCATCCTACAAAACTGCTTAAATAGCAGCACGCTCGAGGACATGCGCTGACTTTGCCCATCATACAAAACTGCTTGAATAGTGGCACGCCCGCAGACATGTGCTGACTATGACCATCTTACAAAACTGCTTGAATAGCGGCACACTCAAGGACATGTGCTGACTATGACCATCTTACATGTGCCGACTATGACCATCTTACACAACTGCTTGAATAGCGGCATGCTCGAGGACATGTAGTGACTATGACCATCTTACAAAACTGCTTTTATAGAGGCACGCTCAACGACATGCGCTGAATATGACCATCTTACAAAACTGCTTGAATAGTGGCACGCCCGCAGACATGTGCTGACTATGACCATCTTACAAAACTGCTTGAATAGCGGCACACTCAAGGACATGTGCTGACTATCACCATCTTACATGTGCCGACTATGACCATCTTACAAAACTGCTTGAATAGCGGCACACTCATGGATATGTGCTGACTATGACCATCTTACAGGTGCTGACTATGACCATCTTACACAACTGCTTGAATAGCGGCGCGCTCGAGGACATGTGCTGAGTATGACCATCTTACAAAATTGCTTGAATAGCGGCACACTCGAGGACATGTGTTGACTACAACCATCTTACATTTGCTGACTATGACCATCTTACACAACTGCTTGAATAGCGGCACGCTCGAGGACATGTGCTGACTAAGACCATCTTACAAAACTGCTTGAATAGCGGCACGCTCGAGGACATGTGCTGACTTTGCCCATCATACAAAACTGCTTGAATAGTGGCACTCCCGCAGACATGTGCTGACTATGACCATCTTACAAAACTGCTTGAATAGCGGCACACTCAAGGACATGTGCTGACTATGACCATCTTACATGTGCCGACTATGACCATCTTACACAACTGCTTGAATAGCGGCATGCTCGAGGACATGTAGTGACTATGACCATCTTACAAAACTGCTTTTATAGAGGCACGCTCGACGACATGCGCTGAATATGACCATCTTACAAAACTGATTGAATAGCGGCACACTCGAGGACATGTGCTGACTACGACCATCTTACATTTGCTGACTATGACCACCTTACAAAACTGCTTGAACAATGGCACGCTCGAGGACATGTGCTGACTATGACCATCTTACAAAACTGCTTGAATAGCAGCACGCTCGAGGACATGAGCTGACTATGCCCACCTTACAAACCAGGTTGATTAGAGGCACGCTCGAGGGCATGTGCTGACTATGGCCATGTTACAAAACTGCTTGAATAGCGGCACACTCGAGTACATGTGCTGACTATGACCATCTTACATGTGCTGACTATGACCATCTTACACAACTGCTTGAATAGCAGCACGCTCGAGGACATGTGCTGACTAAGGCCTTCTTACAAAATTGCTTGAATAGAGGCACGCTCGAGGACATGGGCTGACTATGCCCCACTTACAAAACTGCTTGAATAGAGACACGCTCGAGGACATGCAATGACTATGCCCATCTTCCAAAACTGCTTGAATAGCGCACCCTTGAGGACATGCGCCGACTATGCCCATCTTACAAAACTGCTTGAATAGCGGCGCGCTCGAGGACATGTGCTGAGTATGACCATCTTACAAAATTGCTTGAATAGAGGCACGCTCGACGACATGTGCTGACTATGACCATCTTACAAAACTGCTTGAATAGCGGCACACTCGAGGACATGTGTTGACTACGACCATCTTACATTTGCTGACTATGACCATCTTACACAACTGCTTGAATAGCGGCACGCTCGACGACATGTGCTGACTAAGACCATCTTACAAAACTGCTTGAATAGCGGCACGCTCGAGGACATGCGCTGACTATGCCCATCTTCCAAAACTGCTTGAATAGCGCACCCTCGAGGACATGCACCGACTATGCCCATCTTACAAAACTGCTTAAATATCAGCACGCCCGAGGACATGCGCTGACTTTGCCCATCTTACAAAACTGCTTGACTAGCGGTACGCTCGAGGACATGTTCTGACTATGCCCATCTTACGAAACTGCTTGAATAGAGGCACGCTCCAGGACATGTGCTGAATATGCCCATCTTACAAAACTGCTTGAATTGAGGTACGCTCGAGGACATGTGCCGCCTATGTCCATCTTACAAAACTGCTTAAATGGCAGCACGATCGAGGACATGCGCTGACTTTGCCCATCATACAAAACTGCTTGAATAGTGGCACGCCCGCAGACATGTGCTGACTATGACCATCTTACAAAACTGCTTGAATAGCGGCACACTCAAGGACATGTGCTGACTATGACCATCTTACATGTGCCGACTATGACCATCTTACACAATTGCTTGAATAGCGGCATGCTCGAGGACATGTAGTGACTATGACCATCTTACAAAACTGCTTTTATAGAGGCACGCTCGACGACATGCGCTGAATATGACCATCTTACAAAACTGCTTGAATAGTGGCACGCCCGCAGACATGTGCTGACTATGACCATCTTACAAAACAGCTTGAATAGCGGCACACTCAAGGACATGTGCTGACTATGAACATCTTACATGTGCCGACTATGACCATCTTACAAAACTGCTTGAATGGCGGCACACTCGAGGACATGTGCTGACTACGACCATCTTACATGTGCTGACTATGACCATCTTACAAAACTGCTTGAATAATGGCACGCTCGAGGACATGTGTTGACTATGCCTACCTTACAAAACAGCTTGATTGGAGGTACGCTCAAGGGCATGTGCTGTCTATGACCATGTTACAAAACTGCTTGAATATCGGCACTCTCGAGGACATGTGCTGACTATGCTTATCTTACAAAACTGCTTGTATAGCGGCACGCTCGAGTACATGTGCTGACTATGACCATCTTACATGTGCTGACTATGACCATCTTACACAACTGCTTGAATAGCGGCACGCTCGAGGACATGTGCTGACTAAGGCCATCTTACAAAACTGCTTCAAGAGCGGCACGCTCGAGGACATCGGCTGAGTATGCTCCTCTTACAAAACTGCTTGAATAGAGGCACGCTCGAGGACATGCAATGACTATGTCCATCTTCCAAAACTGCTTGAATAGCGTACCCTCGAGGACATGCGCCGACTATGCCCATCTTACAAAACTGCTTAAATAGCAGCACGCTCGAGGACATGCGCTGACCTTGCCCATCTTACAAAACTGCTTGACTAGCAGCACACTCGAAGACATGTTCTGACTTTGCCAATCTTACAAAACTGCTTGAATAGAAGCACACTCGAGGACATGTGCTGAGTATGTCCATCATACAAAACTGCTTGAATAGAGGCATGCTCGAGGACATGTTCTGACTATGACCATCTAACAAAACTGCTTGAATAGCGGCATGCTCGTGGACATGTGCTGATTATGACCATCTTACAAAACTGCTTGAATAGCGGCACGCTCGAGGACATGTGCTGACTATGACCATCTTACAAAACTGCTTGAATAGCGGCACACTCAAGGACATATGCTGACTATGACCATCTTGCATGTGCTGACTATGACCATCTTACACAACTGCTTGAATAGCGGCGCGCTCGAGGACATGTGCTGACTATGACCATCTTACAAAATTGCTTGAATAGAGGCACGCTCGACGACATATGCTGACTATGACCATCTTACAAAACTGCTTGAATAGTGGCATGCTCGAGGACTTGTGCTGACAATGACCATCTTACATGTGCTGACTATGACCATCTTACAAAACTGCTTGAATAGCGGCACACTCGAGGACATGTGCTGACTACGACCATCTTACATTTGCTGACTATGACCATCTTACAAAACTGCTTGAATAATGGCACGCTCGAGGACATGTGTTGACTATGACCATCTTACAAAACTGCTTGAATAGCGACACGCTCGAGGACATGAGCTGACTATGCCTACCTTACAAAACAGCTTGATTAGAGGCACGCTCGAGGGCATGTGCTGTCTATGACCATGTTACAAAACTGCTTGAATATCGGCACTCTCGAGGACATGTGCTAACTATGCTTATCTTACAAAACTGCTTGTATAGCGGCACGCTCGAGTACATATGCTGACTATGACCATCTTACATGTGCTGACTATGACCATCTTACAAAACTGCTTGAATTGAGGTACGCTCGAGGACATGTGCCGCCTATGTCCATCTTACAAAACTGCTTAAATAGCAGCACGATCGAGGACATGCGCTGACTTTGCCCATCATACAAAACTGCTTGAATAGTGGCACGCCCGCAGACATGTGCTGACTATGACCATCTTACAAAACTGCTTGAATAGCGGCACACTCAAGGACATGTGCTGACTATGACCATCTTACATGTGCCGACTATGACCATCTTACACAATTGCTTGAATAGCGGCATGCTCGAGGACATGTAGTGACTATGACCATCTTACAAAACTGCTTTTATAGAGGCACGCTCGACGACATGCGCTGAATATGACCATCTTACAAAACTGCTTGAATAGTGGCACGCCCGCAGACATGTGCTGACTATGACCATCTTACAAAACAGCTTGAATAGCGGCACACTCAAGGACATGTGCTGACTATGACCATCTTACATGTGCCGACTATGACCATCTTACAAAACTGCTTGAATGGCGGCACACTCGAGGACATGTGCTGATTACGACCATCTTACATTTGCTGACTATGACCATCTTACAAAACTGCTTGAATAATGGCACGCTCGAGGACATGTGTTGACTATGCCTACCTTACAAAACAGCTTGATTAGAGGCACGCTCAAGGGCATGAGCTGACTATGCCTACCTTACAAAACAGCTTGATTAGAGGCACGCTCGAGGGCATGTGCTGTCTATGACCATGTTACAAAACTGCTTGAATATCGGCACTCTCGAGGACATGTGCTGACTATGCTTATCTTACAAAACTAGTTGTATAGCGGCACGCTCGAGTACATGTGCTGACTATGACCATCTTACATGTGCTGACTATGACCATCTTACACAACTGCTTGAATAGCGGCACGCTCGAGGACATGTGCTGACTAAGGCCATCTTACAAAACTGCTTGAATAGCGCACCCTCGAGGACATGCGCCGACTATGCCCATCTTACAAAACTGCTTAAATAGCAGCACGCTCGAGGACATGCGCTGACCTTGCCCATCTTACAAAACTGCTTGACTAGCAGCACACTCGAAGACATGTTCTGACTTTGCCAATCTTACAAAACTGCTTGAATAGAAGCACACTCGAGGACATGTGCTGAGTATGTCCATCATACAAAACTGCTTGAATAGAGGCATGCTCGAGGACATGTTCTGACTATGACCATCTAACAAAACTGCTTGAATAGCGGCATGCTCGTGGACATGTGCTGATTATGACCATCTTACAAAACTGCTTGAATAGCGGCACGCTCGAGGACATGTGCTGACTATGACCATCTTACAAAACTGCTTGAATAGCGGCACACTCAAGGACATATGCTGACTATGACCATCTTGCATGTGCTGACTATGACCATCTTACACAACTGCTTGAATAGCGGCGCGCTCGAGGACATGTGCTGACTATGACCATCTTACAAAATTGCTTGAATAGAGGCACGCTCGGCGACATGTGCTGACTATGACCATCTTACAAAACTGCTTGAATAGTGGCATGCTCGAGGACTTGTGCTGACAATGACCATCTTACATGTGCTGACTATGACCATCTTACAAAACTGCTTGAATAATGGCACGCTCGAGGACATGTGTTGACTATGACCATCTTACAAAACTGCTTGAATAGCGGCACACTCGAGGACATGTGCTGACTACGACCATCTTACATTTGCTGACTATGACCATCTTACAAAACTGCTTGAATAATGGCACGCTCGAGGACATGTGTTGACTATGACCATCTTACAAAACTGCTTGAATAGCGACACGCTCGAGGACATGAGCTGACTATGCCTACCTTACAAAACAGCTTGATTAGAGGCACGCTCGAGGGCATGTGCTGTCTATGACCATGTTACAAAACTGCTTGAATATCGGCACTCTCGAGGACATGTGCTGACTATGCTTATCTTACAAAACTGCTTGTATAGCGGCACGCTCGAGTACATATGCTGACTATGACCATCTTACATGTGCTGACTATGACCATCTTACACAACTGCTTGAATAGCGGCACGCTCGAGGACATGTGCTGACTAAGGCCATCTTACAAAACTGCTTCAAGAGCGGCACGCTCGAGGACATCGGCTAAGTATGCTCCTCTTACAAAACTGCTTGAATAGAGGCACGCTCGAGGACATGCAATGACTATGCCCATCTTCCAAAACTGCTTGAATAGCGCACCCTCGAGGACATGCGCCGACTATGCCCATCTTACAAAACTGCTTAAATAGCAGCACGCTCGAGGACATGCGCTGACCTTGCCCATCTTACAAAACTGCTTGACTAGCAGCACACTCGAAGACACGTTCTGACTTTGCGAATCTTACAAAACTGCTTGAATAGAGGCACACTCGAGGACATGTGCTGAGTATGTCCATCATACCAAACTGCTTGAATAGAGGCATGCTCGAGGACATGTTCTGACTATGACCATCTTACATGTGCTGACTATGACCATCTAACAAAACTTCTTGAATAGCGGCATGCTCGTGGACATGTGCTGATTATGACCATCTTACAAAACTGCTTGAATAGCGGCACGCTCGAGGACATGTGCTGACTATGACCATCTTACAAAACTGCTTGAATAGCGGCACACTCAAGGACATATGCTGATTATGACCATCTTACATGTGCTGACTATGACCATCTTACACAACTGCTTGAATAGCGGCGCGCTCGAGGACATGTGCTGACTATGACCATCTTACAAAATTGCTTGAATAGAGGCACGCTCGACGACATGTGCTGACTATGACCATCTTACAAAACTGCTTGAATAGTGGCATGCTCGAGGACTTGTGCTGACAATGACCATCTTACATGTGCTGACTATGACCATCTTACAAAAGTGCTTTTATAGAGGCATGCTCGAGGACAAGTGATGACTATGACCATTTTACAAAACTGCTTGAATAGTGGCACTCTCGAGGACATGTGCTGACTATGACCGTCTTACACACTGCTTGAATAGTGGCATGCTCGAGGACTTGTGCTGACAATGACCATCTTACATGTGCTGACTATTACCATCTTACAAAAGGGCTTTTATAGAGGCACGCTCGAGGACAAGTGATGACTATGACCATTTTACAAAACTGCTTGAATTGTGGCACTCTCGAGGACGTGTGCTGACTATGACCATCTTACATGTGCTGACTATGACCATCTAACAAAACTGCTTGAATAGCGGCATGTTCGTGGACATTTGCTGATTATGACCATCTTACAAAACTGCTTGAATAGCGGCACGCTCGAGGACTTGTGCTGACTATGACCATCTTACAAAACTGCTTGAATAGCGGCACACTCATGGACATGTGCTGACTATGACCATCTTACAGGTGCTGACTATGACCATCTTACACAACTGCTTGAATAGCGGCGCGCTCGAGGACATGTGCTGAGTATGACCATCTTAAAAAATTGCTTGAATAGAGGCACGCTCGACGACCTGTGCTGACTATGACCATCTTACAAAACTGTTTGAATAGCGGCACACTCCGAGACATGTGTTGACTACGACCATCTTACATTTGCTGACTATGACCATCTTACACAACTGCTTGAATAGCGGCACGCTCGAGGACATGTGCTGACTAAGACCATCTTACAAAACTGCTTGAATAGCGGCACGCTCGAGGACATGCGCTGACTATGCCCATCTTACAAAACTGCTTGAATAGAGGCACGCTCGAGGACATGTTCTTACTATGCCCATCTTTCAAAACTGCTTGAAAAGAGGCACGCTCGAGGACATGTGCTGAGTATGCCCATATTACAAAACTGCTTGAATAGAGGCACGCTCGAGGACATGCACCGCCTATGCACATCTTACAAAACTGCTTAAATAGCAGCACGCTCGAGGACATGCGCTGACTTTGCCCATCATACAAAACTGCTTGAATAGTGGCACTCCCGCAGACATGTGCTGACTATGACCATCTTACAAAACTGCTTGAATAGCGGCACACTCAAGGACATGTGCTGACTATGACCATCTTACATGTGCCGACTATGACCATCTTACACAACTGCTTGAATAGCGGCATGCTCGAGGACATGTAGTGACTATGAGCATCTTACAAAACTGCTTTTATAGAGGCACGCTCGACGACATGCGCTGAATATGACCATCTTACAAAACTGATTCAATAGCGGCACACTCGAGGACATGTGCTGACTACGACCATCTTACATTTGCTGACTATGACCATCTTACAAAACTGCTTGAATAATGGTACGCTCGAGGACATGTGCTGACTATGACCATCTTACAAAACTGCTTGAATAGCAGCACGCTCGAGGACATGAGCTGACTATGCCCACCTAACAAACCAGGTTGATTAGAGGCTCGCTCGAGGGCATGTGCTGACTATGACCATGTTACAAAACTGCTTGAATAGCGGCACACTCGAGGACATGTGCTGACTATAACCATCTTACATGTGCTGACTATGACCATCTTACACAACTGCTTGAATAGCAGCACGCTCGAGGACATGTGCTGACTAAGGCCATCTTACAAAACTGCTTGAATAGAGGCACGCTCGAGGACATGGGCTGACTATGCCCCTCTTAGAAAACTGCTTGAATAGTGGCACGCTCGAGGACATGCAATGACTATGCCCATCTTTCAAAACTGCTTGAATAGCGCACCCTCGAGGACATGCGCCGACTATGCCCATCTTACAAAACTGCTTGAATAGCGGCGCGCTCGAGGACATGTGCTGAGTATGACCATCTTACAAAATTGCTTGAATAGAGGCACGCTCGACGACATGTGCTGACTATGACCATCTTACAAAACTGCTTGAATAGCGGCACACTCGAGGACATGTGCTGACTACGACCATCTTACATTTGCTGACTATGACCATCTTACACAACTGCTTGAATAGCGGCACGCTCGAGGACATGTGCTGACTAAGACCATCTTACAAAACTGCTTGAATAGCGGCACGCTCGAGGACATGCGCTGACTATGCCCATCTTCCAAAACTGCTTGAATAGCGCACCCTCAAGGACATGCACCGACTATGCCCATCTTACAAAACTGCTTAAATATCAGCACGCTCGAGGACATGCGCTGACTTTGCCCATCTTACAAAACTACTTGACTAGC
Source organism: Triturus cristatus (assembly GCF_964204655.1). Classification (NCBI taxonomy): domain Eukaryota; kingdom Metazoa; phylum Chordata; class Amphibia; order Caudata; family Salamandridae; genus Triturus; species Triturus cristatus. Next base: position 165,092,064 of record NC_140579.1, read on the forward strand.
GGTTCGCTCGAGGACATGTTCTGACCATGCCCATCTTACGAAACTGCTTGAATAGAGGCACGCTCCAGGACGTGTGCTGAGTATGCCCATCTTACAAAACTGCTTGAATAGAGGCACGCTCGAGGACATGTGCCGCCTATGTCCATCCTACAAAACTGCTTAAATAGCAGCACGCTCGAGGACATGCGCTGACTTTGCCCATCATACAAAACTGCTTGAATAGTGGCACGCCCGCAGACATGTGCTGACTATGACCATCTTACAAAACTGCTTAAATATCAGCACGCTCGAGGACATGCGCTGACTTTGCCCATCTTACAAAACTACTTGACTAGCGGTACGCTCGAGGACATGTTCTGACTATGCCCATCTTACGAAACTGCTTGAATAGAGGCACGCTCCAGGACGTGTGCTGAGTATGCCCATCTTACAAAACTGCTTGAATAGAGGCACGCTCGAGGACATGTGCCGCCTATGTCCATCCTACAAAACTGCTTAAATAGCAGCACGCTCGAGGACATGCGCTGACTTTGCCCATCATACAAAACTGCTTGAATAGTGGCACGCCCGCAGACATGTGCTGACTATGACCATCTTACAAAACTGCTTGAATAGCGGCACACTCAAGGACATGTGCTGACTATGACCATCTTACATGTGCCGACTATGACCATCTTACACAACTGCTTGAATAGCGGCATGCTCGAGGACATGTAGTGACTATGACCATCTTACAAAACTGCTTTTATAGAGGCACGCTCAACGACATGCGCTGAATATGACCATCTTACAAAACTGCTTGAATAGTGGCACGCCCGCAGACATGTGCTGACTATGACCATCTTACAAAACTGCTTGAATAGCGGCACACTCAAGGACATGTGCTGACTATCACCATCTTACATGTGCCGACTATGACCATCTTACAAAACTGCTTGAATAGCGGCACACTCATGGATATGTGCTGACTATGACCATCTTACAGGTGCTGACTATGACCATCTTACACAACTGCTTGAATAGCGGCGCGCTCGAGGACATGTGCTGAGTATGACCATCTTACAAAATTGCTTGAATAGCGGCACACTCGAGGACATGTGTTGACTACAACCATCTTACATTTGCTGACTATGACCATCTTACACAACTGCTTGAATAGCGGCACGCTCGAGGACATGTGCTGACTAAGACCATCTTACAAAACTGCTTGAATAGCGGCACGCTCGAGGACATGCGCTGACTTTGCCCATCATACAAAACTGCTTGAATAGTGGCACTCCCGCAGACATGTGCTGACTATGACCATCTTACAAAACTGCTTGAATAGCGGCACACTCAAGGACATGTGCTGACTATGACCATCTTACATGTGCCGACTATGACCATCTTACACAACTGCTTGAATAGCGGCATGCTCGAGGACATATAGTGACTATGACCATCTTACAAAACTGCTTTTATAGAGGCACGCTCGACGACATGCGCTGAATATGACCATCTTACAAAACTGATTGAATAGCGGCACACTCGAGGACATGTGCTGACTACGACCATCTTACATTTGCTGACTATGACCATCTTACAAAACTGCTTGAACAATGGCACGCTCGAGGACATGTGCTGACTATGACCATCTTACAAAACTGCTTGAATAGCAGCACGCTCGAGGACATGAGCTGACTATGCCCACCTTACAAACCAGGTTGATTAGAGGCACGCTCGAGGGCATGTGCTGACTATGGCCATGTTACAAAACTGCTTGAATAGCGGCACACTCGAGTACATGTGCTGACTATGACCATCTTACATGTGCTGACTATGACCATCTTACACAACTGCTTGAATAGCAGCACGCTCGAGGACATGTGCTGACTAAGGCCTTCTTACAAAATTGCTTGAATAGAGGCACGCTCGAGGACATGGGCTGACTATGCCCCACTTACAAAACTGCTTGAATAGAGACACGCTCGAGGACATGCAATGACTATGCCCATCTTCCAAAACTGCTTGAATAGCGCACCCTTGAGGACATGCGCCGACTATGCCCATCTTACAAAACTGCTTGAATAGCGGCGCGCTCGAGGACATGTGCTGAGTATGACCATCTTACAAAATTGCTTGAATAGAGGCACGCTCGACGACATGTGCTGACTATGACCATCTTACAAAACTGCTTGAATAGCGGCACACTCGAGGACATGTGTTGACTACGACCATCTTACATTTGCTGACTATGACCATCTTACACAACTGCTTGAATAGCGGCACGCTCGACGACATGTGCTGACTAAGACCATCTTACAAAACTGCTTGAATAGCGGCACGCTCGAGGACATGCGCTGACTATGCCCATCTTCCAAAACTGCTTGAATAGCGCACCCTCGAGGACATGCACCGACTATGCCCATCTTACAAAACTGCTTAAATATCAGCACGCCCGAGGACATGCGCTGACTTTGCCCATCTTACAAAACTGCTTGACTAGCGGTACGCTCGAGGACATGTTCTGACTATGCCCATCTTACGAAACTGCTTGAATAGAGGCACGCTCCAGGACATGTGCTGAATATGCCCATCTTACAAAACTGCTTGAATTGAGGTACGCTCGAGGACATGTGCCGCCTATGTCCATCTTACAAAACTGCTTAAATGGCAGCACGATCGAGGACATGCGCTGACTTTGCCCATCATACAAAACTGCTTGAATAGTGGCACGCCCGCAGACATGTGCTGACTATGACCATCTTACAAAACTGCTTGAATAGCGGCACACTCAAGGACATGTGCTGACTATGACCATCTTACATGTGCCGACTATGACCATCTTACACAATTGCTTGAATAGCGGCATGCTCGAGGACATGTAGTGACTATGACCATCTTACAAAACTGCTTTTATAGAGGCACGCTCGACGACATGCGCTGAATATGACCATCTTACAAAACTGCTTGAATAGTGGCACGCCCGCAGACATGTGCTGACTATGACCATCTTACAAAACAGCTTGAATAGCGGCACACTCAAGGACATGTGCTGACTATGACCATCTTACATGTGCCGACTATGACCATCTTACAAAACTGCTTGAATGGCGGCACACTCGAGGACATGTGCTGACTACGACCATCTTACATGTGCTGACTATGACCATCTTACAAAACTGCTTGAATAATGGCACGCTCGAGGACATGTGTTGACTATGCCTACCTTACAAAACAGCTTGATTGGAGGTACGCTCAAGGGCATGTGCTGTCTATGACCATGTTACAAAACTGCTTGAATATCGGCACTCTCGAGGACATGTGCTGACTATGCTTATCTTACAAAACTGCTTGTATAGCGGCACGCTCGAGTACATGTGCTGACTATGACCATCTTACATGTGCTGACTATGACCATCTTACACAACTGCTTGAATAGCGGCACGCTCGAGGACATGTGCTGACTAAGGCCATCTTACAAAACTGCTTCAAGAGCGGCACGCTCGAGGACATCGGCTGAGTATGCTCCTCTTACAAAACTGCTTGAATAGAGGCACGCTCGAGGAAATGCAATGACTATGTCCATCTTCCAAAACTGCTTGCATAGCGCACCCTCGAGGACATGCGCCGACTATGCCCATCTTACAAAACTGCTTAAATAGCAGCACGCTCGAGGACATGCGCTGACCTTGCCCATCTTACAAAACTGCTTGACTAGCAGCACACTCGAAGACATGTTCTGACTTTGCCAATCTTACAAAACTGCTTGAATAGAAGCACACTCGAGGACATGTGCTGAGTATGTCCATCATACAAAACTGCTTGAATAGAGGCATGCTCGAGGACATGTTCTGACTATGACCATCTAACAAAACTGCTTGAATAGCGGCATGCTCGTGGACATGTGCTGATTATGACCATCTTACAAAACTGCTTGAATAGCGGCACGCTCGAGGACATGTGCTGACTATGACCATCTTACAAAACTGCTTGAATAGCGGCACACTCAAGGACATATGCTGACTATGACCATCTTGCATGTGCTGACTATGACCATCTTACACAACTGCTTGAATAGCGGCGCGCTCGAGGACATGTGCTGACTATGACCATCTTACAAAATTGCTTGAATAGAGGCACGCTCGACGACATATGCTGACTATGACCATCTTACAAAACTGCTTGAATAGTGGCATGCTCGAGGACTTGTGCTGACAATGACCATCTTACATGTGCTGACTATGACCATCTTACAAAACTGCTTGAATAGCGGCACACTCGAGGACATGTGCTGACTACGACCATCTTACATTTGCTGACTATGACCATCTTACAAAACTGCTTGAATAATGGCACGCTCGAGGACATGTGTTGACAATGACCATCTTACAAAACTGCTTGAATAGCGACACGCTCGAGGACATGAGCTGACTATGCCTACCTTACAAAACAGCTTGATTAGAGGCACGCTCGAGGGCATGTGCTGTCTATGACCATGTTACAAAACTGCTTGAATATCGGCACTCTCGAGGACATGTGCTAATTATGCTTATCTTACAAAACTGCTTGTATAGCGGCACGCTCGAGTACATATGCTGACTATGACCATCTTACATGTGCTGACTATGACCATCTTACAAAACTGCTTGAATTGAGGTACGCTCGAGGACATGTGCCGCCTATGTCCATCTTACAAAACTGCTTAAATAGCAGCACGATCGAGGACATGCGCTGACTTTGCCCATCATACAAAACTGCTTGAATAGTGGCACGCCCGCAGACATGTGCTGACTATGACCATCTTACAAAACTGCTTGAATAGCGGCACACTCAAGGACATGTGCTGACTATGACCATCTTACATGTGCCGACTATGACCATCTTACACAATTGCTTGAATAGCGGCATGCTCGAGGACATGTAGTGACTATGACCATCTTACAAAACTGCTTTTATAGAGGCACGCTCGACGACATGCGCTGAATATGACCATCTTACAAAACTGCTTGAATAGTGGCACGCCCGCAGACATGTGCTGACTATGACCATCTTACAAAACAGCTTGAATAGCGGCACACTCAAGGACATGTGCTGACTATGACCATCTTACATGTGCCGACTATGACCATCTTACAAAACTGCTTGAATGGCGGCACACTCGAGGACATGTGCTGATTACGACCATCTTACATTTGCTGACTATGACCATCTTACACAACTGCTTGAATAGCGGCACGCTCGACGACATGTGCTGACTAAGACCATCTTACAAAACTGCTTGAATAGCGGCACCCTCGAGGACATGCACCGACTATGCCCATCTTACAAAACTGCTTAAATATCAGCACGCCCGAGGACATGCGCTGACTTTGCCCATCTTACAAAACTGCTTGACTAGCGGTACGCTCGAGGACATGTTCTGACTATGCCCATCTTATGAAACTGCTTGAATAGAGGCACGCTCCAGGACATGTGCTGAGTATGCCCATCTTACAAAACTGCTTGAATTGAGGCACGCTCGAGGACATGTGCCGCCTATGTCCATCTTACAAAACTGCTTAAATAGCAGCACGCTCGAGGACATGCGCTGACTTTGCCCATCATACAAAACTGCTTGAACAGTGGCACGCCCGCAGACATGTGCTGACTATGACCATCTTACAAAACTGCGTGAATAGCGGCACACTCAAGGACATGTGCTGACTATGACCATCTTACATATGCCGACTATGACCATCTTACACAACTGCTTGAATAGCGGCATGCTCGATGACATGTAGTGACTATGACCATCTTACAAAACTGCTTTTATAGAGGCACGCTCGACGACATGCGCTGAATATGACCATCTTACAAAACTGCTTGAATAGTGGCACGCCCGCAGACATGTGCTGACTATGACCATCTTACAAAAGAGCTTGAATAGCGGCACACTCAAGGACATGTGCTGACTATGACCATCTTACATGTGCCGACTATGACCATCTTACAAAACTGCTTGAATAGCGGCACACTCGAGGACATGTGCTGACTACGACCATCTTACAAAACTGCTTGAATAGCGACACGCTCGAGGACATGAGCTGACTATGCCTACCTTACAAAACAGCTTGATTAGAGGCACGCTCGAGGGCATGTGCTGTCTATGACCATGCTACAAAACTGCTTGAATATCGGCACTCTCGAGGACATGTGCTGACTATGCTTATCTTACAAAACTGCTTGTATAGCGGCACGCTCGAGTACATATGCTGACTATGACCATCTTACATGTGCTGACTATGACCATCTTACACAACTGCTTGAATAGCGGCACGCTCGAGGACATGTGCTGACTAAGGCCATCTTACAAAACTGCTTCAAGAGCGGCACGCTCGAGGACATCGGCTAAGTATGCTCCTCTTACAAAACTGCTTGAATAGAGGCACGCTCGAGGACATGCAATGACTATGCCCATCTTCCAAAACTGCTTGAATAGCGCACCCTCGAGGACATGCGCCGACTATGCCCATCTTACAAAACTGCTTAAATAGCAGCACGCTCGAGGACATGCGCTGACCTTGCCCATCTTACAAAACTGCTTGACTAGCAGCACACTCGAAGACATGTTCTGACTTTGCCAATCTTACAAAACTGCTTGAATAGAGGCACACTCGAGGACATGTGCTGACTATGTCCATCATACCAAACTGCTTGAATAGAGGCATGCTCGAGGACATGTTCTGACTATGACCATCTTACATGTGCTGACTATGACCATCTAACAAAACTTCTTGAATAGCGGCATGCTCGTGGACATGTGCTGATTATGACCATCTTACAAAACTGCTTGAATAGCGGCACGCTCGAGGACATGTGCTGACTATGACCATCTTACAAAACTGCTTGAATAGCGGCACACTCAAGGACATATGCTGATTATGACCATCTTACATGTGCTGACTATGACCATCTTACACAACTGCTTGAATAGCGGCGCGCTCGAGGACATGTGCTGACTATGACCATCTTACAAAATTGCTTGAATAGAGGCACGCTCGACGACATGTGCTGACTATGACCATCTTACAAAACTGCTTGAATAGTGGCATTCTCGAGGACTTGTGCTGACAATGACCATCTTACATGTGCTGACTACGACCATCTTACAAAAGTGCTTTTATAGAGGCACGCTCGAGGACAAGTGATGACTATGACCATTTTACAAAACTGCTTGAATAGTGGCACTCTCGAGGACATGTGCTGACTATGACCGTCTTACACACTGCTTGAATAGTGGCATGCTCGAGGACTTGTGCTGACAATGACCATCTTACATGTGCTGACTATTACCATCTTACAAAAGGGCTTTTATAGAGGCACGCTCGAGGACAAGTGATGACTATGACCATTTTACAAAACTGCTTGAATTGTGGCACTCTCGAGGACGTGTGCTGACTATGACCATCTTACATGTGCTGACTATGACCATCTAACAAAACTGCTTGAATAGCGGCATGCTCGTGGACATTTGCTGATTATGACCATCTTACAAAACTGCTTGAATAGCGGCACGCTCGAGGACTTGTGCTGACTATGACCATCTTACAAAACTGCTTGAATAGCGGCACACTCATGGACATGTGCTGACTATGACCATCTTACAGGTGCTGACTATGACCATCTTACACAACTGCTTGAATAGCGGCGCGCTCGAGGACATGTGCTGAGTATGACCATCTTAAAAAATTGCTTGAATAGAGGCACGCTCGACGACATGTGCTGACTATGACCATCTTACAAAACTGTTTGAATAGCGGCACACTCGAAGACATGTGTTGACTACGACCATCTTACATTTGCTGACTATGACCATCTTACACAACTGCTTGAATAGCGGCACGCTCGAGGACATGTGCTGACTAAGACCATCTTACAAAACTGCTTGAATAGCGGCACGCTCGAGGACATGCGCTGACTATGCCCATCTTACAAAACTGCTTGAATAGAGGCACGCTCGAGGACATGCGCTGACTATGCCCATCTTCCAAAACTGCTTGAATAGCGCACCCTCAAGGACATGCACCGACTATGTCCATCTTACAAAACTGCTTAAATAGCAGCACGCTCGAGAACATGTGCTGACTTTGCTCATCTTACAAAACTGCTTGACTAGCGGTACGCTCGAGGACATGTTCTTACTATGCCCATCTTACAAAACTGCTTGAAAAGAGGCACGCTCGAGGACATGTGCTGAGTATGCCCATATTACAAAACTGCTTGAATAGAGGCACGCTCGAGGACATGCACCGCCTATGCACATCTTACAAAACTGCTTAAATAGCAGCACGCTCGAGGACATGCGCTGACTTTGCCCATCATACAAAACTGCTTGAATAGTGGCACTCCCGCAGACATGTGCTGACTATGACCATCTTACAAAACTGCTTGAATAGCTGCACACTCAAGGACATGTGCTGACTATGACCATCTTACATGTGCCGACTATGACCATCTTACACAACTGCTTGAATAGCGGCATGCTCGAGGACATGTAGTGACTATGAGCATCTTACAAAACTGCTTTTATAGAGGCACGCTCGACGACATGCGCTGAATATGACCATCTTACAAAACTGATTGAATAGCGGCACACTCGAGGACATGTGCTGACTACGACCATCTTACATTTGCTGACTATGACCATCTTACAAAACTGATTGAATAATGGTACGCTCGAGGACATGTGCTGACTATGACCATCTTACAAAACTGCTTGAATAGCAGCACGCTCGAGGACATGAGCTGACTATGCCCACCTAACAAACCAGGTTGATTAGAGGCACGCTCGAGGGCATGTGCTGACTATGACCATGTTACAAAACTGCTTGAATAGCGGCACACTCGAGGACATGTGCTGACTATAACCATCTTACATGTGCTGACTATGACCATCTTACACAACTGCTTGAATAGCAGCACGCTCGAGGACATGTGCTGACTAAGGCCATCTTACAAAACTGCTTGAATAGAGGCACGCTCGAGGACATGGGCTGACAATGCCCCTCTTAGAAAACTGCTTGAATAGTGGCACGCTCGAGGATATGCAATGACTATGCCCATCTTCCAAAACTGCTTGAATAGCGCACCCTCGAGGACATGCGCCGACTATGCCCATCTTACAAAACTGCTTGAATAGCGGCGCGCTCGAGGACATGTGCTGAGTATGACCATCTTACAAAATTGCTTGAATAGAGGCACTCTCGACGACATGTGCTGACTATGACCATCTTACAAAACTGCTTGAATAGCGGCACACTCGAGGACATGTGCTGACTACGACCATCTTACATTTGCTGACTATGACCATCTTACACAACTGCTTGAATAGCGGCACGCTCGAGGACATGTGCTGACTAAGACCATCTTACAAAACTGCTTGAATAGCGGCACGCTCGAGGACATGCGCTGACTATGCCCATCTTCCAAAACTGCTTGAATAGCGCACCCTCAAGGACATGCACCGACTATGCCCATCTTACAAAACTGCTTAAATATCAGCACGCTCGAGGACATGCGCTGACTTTGCCCATCTTACAAAACTACTTGACTAGCGGTACGCTCGAGGACATGTTCTGACTATGCCCATCTTACGAAACTGCTTGAATAGAGGCACGCTCCAGGACGTGTGCTGAGTATGCCCATCTTACAAAACTGCTTGAATAGAGGCACGCTCGAGGACATGTGCCGCCTATGTCCATCCTACAAAACTGCTTAAATAGCAGCACGCTCGAGGACATGCGCTGACTTTGCCCATCATACAAAACTGCTTGAATAGTGGCACGCCCGCAGACATGTGCTGACTATGACCATCTTACAAAACTGCTTGAATAGCGGCACACTCAAGGACATGTGCTGACTATGACCATCTTACATGTGCCGACTATGACCATCTTACACAACTGCTTGAATAGCGGCATGCTCGAGGACATGTAGTGACTATGACCATCTTACAAAACTGCTTTTATAGAGGCACGCTCGACGACATGCGCTGAATATGACCATCTTACAAAACTGCTTGAATAGTGGCACGCCCGCAGACATGTGCTGACTATGACCATCTTACAAAACTGCTTGAATAGCGGCACACTCAAGGACATGTGCTGACTATCACCATCTTACATGTGCCGACTATGACCATCTTACAAAACTGCTTGAATAGCGGCACACTCATGGATATGTGCTGACTATGACCATCTTACAGGTGCTGACTATGACCATCTTACACAACTGCTTGAATAGCGGCGCGCTCGAGGACATGTGCTGAGTATGACCATCTTACAAAATTGCTTGAATAGCGGCACACTCGAGGACATGTGTTGACTACAACCATCTTACATTTGCTGACTATGACCATCTTACACAACTGCTTGAATAGCGGCACGCTCGAGGACATGTGCTGACTAAGACCATCTTACAAAACTGCTTGAATAGCGGCACGCTCGAGGACATGCGCTGACTTTGCCCATCATACAAAACTGCTTGAATAGTGGCACTCCCGCAGACATGTGCTGACTATGACCATCTTACAAAACTGCTTGAATAGCGGCACACTCAAGGACATGCGCCGACTATGCCCATCTTACAAAACTGCTTGAATAGCGGCGCGCTCGAGGACATGTGCTGAGTATGACCATCTTACAAAATTGCTTGAATAGAGGCACGCTCGACGACATGTGCTGACTATGACCATCTTACAAAACTGCTTGAATAGCGGCACACTCGAGGACATGTGCTGACTACGACCATCTTACATTTGCTGACTATGACCATCTTACACAACTGCTTGAATAGCGGCTCGCTCGAGGACATGTGCTGACTAAGACCATCTTACAAAACTGCTTGAATAGCGGCACGCTCGAGGACATGCGCTGACTATGCCCATCTTCCAAAACTGCTTGAATAGCGCACCCTCAAGGACATGCACCGACTATGCCCATCTTACAAAACTGCTTAAATATCAGCACGCTCGAGGACATGCGCTGACTTTGCCCATCTTACAAAACTACTTGACTAGCGGTACGCTCGAGGACATGTTCTGACTATGCCCATCTTACGAAACTGCTTGAATAGAGGCACGCTCCAGGACGTGTGCTGAGTATGCCCATCTTACAAAACTGCTTGAATAGAGGCACGCTCGAGGACATGTGCCGCCTATGTCCATCCTACAAAACTGCTTAAATAGCAGCACGCTCGAGGACATGCGCTGACTTTGCCCATCATACAAAACTGCTTGAATAGTGGCACGCCCGCAGACATGTGCTGACTATGACCATCTTACAAAACTGCTTGAATAGCGGCACACTCAAGGACATGTGCTGACTATGACCATCTTACATGTGCCGACTATGACCATCTTACACAACTGCTTGAATAGCGGCATGCTCGAGGACATGTAGTGACTATGACCATCTTACAAAACTGCTTTTATAGAGGCACGCTCAACGACATGCGCTGAATATGACCATCTTACAAAACTGCTTGAATAGTGGCACGCCCGCAGACATGTGCTGACTATGACCATCTTACAAAACTGCTTGAATAGCGGCACACTCAAGGACATGTGCTGACTATCACCATCTTACATGTGCCGACTATGACCATCTTACAAAACTGCTTGAATAGCGGCACACTCATGGATATGTGCTGACTATGACCATCTTACAGGTGCTGACTATGACCATCTTACACAACTGCTTGAATAGCGGCGCGCTCGAGGACATGTGCTGAGTATGACCATCTTACAAAATTGCTTGAATAGCGGCACACTCGAGGACATGTGTTGACTACAACCATCTTACATTTGCTGACTATGACCATCTTACACAACTGCTTGAATAGCGGCACGCTCGAGGACATGTGCTGACTAAGACCATCTTACAAAACTGCTTGAATAGCGGCACGCTCGAGGACATGTGCTGACTTTGCCCATCATACAAAACTGCTTGAATAGTGGCACTCCCGCAGACATGTGCTGACTATGACCATCTTACAAAACTGCTTGAATAGCGGCACACTCAAGGACATGTGCTGACTATGACCATCTTACATGTGCCGACTATGACCATCTTACACAACTGCTTGAATAGCGGCATGCTCGAGGACATGTAGTGACTATGACCATCTTACAAAACTGCTTTTATAGAGGCACGCTCGACGACATGCGCTGAATATGACCATCTTACAAAACTGATTGAATAGCGGCACACTCGAGGACATGTGCTGACTACGACCATCTTACATTTGCTGACTATGACCATCTTACAAAACTGCTTGAACAATGGCACGCTCGAGGACATGTGCTGACTATGACCATCTTACAAAACTGCTTGAATAGCAGCACGCTCGAGGACATGAGCTGACTATGCCCACCTTACAAACCAGGTTGATTAGAGGCACGCTCGAGGGCATGTGCTGACTATGGCCATGTTACAAAACTGCTTGAATAGCGGCACACTCGAGTACATGTGCTGACTATGACCATCTTACATGTGCTGACTATGACCATCTTACACAACTGCTTGAATAGCAGCACGCTCGAGGACATGTGCTGACTAAGGCCTTCTTACAAAATTGCTTGAATAGAGGCACGCTCGAGGACATGGGCTGACTATGCCCCACTTACAAAACTGCTTGAATAGAGACACGCTCGAGGACATGCAATGACTATGCCCATCTTCCAAAACTGCTTGAATAGCGCACCCTTGAGGACATGCGCCGACTATGCCCATCTTACAAAACTGCTTGAATAGCGGCGCGCTCGAGGACATGTGCTGAGTATGACCATCTTACAAAATTGCTTGAATAGAGGCACGCTCGACGACATGTGCTGACTATGACCATCTTACAAAACTGCTTGAATAGCGGCACACTCGAGGACATGTGTTGACTACGACCATCTTACATTTGCTGACTATGACCATCTTACACAACTGCTTGAATAGCGGCACGCTCGACGACATGTGCTGACTAAGACCATCTTACAAAACTGCTTGAATAGCGGCACGCTCGAGGACATGCGCTGACTATGCCCATCTTCCAAAACTGCTTGAATAGCGCACCCTCGAGGACATGCACCGACTATGCCCATCTTACAAAACTGCTTAAATATCAGCACGCCCGAGGACATGCGCTGACTTTGCCCATCTTACAAAACTGCTTGACTAGCGGTACGCTCGAGGACATGTTCTGACTATGCCCATCTTACGAAACTGCTTGAATAGAGGCACGCTCCAGGACATGTGCTGAATATGCCCATCTTACAAAACTGCTTGAATTGAGGTACGCTCGAGGACATGTGCCGCCTATGTCCATCTTACAAAACTGCTTAAATGGCAGCACGATCGAGGACATGCGCTGACTTTGCCCATCATACAAAACTGCTTGAATAGTGGCACGCCCGCAGACATGTGCTGACTATGACCATCTTACAAAACTGCTTGAATAGCGGCACACTCAAGGACATGTGCTGACTATGACCATCTTACATGTGCCGACTATGACCATCTTACACAATTGCTTGAATAGCGGCATGCTCGAGGACATGTAGTGACTATGACCATCTTACAAAACTGCTTTTATAGAGGCACGCTCGACGACATGCGCTGAATATGACCATCTTACAAAACTGCTTGAATAGTGGCACGCCCGCAGACATGTGCTGACTATGACCATCTTACAAAACAGCTTGAATAGCGGCACACTCAAGGACATGTGCTGACTATGAACATCTTACATGTGCCGACTATGACCATCTTACAAAACTGCTTGAATGGCGGCACACTCGAGGACATGTGCTGACTACGACCATCTTACATGTGCTGACTATGACCATCTTACAAAACTGCTTGAATAATGGCACGCTCGAGGACATGTGTTGACTATGCCTACCTTACAAAACAGCTTGATTGGAGGTACGCTCAAGGGCATGTGCTGTCTATGACCATGTTACAAAACTGCTTGAATATCGGCACTCTCGAGGACATGTGCTGACTATGCTTATCTTACAAAACTGCTTGTATAGCGGCTCGCTCGAGTACATGTGCTGACTATGACCATCTTACATGTGCTGACTATGACCATCTTACACAACTGCTTGAATAGCGGCACGCTCGAGGACATGTGCTGACTAAAGCCATCTTACAAAACTGCTTCAAGAGCGGCACGCTCGAGGACATCGGCTGAGTATGCTCCTCTTACAAAACTGCTTGAATAGAGGCACGCTCGAGGACATGCAATGACTATGTCCATCTTCCAAAACTGCTTGAATAGCGTACCCTCGAGGACATGCGCCGACTATGCCCATCTTACAAAACTGCTTAAATAGCAGCACGCTCGAGGACATGCGCTGACCTTGCCCATCTTACAAAACTGCTTGACTAGCAGCACACTCGAAGACATGTTCTGACTTTGCCAATCTTACAAAACTGCTTGAATAGAAGCACACTCGAGGACATGTGCTGAGTATGTCCATCATACAAAACTGCTTGAATAGAGGCATGCTCGAGGACATGTTCTGACTATGACCATCTAACAAAACTGCTTGAATAGCGGCATGCTCGTGGACATGTGCTGATTATGACCATCTTACAAAACTGCTTGAATAGCGGCACGCTCGAGGACATGTGCTGACTATGACCATCTTACAAAACTGCTTGAATAGCGGCACACTCAAGGACATATGCTGACTATGACCATCTTGCATGTGCTGACTATGACCATCTTACACAACTGCTTGAATAGCGGCGCGCTCGAGGACATGTGCTGACTATGACCATCTTACAAAATTGCTTGAATAGAGGCACGCTCGACGACATATGCTGACTATGACCATCTTACAAAACTGCTTGAATAGTGGCATGCTCGAGGACTTGTGCTGACAATGACCATCTTACATGTGCTGACTATGACCATCTTACAAAACTGCTTGAATAGCGGCACACTCGAGGACATGTGCTGACTACGACCATCTTACATTTGCTGACTATGACCATCTTACAAAACTGCTTGAATAATGGCACGCTCGAGGACATGTGTTGACTATGACCATCTTACAAAACTGCTTGAATAGCGACACGCTCGAGGACATGAGCTGACTATGCCTACCTTACAAAACAGCTTGATTAGAGGCACGCTCGAGGGCATGTGCTGTCTATGACCATGTTACAAAACTGCTTGAATATCGGCACTCTCGAGGACATGTGCTAACTATGCTTATCTTACAAAACTGCTTGTATAGCGGCACGCTCGAGTACATATGCTGACTATGACCATCTTACATGTGCTGACTATGACCATCTTACAAAACTGCTTGAATTGAGGTACGCTCGAGGACATGTGCCGCCTATGTCCATCTTACAAAACTGCTTAAATAGCAGCACGATCGAGGACATGCGCTGACTTTGCCCATCATACAAAACTGCTTGAATAGTGGCACGCCCGCAGACATGTGCTGACTATGACCATCTTACAAAACTGCTTGAATAGCGGCACACTCAAGGACATGTGCTGACTATGACCATCTTACATGTGCCGACTATGACCATCTTACACAATTGCTTGAATAGCGGCATGCTCGAGGACATGTAGTGACTATGACCATCTTACAAAACTGCTTTTATAGAGGCACGCTCGACGACATGCGCTGAATATGACCATCTTACAAAACTGCTTGAATAGTGGCACGCCCGCAGACATGTGCTGACTATGACCATCTTACAAAACAGCTTGAATAGCGGCACACTCAAGGACATGTGCTGACTATGACCATCTTACATGTGCCGACTATGACCATCTTACAAAACTGCTTGAATGGCGGCACACTCGAGGACATGTGCTGATTACGACCATCTTACATTTGCTGACTATGACCATCTTACAAAACTGCTTGAATAATGGCACGCTCGAGGACATGTGTTGACTATGCCTACCTTACAAAACAGCTTGATTAGAGGCACGCTCAAGGGCATGAGCTGACTATGCCTACCTTACAAAACAGCTTGATTAGAGGCACGCTCGAGGGCATGTGCTGTCTATGACCATGTTACAAAACTGCTTGAATATCGGCACTCTCGAGGACATGTGCTGACTATGCTTATCTTACAAAACTAGTTGTATAGCGGCACGCTCGAGTACATGTGCTGACTATGACCATCTTACATGTGCTGACTATGACCATCTTACACAACTGCTTGAATAGCGGCACGCTCGAGGACATGTGCTGACTAAGGCCATCTTACAAAACTGCTTGAATAGCGCACCCTCGAGGACATGCGCCGACTATGCCCATCTTACAAAACTGCTTAAATAGCAGCACGCTCGAGGACATGCGCTGACCTTGCCCATCTTACAAAACTGCTTGACTAGCAGCACACTCGAAGACATGTTCTGACTTTGCCAATCTTACAAAACTGCTTGAATAGAAGCACACTCGAGGACATGTGCTGAGTATGTCCATCATACAAAACTGCTTGAATAGAGGCATGCTCGAGGACATGTTCTGACTATGACCATCTAACAAAACTGCTTGAATAGCGGCATGCTCGTGGACATGTGCTGATTATGACCATCTTACAAAACTGCTTGAATAGCGGCACGCTCGAGGACATGTGCTGACTATGACCATCTTACAAAACTGCTTGAATAGCGGCACACTCAAGGACATATGCTGACTATGACCATCTTGCATGTGCTGACTATGACCATCTTACACAACTGCTTGAATAGCGGCGCGCTCGAGGACATGTGCTGACTATGACCATCTTACAAAATTGCTTGAATAGAGGCACGCTCGGCGACATGTGCTGACTATGACCATCTTACAAAACTGCTTGAATAGTGGCATGCTCGAGGACTTGTGCTGACAATGACCATCTTACATGTGCTGACTATGACCATCTTACAAAACTGCTTGAATAATGGCACGCTGGAGGACATGTGTTGACTATGACCATCTTACAAAACTGCTTGAATAGCGGCACACTCGAGGACATGTGCTGACTACGACCATCTTACATTTGCTGACTATGACCATCTTACAAAACTGCTTGAATAATGGCACGCTCGAGGACATGTGTTGACTATGACCATCTTACAAAACTGCTTGAATAGCGACACGCTCGAGGACATGAGCTGACTATGCCTACCTTACAAAACAGCTTGATTAGAGGCACGCTCGAGGGCATGTGCTGTCTATGACCATGTTACAAAACTGCTTGAATATCGGCACTCTCGAGGACATGTGCTGACTATGCTTATCTTACAAAACTGCTTGTATAGCGGCACGCTCGAGTACATATGCTGACTATGACCATCTTACATGTGCTGACTATGACCATCTTACACAACTGCTTGAATAGCGGCACGCTCGAGGACATGTGCTGACTAAGGCCATCTTACAAAACTGCTTCAAGAGCGGCACGCTCGAGGACATCGGCTAAGTATGCTCCTCTTACAAAACTGCTTGAATAGAGGCACGCTCGAGGACATGCAATGACTATGCCCATCTTCCAAAACTGCTTGAATAGCGCACCCTCGAGGACATGCGCCGACTATGCCCATCTTACAAAACTGCTTAAATAGCAGCACGCTCGAGGACATGCGCTGACCTTGCCCATCTTACAAAACTGCTTGACTAGCAGCACACTCGAAGACACGTTCTGACTTTGCGAATCTTACAAAACTGCTTGAATAGAGGCACACTCGAGGACATGTGCTGAGTATGTCCATCATACCAAACTGCTTGAATAGAGGCATGCTCGAGGACATGTTCTGACTATGACCATCTTACATGTGCTGACTATGACCATCTAACAAAACTTCTTGAATAGCGGCATGCTCGTGGACATGTGCTGATTATGACCATCTTACAAAACTGCTTGAATAGCGGCACGCTCGAGGACATGTGCTGACTATGACCATCTTACAAAACTGCTTGAATAGCGGCACACTCAAGGACATATGCTGATTATGACCATCTTACATGTGCTGACTATGACCATCTTACACAACTGCTTGAATAGCGGCGCGCTCGAGGACATGTGCTGACTATGACCATCTTACAAAATTGCTTGAATAGAGGCACGCTCGACGACATGTGCTGACTATGACCATCTTACAAAACTGCTTGAATAGTGGCATGCTCGAGGACTTGTGCTGACAATGACCATCTTACATGTGCTGACTATGACCATCTTACAAAAGTGCTTTTATAGAGGCATGCTCGAGGACAAGTGATGACTATGACCATTTTACAAAACTGCTTGAATAGTGGCACTCTCGAGGACATGTGCTGACTATGACCGTCTTACACACTGCTTGAATAGTGGCATGCTCGAGGACTTGTGCTGACAATGACCATCTTACATGTGCTGACTATTACCATCTTACAAAAGGGCTTTTATAGAGGCACGCTCGAGGACAAGTGATGACTATGACCATTTTACAAAACTGCTTGAATTGTGGCACTCTCGAGGACGTGTGCTGACTATGACCATCTTACATGTGCTGACTATGACCATCTAACAAAACTGCTTGAATAGCGGCATGTTCGTGGACATTTGCTGATTATGACCATCTTACAAAACTGCTTGAATAGCGGCACGCTCGAGGACTTGTGCTGACTATGACCATCTTACAAAACTGCTTGAATAGCGGCACACTCATGGACATGTGCTGACTATGACCATCTTACAGGTGCTGACTATGACCATCTTACACAACTGCTTGAATAGCGGCGCGCTCGAGGACATGTGCTGAGTATGACCATCTTAAAAAATTGCTTGAATAGAGGCACGCTCGACCACCTGTGCTGACTATGACCATCTTACAAAACTGTTTGAATAGCGGCACACTCCGAGACATGTGTTGACTACGACCATCTTACATTTGCTGACTATGACCATCTTACACAACTGCTTGAATAGCGGCACGCTCGAGGACATGTGCTGACTAAGACCATCTTACAAAACTGCTTGAATAGCGGCACGCTCGAGGACATGCGCTGACTATGCCCATCTTACAAAACTGCTTGAATAGAGGCACGCTCGAGGACATGTTCTTACTATGCCCATCTTACAAAACTGCTTGAAAAGAGGCACGCTCGAGGACATGTGCTGAGTATGCCCATATTACAAAACTGCTTGAATAGAGGCACGCTCGAGGACATGCACCGCCTATGCACATCTTACAAAACTGCTTAAATAGCAGCACGCTCGAGGACATGCGCTGACTTTGCCCATCATACAAAACTGCTTGAATAGTGGCACTCCCGCAGACATGTGCTGACTATGACCATCTTACAAAACTGCTTGAATAGCGGCACACTCAAGGACATGTGCTGACTATGACCATCTTACATGTGCCGACTATGACCATCTTACACAACTGCTTGAATAGCGGCATGCTCGAGGACATGTAGTGACTATGAGCATCTTACAAAACTGCTTTTATAGAGGCACGCTCGACGACATGCGCTGAATATGACCATCTTACAAAACTGATTCAATAGCGGCACACTCGAGGACATGTGCTGACTACGACCATCTTACATTTGCTGACTATGACCATCTTACAAAACTGCTTGAATAATGGTACGCTCGAGGACATGTGCTGACTATGACCATCTTACAAAACTGCTTGAATAGCAGCACGCTCGAGGACATGAGCTGACTATGCCCACCTAACAAACCAGGTTGATTAGAGGCTCGCTCGAGGGCATGTGCTGACT
Organism: Triturus cristatus; assembly: GCF_964204655.1. Classification (NCBI taxonomy): domain Eukaryota; kingdom Metazoa; phylum Chordata; class Amphibia; order Caudata; family Salamandridae; genus Triturus; species Triturus cristatus. The sequence continues at coordinate 165,111,811 of NC_140579.1, forward strand.
ATGACCATGTTACAAAACTGCTTGAATAGCGGCACACTCGAGGACATGTGCTGACTATAACCATCTTACATGTGCTGACTATGACCATCTTACACAACTGCTTGAATAGCAGCACGCTCGAGGACATGTGCTGACTAAGGCCATCTTACAAAACTGCTTGAATAGAGGCACGCTCGAGGACATGGGCTGACTATGCCCCTCTTAGAAAACTGCTTGAATAGTGGCACGCTCGAGGACATGCAATGACTATGCCCATCTTTCAAAACTGCTTGAATAGCGCACCCTCGAGGACATGCGCCGACTATGCCCATCTTACAAAACTGCTTGAATAGCGGCGCGCTCGAGGACATGTGCTGAGTATGACCATCTTACAAAATTGCTTGAATAGAGGCACGCTCGACGACATGTGCTGACTATGACCATCTTACAAAACTGCTTGAATAGCGGCACACTCGAGGACATGTGCTGACTACGACCATCTTACATTTGCTGACTATGACCATCTTACACAACTGCTTGAATAGCGGCACGCTCGAGGACATGTGCTGACTAAGACCATCTTACAAAACTGCTTGAATAGCGGCACGCTCGAGGACATGCGCTGACTATGCCCATCTTCCAAAACTGCTTGAATAGCGCACCCTCAAGGACATGCACCGACTATGCCCATCTTACAAAACTGCTTAAATATCAGCACGCTCGAGGACATGCGCTGACTTTGCCCATCTTACAAAACTACTTGACTAGCGGTTCGCTCGAGGACATGTTCTGACCATGCCCATCTTACGAAACTGCTTGAATAGAGGCACGCTCCAGGACGTGTGCTGAGTATGCCCATCTTACAAAACTGCTTGAATAGAGGCACGCTCGAGGACATGTGCCGCCTATGTCCATCCTACAAAACTGCTTAAATAGCAGCACGCTCGAGGACATGCGCTGACTTTGCCCATCATACAAAACTGCTTGAATAGTGGCACGCCCGCAGACATGTGCTGACTATGACCATCTTACAAAACTGCTTGAATAGCGGCACACTCAAGGACATGTGCTGACTATGACCATCTTACATGTGCCGACTATGACCATCTTACACAACTGCTTGAATAGCGGCATGCTCGAGGACATGTAGTGACTATGACCATCTTACAAAACTGCTTTTATAGAGGCACGCTCGACGACATGCGCTGAATATGACCATCTCACAAAACTGCTTGAATAGTGGCACGCCCGCAGACATGTGCTGACTATGACCATCTTACAAAACTGCTTGAATAGCGGCACACTCAAGGACATGTGCTGACTATCACCATCTTACATGTGCCGACTATGACCATCTTACAAAACTGCTTGAATAGCGGCACACTCATGGATATGTGCTGACTATGACCATCTTACAGGTGCTGACTATGACCATCTTACACAACTGCTTGAATAGCGGCGCGCTCGAGGACATGTGCTGAGTATGACCATCTTACAAAATTGCTTGAATAGCGGCACACTCGAGGACATGTGTTGACTACAACCATCTTACATTTGCTGACTATGACCATCTTACACAACTGCTTGAATAGCGGCACGCTCGAGGACATGTGCTGACTAAGACCATCTTACAAAACTGCTTGAATAGCGGCACGCTCGAGGACATGCGCTGACTTTGCCCATCATACAAAACTGCTTGAATAGTGGCACTCCCGCAGACATGTGCTGACTATGACCATCTTACAAAACTGCTTGAATAGCGGCACACTCAAGGACATGCGCCGACTATGCCCATCTTACAAAACTGCTTGAATAGCGGCGCGCTCGAGGACATGTGCTGAGTATGACCATCTTACAAAATTGCTTGAATAGAGGCACGCTCGACGACATGTGCTGACTATGACCATCTTACAAAACTGCTTGAATAGCGGCACACTCGAGGACATGTGCTGACTACGACCATCTTACATTTGCTGACTATGACCATCTTACACAACTGCTTGAATAGCGGCACGCTCGAGGACATGTGCTGACTAAGACCATCTTACAAAACTGCTTGAATAGCGGCACGCTCGAGGACATGCGCTGACTATGCCCATCTTCCAAAACTGCTTGAATAGCGCACCCTCAAGGACATGCACCGACTATGCCCATCTTACAAAACTGCTTAAATATCAGCACGCTCGAGGACATGCGCTGACTTTGCCCATCTTACAAAACTACTTGACTAGCAGTACGCTCGAGGACATGTTCTGACGATGCCCATCTTACGAAACTGCTTGAATAGAGGCACGCTCCAGGACGTGTGCTGAGTATGCCCATCTTACAAAACTGCTTGAATAGAGGCACGCTCGAGGACATGTGCCGCCTATGTCCATCCTACAAAACTGCTTAAATAGCAGCACGCTCGAGGACATGCGCTGACTTTGCCCATCATACAAAACTGCTTGAATAGTGGCACGCCCGCAGACATGTGCTGACTATGACCATCTTACAAAACTGCTTGAATAGCGGCACACTCAAGGACATGTGCTGACTATGACCATCTTACATGTGCCGACTATGACCATCTTACACAACTGCTTGAATAGCGGCATGCTCGAGGACATGTAGTGAGTATGACCATCTTACAAAACTGCTTTTATAGAGGAACGCTCGACGACATGCGCTGAATATGACCATCTTACAAAACTGCTTGAATAGTGGCACGCCCGCAGACATGTGCTGACTATGACCATCTTACAAAACTGCTTGAATAGCGGCACACTCAAGGACATGTGCTGACTATCACCATCTTACATGTGCCGACTATGACCATCTTACAAAACTGCTTGAATAGCGGCACACTCATGGATATGTGCTGACTATGACCATCTTACAGGTGCTGACTATGACCATCTTACACAACTGCTTGAATAGCGGCGCGCTCGAGGACATGTGCTGAGTATGACCATCTTACAAAATTGCTTGGATAGCGGCACACTCGAGGACATGTGTTGACTACAACCATCTTACATTTGCTGACTATGACCATCTTACACAACTGCTTGAATAGCGGCACGCTCGAGGACATGTGCTGACTAAGACCATCTTACAAAACTGCTTGAATAGCGGCACGCTCTAGGACATGCGCTGACTTTGCCCATCATACAAAACTGCTTGAATAGTGGCACTCCCGCAGACATGTGCTGACTATGACCATCTTACAAAACTGCTTGAATAGCGGCACACTCAAGGACATGTGCTGACTATGACCATCTTACATGTGCCGACTATGACCATCTTACACAACTGCTTGAATAGCGGCATGCTCGAGGACATGTAGTGACTATGACCATCTTACAAAACTGCTTTTATAGAGGCACGCTCGACGACATGCGCTGAATATGACCATCTTACAAAACTGATTGAATAGCGGCACACTCGAGGACATGTGCTGACTACGACCATCTTACATTTGCTGACTATGACCATCTTACAAAACTGCTTGAACAATGGCACGCTCGAGGACATGTGGTGACTATGACCATCTTACAAAACTGCTTGAATAGCAGCACGCTCGAGGACATGAGCTGACTATGCCCACCTTACAAACCAGGTTGATTAGAGGCACGCTCGAGGGCATGTGCTGACTATGGCCATCTTACATTTGCTGACTATGACCATCTTACACAACTGCTTGAATAGCGGCACGCTCGAGGACATGTGCTGACTAAGACCATCTTACAAAACTGCTTGAATAGCGGCACGCTCGAGGACATGCGCTGACTATGCCCATCTTACAAAACTGTTTGAATAGCGGCACACTCGAAGACATGTGTTGACTACGACCATCTTACATTTGCTGACTATGACCATCTTACACAACTGCTTGAATAGTGGCACGCTCGAGGACATGTGCTGACTAAGACCATCTTACAAAACTGCTTGAATAGCGGCACGCTCGAGGACATGCGCTGACTATGCCCATCTTACAAAACTGCTTGAATAGAGGCACGCTCGAGGACATGCGCTGACTATGCCCATCTTCCAAAACTGCTTGAATAGCGCACCCTCAAGGACATGCACCGACTATGTCCATCTTACAAAACTGCTTAAATAGCAGCACGCTCGAGAACATGTGCTGACTTTGCTCATCTTACAAAACTGCTTGACTAGCGGTACGCTCGAGGACATGTTCTTACTATGCCCATCATACAAAACTGCTTGAAAAGAGGCACGCTCGAGGACATGTGCTGAGTATGCCCATATTACAAAACTGCTTGAATAGAGGCACGCTCGAGGACATGCACCGCCTATGCACATCTTACAAAACTGCTTAAATAGCAGCACGCTCGAGGACATGCGCTGACTTTGCCCATCATACAAAACTGCTTGAATAGTGGCACTCCCGCAGACATGTGCTGACTATGACCATCTTACAAAACTGCTTGAATAGCGGCACACTCAAGGACATGTGCTGACTATGACCATCTTACATGTGCCGACTATGACCATCTTACACAACTGCTTGAATAGCGGCATGCTCGAGGACATGTAGTGACTATGAGCATCTTACAAAACTGCTTTTATAGAGGCACGCTCGACGACATGCGCTGAATATGACCATCTTACAAAACTGATTGAATAGCGGCACACTCGAGGACATGTGCTGACTACGACCATCTTACATTTGCTGACTATGACCATCTTACAAAACTGCTTGAATAATGGTACGCTCGAGGAAATGTGCTGACTATGACCATCTTACAAAACTGCTTGAATAGCAGCACGCTCGAGGACATGAGCTGACTATGCCCACCTAACAAACCAGGTTGATTAGAGGCACGCTCGAGGGCATGTGCTGACTATGACCATGTTACAAAACTGCTTGAATAGCGGCACACTCGAGGACATGTGCTGACTATAACCATCTTACATGTGCTGACTATGACAATCTTACACAACTGCTTGAATAGCAGCACGCTCGAGGACATGTGCTGACTAAGGCCATCTTACAAAACTGCTTGAATAGAGGCACGCTCGAGGACATGGGCTGACTATGCCCCTCTTAGAAAACTGCTTGAATAGTGGCACGCTCGAGGACATGCAATGACTATGCCCATCTTCCAAAACTGCTTGAATAGCGCACCCTCGAGGACATGCGCCGACTATGCCCATCTTACAAAACTGCTTGAATAGCGGCGCGCTCGAGGACATGTGCTGAGTATGACCATCTTACAAAATTGCTTGAATAGAGGCACGCTCGACGACATGTGCTGACTATGACCATCTTACAAAAATGCTTGAATAGCGGCACACTTTAGGACATGTGCTGACTACGACCATCTTACATTTGCTGACTATGACCATCTTACACAACTGCTTGAATAGCGGCATGCTCGAGGACATGTGCTGACTAAGACCATCTTACAAAACTGCTTGAATAGCGGCACGCTCGAGGACATGCGCTGACTATGCCCATCTTCCAAAACTGCTTGAATAGCGCACCCTCAAGGACATGCACCGACTATGCCCATCTTACAAAACTGCTTAAATATCAGCACGCTCGAGGACATGCGCTGACTTTGCCCATCTTACAAAACTACTTGACTAGCGGTACGCTCGAGGACATGTTCTGACTATGCCCATCTTACGAAACTGCTTGAATAGAGGCACGCTCCAGGACGTGTGCTGAGTATGCCCATCTTACAAAACTGCTTGAATAGAGGCACGCTCGAGGACATGTGCCGCCTATGTCCATCCTACAAAACTGCTTAAATAGCAGCACGCTCGAGGACATGCGCTGACTTTGCCCATCATACAAAACTGCTTGAATAGTGGCACGCCCGCAGACATGTGCTGACTATGACCATCTTACAAAACTGCTTGAATAGCGGCACACTCAAGGACATGTGCTGACTATGACCATCTTACATGTGCCAACTATGACCATCTTACACAACTGCTTGAATAGCGGCATGCTCGAGGACATGTAGTGACTATGACCATCTTACAAAACTGCTTTTATAGAGGCACGCTCGACGACATGCGCTGAATATGACCATCTTACAAAACTGCTTGAATAGTGGCACGCCCGCAGACATGTGCTGACTATGACCATCTTACAAAACTGCTTGAATAGCGGCACACTCAAGGACATGTGCTGACTATCACCATTTTACATGTGCCGACTATGACCATCTTACAAAACTGCTTGAATAGCGGCACACTCATGGATATGTGCTGACTATGACCATCTTACAGGTGCTGACTATGACCATCTTACACAACTGCTTGAATAGCGGCGCGCTCGAGGACATGTGCTGAGTATGACCATCTTACAAAATTGCTTGAATAGCGGCACACTCGAGGACATGTGTTGACTACAACCATCTTACATTTGCTGACTATGACCATCTTACACAACTGCTTGAATAGTGGCACGCTCGAGGACATGTGCTGACTAAGACCATCTTACAAAACTGCTTGAAGCGGCACGCTCGAGGACATGCGCTGACTTTGCCCATCATACAAAACTGCTTGAATAGTGGCACTCCCGCAGACATGTGCTGACTATGACCATCTTACAAAACTGCTTGAATAGCGGCACACTCAAGGACATGCGCCGACTATGCCCATCTTCCAAAACTGCTTGAATAGCGCACCCTCAAGGACATGCACCGACTATGCCCATCTTACAAAACTGCTTAAATATCAGCACGCTCGAGGACATGCGCTGACTTTGCCCATCTTACAAAACTACTTGACTAGCGGTACGCTCGAGGACATGTTCTGACTATGCCCATCTTACGAAACTGCTTGAATAGAGGCACGCTCCAGGACGTGTGCTGAGTATGCCCATCTTACAAAACTGCTTGAATAGAGGCACGCTCGAGGACATGTGCCGCCTATGTCCATCCTACAAAACTGCTTAAATAGCAGCACGCTCGAGGACATGCGCTGACTTTGCCCATCATACAAAACTGCTTGAATAGTGGCACGCCCGCAGACATGTGCTGACTATGACCATCTTACAAAACTGCTTGAATAGCGGCACACTCAAGGACATGTGCTGACTATGACCATCTTACATGTGCCGACTATGACCATCTTACACAACTGCTTGAATAGCGGCATGCTCGAGGACATGTAGTGACTATGACCATCTTACAAAACTGCTTTTATAGAGGCACGCTCGACGACATGCGCTGAATATGACCATCTTACAAAACTGCTTGAATAGTGGCACGCCCGCAGACATGTGCTGACTATGACCATCTTACAAAACTGCTTGAATAGCGGCACACTCAAGGACATGTGCTGACTATCACCATCTTACATGTGCCGACTATGACCATCTTACAAAACTGCTTGAATAGCGGCACACTCATGGATATGTGCTGACTATGACCATCTTACAGGTGCTGACTATGACCATCTTACACAACTGCTTGAATAGCGGCGCGCTCGAGGACATGTGCTGAGTATGACCATCTTACAAAATTGCTTGAATAGCGGCACACTCGAGGACATGTGTTGACTACAACCATCTTACATTTGCTGACTATGACCATCTTACACAACTGCTTGAATAGCGGCATGCTCGAGGACATGTAGTGACTATGACCATCTTACAAAACTGCTTTTATAGAGGCACGCTCGACGACATGCGCTGAATATGACCATCTTACAAAACTGCTTGAATAGTGGCACTCCCGCAGACATGTGCTGACTATGACCATCTTACAAAACTGCTTGAATAGCGGCACACTCAAGGACATGTGCTGACTATGACCATCTTACATGTGCCGACTATGACCATCTTACACAACTGCTTGAATAGCGGCATGCTCGAGGACATGTAGTGACTATGACCATCTTACAAAACTTCTTTTATAGAGGCACGCTCGACGACATGCGCTGAATATGACCATCTTACAAAACTGATTGAATAGCGGCACACTCGAGGACATGTGCTGACTACGACCATCTTACATTTGCTGACTATGACCATCTTACAAAACTGCTTGAACAATGGCACGCTCGAGGACATGTGCTGACTATGACCATCTTACAAAACTGCTTGAATAGCAGCACGCTCGAGGACATGAGCTGACTATGCCCACCTTACAAACCATGTTGATTAGAGGCACGCTCGAGGGCATGTGCTGACTATGGCCATGTTACAAAACTGCTTGAATAGCGGCACACTCGAGTACATGTGCTGACTATGACCATCTTACATGTGCTGACTATGACCATCTTACACAACTGCTTGAATAGCAGCACGCTCGAGGACATGTGCTGACTAAGGCCTTCTTACAAAATTGCTTGAATAGAGGCACGCTCGAGGACATGGGCTGACTATGCCCCTCTTACAAAACTGCTTGAATAGAGACATGCTCGAGGACATGCAATGACTATGCCCATCTTCCAAAACTGCTTGAATAGCGCCCCCTTGAGGACATGCGCCGACTATGCCCATCTTACAAAACTGCTTGAATAGCGGCGCGCTCGAGGACATGTGCTGAGTATGACCATCTTACAAAATTGCTTGAATAGAGGCACGCTCGACGACATGTGCTGACTATGACCATCTTACAAAACTGCTTGAATAGCGGCACACTCGAGGACATGTGCTGACTACGACCATCTTACATTTGCTGACTATGACCATCTTACACAACTGCTTGAATAGCGGCACGCTCGACGACATGTGCTGACTAAGACCATCTTACAAAACTGCTTGAATAGCGGCACGCTCGAGGACATGCGCTGACTATGCCCATCTTCCAAAACTGCTTGAATAGCGCACCCTCGAGGACATGCACCGACTATGCCCATCTTACAAAACTGCTTAACCCCTTCAGTGCCCGCCCCTTTCCCCACCCAGTGCCGGCCGTTGCATTAGCGGGCGGGGTCTATGACGAGCTGGACTCGTCATGGGCACAGCGCCACCGCGACCCATGACGAGTCCAGCTCGTCATGGGCACTGAAGGGGTTAAATATCAGCACGCCCGAGGACATGCGCTGACTTTGCCCATCTTACAAAACTGCTTGACTAGCGGTACGCTCGAGGACATGTTCTGACTATGCCCATCTTACGAAACTGCTTGAATAGAGGCACGCTCGACGACATGCGCTGAATATGACCATCTTACAAAACTGCTTGAATAGCGGCACACTCGAGGACATGTGCTGACTACGACCATCTTACATTTGCTGACTATGACCATCTTACAAAACTGCTTGAATAATGGCACGCTCGAGGACATGTGCTGACTATGCCCACCTTACACACCAGGTTGATTAGAGGCACGCTCGAGGGCATGTGCTGACTATGACCATGTTACAAAACTGCTTGAATAGCGGCACTCTCGAGGACATGTGCTGACTATGACCATCTTACATGTGCTGACTATGACCATCTAACAAAACTGCTTGAATAGCGGCATGCTCGTGGACATGTGCTGACTATGACCATCTTACAAAACTGCTTGAATAGCGGCACACTCAAGGACATATGCTGACTATGACCATTTACATGTGCTGACTATCACCATCTTACACAACTGCTTGAATAGCGGCGCGCTCGAGGACATGTGCTGACTATGACCATCTTACAAAATTGCTTGAATAGAGGCACGCTCGACGACATGTGCTGACTATGACCATCTTACAAAACTGCTTGAATAGTGGCATGCTCGAGGACTTGTGCTGACAATGACATGTGCTGACTATGACCATCTTACAAAAGTGCTTTTATAGAGGCACGCTCGAGGACTTGTGCTGACAATGACATGTGATGACTATGACCATTTTATAAAACTGCTTGAATAGAGGCACCCTCGAGGACATGTGCTGACTATGACCGTCTTACAAAACTGCTTGAATAGTGGCATGCTCGAGGACTTGTGCTGACAATGACCATTTTACATGTGCTGACTATGACCATCGTACAAAAGTGCTTTTATAGAGGCACGCTCGAGGACAAGTGATGACTATGACCATTTTACAAAACTGCTTGAATAGTGGCACTCTCGAGGACACGTGCTGACTATGACCATCTTACATGTGCTGACAATGACCATCTAACAAAACTGCTTGAATAGCGGCATGCTCGTGGACATGTGCTGATTATGACCATCTTACAAAACTGCTTGAATAGCGGCACGCTCGAGGACTTGTGCTGACTATGACCAACTTACAAAACTGCTTGAATAGCGGCACACTCAAGGACATGTGCTGACTATGACCATCTTACAGGTGCTGACTATGACCATCTTACACAACTGCTTGAATAGCGGCGCTCTCGAGGACATGTGCTGAGTATGACCATCTTACAAAATTGCTTGAATAGAGGCACGCTCGACGACATGTGCTGACTATGACCATCTTACAAAACTGCTTGAATAGCGGCACACTCGAGGACATGTGTTGACTACAACCATCTTACATTTGCTGACTATGACCATCTTACACAACTGCTTGAATAGCGGCACGCTCGAGGACATGTGCTGACTAAGACCATCTTACAAAACTGCTTGAATAGCGGCACGCTCGAGGACATGCGCTGACTATGCCCATCTTACAAAACTGCTTGAATAGAGGCACGCTCGAGGACATGCGCTGACTATGCCCATCTTCCAAAACTGCTTGAATAGCGCACCCTCGAGGACATGCACCGACTATGTCTATCTTACAAAACTGCTTAAATAGCAGCACGCTCGAGAACATGCGCTGACTTTGCCCATCTTACAAAACTGCTTGACTAGCGGTACGCTCGAGGACATGTTCTTACTATGCCCATCTTACAACACTGCTTGAATAGAGGCACGCTCGAGGACATGTGCTGAGTATGCCCATATTACAAAACTGCTTGAATAGAGGCACGCTCGAGGACATGCGCCGCCTATGCACATCTTACAAAACTGCTTAAATAGCAGCACGCTCGAGGACATGCGCTGACTTTGCCCATCATACAAAACTGCTTGAATAGTGGCACTCCCGCAGACATGTGCTGACTATGACCATCTTACAAAACTGCTTGAATAGCGGTACACTCAAGGACATGTGCTGACTATGACCATCTTACAAGTGCCGACTATGACCATCTTACACAACTGCTTGAATAGCGGCATGCTCGAGGACATGTAGTGACTATGACCATCTTACAAAACTGCTTTTTTAGAGGCACGCTCGACGACATGCGCTGAATATGACCATCTTACAAAACTGCTTGAATACCGGCACACTCGAGGACATGTGCTGACTATGACCATCTTACATTTGCTGACTATGACCATCTTACAAAACTGCTTGAATAATGGCACGCTCGAGGACATGTGCTGGCTATGACCATCTTACAAAACTGCTTGAATAGCAGCACGCTCGAGGACATGAGCTGACTATGCCCACCTTACAAACCAGGTTGATTAGAGGCACGCTCGAGGGCATGTGCTGACTATGACTATGTTACAAAACTGCTTGAATAGCGGCACTCTCGAGGACATGTGCTGACTATGCTTATCTTACAAAATTGCTTGTATAGTGGCACACTCGAGGACATGTGCTGACTATGACCATCTTACATGTGCTGACTATGACCATCTTACACAACTGCTTGAATAGCAGCACGCTCGAGGACATGTGCTGACTAAGGCCATCTTACAAAACTGCTTGAATAGCGGCACGCTCGAGGACATGGGCTGACTATGCCCCTCTTACAAAACTGCTTGAATAGAGGCACGCTCGAGGACATGCAATGACTATGCCCATCTTCCAAAACTGCTTGAATAGCGCACCCTCGAGGACATGCGCCGACTATGCCCATCTTACAAAACTGCTTGAATAGCGGCGAGCTCGAGGTCATGTGCTGAGTATGACCATCTTACAAAATTGCATGAATAGAGGCACGCTCGACGACATGTGCTGACTATGACCATCTTACAAAACTGCTTGAATAGCGGCACACTCAAGGACATGTGCTGACTACGACCATCTTACATTTGCTGACTATGACCATCTTACACAACTGCTTGAATAGCGGCACGCTCGAGGACATGTGCTGACTAAGACCATCTTACAAAACTGCTTGACTAGTGGCACGCTCGAGGACATGCGCTGACTATGCCCATCTTACAAAACTGCTTGAATAGAGGCACGCTCAAGGACATGTGCTGACTATGCCCATCTTCCAAATCTGTTTGAATAGCGCACCCTCGAGGAAATGCAGCGACTATATCCATCTTTCAAAACTGCTTAAATAGCAGCACGCTCGAGGACATGCGCCGACTTTGCCCATCTTACAAAACTGCTTGACTAGCGGTACGCTCGAGGACATGTTCTTACTATGCCCATCTTACAAAACTGCTTGAATAGAGGCACGCTCGAGGACATGTGCTGAGTATGCCCATATTACAAAACTGCTTGAATAGAGGCACGCTCGAGGACATGCGCCGCCTATGCCCATCTTACAAAACTGCTTAAACAGCAGCACGCTCGAGGACATGTGCTGACTTTGCCCATCATACAAAACTGCTTGAATAGTGGCACTCCCGCAGACATGTGCTGACTATGACCATCTTACAAAACTGCTTGAATAGAGGCACACTCAAGGACATGTGCTGACTATGACCATCTTACACAACTGCTTGAATAGCGGCACGCTTGAGGACATGTGCTGACTAAGACCATCTTACAAAACTGCTTGAATAGCGGCACGCTCGAGGACATGCGCTGACTATGCCCATCTTACAAAACTGCTTGAATAGAGGCACGCTCGAGGACATGCGCTGACTATGCCCATCTTCCAAAATGTTTGAATAGCGCACCCTCGAGGACATGCACCGACTATGTCCATCTTTCAAAACTGCTTAAATAGCAGCACGCTCGAGGACATGCGCTGACTTTGCCCATCTTCCAAAACTGCTTGACTTGCGGTATGCTCAAGGACATGTTCTTACTATGCCCATCTTACAAAACTGCTTGAATAGCGGCACGCTCGAGGACATGTGCTGAGTATGCCCATATTACAAAACTGCTTGAATAGAGGCACGCTCGAGGACATGCGCCGCCTATGCCCATCTTACAAAACTGCTTAAACAGCAGCACGCTCGAGGACATGTGCTGACTTTGCCCATCACACAAAACTGCTTGAATAGTGGCACTCCCGCAGACATGTGCTGACTATAACCATCTTACAAAACTGCTTGTATAGCGGCACACTCAAGGACATGTGCTGACTATGACCATCTTACATGTGCCGACTATGACCATCTTACACAACTGCTTGAATAGCGGCATGCTCGAGGACATGTAGTGACTATGACCATCTTACAAAACTGCTTTTATAGAGGCACGCTCGACGACATGCACTGAATATGACCATCTTACAAAACTGCTTGAATAGCGGCACACTCGAGGACATGTGCTGACTACGACCATCTTACATTTGCTGACTAAGACCATCTTACAAAACTGCTTGAATAATGGCACGCTCGAGGACATGTGCTGACTATGACCATCTTACAAAACTGCTTGAATAGCGGCACGCTCGAGGACATGAGCTGACTATGCCCACCTTACAAAACAGGTTGATTAGAGGCACGCTCGAGGGCATGTGCTGACTATGACAATGTTAAGAAACTGCTTGAATAGCAGCACTCTCGAGGACATGTGCTGACTATGCTTATCTTACAAAACTGCTTGTATAGCGGCACGCTCGAGGACATGTGCTGACTATGACCATCTTACATGTGCTGACTATGACCATCTTACACAACTGCTTGAATAGTGGCACGCTCGAGGACATGGGCTGACTATGCCCCTCTTACAAAACTGCTTGAATACAGGCACGCTCGAGGACATGCAATGACTATGCCCATCTTCCAAAACTGCTTGAATAGCGCACCCACAAGGACATGCGCTGACTATGCCCATCTTACAAAACTGCTTAAATAGCAGCACGCTCAAGGACATGCACTGACCTTGCCCATCTTACAAAACTGCTTGACTAGCAGCACACTCGAGAACATGTTCTGACTATGCCCTTCTTACAAAACTGCTTGAATAGTGGCACGCTCGAAGACATGTGCTGACTATGCCCATCATACAAAACTGATTGAATAGAGGCATGCTTGAGGACATGTGCTGACTATGACCATCTTACAAAACTGCTTGAATAGCGGCACAATCGAGGACATGTGCTCACTATGACCAACTTACAAAACTGCTTGAATAGAGGCATGCTCGAGGACATGTGCTGACTATGCCCATCTTACAAAACTGATTGAATAGCAGCACACTCCAGGACATATGGTGACTATGACCATATTACATGTGCTGACTATGACCATATTACAAAACTGCTTGAAAAGCGGCACGCTCTAGGACATCTATTGACTATGACCATCTTACAACACTGCTTGAATAATGGTACGCTCGAGGACATTTGCTGACTATGACCATCTTACAAAACTGCTTTTATAGAGGCACACTCGATGACGTGTGCTGACTATGACCATCATACACAACTGCTTGAATAGCGGCACGCTCGAGGACTTGTGCTGACAATTACCATCTTACATGTGCTGACTATGACCATCTTACAAAAGTGCTTTTATAGAGGCACGCTCAAAGACAAGTGATGACTATGACCATTTTACAAAACTGCTTGAATAGTGGCACTCTCGAGGACATGTGCTGACTATGACCGTCTTACAAAACTGCTTGAATAGTGGTATGCTCGAGGACTTGTGCTGACAATGACCATCTTACATGTGCTGACTATGACCATCTTACAAAAGTGCTTTTATAGAGGCACGCTCGAGGACACGCGATGACTATGACCATTTTACAAAACTGCTTGAATAGTGGCACTCTCGAGGACATGTGCTGACTATGACCATCTTACATGTGCTGACTATGACCATCTAACAAAACTGCTTGAATAGCGGCATACTCGTGGACATGTGCTGATTATGACCATCTTACAAAACTACTTGAATAGCGGCACGCTCGAGGACTTGTGCTGACTATGACCATCTTACAAAACTGCTTGAATAGCGGCACACTCATGGATATGTGCTGACTATGACCATCTTACAGGTGCTGACTATGACCATCTAACACAACTGCTTGAATAGCGGCGCGCTCGAGGACATGTGCTGAGTATGACCATCTTACAAAATTGCTTGAATAGAGGCACGCTCGACGACATGTGCTGACTAAGACCATCTTACAAAACTGCTTGAATAGCGGCACGCTCGAGGACATGCGCTGACTATGCCCATCTTACAAAACTGCTTGAATAGAGGAACGCTCGAGGACATGCGCTGACTATGCCCATCTTCCAAAATTGTTTGAATAGCGCACCCTCGAGGACATGCACCGACTATGTCCATCTTTCAAAACTGCTTAAATAGCAGCACGCTCGAGGACATGCGCTGACTTTGCCCATCTTCCAAAACTGCTTGACTAGCGGTACGCTCGAGGACATGTTCTTACTATGCCCATCTTACAAAACTGCTTGAATAGAGGCACGCTCGAGGACATGTGCTGAGTATGCCCATATTACAAAACTGCTTGAAAAGAGGCACGCTCGAGGACATGCGCCGCCTATGCCCATCTTACAAAACTGCTTAAACAGCAGCACGCTCGAGGACATGTGCTGACTTTGCCCATCATACAAAACTGCTTGAATAGTGGCACTCCCGCAGACATGTGCTGACTATGACCATCTTACAAAACTGCTTGAATAGCGGCACACTCAAGGACATGTGCTGACTATGACCATCTTACATGTGCCGACTATGACCATCTTACACAACTGCTTGAATAGCGGCATGCTCGAGGACATGTAGTGACTATGACCATCTTACAAAACTGCTTTTATAGAGGCACGCTCGACGACATGCACTGAATATGACCATCTTACAAAACTGCTTGAATAGCGGCACACTCGAGGACATGTGCTGACTACGACCATCTTACATTTGCTGACTAAGACCATCTTACAAAACTGCTTGAATAATGGCACGCTCGAGGACATGTGCTGACTATGACCATCTTACAAAACTGCTTGAATAGCGGCACGCTCGAGGACATGAGCTGACTATGCCCACCTTACAAAACAGGTTGATTAGAGGCACGCTCGAGGGCATGTCTGACTATGACAATGTTAAAAAACTGCTTGAATAGCGGCACTCTCGAGGACATGTGCTGACTATGCTTATCTTACAAAACTGCTTGTATAGCGGCACGCTCGAGGACACGTGCTGACTATGACCATCTTACATGTGCTGACTATGACCATCTTACACAACTGCTTGAATAGCGGCACGCTCGAGCACATGTGCTGACTAAGGCCATCTTACAAAACTGCTTGAATAGTGGCACGCTCGAGGACATGGGCTGACTATGCCCCTCTTACAAAACTGCTTGAATACAGGCACGCTCGAGGACATGCAATGACTATGCCCATCTTCCAAAACTGCTTGAATAGCGCACCCTCGAGGACATGCGCTGACTATGGCCATCTTACAAAACTGCTTAAATTGCAGCACGCTCGAGGACATGCACTGACCTTGCCCATCTTACAAAACTGCTTGACTAGCAGCACACTCGAGAACATGTTCTGACTATGCCCATCTTACAAAACTGCTTGAATAGAGGCACGCTCGAGGACATGTGCTGAGTATGCCCATCATACAAAACTGCTTGAATAGAGGCATGCTCGAGGACATGTGCTGACTATGACCATCTTACAAAACTGCATGAATAGCGGCACACTCGAGGACATGTGCTCACTATGACCAACTTACAAAACTGCTTGAATAGAGGCATGCTCGAGGACATGTGCTGACTATGCCCATCTTACAAAACTGATTGAATAGCAGCACACTCCAGGACATATGGTGACTATGACCATATTACATGTGCTGACTATGACCATCTTACAAAACTGCTTGAAAAGCGGCACGCTCTAGGACATCTATTGACTATGACCATCTTACAACACTGCTTGAATAACGGTACGCTTGAGGACATTTGCTGACTATGACCATCTTACAAAACTGCTTTTATAGAGGCACACTCGATGACATGTGCTG
The DNA here is from genome assembly GCF_964204655.1 of Triturus cristatus. Classification (NCBI taxonomy): domain Eukaryota; kingdom Metazoa; phylum Chordata; class Amphibia; order Caudata; family Salamandridae; genus Triturus; species Triturus cristatus. The sequence goes on from NC_140579.1 coordinate 165,128,883, forward strand.
ACTATGACCATCTTACACAACTGCTTGAATAGCGGCACGCTCGAGGACTTGTGCTGACAATGACCATCTTATAAAAGTGCTTTTATAGAGGCACGCTCGAGGTCAAGTGATGACTATGACCATTTTACAAAAATGCTTGAATAGTGGCACTCTCGAGGACATGTGCTGACTATGACCGTCTTACAAAACTGCTTGAATAGTGGCATGCTCGAGGACTTGTGCTGACAATGACCATCTTACATGTGCTGACTATGACCATCTTACAAAAGTGCTTTTATAGAGGCACGCTCGAGGACAAGTGATGACTATGACCATTTTACAAAACTGCTTGAATAGTGGCACTCTCGAGGACATGTGCTGACTATGACCATCTTACATGTGCTGACAATGACCATCTAACAAAACTGCTTGAATAGCGGCATGCTCGTGGACATGTGCTGATTATGACCATCTTACAAAACTGCTTGAATAGCGGCACGCTCAAGGACTTGTGCTGACTATGACCATCTTACAAAACTGCTTGAATAGCGGCACACTCATGGATATGTGCTGACTATGACCATCTTACAGGTGCTGACTATGACCATCTTACACTACTGCTTGAATAGCGGCGCGCTCGAGGACATGTGCTGAGTATGACCATCTTACAAAATTGCTCGAATAGAGGCACGCTCGACGACATGTGCTGACTATGACCATCTTTCAAAACTGCTTGAATAGCGGCACACTCGAGGACATGTGTTGACTACGACCATCTTACATTTGCTGACTATGACCATCTTACACAACTGCTTGAATAGCGGCACGCTCGAGGACATGTGCTGACTAAGACCATCTTACAAAACTGCTTGAATAGCGGCACGCTCGAGGACATGCGCTGACTATGCCCATCTTACAAAACTGCTTGAATAGAGGCACGCTCGAGGACATGCGCTGACTATGCCCATCTTCCAAAACTGCTTGAATAGCGCACCCTCGAGGCCATGCACCTACTATGTCCATCTTACAAAACTGCTTAAATAGCAGCACGCTCGAGAACATGCGCTGACTTTGCCCATCTTACAAAACTGCTTGACTAGCGGTACGCTCAAGGACATGTTCTTACTATGCCCATCTTACAAAACTGCTTGAATAGAGGCACGCTCAAGGACATGTGCTGAGTATGCCCATATTACAAAACTGCTTGAATAGAGGCACGCTCGAGGACATGCGCCGCCTATGCACATCTTACAAAACTGCTTAAATAGCAGCACGCTCGAGGACATGCGCTGACTTTGCCCATCATACAAAACTGCTTGAATAGTGGCTCTCCCGCAGACATGTGCTGACTATGACCATCTTACAAAACTGCTTGAATAGCGGCACACTCAAGGACATGTGCTGACTATGACCATCTTACATGTGCCGACTATGACCATCTTACACAACTGCTTGAATAGCGGCATGCTCGAGGACATGTAGTGACTATGACCATCTTACAAAACTGCTTGAATAGCGGCGCGCTCGAGGACATGTGCTGAGTATGACCATCTTACAAAATTGCTTGAATAGAGGCACGCTCGACGACATGTGCTGACTATGACCATCTTACAAAACTGCTTGAATAGCGTTACACTCGAGGACATGTGTTGACTACGACCATCTTACATTTGCTGACTATGACCATCTTACACAAAAGCTTGAATAGCAGCACGCTTGAGGACATGTGCTGACTAAGACCATCTTACAAAACTGCTTGAATAGCGGCACGCTCGAGGACATGCGCTGACTATGCCCATCTTACAAAACTGCTTGAATAGAGGCACGCTCGAGGACATGCGCTGACTATGCCCATCTTCCAAAATTGTTTGAATAGCGCACCCTCGAGGACATGCACCGACTATGTCCATCTTTCAAAACTGCTTAAATAGCAGCACGCTCGAGGACATGCGCTGACTTTGCCCATCTTCCAAAACTGCTTGACTAGCGGTACGCTCGAGGACATGTTCTTACTATGCCCATCTTCCAAAACTGCTTGAATAGAGGCAAGCTCGAAGACATGTGCTGAGTATGCCCATATTACAAAACTGCTTGAATAGAGGCACGCTCGAGGACATGCGCCGCCTATGCCCATCTTACAAAACTGCTTAAACAGCAGCACGCTCGAGGACATGTGCTGACTTTGCCCATCATACAAAACTGCTTGAATAGTGGCACTCCCGCAGACATGTGCTGACTATGACCATCTTACAAAACTGCTTGAATAGAGGCACACTCAAGGACATGTGCTGACTATGACCATCTTACATGTGCCGACTATGACCATCTTACACAACTGCTTGAACAGCGGCATGCTCGAGGACATGTAGTGACTATGACCATCTTACAAAACTGCTTTTATAGAGGCACGCTCGACGACATGCGCTGAATATGACCATCTTACAAAACTGCTTGAATAATGGCACGCTCGAGGACATGTGCTGACTATGACCATCTTACAAAACTGCTTGAATAGCGGCACGCTCGAGGACATGAGCTGACTATGCCCACCCTACAAAACAGGTTGATTAGAGGCACGCTCGAGGGCATGTGCTGACTATGACCATGTTAAAAAACTGCTTGAATAGCGGCACTCTCGAGGACATGTGCTGACTATGCTTATCTTACAAAACTGCTTGTATAGCGGCACGCTCGAGGACATGTGCTGACTATGACCATCTTACATGTGCTGACTATGACCATCTTACAAAACTGCTTGAATAGCGGCACGCTCCAGGACATTGGCTGACCATGCCCCTCTTACAAAACTGCTTGAATACAGGCACGCTCGAGGACATGCAATGACTATGCCCATCTTCCAAAACTGCTTGAATAGCGCACCCTCGAGGACATGCGCCGACTACGCCCATCTTACAAAACTGCTTAAATAGCAGCACGCTCGAGGACATGCACTGACCTTGCCCATCTTACAAAACTGCTTGACTAGCAGCACACTCGAGAACATGTTCTGACTATGCCCATCTTACAAAACTGCTTGAATAGAGGCACGCTCGAGGACATGTGCTGAGTATGCCCATCATACAAAACTGCTTGAATAGAGGCATGCTCGAGGACATGTGCTGACTATGACCATCTTACAAAACTGCTTGAATAGCGGCACACTCGAGGACATGTGCTCACTATGACCAACTTACAAAACTGCTTGAATAGAGGCATGCTCGAGGACATGTGCTGACTATGCCCATCTTACAAAACTGATTGAATAGCAGCACACTCCAGGACATATGGTGACTATGACCATATTACATGTGCTGACTATGACCATCTTACAAAACTGCTTGAAAAGCGGCACGCTCTAGGACATCTGCTGACTATGACCATCTTACAACACTGCTTGAATAACGGTACGCTCGAGGACATGTAATGACTATGACCATCTTACAAAACTGCTTTTATAGAGGCACACTCGATGACATGTGCTGACTATGACCATCTTACACAACTGCTTGAATAGCGGCACGCTCGAGGACATGTGCTGACTATGACCATCTTACAAAACTGATTTTATAGAGGCACACTCGATGACATGTGCTGACTATGACCATCTTACACAACTGCTTGAATAGTGGCACGCTAGAGGACATGTGCTGACAATGACCATCTTGCAAAACTGCTTCAATAGCGGTACGCACGAGGACTTGTGCTGACAATGACCATCTTACATGTGCTGACTATGACCATCTTACAAAACTGCTTACATTGCGGCAAGCTCGAGGACATGCGCTGACTATGACCATCTCACAAAATTGCTTGAATACCGGCACGCTTAAGGACATGTGCTGACTAAGACCATCTTACAAAACTGCTTTTATAAAGGCACGCTCAATGACATGTGCTGACTAGGACCATCTTATAAAACTGCTTGAATAGCGGCACGCTCGAGGACATATGCTGACTATGCTTATCTTACAAATTGCTTGCATAGCGGCACGCTCGAGGACATGTGCTGACTATGACCATCTTACAAAACTGCTTGAATAGCGGCACACTCATGGATATGTGCTGACTATGACCATCTTACAGGTGCTGACTATGACCATCTTACACAACTTCTTGAATAGCGGCGCGCTCGAGGACATGTGCTGAGTATGACCATCTTACAAAATTGCTCGAATAGAGGCACGCTCGACGACATGTGCTGACTATGACCATCTTACAAACCTGCTTGAATAGCGGCACACTCGAGGACATGTGTTGACTACGACCATCTTACATTTGCTGACTATGACCATCTTACACAACTGCTTGAATAGCGGCACGCTCGAGGACATGTGCTGACTATGCCCATCTTACAAAACTGCTTGAATAGAGGCACGCTCGAGGACATGCGCTGACTATGCCCATCTTCCAAAACTGCTTGAATAGCTCACCCTCGAGGACATGCACCTACTATGTCCATCTTACAAAACGGCTTAAATAGCAGCACGCTCGAGAACATGCGCTGACTTTGCCCATCTTACAAAACTGCTTGACTAGCGGTACGCTCGAGGACATGTTCTTACTATGCCCATCTTACAAAACTGCTTGAATAGAGGCACGCTCAAGGACATGTGCTGAGTATGCCCATATTACAAAACTGCTTGAATAGAGGCACGCTCGAGGACATGCGCCGCCTATGCACATCTTACAAAACTGCTTAAATAGCAGCACGCTCGAGGACATGCGCTGACTTTGCCCATCATACAAAACTGCTTGAAAAGTGGCACTCCCGCAGACATGTGCTGACTATGACCATCTTACAAAACTGCTTGAATAGCGGCACACTCAAGGACATGTGCTGACTATGACCATCTTACATGTGCCGACTATGACCATCTTACACAACTGCTTGAATAATGGCACGCTCGAGGACATGTGCTGACTATGACCATCTTACAAAACTGCTTGAATAGCAGCACGCTCGAGGACATGAGCTGAATATGACCATCTTACAAAACTGATTGAATAGCGGCACACTCAAGGACATGTGCTGACTATGACCATCTTACATTTGCTGACTATGACCATCTTACAAAACTGCTTGAATAATGGCACGCTCGAGGACATGTGCTGACTATGACCATCTTACAAAACTGCTTGAATAGCAGCACGCTCGAGGACATGAGCTGACTATGCCCACCTTACAAACCAGGTTGATTAGAGGCACGCTCGAGGGCATGTGCTGACTATGACCATGTTACAAAACTGCTTGAACAGCGGCACACTCGAGGACATGTGCTGACTATGACCATCTTACATGTGCTGACTATGACCATCTTACACAACTGCTTGAATAGCAGCACGCTCGAGGACATGTGCTGACTAAGGCCATCTTACAAAACTTCTTGAAGAGAGGCACGCTCGAGGACATGGGCTGACTATGCCCCTCTTACAAAACTGCTTGAATAGAGGCACGCTCGAGGACATGCAATGACTATGCCCATCTTCCAAAACTGCTTGAATAGCGCACCCTCGAGGACATGCGCCGACTATGCCCATCTTACAAAATTGCTTGAATAGCGGCGCGCTCGAGGACATGTGCTGAGTATGACCATCTTACAAAATTGCTTGAATAGAGGCACGCTCGACGACATGTGCTGACTATGACCATGTTACAAAACTGCTTGAATAGCGGCACACTCGAGGACATGTGCTGACTACGACCATCTTACATTTGCTGACTATGACCATCTTACACAACTGCTTGAATAGCGGCACGCTCGAGGACATGTGCTGACTAAGACCATCTTACAAAACTGCTTGAATAGCGGCACGCTCAAAGACATGCGCTGACTATGCCCATCTTACAAAACTGCTTGAATAGAGGCACGCTCAAGGACATGCGCGGACTATGCCAATCTTCCAAAACTGCTTGAATAGCGCACCCTCGAGGACATGCACCGACTATGTCCATCTTACAAAACTGCTTGACTAGCGGTACGCTCGAGGACATGTTCTTACTATGCCCATCTTACAAAACTGCTTGAATAGAGGCACGCTCGAGGACATGTGCTGAGTATGCCCATATTACAAAACTGCTTGAATGGAGGCACGCTCGAGGAAATGCGCCGCCTATGCCCATCTTACAAAACTGCTTAAACAGCAGCACGCTCGAGGACATGTGCTGACTTTGCCCATCATACAAAACTGCTTGAATAGTGGCACTCCCGCAGACATGTGCTAACTATGACCATCTTACAAAACTGCTTGAATAGAGGCACACTCAAGGACATGTGCTGACTATGACCATCTTACATGTGCCGACTATGACCATCTTACACAACTGCTTGAACAGCGGCATGCTCGAGGACATGTAGTGACTATGACCATCTTACAAAACTGCTTTTATAGAGGCACGCTCGACGACATGCGTTGAATATGACCATCTTACAAAACTCCTTGAATAATGGCACGCTCGAGGACATGTGCTGACTATGACCATCTTACAAAACTGCTTGAATAGCGGCACGCTCGAGGACATGAGCTGACTATGCCCACCTTACAAAACAGGTTGATTAGAGGCACGCTCGAGGGCATGTGCTGGCTATGACCATGTTAAAAAACTGCTTGAATAGCGGCACTCTCGAGGACATGTGCTGACTATGCTTATCTTACAAAACTGCTTGTATAGCGGCACGCTCGAGGACATGTGCTGACTATGACCATCTTACATGTGCTGACTATGACCATCTTACAAAACTGCTTGAATAGCGGCACGCTCGAGGACATTGGCTGACCATGCCCCTCTTACAAAACTGCTTGAATACAGGCACGCTCGAGGACATGCAATGACTATGCCCATCTTCCAAAACTGCTTGAATAGCGCACCCTCGAGGACATGCGCCGACTACGCCCATCTTACAAAACTGCTTAAATAGCAGCACGCTCGAGGACATGCACTGACCTTGCCCATCTTACAAAACTGCTTGACTAGCAGCACACTCGAGAACATGTTCTGACTATGCCCATCTTACAAAACTGCTTGAATAGAGGCACGCTCGAGGACATGTGCTGAGTATGCCCATCATACAAAACTGCTTGAATAGAGGCATGCTCGAGGACATGTGCTGACTATGACCATCTTACAAAACTGCTTGAATAGCGGCACACTCGAGGACATGTGCTCACTATGACCAACTTACAAAACTGCTTGAATAGAGGCATGCTCGAGGACATGTGCTGACTATGCCCATCTTACAAAACTGATTGAATAGCAGCACACTCCAGGACATGTGGTGACTATGACCATATTACATGTGCTGACTATGACCATCTTACAAAACTGCTTGAAAAGCGGCACGCTCTAGGACATCTGCTGACTATGACCATCTTACAACACTGCTTGAATAACGGTACGCTCGAGGACATGTGCTGACTATGACCATCTTACAAAACTGCTTTTATAGAGGTACGCTCGATGACATGTGCTGACTATGACCATCTTACACAACTGCTTGAATAGCGGCACGCTCGAGGACATGTGCTGACTATGACCATCTTACAAAACTGATTTTATAGAGGCACACTCGATGACATGTGCTGACTATGACCATCTTACACAACTGCTTGAATAGTGGCACGCTAGAGGACATGTGCTGACAATGACCATCTTGCAAAACTGCTTCAATAGCGGTACGCACGAGGAATTGTGCTGACAATGACCATCTTACATGTGCTGACTATGACTATCTTACAAAACTGCTTGAATTGCGGCAAGCTCGAGGACATGCGCTGACTATGACCATCTCACAAAATTGCTTGAATACCGGCACGCTTAAGGACATGTGCTGACTAAGACCATCTTACAAAACTGCTTTTATAGAGGCACGCTCAATGACATGTGCTGACTAGGACCATCTTATAAAACTGCTTGAATAGCGGCACGCTCGAGGACATATGCTGACTATGCTTATCTTACAAATTGCTTGTATAGCGGCACGCTCGAGGACATGTGCTGACTATGACCATCTTACATGTGCTGACTATGACCATCTTACACAACTGCTTGAATAGCGGCACGCTTGAGGACATGTGCTGACTAAGGCCATCTTACAAAACTGCTTGAATAGCGGCACGCTTGAGGACATGGGCTGACTATGCCCCTCTTACAAAACTGCTTGAATAGAGGCACGCTCGAGGACATGCAATGACTATGCCCATCTTCCAAAACTGCTTCAATAGCGTACCCTCGAGGACATGCGCCGGCTATGCCCATCTCACAAAACTGCCTAAATAGCAGCACGCTCGAGGACATGCACTGACATTGCCCATCTTACAGAACTGCTTGACTAGCAGCACACTCGAGGACATGTTCTAACTATGCCCATCTTACAAAACTGCTTGAATAGAGGCACGCTCGAGGACATGTGCTGAGTATGCCCATCATACAAAACTGCTTAAATAGAGGCATGCTCGAGGACATGTGCTCACTATGACCATCTTACAAAACTGCTTGAATAGAGGCATGCTCGAGGACATGTGCTGACTATGCCCATCTTACAAAACTGAGTGAATAGCAGCACACTCAAGGACATATGGTGACTATGACCATATTACATGTGCTGACTATGACCATCTTACACAACTGCTTGAAAAGCGGCACGCTCAAGGACATCTGCTGACTATGACCATCTTACAACACTACTTGAATAACGGCACGCTCGAGGACATGTGCTGACTATGACCATCTTACAAAACTGCTTTTATAGAGGCACTCTCGATGACATGTGCTGACTATGACCATCTTAAACAACTGCTTGAATAGCGGCACGCTCGAGGACATGTGCTGACTATGACCATTTTACATGTGCTGACTATCATAATCTTACAAAACTGCTTGAATAGTGGCACGCTAGAGGACATGTGCTGACAATGACCATCTTGCAAAACTGCTTCAATAGCGGTACGCACGAGGACATGTGCTGACAATGACCATCTTACATGTGCTGACTATGACCATCTTACAAAACTGCTTGAATTGCGGCAAGCTCGAGGACATGCGCTGATTATGACCTTCTCACAAAATTGCTTGAATAGCGGCACGCTTAAGGACATGTGCTGACTACGACCATCTTACAAAACTGCCTTTATAGAGGCACGCTCGATGACATGTGCTGACTAGGACCATCTTACAAAACTGCTTGAATAGTGGCACGCTCGAGGACATATGCTGACTATGACCATCTCACGTGTGCTGACTATGACCATCTTACAAAACTGCTTAAATAGCGGCACACTCGAGGACATGCGCTGACGTTGCCCATCTTATAAACTGCTTGACTAGCGGCATGCTCGAGGACATGTGCTGACTATGACCATCTTACAAAACTGCTTTTATAGAGGCACGCTTGACGACATTTGCTGACTATGACCATCTTACAAAACTGCTTGAATAGCAGCACACTCGAGGACATGTACTGACTACGACCATCTTACATTTGCTGACTATGACCATCTTACAAAACTGGTTGAAGAGCGGCACACTCGAGGACATGTGCTGACTATAACCATCTTATAAAACTGCTTGAATAGTGGCACGCTCGAGCACATGTGCTGACTATGCCCATCTTACAAAACTGCTTGAAAGAGGCAGGCCTGAGGACATGTGCTGATTATGCCCATCTTACAAAACTGCTTGAATGGAGGCACACTCGAGGACATGCGCTGACTATGCCCATCTTCCAAAATTGTTTGAATAGCGCACCCTCGAGGACATGCACCGACTATGTCCATCTTTCAAAACTGCTTAAATAGCAGCACGCTCGAGGACATGCGCTGACTTTGCCCATCTTCCAAAACTGCTTGACTAGCGGTACGCTCGAGGACATGTTCTTACTATGCCCATCTTCCAAAACTGCTTGAATAGAGGCACGCTCGAAGACATGTGCTGAGTATGCCCATATTACAAAACTGCTTGAATAGAGGCACGCTCGAGGACATGCGCCGCCTATGCCCATCTTACAAAACTGCTTAAACAGCAGCACGCTCGAGGACATGTGCTGACTTTGCCCATCATACAAAACTGCTTGAATAGTGGCACTCCCGCAGACATGTGCTGACTATGACCATCTTACAAAACTGCTTGAATAGCGGCACACTCAAGGACATGTGCTGACTATGACCATCTTACATGTGCCGACTATGACCATCTTACACAACTGCTTGAATAGCGGCATGCTCGAGGACATGTAGTGACTATGACCATCTTACAAAACTGCTTTTATAGAGGCACGCTCGACGACATGCACTGAATATGACCATCTTACAAAAGTGCTTGAATAGCGGCTCACTCGAGGACATGTGCTGACTACGACCATCTTACATTTGCTGAGTAAGACCATCTTACAAAACTGCTTGAATAATGGCACGCTCGAGGACATGTGCTGACTATGACCATCTTACAAAACTGCTTGAATAGCGGCACGCTCGAGGACATGAGCTGACTATGCCCACCTTACAAAACAGGTTGATTAGAGGCACGCTCGAGGGCATGTGCTGACTATGACAATGTTAAAAAACTGCTTGAATAGCGGCACTCTCGAGGACATGTGCTGACTATGCTTATCTTACAAAACTGCTTGTATAGTGGCACGCTCGAGGACATTTGCTGACTATGACCATCTTACATGTGCTGACTATGACCATCTTACACAACTGCTTGAATAGCGGCACGCTCGAGCACATGTGCTGACTAAGGCCATCTTACAAAACTGCTTGAATAGTGGCACGCTCGAGGACATGGGCTGACTATGCCCCTCTTACAAAACTACTTGAATAGCGCACCCTCGAGCACATGCGCTGACTATGCCCATCTTACAAAACTGCTTAAATAGCAGCACGCTCGAGGACATGCACTGACCTTGCCCATCTTACAAAACTGCTTGACTAGCAGCACACTCGAGAACATGTTCTGACTATGCCCATCTTACAAAACTGCTTGAATAGAGGCACGCTAGAGGACATGTGCTGAGTATGCCCATCATACAAAACTGCTTGAATAGAGGCATGCTCGAGGACATGTGCTGACTATGACCATCTTACAAAACTGCTTGAATAGCGGCACACTCGAGGACATGTGCTCACTATGACCAACTTACAAAACTGCTTGAATAGAGGCATGCTCGAGGACATGTGCTGACTATGCCCATCTTACAAAACTGATTGAATAGCAGCACACTCCAGGACATATGGTGACTATGACCATATTACATGTGCTGACTATGACCATCTTACAAAACTGCTTGAAAAGCGGCACGCTCTAGGACATCTATTGACTATGACCATCTTACAACACTTCTTCAATAACGGTACGCTCGAGGACATTTGCTGACTATGACCATCTTACAAAACTGCTTTTATGGAGGCACACTCGATGACATGTGCTGACTATGACCATCTTACACAACTGCTTGAATAGCGGCACGCTCGAGGACTTGTGCTGACAATGACCATCTTACATGTGCTGACTATGACCATCTTACAAAAGTGCTTTTATAGAGGCACGCTCGAGGACAAGTGATTACTATGACCATTTTACAAAACTGCTTGAATAGTGGCACTCTCGAGGACATGTGCTGACTATGACCGTCTTACGAAACTGCTTGAATAGTGGCATGCTCGAGGACTTGTGCTGACAATGACCATCTTACATTTGCTGACTATGACCATCTTACAAAAGTGCTTTTATAGAGGCACGCTCGAGGACAAGTGATGACTATGACCTTTTTACAAAACTGCTTGAATAGTGGCACTCTCGAGGACATGTGCTGACTATGACCATCTTACAAAACTGCTTGAATAGCAGCACGCTCGAGGACTTGTGCTGACTATGACCATCTTACAAAACTGCTTGAATAGCGGCACACTCATGGATATGTGCTGACTATGACCATCTTACAGGTGCTGACTATGACCATCTTACACAACTTCTTGAATAGCGGCGCACTCGAGGACATGTGCTAAGTATGACCATCTTACAAAATTGCTCGAATAGAGGCACGCTCGACGACATGTGCTGACTATGACCATCTTACAAAACTGCTTGAATAGCGGCACACTCGAGGACATGTGTTGACTACGACCATCTTACATTTGCTGACTATGACCATCTTACACAACTGCTTGAATAGCGGCACGCTCGAGGACATGTGCTGACTAAGACCATCTTACAAAACTGCTTGAATAGCGGCACGCTCGAGGACATGCGCTGACTATGCCCATCTTACAAAACGTCTTGAATAGAGGCACGCTCGAGGACATGCACTGACTATGCCCATCTTCCAAAACTGCTTGAATAGCGCACCCTCGAGGACATGCACCTACTATGTCCATCTTACAAAACTGCTTAAATAGCAGCACGCTCGAGAACATGCGCTGACTTTGCCCATCTTACAAAACTGCTTGACTAGCGGTACGCTCGAGGACATGTTCTTACTATGCCCATCTTACAAAACTGCTTTAATAGAGGCACGCTCAAGGACATGTGCTGAGTATGCCCATATTACAAAACTGCTTGAATAGAGGCACGCTCGAGGACATGCGCCGCCTATGCACATCTTACAAAACTGCTTAAATAGCAGCACGCTCGAGGACATGCGCTGACTTTGCCCATCATACAAAACTGCTTGAATAGTGGCACTCCCGCAGACATGTGCTGACTATGACCATCTTACAAAACTGCTTGAATAGCGGCACACTCAAGGACATGTGCTGACTATGACCATCTTACATGTGCCGACTATGACCATCTTACAAAACTGCTTGAATAGCTGCACGCTCGAGGACATGAGCTGAATATGACCATCTTACAAAACTGATTGAATAGCGGCACACTCAAGGACATGTGCTGACTACGACCATCTTACATTTGCTGACTATGACCATCTTACAAAACTGCTTGAATAATGGCACGCTCGAGGACATGTGCTGACTATGACCATCTTACAAAACTGCTTGAATAGCAGCACGCTCGAGGACATGAGCTGACTATGCCCACCTTACAAACCAGGTTGATTAGAGGCACGCTCGAGGGCATGTGCTGACTATGACCATGTTACAAAACTGCTTGAATAGCGGCACACTCGAGGACATGTGCTGACTATGACCATCTTACATGTGCTGACTATGACCATCTTACACAACTGCTTGAATAGAAGCACGCTCGAGGACATGTGCTGACTAAGGCCATCTTACAAAACTTCTTGAATAGAGGCACGCTCGAGGACATGGGCTGACTATGCCCCACTTACAACACTGCTTGAATAGAGGCACGCTCGAGGACATGCAATGACTATGCCCATCTTCCAAAACTGCTTGAATAGCGCACCCTTGAGGACATGCGCCGACTATGCCCATCTTACAAAACTGCTTGAATAGCGGCGCGCTCGAGGACATGTGCTGACTATGACCATGTTACAAAACTGCTTGAATAGCGGCACACTCGAGGACATGTGCTGACTACGACCATCTTACATTTGCTGACTATGACCATCTTACACAACTGCTTGAATAGCGGCACGCTCGAGGACATGTGCTGACTAAGACCATCTTACAAAACTGCTTGAATAGCGGCACGCTCAAAGACATGCGCTGACTATGCCCATCTTACAAAACTGCTTGAATAGAGACACGCTCGAGGACATGCGCGGACTATGCCCATCTTCCAAAACTGCTTGAATAGCGCACCCTCGAGGACATGCACCGACTATGTCCATCTTACAAAACTGCTTGACTAGCGGTACGCTCGAGGACATGTTCTTACTATGCCCATCTTACAAAACTGCTTGAATAGAGGCACACTCGAGGACATGTGCTGAGTATGCCCATATTACAAAACTGCTTGAATGGAGGCACGCTCGAGGAAATGCGCCGCCTATGCCCATCTTACAAAACTGCTTAAACAGCAGCACGCTCGAGGACATGTGCTGACTTTGCCCATCATACAAAACTGCTTGAATAGTGGCACTCCCGCAGACATGTGCTAACTATGACCATCTTACAAAACTGCTTGAATAGTGGCACACTCAAGGACATGTGCTGACTATGACCATCTTACATGTGCCGACTATGACCATCTTACACAACTGTTTGAACAGCGGCATGCTCGAGGACATGTAGTGACTATGACCATCTTACAAAACTGCTTTTATAGAGGCACGCTCGACGACATGCGCTGAATATGACCATCTTACAAAACTGCTTGAATAATGGCACGCTCGAGGACATGTGCTGACTATGACCATCTTACAAAACTGCTTGAATAGCGGCACGCTCGAGGACATGAGCTGACTATGCCCACCTTACAAAACAGGTTGATTAGAGGCACGCTCGAGGGCATGTGCTGACTATGACCATGTTAAAAAACTGCTTGAATAGCGGCACTCTCGAGGACATGTGCTGACTATGCTTATCTTACAAAACTGCTTGTATAGCGGCATGCTCGAGGACATGTGCTGACTATGACCATCTTACATATGCTGACTATGACCATCTTACAAAACTGCTTGAATAGCGGCACGCTCGAGGACATTGGCTGACCATGCCCCTCTTACAAAACTGCTTGAATACAGGCACGCTCGAGGACATGCAATGACTATGCCCATCTTCCAAAACTGCTTGAATAGCGCACCCTCGAGGACATGCGCCGACTACGCCCATCTTACAAAACTGCTTAAATAGCAGCACGCTCGAGGACATGCACTGACCTTGCCCATCTTACAAAACTGCTTGACTAGCAGCACACTCGAGAACATGTTCTGACTATGCCCATCTTACAAAACTGCTTGAATAGAGGCACGCTAGAGGACATGTGCTGAGTATGCCCATCATACAAAACTGCTTGAATAGAGGCATGCTCGAGGACATGTGCTGACTATGACCATCTTACAAAACTGCTTGAATAGCGGCACACTCGAGGACATGTGCTCACTATGACCAACTTACAAAACTGCTTGAATAGAGGCATGCTCGAGGACATGTGCTGACTATGCCCATCCTACAAAAGTGATTGAATAGCAGCACACTCCAGGACATATGGTGACTATGACCATATTACATGTGCTGACTATGACCATCTTACAAAACTGCTTGAAAAGCGGCACGCTCTAGGACATCTGCTGACTATGACCATCTTTCAACACTGCTTGAATAACGGTACGCTCGAGGACATGTGCTGACTATGACCATCTTCCAAAACTGCTTTTATAGAGGCACACTCGATGACATGTGCTGACTATGACCATCTTACACAACTGCTTGAATAGCGGCACGCTCGAGGACATGTGCTGACTATGACCATTTTACATGTGCTGACTATGACAATCTTACAAAACTGCTTGAATAGTGGCACGCTAGAGGACATGTGCTGACAATGACCATCTTGCAAAATTGCTTCAATAGCGGTACGCACGAGGACTTGTGCTGACAATGACCATCTTACATGTGCTGACTATGACCATCTTACAAAACTGCTTGAATTGCGGCAAGCTCGAGGACATGTGCTGACTATGACCATCTCACAAAATTGCTTGAATAGCGGCACGCTTAAGGACATGTGCTGACTAAGACCATCTTACAAAACTGCTTTTATAGAGGCACGCTCGATGACATGTGCTGACTAGGACCATCTTATAAAACTGCTTGAATAGCGGCACGCTCGAGGACATATGCTGACTATGCTTATCTTACAAATTGCTTGTATAGCGGCACGCTCGAGGACATGTGCTGACTATGACCATCTTACATGTGCTGACTATGACCATCTTACACAACTGCTTGAATAGCGGCACGCTCGAGGACATGTGCTGACTAAGGCCATCTTACAAAACTGCTTGAATAGCGGCACGCTCGAGGACATGGGCTGACTATGCCCCTCTTACAAAACTGCTTGAATAGAGGCACGCTCGAGGACATGCAATGACTATGCCCATCTTCCAAAACTGCTTCAATAGCGTACCCTCGAGGACATGCGCCGGCTATGCCCATCTCACAAAACTGCCTAAATAGCAGCACGCTCGAGGACATGCACTGACCTTGCCCATCTTACAAAACTGCTTGACTAGCAGCACGCTCGAGGACATGTGCTGAGTATGCCCATCATACAAAACTGCTTAAATAGAGGCATGCTCGAGGACATGTGCTCACTATGATCATCTTACAAAACTGCTTGAATAGAGGCATGCTCGAGGACATGTGCTGACTATGCCCATCTTACAAAACTGAGTGAATAGCAGCACACTCAAGGACATATGGTGACTATGACCATATTACATGTGCTGACTATGACCATCTTACACAACTGCTTGAAAAGCGGCACGCTCAAGGACATCTGCTGACTATGACCATCTTACAACACTACTTGAATAACGGCACGCTCGAGAACATGTGCTGACTATGACCATCTTACAAAACTGCTTTTATAGAGGCACTCTCGATGACATGTGCTGACTATGACCATCTTAAACAACTGCTTGAATAGCGGCACGCTCGAGGACATGTGCTCACTATGACCATTTTACATGTGCTGACTATCATAATCTTACAAAACTGCTTGAATAGTGCCACGCTAGAGGACATGTGCTGACAATGACCATCTTGCAAAACTGCTTCAATAGCGGTACGCACAAGGACATGTGCTGACAATGACCATCTTACATGTGCTGACTATGACCATCTTACAAAACTGCTTGAATTGCGGCAAGCTCGAGGACATGCGCTGACTATGACCTTCTCACAAAATTGCTTGAATAGCGGCACGCTTAAGGACATGTGCTGACTACGGCCATCTTACAAAACTGCCTTTATAGAGGCATGCTCGATGACATGTGCTGACTAGGACCATCTTACAAAACTGCTTGAATAGTGGCACGCTCGAGGACATATGCTGACTATGACCATCTCACGTGTGCTGACTATGACCATCTTACAAAACTGCTTGAATAGTGGCACGCTCAAGGACTTGTGCTGACAATGACCATCTTACAAAACTGCTTGAATAGCGGCACTCTCGAGGACATGTGCTGACTATGCGTATATTACAAAACTGCTTGTATAGCGGCACGGTCGAGGACATGTGCTGACTATGACCATCTTGCATGTGCTGACTATGACCATCTTACACAACTGCTTGAATAGCGGCACGCTCGAGGACATGTGCTGACTAAGGCCATCTTACAAAACTACTTGAATAGCGGCACGCTCGAGGACATGGGCTGACTATGCCCCTCTTACAAAACTGCTTGAATAGAGGCACGCTCGAGGACATGCGCTAAATATGCCCATCTTCCAAGACTGCTTGAATAGCGCACTCTCGAGGACATGCGCCAACTATGCCCATCTTACAAAACTGCTTAAATAGCGGCACACTCGAGGACATGCGCTGACGTTGCCCATCTTATAAACTGCTTGACTAGCGGCATGCTCGAGGACATGTGCTGACTATGACCATCTTACAAAACTGCTTTTATAGAGGCACGCTTGACGACATTTGCTGACTATGACCATCTTACAAAACTGCTTGAATAGCAGCACACTCGAGGACATGTACTGACTACGACCATCTTACATTTGCTGACTATGACCATCTTACAAAACTGGTTGAAGAGCGGCACACTCGAGGACATGTGCTGACTATAACCATCTTATAAAACTGCTTGAATAGTGGCACGCTCGAGCACATGTGCTGACTATGCCCATCTTACAAAACTGCTTGAATAGGAGCACGCTCGAGGACATGTGCTGACTATGCCCATCTTACAAAACTGCTTGAAAGAGGCAGGCTTGAGGACATGTGCTGATTATGCCCATCTTACAAAACTGCTTGAATAGAGGCACACTCGAGGACATGTGCTGACTATGCCCATCTTACAAAACTGCTTGAATAGAGGCACGCTCGAGGACATGTGCTGACTATGAAAATCTTACAAAACTGCTTGAATATGACCATCTTACGCAACTGCTTGAATAGCGGCAATGTTGGACTTGACCCTTTTTGCAGGGTCATCCCTGAAATTTTTACCTTCCTCCTGTATTTTTTCTGACCTGTTGTTGGCTGTTCTATGACTCTGGGCACTTTAACACTGCGGATCAGTGCTAAAGTGCATATGCTCTCCCTACTGTAAAATGTATATGTTGGATGGATTCCATGATTGGCTTATTTGGTTTACTGTCAGACCCCAGTAAAGTGCACCAGGAGTGCCCAGGGTTGGTAAATACAAGTGCTGTTGGTGGGCTTGCAGCACTGGTTGTGCCACCCACAGAAGCGGCCTGGTAAAATGTGTCTAAGGTCTGCCATTGCAGAACCTGCATGCAGTCTGGTACTGTCATGCTGACTGGGCAAGTGCACCCACTTGCCAGTCCCTAAACCTTCCCATAACTTCATATTAGTCACCCCTATGGTAGGCCCAAAGGCAGGGTGCATTGTAAGCATAAGGTAGGACAAGCCCTGATGTGTGTGGCATGTCCTAATAGTGAATTACAGTCATTTTCATTTGTCACTATTGTAAGGCTACCTGATCTCCATAGGCCAGAATGGGCTGTTAGAATTGTTACATTCTATGATCCTAACAGACCCAGAGAACATGGTAGAAATTCGAGTTCAGTATGCCTGAACTGAGAATAATAAAATACATCTTTTAGTAAAGTTTATTTTAATATTCTGTGTTTGCAAATACCACTTTTAGAAAGCTGGTATTTGCTTGCCTAACCATTTCAGCCCACCTCTGCTAGGATGTGTATCTGCTGTCTGGTTTCTGTGAGTGACAGGGCTGGGGAATTCCAGGAGACAGGCTGGGGCAGCCCGGTGGTGAATAGAGAGATGTACATCCAGATGGGTGGGAGGAGTACACCTGGACTCTGAATAGGGCTGAGCTCTGCCACCACAATGCTGGCTCCACCTCCTGTGGAGCGGCTGATGTCTCTGCCCTGCACCCTAAATAGAAAGTCAGAGTCATGTCAAAAAAGTGCTCAGGAACTGGTTTGGACTGGGCGAAGGCCCTTCTACCCCAGAGGAACAAAGGATTTAGGGGTATAAGTATTGGGACCCTGCTCCCAAGAAATTAGATCCTGCTTGACAAGAAGAACCTCTGCCTGAGGAGAAGGAACTGAGAAAGCTGTAAGGAGGAGTACTGTCCCTGACCTGGGGGATTGGCCTGCAGTGGTTGCCTTGCTGCTGAAGGAGAGGAGAAAGACTACAAAGACTTTATTTTAACTTGTGCTTAAAAAGATCTCCAAGGGCCTGAGTAGAGCTGGCCTCCTGTTAAGAAGTCCCAGGAACAAAAGGACTTCACCCCCAGCTTCCCCCTGAACTCTGCTGTGTGAGTTCTGTCCCTCCTAGAGTGCTGGAACCAGTTGTGGGGCCTCTGGGAGCTGTGCCTGCTGTTGGGAAGCTGGCCAAGAAGAAAGAAATCAAAGATCTCCACTTTTTCATGCACAGCTCGCTTAGCGAGAAAATTTCCGTCGCACCGCTCGTTAGCATGCAGAATTTTATCGCTGAGGACAACGTCGCAGAGCCTGCTACCGCTGAGCCCGATCAGCGCTGGGAAAATCATCGCACCACTCGTTAGCGGACCGAATTTGATCGCTACCAGCCCAAGATGCGCCCTCCGCCTGTTAGCGGGCAGAATTCTATCGCTGCGAACATCGTCACAGAGCCTGCTGCCGCTGAGCCCGATCAGTGCTGGGAAAATCATCGCACCGCTCGTTAGCGGACCGAATTTGATCGCTCCAGCCAAGATCCACACTGCGCCTGTTAGCGGGAAGAATTCTATCGCTGCAAACTTTGTCTCAGAGCCTGCCGCTGCTGTGTGAAATCGTCGCAGAACAAGCCAAAATCATCGCACCGTTAGCGTGAGTAACTTTATCGCTGCAAAAATCGTCACAGGCTCAATCAAGATAACCGCTCGTGAAATTGTCGCCCCGCTCATTAGCGGGCCGAATTTTGTTGCATTGTGCCTTAGCGAGTAAATTTCTACCGGATAAGCTACACCTTGATTTTCAACACTGAAGTGCCGCTAGGAACTTTTTATCGCATCATAAGGTACTGTGGGTTAAAACGGACGCTAAGGTGAGTGATTTTGTCGCTAACCTAAGAACTCTTTCTAAAATCATATTCTTGAACTGTGTATGTCATTTTTGTTGTTATTTGGTCTTGTGCTCAGCCTTTATATAAAAGATCACTATTTTTTATATAAATCTAGTGTGGTGTCCATTTGTGGTGTTGTCACTGGGTTACTGTATGTGGTCACAAATGCTTAATCTATAACGCTCTGAGATAAGCCTTGTCTGCTCGCGCCAAGCTACCTAGAGGGTGAGCAGGGGTTATTTTAGGAGTGTAACCCCTTACCCTGACTAGAGGAGAGGGTCCCTGCTTGTCACAAGTACTTACCTGTGCCAACCAGAGATCCCCAATTTTAACATTGGTGGTCAGCGGTGAGGAGCCTGTATTTGCATTTGTGATTCATGTACAGTGATTGGTGAACACCACTTAGTGAGTTCAGACCATAACGCAGCTACATACTTTTACTTTTTGGTTGCCAAGAAATCTCCAGTTTTTTAAATCATGCCTGGTTCAGTCATTGTGGAAAAGGCAGCTTTTATTTCTAGGCCCACTATGAGTCATAAAATGGGACTATTATATCTGACCGAGTTTACTTTCTTGTACTCTGCACTTTGTATAATGCCTTGCACTATATGCACTTTAGATCGCGGTCACCCAGCCCGATATCGGGAATGCCATCAACAGGGACTTTTTTGTTTCGGTCTGAGTTGCTCTTTTGCACCTTGCATTTTATAAAATGTTTTGTACCTCATTACATATTAGGTCTCGGTTTACTGCTTTGATATCAGAAATATTACATACCGGGATCCTCTTGGTACTTGACTCTGTAGGCTTTTTTTGTATTTGGTTTTTTATACAATATTTATGGTGGTTATTGGAAAAAATAAGGACTACTTGTACTTGAATGCACTTGCTCATTTGCACATCGTATTTTATATAATGTTTCTGTATACATTGTATTTTAAGGTCATGGTCATAGGGTTTGACACCAGGAATGCTTTAGCTTTTTTTAACTGTATAAATGAAATGCATTGTTGTATGATATGATCGCTTTTATGGCATTAAGTTGTCGAATAAAGCATTCTTGACTTGAAAAGGCAGCATCTGTGATCTCTGACCTTGAAGGAGTAGAATGGGAAGAGGAAAAATTAGAGGACTACACATTAGCCCTGAAGGGCTTCTGCAAAGAGTTTGGAGATTCCCCGACTGGGTGCAGAAACAAAGCCCAATTCCAAAAGGCGCTGAGGGCCTGGATTGAGTCCCGATCACAGGAGGAGGCAGACATAATTGAACTAGCAGTAAGCATCCATAGCTTTGGCAGAGGCCTGTCGCCAGAGGAGTTGGCGGACAGGAAAGAAACCCGAGCACATGAAATAGAGATGGCAAAATTGAATGGGGAGTTGGAAAGCAAAAAGCTGGCTCTGGAAGAAAAGAAAAGGCAAATGGAGCATGACTTGATTATGAGGGAACTTGACTTAGAGCTCGAGAGGCTTGAGACCATGAGTGTCTCAGCCCAGCAACAAGAAATGTGTGTAGCTCAGAGATTGAGCTTTGCTGAGTGGGAGGAGGAATCCAGCTCAGATGGTGGCAGCAATATTGAATTTTCTAGTGCTGAGAGAGTAGTACACACACACAGAGATGTTGCGCCTGACTTGAAGGAGGGGGTTAACATACACCAGGAGGTTCAAGGACATGAGGTAGCTCCAGTAGTGCGCAGTGTCCCTGAGGGGAATAGGGTAACTGGCGCAGGGGTTCATGGTCCTAGTGGTGGGAGGGACACTCTACTGACTCTAGATGAGAGGTGCAGGGAGAGGGGTTCCCCCAAAATTAAAGTCCTGGGATGTGAGTGTGAAGACTGCCCAGAAGAGTGTGGGTTGTGTGACAGAGACAGTCAGATACTGTCTTGCCAGTCTCAGGAGAGTGGTGTGGAGTACGTGTGCGAGGCACTGGATGGTGAGATGAAGGATAGTTTGGTTAACCCTGCTAGGGGGCTGTGTGATCCAATTGTGGGAGAGCATATTATAAGTCCCTGTTTTCCAGAGCTATGCCAACACTTGTGGGAGAGTGAGTTCTCTGACCGCAGGGAGCTCACATTGGAGGCAGACCTTTTGGTGGAGTCCAGAGGGTCTGGAAAGGCATTGGAGAGTGATCTCAAGATGAGTGGTTCAGGTATCTTCAAACCCAGTGTGGTGGAAGGGGCTCAGAGTAGCCCAACTAGGTCCTGTAGTAGTGAGAGGGGTGTAGGGCCTCACGTCCTGTCTTTAAGGGGAAGGAGTGAGAATGGGTTATGTCCCGGCAGTGCCCAACCTCAGTCTCAGAGCCTGGATGGTTCTTTAAGGGAACACCAGGTGGGGAGCCTAGTCTGTCCTGAGGGGCTGCCCATTGTGCGGGATCCCCTAGTGTCTGGTGAACGGGGAGTGTCTGTAAGCAGGCCTCCATCAGTTCTGGTGTCTGGCAGTACCGCTCCAGTTGGGAGGGTGCAGAAGTGCAGAGTGAGGGGTGAGAGGGGGAAAGAGTCCCCAGTGGAAGAACCAGTGGGTCAGGGGCCAGCCAGAAGGGCTGCGTCCCCAGTAAATGACCATGGTGACACCACTTCTGTCCTGGGGGATCTTTGCGCACTGTCAGATGGACAGGGGTTGGGAGATCTGCACCAGGCAGACTGTCACACGACACATGAGTTATGTGTCACCCTCCGGGGGGGCATGCGTGCTCCCCGGGAAGTCCTGGTGCGCCAGAGGAGCGTTCAACCGAATGGGTTGTCCCAGGGTTGGGAAGCCAGGTTCAGGTGTTGTCTGACCTGAAGGGTGGGACAACTCTAATCAGTGTCCTGACCCATGTTGCTTCTAGGGGTACCACTCCCGTTGGGAGTGTGCAGTACTCTGGAAGGGGGTACAGAGGGAGGGAGTCCTCGCCTCTAACTCCGGTGCAGCCTGAGGGTTTAGACCCTAGGTTGGAGAGCCAGGTTCAGGTGTTGTCTGACCTGGAGGGAGGGACATCTGTAATAAGCGTCCTGACCCTTGTTGCTTCTTGGTATACCACTCCAGGTGGGAGGGTACAGTCATCTGGAAGGAGGTGCAGAGGGAGGGAGTCCTCGCCCCTGACCCCGGCTCAACTGAAGGGTTTAGACCCTAGGTTGGAGGGCCAGGTTCAGGGTGTCCCCCCTGACCTGGACGCCCAGTTGCAGGATAGAACCCCTGAACTGGTGGGCGAATTGCGCAGGACACCTGCCACAGGTGCCCTGGCAATTCTGGAAGGGGGTGCCACTCCAAGTGGGAGGGTACAGAGCCCCAATGAAGAGGACAGGGTGTGGGAGAGGCCACCCCAGTCTTCAGTCCAGCTGCCGGGAACAGGCCTGGGGCTGGTGGGTCAGTGCCAGGATGTCATACCGGACCTGACAGGAGGGAGAATGGACAAAGGTTGCCAAGCACCTATGGCTACTGCCCCCCGCTCCCTGGCGCCACAGAGGTTTGAGAGCCCTGAGAGGCATACGGCCTGGGTCTCATCCCTGACTACTGTCAGTGGCCACTGTAACATTTTGCTGTCTGTCTGTTGGGACACACCTGTGAGCCAGTTACGGTTAGGTGCTGCACAGGTGGTGTCCACCGGTGAGGAGAAGGGTTCCCCATGGATTGGCTTGGTGGGCCCTGAGAGTGTGGACAGAGGGATTCCAATAGGTTCAGATTGGCATAGAACTGGAGTCTGCCCCTGCAGTTGCGGGCCAGGTCCTTGTTCTATCGCCCGAAGCAGGGAAGCCCATCACGGTGGTGATTGGGCTACCCTGCGTTTTGGCTGGAAGGGGGTGGTGTTGGACTTGGCCCTTTTTGCAGGGGCATCCCTGAAATTTTTACCTTCCTCCTGTATTTTTTCTGACCTGTTGTTGGCTGTTCTATGACTCTGGGCACTTTACCACTGCGGATCAGTGCTAAAGTGCATATGCTCTCCCTACTGTAAAATGTATATGTTGGTTGGATTCCATGATTGGCTTATTTGGTTTACTGTCAGACCCCAGTAAAGTGCACCAGGAGTGCCCAGGGTTGGTAAATACAAATGCTGCTGGTGGGCTTGCAGCACTTGTTGTGCCACCCACAGAAGCGGCCTGGTAAAATGTGTCTAAGGTCTGCCATTGCAGAACCTGCATACAGTCTGGTACTGTCATGCTGACTGGGCAAGTGCACCCACTTGCCAGTCCCTAAACCTTCCCTTAACTTCATATTAGTCACCCCAATGGTAGGCCCAAAGGCAGTGTGCATTGTAAGCATAAGGTAGGACAAGCGCTGATGTGTGTGGCATGTCCTAATAGTGAATTACAGCCATTTTCGTTTTCACTATTGTAAGGATACCTGTTCTCCATAGGCCAGAATGGGCTGTTAGAATTGTTACATTCTATGATCCTAACAGACCCAGGGAACATGGTAGAAATTCGAGTTCAGTATGCGTGAACTGAGAATAATAAAATACATCTTTTAGTAAAGTTTATTTTAATATTCTGTGTTTGCAAATACCACTTTTAGAAAGCTGGTATTTGCTTGCCTAACCATTTCAGCCCGCCTCTGCTAGGATGTGTATCTGCTGTCTGGTTTCTGTGAGTGACAGGGCTGGGGAAGTCCAGGAGACAGGATGGGGCAGCCCGGTGGTGAATAGAGAGATTTACATCCAGATGGGTGGGAGGCGTACACCTGGACTCTGAATAGGGCTGAGCTATGCCACCACAATGCTGGCTCCACCTCCTGTGGAGCGGCTGATGTCTCTGCCCTGCACCCTGAATAGAAAGTCAGAGTCATGTCAACAAAGTGCTCAGGAACTGGTTTGGACTTGGCGAAGGCCCCTCTACCCCAGAGGAACAATGGATTTAGGGGTATAAGTATTGGGACCCTGCTCCCACGAAATTAGATCCTGCTTGACAAGAAGAACCTCTGCCTGAGGAGAAGGAACTGGGAAAGCTGTAAGGAGGAGTACTGTCCCTGACCTGGGGGATTGGCCTGCAGTGGTTGCCTTGCTGCTGAAGGAGAGGAGAAAGACTACAAAGACTTTATTTTAACTTGTGCTTAAAAAGATCTCCAAGGGCCTGAGTAGAGCTGGCCTCCTGTTAACAAGTCCCAGGAACAAAAGGACTTCACCCCCAGCTTCCCCCTGAACTCTGCTGTGTGAGTTCTTCCCCTCCTAGAGTGCTGGAACCAGTTTTGGGGCCTCTGTGAGCTGTGCCTGCTGTTGGGAAGCTGGCCAAGAAGAAAGAAATCAAAGATCTCCACTTTTTCACGCACAGCCGGCTTACCGAGAAAATTTCCGTCGCACCGCTCGTTAGCGTGCAGAATTTTTTCGATAGCAGCCCAAGATCTGCGCTCCGCCTGTTAGCGGGCAGAATTCTATCGCTGTGAACATCGTCGTAGAGCCTGCTGCCGCTAAGCCCGATCAGCGCTGGGAAAATCATTGCACCGCTTGTTAGCGGACCGAATTTGATCGCTACCAGCCCAAGATCCACGCTTCGCCTGTTAGCGGGAAGAATTCTATCGCTGCGAACTTCGTCGCAGAGCCTGCCGCTGCTGTGTGAAATCGTTGCAGAGCAAGCCAAGATCATCGCACCGCTCGTTAGCGTGAGTAATTTTATCGCTGCGAAAATCGTCGCAGAATCAACCAAGATAACCGCTGGTGAAATTGTAGCCCCGCTCGTTAGCGGGCCGAACTTTGTCGCATTGTGTCTTAGCGAGTAAATTTCTACCGGATAAGCTACACCTTGATTTTCAACGCTGAAGAGCCGCTAGGAACTTTTTATCGCATCATAAGGTACTGTGGGTTGAAACGGACACTAAGGTGAATGATTTTGTCGCTAATCTAAGAACTCTTTCTAAAATCATATTCTTGAACCTTGTATGTCATTTTTGTCGTTATTTGGTCTTGTGCTAAGCCTTTATATAAAAGATCACTATTTTTGACATAAATCTAGTGTCGAGTCCATTTGTGGTGTTGTCACTGGGTTACTGTATGTGGTCACAAATGCTTAACCTAGAACGCTCTGAGATAAGCCTTGTCTGCTCGCGCCAAGCTTCCTAGAGGGAGCAGGGGTTATTTTAGGAGTGTAACCCCTTACCCTGACTAGAGGAGAGGGTCCCTGCTTGTCACAAGTACCTACCTGTGCCAACCAGAGATCCCCAATTTTAACACGCACGCTCGTGGACATGTACTGACTATGACCATCTTACAAAACTGCTTGAATATCGGCATGCTCGAGGACATGTGCTGACTATGCCTATCTTACAAAACCGCTTTTATAGAGGCTCCCTCGAGGACAAGTGCTGACTATGACCATTTCACAAAAATGCTTGAATATTGGCACACTCGAGGACATGTGCTGACTATGCCCATCTTACAAAACTGCTTGAAAAGCGGCACGCTCAAGGACATCTGCTGACTATGACCATCTTTCAAAACTGCTTGAATAACGGCACGCTAGAGGACATGTGCTGACTATGACCATCTTCCAAAACTGCTTTTATAGAGGCACACTAGATGACATGTGTTGACTATGACCATCTTACAAAACTGCTTGAAAAGTGGCACGCTCAAGGACATCTGTTGACAATGAC
Organism: Triturus cristatus; assembly: GCF_964204655.1. Classification (NCBI taxonomy): domain Eukaryota; kingdom Metazoa; phylum Chordata; class Amphibia; order Caudata; family Salamandridae; genus Triturus; species Triturus cristatus. The sequence continues at coordinate 165,155,535 of NC_140579.1, forward strand.
CATCTTACAAAACTGCTTGAATAACGGCACGCTCGAGGACATGTGCTGACTATGACCATCTTACAAAACTGCTTTTATAGAGGCACACTCAATGACATTTGCTGACTATGACCATTTTACAAAACTGCTTGAATAGCGGCATGCTCGAGGACATGTGCTGACTATGACCATCTTGCAAAACTGCTTCAATAGCGGCACGCTCGAGGACATGTGCTGACCATGACCATCTTGCAAAACTGCTTCAATAGCGGCACGCTCGAGGACATGTGCTGACCATGACAATCTTACATGTGCAGACTATGACCATCTTACAAAACTGCTTGAATTGTGGCAAGCTCGAGGACATGCGCTGACTATGACCATCTCACAAAATTGCTTGAATACCGGCACACTTAAGGACATGTGCTGACAAGGACCATCTTACAAAACTGCTTGAATAGTAGCACACTCGGGGACATGTGTTGACTATGACCATATTAAAAAACTGCTTGAATAGCGGCACGCTCAGGGCATGCGCTGACTATGCCCATCCTACAAAACTGAATAGCGGCATGCTCGAGGACATGTGCTGACTATGACCATCTTACATGTGCTGACTATGACCATCTTACACAACTGCTTGAATAGCGGCATGCTCGAGGACATGTGCTGACTATGACCATCTTACAAAACCGCTTTTATAGAGGCACCCTCGAGGACATGTGCTGAGTATGCCAATCTTACAAAACCGCTTGAATAGAGGATCGCTCGAGGACATGTGCTGAATATGACCATCATACAAATCTGCTTGAATAGAGGCACGCTCGAGGACATGTGCTGACTATGCCCATCTTACAAAACTGCTTGAATAGCAGCACACTCAAGGACATGTGCTGACTATGACCATCTTACATGTGCTGACTATGACCATCTTACACAACTGCTTGAACAGCGGCACTCTCGAGGACATGTGCTGACTATGACCATTGTGAGAAATTGGCCTGGCATATGCTGTTCCTAGTGATAGGGACACCTTGCACCAGTCCAATTCGACTCTTACTGATGTTAGGTTTAAGACAACCTTTAAAGAAAGCTATCCTAGTGGTAGCTGTGGAGAGCAGTCTTCAGGCTAAGTCTTGAAGGAGTGTTAAGCTTATTGTTTTACCATAATAACCTCTTGAATAACCAAATGAAAGAGTAGCCCACAAAGGTATATATATAAAATATATGTATTTATTCTAGACAGAATCCCACAGTCACTTTATGTGGCTAGTGGCAAAGTTACACTTCAATCAAGCATTTATTATTTTTTTTTTGTTTAAGAATTTTATTAAGTTTTCAGAAAGAAACAAAACACAAAAAAATACATAAGAATACCGTCAATCAGGATTTCAAAAATATATACCTACATAGTATAAAAATCAAGTAATAAGAGCAAAAGTTCAAAATAGTAAGGATAGAAAAAAGAAAAGATAAGAAAGGAAAAAAAAAAAAAAAAGAGCGAAAGAGAAGGAAGAAAGAAATGAAGAGCGAAATTAAGGAATAGAAAAAATTAGAAATGTCCTAAGACTATGTAAGCAACCAGATAGAAGAAGAAAGATCAAAGTTAGGGAGAATGAGCGCATGAAGAAAGATAAGAAGTAAATGGTAACCAGAGAAGATCAGATTTGATTTTTTGTGAGAGGAGAGAAGAGGAGACAGAGGCAATGCGATGTTCATCACATATAAAATTCCACCACGTTAATAATGAAATTTTCAAAGTATCTTTCCATGAAGATAAAATAACTTTGAATCCCAATGCAATAAAAAGATCAAACAATAAAGAAATAGGAGTGGAATCATCCAATTCAGGTGATGAGGAACCAAGCAGAACATTATGAAAAGATAAACTCAAATTACAATTAAAGATGTTCATGCATTTTGCCCAAACCGACTCCCAAAACTTCATAACATTGGAACAATCATAAAGAAGATGTCTCAAAGTGCCAGTATAATTAGAACAAGACCAGCATAATGGAGACGAGGTGGGGGAAAACTGGGATATACAAACAGGAGTAATAAGAGCTCTATTGTAAATAAAATACAAGGATTGAGTTATACGAGCAGCAGCAGAGACTTTAAATAACTTAGACCATAGTTTGTCCCATACATCGATAGTAAATGAAAGGGATAGGTCTAATTCCCAAGCAAGTTCAGTGGAAGATTTAGGCCTCTCGGTTGAGTGAGATAACAACAATTTATAGACAAGGGCCGCTTTAGGTATATGCAGAGAAAATATACTATAAAGGGGTGTGGGAGGTGTAAGGGAAGGCATTGATATAGGTACGTCAAAGGAAGATAATTGGGATTGTAAGGCGGCTGAAATTAAAAGATATTCAGCACGGTATGAGTCAGGTAACTGAAATCGTGTTTGCAAATCAAGGAAGGGAATAATAGAATGCTGAAGGATTAATTGGTGTACGAAAATAATACCCTTCTCCTTCCAATGTTTGTAGTAGAATGATTTGCCTTTGTATCGAAGAAATTTATTATACCAAATCGTGGAAGAAAGAAAACATTGAAAAGGAGTTAAACCTTTAATAAACGTATTATATAGTACATTTTGGGAATATTTTATAATCGGATTATTAGAAATAAAAGTACAATTGGACATGTAAATCACATTTTGAAAAGAAAAGTCCTTTAGGGAGGATCGTTCAAAAGTAATCCATCTGGGAATGGGAGTATTCGCAAAATCGAAGGATAAAGCGAAGGATTGTTTGATAAGAAAGGCTGAGTGATAAGCCTTAAAATCAGGAAAGCGTATTCCACCTTCGGACTTCGGACGTTGGAGTTTTGCAAGGGCAATACGTGGGTGCTTCTTATTCCATAAACATTTTATACAAATAGAATTGACTTGCAAAAAATACCTAAGAGGAAAGCGAATGGGCAACATAGACAATATGTAAAGGACATGAGGGACAATCATCATTTTTATAGTGTCTAACCTGCCCCACCAAGAAAGAAACAACGGGGACCATGAAAGTAACAGCGACTGAATTTTAGTAATTAATGCTGCAAATGTAGACTTTATTGTGGCAGGTATGGATGCAGAAAACCAAATACCGAGGTATTTAATTTTTGTTGGACACCAAGTAAAATTAGAATTATGAAACATATAATGAGAGCATAACGAGTTCAGGGGTAGAACTTCTGTTTTAGATAGGTTTAGTTTATACCCAGAAATGCTGGAATATAATCGAACCTCATCCAAGAAGGAAGGAAGGGATGTGAGAGGATTGGACATACAGATCAAAATATCATCAGCATGAGCTGATAATTTAATTTCAACCGAGTTGTGAATAAAGCCAGAAACATGAGCATTAACCCGAATACGCTCAAGGAAGGGTTCAAGGCAAAGAACAAATAACAAGGGGGAGAGAGGGCAGCCTTGACGAGTCCCACGAGCTAACAGAAAGGACTTAGAAAAGTGATTATTCACAAAAATACTGGCTCGGGGACAGGAGTATAATAATTTAATATAAGAAATAAAAGTTGGACCAAAACCAAACCACTTAAGGGTTCTAAACATAAATTGCCAATTAATACGGTCAAAGGCCTTTTTCGGCATCTAAGGATAACGCTGCAAGAGGAGACTTAAATTTCTGTGCATGCGAAATAATATTCGCAAACATTCGAGCATTATCTGCTGCTAATCTACCCTTAATAAAACCAACCTGATCAGTCTTAACCAATAGTGGGAGAAGACTCTCAAGACAGGTAGCAAGAATCTTTGCGAATATCTTACAGTCATAATTAATCAATGAAATAGGGCGGAAATTTTTACATAGTGAATGATCCTTATCAGGTTTAGGGATAATGATTATTAAGGCATCCATAAAGGATCCAGAAGCCTTAGCCTCACAAATTAAGGAATTAAACAGCGTCATAAATTTAGGGACACATATCGATGCAAAGACGGAATAAAATTCGACCGAAAAGCCATCCGGTCCTGGAGACTTTGATTTTTTTAAGGAATTAATGGCATTATTAATTTCTTGAACGGTAATTGCACCCTCCAGGGCTTCAAATTCATATGGCAAAGAAGGAGGAGAGGGAAGGCCTGAAAAAAAAATATCAAAGTTTTGATCGGAGGGGTTCGTATCATCAGAGTAAAGGGCCTCATAATAGTCATGAAAAATATTAGCAATATCATCGTCTGAGGACACTAGGCGTTTAGTGGATTCATTTAAAATAGGGCCAATATTTTTACGTTCAGATTTGATTTTTAAAGAAGTAGCTAACATCTTACCAGCCTTATTCTGGCCACCATGGTATTTGGATTTAATTTTGAGGAGAATATTACAGGCTTCCACTGTCGCCAGTTTATTAAGCTCGGACTTGGCCTTAATGAGGTCGTGAAGTACCAAAGGTGATTTAGAGGTAAAATAGTTATGCTCCAGTCTCTTAAGCTGTTGTAGCAAAGCTAAGTATTCATTACGAGCAATTTTCTTTTTCTTGGAAACATAAGAAATAGTAAATGCTCGAAATGAGGCCTTAAAAGCATCCCAATTATTGGAAACAGAGGTTGCTAGGGGATCATTGAACATAAAGAATTCTTTAGCAAAGGAGTTAGCTTCTTTTATAAAAGTAGAATCCGACAATAAAACATTATTAAGTTTCCAACGAGAACATTTTTGGGAGGTTAATGACAGGTCTAAAACAGAAAGAACTGGAGCATGATCTGAAATAAAAATTGACCCAATCTCCGCAGATTGAATAGATGGGACCATGGATTTACTAACCAGAATATAATCAATCCTAGAACGTGTATGGTGAACATTGGAAAAAAACGTAAATTCAAGAGAGTCTGGGTTACATGTCTTCCAAACATCAAATAGAGGACGAGAGGCAATGGCCGACTGAAACGCTTTATGGGATCTGTCAGGATGAAACTTAGATTGAGATTGTCTATCTGAAAATGGGTCTAACCATTGGTTAAAATCACCAGCAATAACAATATTGGGGCAGTCGAAGGAGGAGAGTAGAACCTTGATATCTTGCCAGAATTTGGGGTCAGGCTTGACTGGGCCATAAATATTCAATAAAATCAAATCTTTGCCTTGTATAACTGTCCTGGCCATTACCCATCGTCCCTCAGCGTCATTTTGTGTAGAAACAATTTGCACAGATAAAGATTTATGAAACAATATAGCAACACCCCCTTTTTTACTGGAAGCAGGGGAATACACAACTTGACCTACCCATTGTCGTTTTAGCTTAAGTGATTCTGCTTCATTACAATGTGTTTCTTGAATGAAAGATACCTGAGAGTTTAATTTGGATAAATGGGAAAGTACCTTTTGTCTTTTGACGGGGTTGCCCAGACCACGAACATTCCACGTAACAAAATTACACATATTGAGGGAACGGAGGTGAACAATACGGAATAAGATGATACACTTCAGGAAGACATCTAAAAAAAAAGAGACACCAAAATTGATCAAAACAAGATGTGGAAAAAGAATATACAATAGGATAGAACACAATTCTAAAAAACAGACGCAATAAACAAAACATTGTCAGAATAATAATAGGACATACTGATGGAAAGAGTGAAAAGGAAAAAGAAAAAAAAATAGGAAATAGAGAAAGAAGAATAAGAAGATAGATCAAGGAAAGATATCCAGATCTAAAGAAAAACAACGATAAAGACAGATGCATGGGGCATAACAGCACCAACAAGAGATGGAGCGACAGAAAAAAAGGATAAGAATATAACACCAAGAAACAGCCGCATTAAAAGGTAGAACAAAAGGACACAAAGGGATTAAGTAGATGATGGAGAGCCAGATATAGAACGTGAAGACAGGTTTTGAAGAAAAGACTTCAGTTTAAGAGGGTCATCAAAAGACCGAGTGGTGCCTTCATGAGTGATTTTACACAGACACGGATGAAGAATGCCATAGCGAATATGCAATTGTCTCATGAGAGGACGAAGTGCCAGAAATTCCTTCCTTCTCGCATTGGTAGCATTAGATACGTCCTGTGAAATAAAGATGTTATAACCGTACCAAGTGAGATGACGCTTCACTTTGGCAGCTGAGAGAACACGCATTAGGTCCGTGAATTCCAAAAACAGCATGATGATACCTCTAGGCTTAGAAGCATTAGGTTGAAAACGACCAAGTCTGTGTGCATGCTGAATGTTCAAAACAGGCTCCGGGGAAATATTTAGAAGTTCAGTCAGAAATTTCCTCAAGAAGAGAAGTAAATCAGGACCCTCCAAATTTTCTGGCAAGCCATAAAGGCGTAGGTTGTTACGCCGATTGCGATTTTCCAAGTCCTCGGTGTGGAGCTTAAGGCGTTGAATTTCTTGTTCCATACTTGGAATTTTGGTGGAGATATCCTGCATATCACTAATACGTTGCTCCATATCAAACACCTTAGCTTCCATAGATATCCACCTGTCCTCAATTAATTGTAGTTTCTCATTAGTAGTGGCCATAAAAGATTTAAGACCCCTCACCTCGTCTAAAATAGTATCCAGGACAGGATGCTGAGAGGAAAGAATGGGAGATGGAGGGTCATTTTTGGCTCTTTTGGGCTTGGTACCTGATGAAACTGCTCTAGCCGAAGTAGAAGCCTCACTGGCCATCATGAGACGGTAAGGCGGACGAGAGGTGGTCTTCAACAAAGATTTCTGCCTGCCCATCCATCAGAAAGATACACCAAATAGAAGACGTCACCCTCCGTCAGCACTCTAGAAGTAATTAGCAGACATAGGCAAAACAGTCTCGCAATACGCCAAGTAAGTCACCAGAAGGCGAGGAAATGTGACATTGAGGGGATGAGTACATCGGCCGCCGCCATCCAAGGCAATTCAAAAATTAATAGTGGAAATAATTATGCTGCACGTGAGGCCTGTGGTAATTAAAAGAGGAGCATAGCACTTGTACACGACAGAACATGGTAGCAGACTGAAGAAACAGTTCATAAGGCAGTGTGGCGAGGAAAAAAAAATAACAATATAGAGTTCAGAGGAGGAAAAACGATGAAAAAACGTTGCCGCGCGCTCAAATTGTACAGCGCCGGATTACCTCACGATGTTCAGCATCCTTGCGAAGTGCCATCTCAAAATGGCGGCCGCTTCATCTCCAGCGCTGAAGAAATCACCGCCACAGCCACCGGGTCCGCGAGAAGAGATTACAGGGTCGGAACGGACGAAATCACCGCACCGACCATTCGTCTCCCACAAGCCAGCCGCAAAAGGTGTCCATATGTGAAGAGAGGCTGAAAATAACAAAAGACCCCCGCGGTTGAGCGGAGCTCAGAAGTCCGCCGCCATCTTCTCGTGGCGCGAGACCACGCCCCCAATCAAGCATTTATAAACACAATAAATAGCACATAAATCAATGGGCCCTGGGGGGGACCAAACCATATACTAAAACAGTGGTATAAGAACCACGACAATTCTACAGGCAATGCCTAGGGCATTCAGGATCGCCTGCCCCTTCAGAATCCACCCACAGTTATGAGGAAGGGGACCCACGGGAGACGCGTGCAGTGCAAAGAGCTGCTATCGGGATCGCAATGTTAGCCTATGGAGAATGTTGCGGTTTGAAATAAATAGATTAAAAACACTTCTAGCAGGAGTACAAAGTTAAAACTTTAGACTTAAGCTTTTGAGATGCCCACAACCCCGAGAGTACCGAGGTACCACTGTTACCTGCCCCAGGGAAGCCGGGTGCATAGGTCGTTTCTGCTGTCGGGTCGCGGGCTGATTTTCAATGGGAAAATAGTCAAAAGTTCTGCTAGCCAAAAGCGTCGCTGATGCCGTGAAGATCAACGATGTGAAGAATGTAGAGAAGAACCTAAAAGCAGAGGGGACAGAGTCTGGGTCACGGCAAAGTGACCAGGAGGCTCAAAGCAAGGAGTCCTTCGATGTCGGGTGCTTCAGGTGAGAGGTGCTGTTGCTTGGATCTGCAGCCACGGGCTCTGGGAGGCTTCAAGGGAGGCCAGCTTCCGGAGGGCGACTGTCCTACGCCGGATGAGGGTCGCTGCGGTGTTAGTGTCCGGATTGGATCCACTAAGCCTTGGCAAACGCAACCCACGAAGAAAAAACAAATCAGCTACACTGCAGACTCACGAGGTCTGGAAGAGGTCTCCTTCAAGGAGACTGTAGAGCAGGCCTGGAGCAACCAGGGGAACTCTTGTTTTCCAAGATAGACCTCCGCTAGGGCCCACAAGTCGAGAGACAAGGGACCGTGGGAGGCGGCAATTTGGAGTGCGTAAAAGGGCACCCACGGGCCACCGGAGGGGGCTAGGGTGCTGGTCTTTGGCACAATTGCTGTAGAGTGGTTGGCTCGTAAACGGGCCAAAGCACAACTTCCCCACTGGTCAGGGTCGTGTGCTATGCAAGAAGAGGCTGGGGTCTCGGGGTATTGGGGATCTCGGCACCCACGCGGTCCACGGTGCCCAAACTTCTTGAGCACACTCACTGGCCTCTGGGATGCGCTGAAAACCCACCTCAAGGGTTCTGGAAGGCGTCGAAGTTCATGAGAGCAGCGGAGTTCCAACTGGGTCACTTGCAGTGTTTCAGGTGCCTGCCAAGCAGGGGGATAACTCCTTTATCCCAAGGGAGATTTCTTCAGTCAGCTGGGCAGCAGCTTGTCGAAGGTCGGTTCAGTAAAGTTCCAAATTAATCTGAGGCTCTGGGGCCACGTTATTCACCTTTATCCCCAAGATTAGGGGAGTGTCCAGAGTAGTGTCCACCAATGGCTGGTGAGGCGGGAAAGGGTGGCTACACCCTCTCCCCTTTGTGTGGTTCCCGCCTGGGCGAGGGGCAGGATGCCCCTGAACCGGTTCCAAGCGGTGTATGCAGAATTAGGTCTCTGCAGCTGCCTACGTGCAACTCTGAAAGGACATTTGGTGCACCCACCCTGTTCCAATCCACATTATCCTGTCTGGGGAGATGCTAGCACCTCCCTGCCACAGGTGCCCTATTGTCCAGCTGGCGAGGCTGGGGTTTTCCCCAGCAACAGCCAGCCAGGGTCGTGTAGGTGGCGGGCAGTAGCCATTTTGTGTAACTTGTGTACTTTTAAATTGGTGTCTAAATTCTACCGCTTTTCCCATAGCGCCCTTCTAGCAAGGGGGAATCGTACCCTCATGCCCATGGCTGGACTGGGGGTATGATTCCTACATGTTTGACACCAAACACGATATGGTTCTGTGTAGCCATTCTCAAGTTATCGCGATATCGCAATAGACTTATAATGCGGTTAAGAGTATATGGTATGGCTACACTACAAACAACCCAGTAACGACTTTACGAAGGTTGCAGAGAGGCCCTACTCATGTAGGGGTCCCCCCACACACATACCTCAGCACCCTGCCCTGTAGGATTACCAGGGCCTGCTATAGGGGTGACCTATGCGAGTATATGTGTTGTAATGGGGTGGGATATAGGGTACCTATATCCCTGTAAGGGGTGCTAGCACCACCTTACCCAGACTACAGTAGTGGTCTGGTGGTGTCAGTTTGTATGGCTGTCCCAGGGTGGCACAATAAGTGCTGCAGCCCTGGTAGGCCTACTGGGGGACCCATGCCCTGGGTACCTAGGGTACCATCTACAAGGGACTGGTAGGGCATGCCCAGCATCCAATTAGGTTTGTACCTAGAGTACTCACATCAGTTTTAGGGAGAAAGCAGATAGGCTGGGGTCCTGGATAGCAGGATCCGAGCCAGACTAGTCAAAAACCACTCAAATACCAGGCAAAAAGTTGGGGGCAACCATTAGTCAGAATCCACTCTCCTACAACCATCTTACAAAACTGCTTGAATAGCGGCACACTCGAGGAGACGTGCTGACTGTGACCATCTTACATGTGCTGACTAAGACCATCTTACAAAACTGCTTGAATAGCGGCACGCTCGAGGAGATGCGCTGACTATGGCCATCTTCCAAACTGCTTGAATAGCGCACTCTCGATTACATGCGCCAACTATGCCCATCTTACAAAACTGCTTAAATAGCAGCACACTCAAGGAAATGCGCTGTCTTTGCCCATCTTAAAAAACTGCTTGACTAACGGCATGCTCGAGGACATGTTCTGACTATGACCATCTTACAAAACAGCTTGACAGTCGGCACGCTCGAGGAAATGTGCTGACTATGACCATCTTACAAAACTGCTTTTATAGAGGCACGCTCAATTACATTTGCTGACTATGACCATCTTACAAAACTGCTTGAATAGCAGCACACTTGAGGACATGTACTGACTACGACCATCTTACATTTGCTGACTATGACCATCTTACAAAACTGGTTGAATAGAGGCACGCTCGAGGACATGTGCTGACTATAAACATCTTATAAAACTGCTTGAATAGTGGCACGCTCGAGTACATGTGCTGACTATGAACATCTTACAAAACTGCTTGAATAGCGGCACACTCAAGGACATGTGCTGACTATCACCATCTTACATGTGCTGACTATGACCATCTTACAATTGCTGACTATGACCATCTTACACAACTGCTTGAATAGAGGCATGCTCGAGGACATATGGTGACTATGACCATCTTATAAAACTGCTTTTATAGAGGCACACTCGACGACAGGTGCTGGCTATGACCATCTTACAAAACTGCTTGAATAGAGGCACGCTTGAGGACATGTGCTGACTATGACCATCTTACGAAACTGCTTGAATAGCGGCACACCCAAGGACATGTGCTGACTATGACCATCTTACATGTGCTGACTATGACCATCTTACAAAACTGCTTGAATAGCGGCACGCTCGAGGACATGTGCTGACTATGAACATCTTACAAAACTGCTTGAATAGCGACACACTCAAGGACATGTGCTGACTATGAACATCTTACATGAGCTGACTAGGACCATCTTACAAAACTGCTTGAATAGCGGCATGCTCGAGGACATGCGGTGACTATGCCTTGTTACAAAACTGCGTGAATAGCGGCAAGCTCGAGGACATGTGCTGACTATACTCATCTTACTAAGCTGCTTGAATAGCGGCATGCTCAAGTACATGCTCTGACTATGCCCATCGTACAAAACTGCTTGAATAGAGGCATGCTTGAGGACATGTGCTGACTATGACCATCTTACAAAACTGCTTGAATAGCGGCACGCTCGAGGGTAAGTAAGTAAGTAAGTAATTTTATTAGCATAGTTACTTAAAACCATTGCTATACAAAGTTGATTAAGAACAGGTATGGTAAAAATACAAAAATACAATTCTAGGTAAAAACAGAATAAAATTGCGCGCTTCATGTTAGTAGGGTTATTTCTTCTTTCTCGGTTTCCTCATGAGTTCGTATGGTCAATAATGTCAGTCGACAAGCAGTGTTAAGTCGATGATACAGGGACCGTTATAGATTAATTTTTGGCATCTTTTTTTCCACTGCCTTCATACATTTTACAAAGCTGCAATTCATGCGAGGATCGTGGGAAGAAAAGCAAACAAGAACTGCCTTTCTACGTGTGCGGATCCCTTGCTGATTAAAGTGGTGTTTCAACAAGTGTTTTCATTCATCACGTAGTTTCTCACAAGAGCAGATCAAGTGCAGCATATCCTCTTGCCCCAAACCACATAGCCGACAAAGAGGATCAGCTTTTGTTTTGATCCAGATTGGAAGATTTTGAATGCAGGGGAGCAGGCCCAGCCTGTACTTTAAAAAGCACATTTTGGTGGATTTAGAATATCCCTCGCCAAAATAGTACTGTGGTGCCTTCTTTGAATACGAATTTAGGATCATCCAGCCATGCGTTCTTTTGGAAAGGGTTGCCTTGTCTTGAACCCATGATAGCTGTTTGATCGATTTTTTGACCAGTTTTTTGAAGGTTGTGTGGTTTGCTGGGGTATCCCAGAGCTGCTCTAATCCAGTGTTCTTCAGGCTGTCCCGTAGGAACTTGGCTGCTGCTGAGGACGGGTGTTGGGCTAACTCCATCCACAAATATTCATTTGATGTTCCTTGTATCGATTTCCTCACTTTGTCCCAGGCTATCATGTAGGCTCCCTGCCTTGCCAGGATCTGTTGGTCAATGCCAAATTCAAGCCTAATTTGAGCTGGTGAGGTTTGCTTGGGCAAGCTGAAGATGATTCTGTAGGCAGCTGTTATTGTATTATCAAGGGTCTTGGCGTCTCTTCCTCTAAGCACCTCGCTCCCGTAGGTAATCGTTGGGAGAAGTTTAGCGCGGATTACTTGCGTCAAGGGCAGGAGAGACGGGCCAGAAAGTTTGTTGTTTAGAGATTTTAGCGAAATTGCCAAAGATATCCCTTTCCCTCGAATGCTCGTTCTTTGGGCGGAAAACTGCCCTCCGTTATCAATCTTCACTCCTAGATATTTATATATTGGCGTGTCTCCGATTCTTATTTTATCCCAGTACCATGATGTTGATTTGTTTCTTTTCTTGCTGATGGTCATTGACTGGGTTTTCTCCAGGTTTATTGTAAGCTCATTTTTACTTGAATAGCATTGTGTTGCATTCAGGAGGTGCTGAAGTCCTACCTTGGTATAGCTTATAAGGACGATATCGTCAGCATAAGGTAGGCAAGGTAGTTGCAGTCCTCCTAATTTGGGGGCGTGGGAGTTGCAGCCATTTAAAATGGGGACAAGGTCGCTTAGGAACAGATTAAATAGGGTGGGGGCCAGGACGCAGCCTTGTTTCAGGCCCTTGTTGGTCGGTATGCGCCTGGACAGGACGGATCCATCCCCCACCTTTATCTGTACCCAGGTCTCTGTATGGAGGTTGATTAGCAGGTTCAAAAGGGGTCTAGGTATCCCCCAATCATTTAGTTTAGACCATAAAAGGTTCCGGTTTATATGGTCAAAAGCAGCCTTGTAGTCAATGAAGCAGAAGTGTATGGGCATTTTGTTAGATTCTGCCTTGTCTATTAGCATGCCCATGCTCAAGATGTTCGTCATTGTCCCTACTGCTTTGGCAAAGCCAGTCTGGTTTGCTGGGATTAAGGATCTCTCTGTTGCCCAGGCCATCAGCTCTTCTAGTAGGATGCCTGCAAAATATTTTGCCTCATTGTCAATTAAAGCCACCAGTCGATAGTTTTGAGGGAAAGCCTTGTCTCCTGCCTTGTGAATTGGGGAGATAATTGAGCCCTTCCAGGAGCTTGGCAGGATGTTATAGTATCTTATCTCCAGAAAAAGCGGTTCCAGGGCTGCTGCCCAGCCTGCCACATCTTGTTTATAGAGAATTGGCGGGATTCCATTCGGCCCTGGTGCTCCCTCTCTTCTTCCCTTCTTGATTAAACGCTGAATGGTGTTTTGTAAGTTCAGCAGATTCTCTCTATCATTTTGAATCTGCCCTTCTGTATAATTTGTGTTGTTGCTCATTAGAGATTTTTGAGTGTCAAACTCATGGTCCTGGTTATGTCCCGCAGCCTGGTGAAAATGGCTGCCAAGATAGTTTGCCCATTTGTCCTCTGAGATGTTAGATGAGACCCCATGGTGCATGGGTCTTATAAATGAGTTTATTTATTTCCAGAACCTTGCCCCGTCATTCTGTTTGATGTCAGAGTGTAGTCTCTCCCATAGGTTGTCCTCAGCGGATTTGTTTGCTTCCCATTTTGATTTTTTCAGTGTTAATTTTAATTTCCGTAGTTGATCACGCTTTGCTAGGTTCGTAGGATTCTGTTGAAGTTCTCTCATTGTGCGATAGATTGAGGTTTTTATGCCTCTGATTTTTCCTTTATGTTCTTGGGAGAATTTGCTCGATCTTTCATTGCTTAATTGTGGTTGTATTTTAGGTCTTGTAGCGTACATGGACATAGTATTTGTAAAATGTTCCCAATTTGTGATTTCGCTGTATCTAGTACAGCTCCCAAAATGCTGTTTTGCTCTTTCCACTAAGGCTCCGTCTATTACTGCTGAATACTTAATTTTTTTGAAGTTGACGGTATGGGTTAACTCTTTTGGTTCTTTCGAGAGTTCAAAATTGGGTTTTGCAATCTTAAAGATGGTTTCTTGGGGGCAGTGATTGCTGTCTCCGCTACGAACTATCTGATATGATTTTAAAAACTGAAATAATAGTAATGAAATGAAGGTATAGTCTAAAATGCTGCTTACTCTTGTTGAATGAAAAGTTGCAGCTGGGGGATTGTCTCCAGATGTCCTTCCATTTAAGGCCCTGATGTTGAAATGTACCAGATCTTCCAGAATCTTATTACCTAGCTTTGTTTGATTGGAAATCTGTGAAATCGCTTGTCTAGGAATGTCCCAGATTGCATTTTGAATTTGTGGGTCAACTTCTTGCGTGGCGCCCATGAGGTTGAGGTGGAAGTCCCCAGTGAGAATAACGTTTGTTGTAGGTCTTTCCCTAATGCAAGACTCCATGAAGCTGCAAAGGTTTTTAGCTTCTTTTCTTTTCTTTCTCGGGTGAATGTAGACGTTGATTAGAGTAATATCATTTTCGGTGGAGCCTATTATAAGTTGTGGCAGATGAATATTTACCGCCAACAAGGCTGTGAGAGTTGGGCCAACTTCTTTTGCCGTCAAAATGCTTGTGGCTGCTATATAAGTTGCTAGGCCACCTTGAAGGTGCCCGTATTTAGCTGTCCTTTTTGCAGCGGAGAAAAAGCGTGAGTAGCCATGAAGATGCGGGGGGTCTGCAAGCCATGTTTCTTGGAATGCCACGACGTCGAAGTTCCTGATGTATGTCATAAACTCTGAGTCTGATATTTTGGAGGCCAAGCCATTAATATTCCATGAGCATGTTCTTAATGAGTCGTGTGCGGCCTCCCCTGGATTGAGGCCGGTTTGTCATTCGTTGTTATTTAAAGTTCTGGCTATCCATCTTGGGTCGGGCAGTCCCGATGATTGTATGTGTTCGTCTACTATACGTCGGGCACTGTCATTATATTGATCAACCTTATTGCCCTCTGGCCCTGCCGCGCCTCTCAGGACCGGATTTCTGAGGCTTTTCGTAATAGTTAATTCTGCCTCTTTTTTCACCGGGGCAAGAATTTCAGGGTATCTAGGCTTTACGTATGGTTTTATTGTGATTCCCCAGTTTTTAAAGGTTTCAGCCTCAGCATATATTTTTTGTGAGATTGCCAAGGTTGTCCAAGTTGCTTTTTTTTTTCTCTTCCTGTGTGCTCATCGACTACAAATTCAATGGATACCAGGTCTGAGCTTTTTACTTCTGCCAAAGAGGTGACATGAGATAGCAGTCGTAGGATGTTACCCCTATTCAGTATGTCATGTCTTCCTTGCGAGCAGTAGTTCGGGTTGAACCAAACGACGCCTGTTGTATGTCCTTGTACGCTTGTCTGCTCGCTCTCTGTTTTTAGTTGGCTGGATCACATATCCTCTACTAGTCTTTTTACAGTTGTTTTCATTTGGCAAGAATTAGGTGCAGTGATTCTTAGCTCTCGGCCAGGTGTTTGGCTTCGTACCAGAGACTCAGCGATTCTTTGTTCATTTGACAGTCCTCCCTCTTTTTTGCAGGGGCTGAGTCGCATGTCCTCTACTAGTCGTATTGCATTTGTATTCGCCTGATTTGCGTTGAGTGCAGTTACTCTTAAGTCACGACTAATAGTATGCTTGTTCAATGCTAGTTGCCCGGCCGGGTGGCACATTTCGCCGGGCCTGGAGGTGTTGCGTGTAAAATCCGCTGACCCTATAGTAGATGTTGTTTCTTCTTCTCTCTTCGTGGACGGTGCTTCTTGGGTTATTATCAGTGAATTACTTGCTGGCTGCCCTATGCCTGTCTCTGCCTTTTTTGATCCTTGATTATTCCCAGGCTTCGCACCCCAAGTGTGTTCTTGGTTTTTTATTTGCTGTAAGTTGGTGCCGTGCTGTCTGCCACTTTTTTGTGCCTGATTCGCGCAGGATTCAAGGAAAATATTGCGAGCTTCACCGGTTTGGGGATGTAAATTTTGTGTTCCTGTTTCAAGCTCTTTTTGTATGCGAATCCCAGGTGGTTCCGTGATTTTTGTTTTGGGCTTAATATAACACCCCGTCTTAGTAGGAGTTTTTGCCTTAGTGGGAGTCTCAGATGTACTGATGGCTTCCTCAATTTCCGGTGGGCACAAGCAATGCTCGGATTGAGCTGCGCCTTGTTCCATAGTTGGAACATTCCCAAAGAGGTGCATAAAGCCTTTACGTTGAGAGACAATTTTGTGTTTCCTGCCTTTGCGTTTTTTTGCTCGTCTTTGTTTGGCGTTCGTTTTTGGGCTTGCTTTTTCTTCCTCAGAGTTTGCAGAGAGTGGAATTTCTGTTGTTCCGGATTCACAGATCCCTGTACTTATTGGGATTATAGATGGAGGTGCTCTTAATTTGCAATTGCCTTGTCTGTTGCTCACCGGCGTTTCTTTAATCCTTGAGTTGTTTGTGTCAGCCACAAAGGAGCTGTTACGAGGGTTGCATTGTTTGCACTTGGATGGCTTTCTAAGCTGTGTGCACAGATTGCTCAATATTGTCGGTAAAGTTGCCAATTTGTCAATGATTGGGCCGCATCCGCACCCTTCTTTAGTATTCCCAAATCCTTGATTCGGCTGAGCCAGTTTGTTTTGAAGAAGCGTGTTTAGCGTGCCCAACTTCCCGTCAATGGCAACCACAAATACAGCCAGTGTGTCAAGTAGCGTCAATTGAGTGTCCATTTTATCCGATTGATAGTTGAGGGCTTCTACTAAGAGTTGCATTGTTTTAAGCAGACTGCACCAGGCATTTTCGTGCTTTGGGATTTCATCATGATTGTCAGAAATTGTGGGGCTTTTTTGACCCATCTTTGGTGCCTCCTCATCCGTCACTGGATGTTCATGTGAGATGTCGCTTATTGTGATAGGCGTATTCAGCATTTTGATGATTGACTTGCTTTTGCCTTTGTCTTGAGTATATGCAGCTAGTAGATCTTCCCACTCTTCCTTTCCCAGGAGTGAGGATATTTCTATTGCCTCAAGTGGCGAAGTTGATGACCTATCTGTGCGGGCCATGTTCTTCCCAGGCCTTGACATGCTATCATGATCCATTACTTGTTCAATTTGAGTTAGGTTTTGATTTCTCAGAATTGGATCATTTATTTCCCAGCGCTTCTTTTTGGTATTTACATTTGCGTAGTTGTAGTTGCTGGGATGCTTAATTTGTTCTTTGTTTTTTGCTATACAGTTCATAGAACCGTTGGCTTCGTCTCCAGTACCAAATGTATTGCCCTCGCAAGAGGTTTCATTGGGATAAGTGCGGGGGTCTGTGAAGCTTTTGTGGAGTATATTTGTTGGCTCATCTTTTTTATTGCTGTTATTTGCCCTATGCACTTGGATCAGATTTGCTTCTAAGAGAATTTTTGTTCCTGGCTGAAACCCTTTGGTTATCGCGCCCCTTGTGATGCAGCTTTTATCACGCTGAGGGGTTGATGTCACTTGTAATGGCCCCCTAGCCGTAGGGCAGGGGCTTCCGTTGCTGTTATTGACTGGCTGTAAGCCAGAGTGCTGCGCGGGCTGAGTAGGCTGAGATGGTTCGATGGGTTGCTGTAAACCTAGAGATTCATTGGTGTTTGAGAGTAGTGTGTCCACCGCATTTTAAAAAAAATGAAACTTTGTGTAGATTTTCGGTTGGAGCAATGCAAGACTGGTTTTTGTTCTGCTGCTCTTTTTTTCCTGTGTCAGTTGCTCGCTACGCGGGCTATTAGAATTGATGTTTGTTAAGTCAATTAATGGGCCTTCCTTCTGGGTTGTTTGCCTGGATTTAGTCAGTGGCTTTTCTCTTATTCCATCAAGCTCTTTCTGCGATGTTTTACATTTCTTTGTGCGTTTGTTTGCCCCCCCTTTGTTCGTGGGGCAACCGCGAATACGCCCTGATCTCATATCACCAGGGCTGTCCGGCCGTCTGAAACATGTCAAAAGATGCCCAAAAACAAACAGCCAGGGGAATGTGGTATTAGTTGATGCTTTGCTACACCACCTCAGAGGACCGAGCAGTTTGAATGGTGCTTAGCAGTTAGCTTGACAAATACCCCTCAGTGGTATCAGTGGTATCAGACCACCTATCTACAACCAGGGCTGCTAGTGCCTTAGTTCGCTGCTCCTCTCTGCTCCTCCTGCTCTAGTTTGCCCCCTCTGCCGATTTTTTACATACTCCTCAACTCGCTTCCAATGACTGAGCGCGAGGGTAGAGGCAAAGACCCTCTTTGCTGCTCAAATGAGAAAGTTTCGCTGCGCTGCGCTCCCCCCTTTGTGCTCACCGTAAGTACAGTTTCACCGCTGTGCCTCCTCCATCTCCAGGCTCTGGTACTCAATCGCAGGTGGCAGCACAGGGGGAAGAGGGCCAATATCTGAAGTTCCCAAGGCTTGGGGAGCCTAAAGCCTGGGGGGTTCGTGGGTTGCTTGCAGCGAGAACGGCGGAAACGTTTTTTGCCTGCGGTTTCGCTGTGGTTTTCTGGCGATCACGGGGGGCAGCTCACTAGTGCCCTCCGCCACTGGTGAAAAGGTCGAGTGCAGGCTGGGCCCCCACACCAAGTTTTGCGGCTGATGTATGGCTGTAGAGGCGGCTTACGATGGCGACTATAGCTGATTGGTTTGTCTGTGGCTGTAACTGCTTAGTGGCCGCTTAATGCAAGTGCTGTTGCTGGTTCTACGGGGCGATGGTGCTACAGCTCTAAGCAGCAGTGATTGACAGCAGCTAGCGGTATTGGTAGAGGGCATGTGCTGACTATGACCATCTTACAAAACTGCTTGAATAGCGGCACGCTCGAGGACATCTGCTGACTATGAACATCTTACAAAACAGCTTGAATAGCGGCACGCTCAAGGACATGTGCTGACTATGACCATCTTACAAAACTGCTTGAATAGCGACACACTCAAGGACATGTGCTGACTATGAACATCTTACATGTGCTGACTAGGACCATCTTACAAATCTGCGTGAATAGCGGCAAGCTCGAGGACATGTGCTGACTATGCTCATCTTACTAAACTGCTTGAATAGCGGCACGCTCAAGTACATGCTCTGACTATGCCCATCGTACAAAACTGCTTGACTAGCGGCACGCTCGAGGACATGTACTGACTAAGACCATCTTACATTTGCTGACTATGACCATCTTACAAAACTGGTTGAATAGCGGCATGATGTGGACATGTGCTGACTATAACCATCTTATAAAACTGCTTGAATAGTGGCACGCACGAGGACATGTGCTGACTATGAACACCTTACAAAACGGCTTGAATAGCGGCACAGTCAAGGACATGTGCTGACAATGACCATCTTACATGTGCTGACTATGACCATCTTACAATTGCTGACTATGACCATCTTACACAACTGCTTGAATAGCGGCATGCTCGAGGACATATGGTGACTATGACCATCTTACAAAACTGCTTTTATAGAGGCACACTCGACGACAGGGCGGTGCTTCTTGGGTTATTATCAGTGAATTACTTGCTGGCTGCCCTATGCCTGTCTCTGCCTTTTCTGATCCTTGATTATTCCCAGGCTTCGCACCCCAAGTGTGTTCTTGGTTTTTTATTTGCTGTAAGTTGGGGCCGTGCTGTCTGCCACTTTTTTGTGCCTGATTCGCGCAGGATTCAAGGAAAATATTGCGAGCTTCACCGGTTTGGGGATGTAAATTTTGTGTTCCTGTTTCAAGCTCTTTTTGTAAGCGAATCCCAGGTGGTTCCGTGATTTTTGTTTTGGGCTTAATATAACACCCCGTCTTATTAGGAGTTTTTGCCTTAGTGGGAGTCTCAGATGTACTGATGGCTTCCTCAATTTCCGGTGGGCACAAGGCATGCTCGGATTGAGCTGCGCCTTGTTCCATAGTTGGAACATTCCCAAAGAGGTGCATAAAGCCTTTACGTTGAGAGACAATTTTGTGTTTCCTGCCTTTGCGTTTTTTTGCTCGTCTTTGTTTGGCGTTCGTTTTTGGGCTTGCTTTTTCTTCCTCAGAGTTTGCAGAGAGTGGAATTTCTGTTGTTCCGGATTCACAGATCCCTGTACTTATTGGGATTATAGATGGAGGTGCTCTTAATTTGCAATTGCCTTGTCTGTTGCTCACCGGCGTTTCTTTAATCCTTGAGTTGTTTGTGTCAGCCACAAAGGAGCTGTTACGAGGGTTGCATTGTTTGCACTTGGATGGCTTTCTAAGCTGTGCGCACAGATTGCTCAATATTGTCGGTAAAGTTGCCAATTTGTCAATGATTGGGCCGCATCCGCACCCTTCTTTAGTATTCCCAAATCCTTGATTCGGCTGAGCCAGTTTGTTTTGAAGAAGCGTGTTAGCGTGCCCAACTTCCCGTCAATGGCAACCACAAATACAGCCAGTGTGTCAAGTAGCGTCAATTGAGTGTCCATTTTATCCGATTGATAGTTGAGGGCTTCTACTAAGAGTTGTATTGTTTTAAGCAGACTGCACCAGGCATTTTCGTGCTTTGGGATTTCATCATGATTGTCAGAAATTGTGGGGCTTTTTTGACCCATCTTTGGTGCCTCCTCATCCGTCACTGGATGTTCATGTGAGATGTCGCTTATTGTGATAGGCGTATTCAGCATTTTGATGATTGACTTGCTTTTGCCTTTGTCTTGAGTATATGCAGCTAGTAGATCTTCCCACTCTTCCTTTCCCAGGAGTGAGGATATTTCTATTGCCTCAAGTGGCGAAGTTGATGACCTATCTGTGCGGGCCATGTTCTTCCCAGGCCTTGACATGCTATCATGAGCCATTACTTGTTCAATTTGAGTTAGGTTTTGATTTCTCAGAATTGGATCATTTATTTCCCAGCGCTCCTTTTTGGTATTTACATTTGCGTAGTTGTAGTTACTGGGATGCTTAATTTGTTCTTTGTTTTTTGCCATACAGTTCATAGAACCGTTGGCTTCGTCTCCAGTACCAAATGTATTGCCCTCGCAAGAGGTTTCATTGGGATAAGTGCGGGGGTCTGTGAAGCTTTTGTGAAGTATATTTGTTGGCTGATCTTTTTTATTGCTGTTATTTGCCCTATGCACTTGGATCAGATTTGCTTCTAAGAGAATTTTTGTTCCTGGCTGAAACCCTTTGGTTATCGCGCCCCTTGTGATGCAGCTTTTATCACGCTGAGGGGTTGATGTCACTTGTAATGGCCCCCTAGCCGTAGGGCAGGGGCTTCCGTTGCTGTTATTGACTGGCTGTAAGCCAGAGTGCTGCGCGGGCTGAGTAGGCTGAGATGGTTCGATGGGTTGCTGTAAACCTAGAGATTCATTGGTGTTTGAGAGTAGTGTGTCTGCCGCATTTTTAAAAAAATGAAACTTTGTGTAGATTTTCGGGTGGAGCAATGCAAGACTGGTTTTTGTTCTGCTGCTCTTTTTTACCTGTGTCAGTTGCTCGCTACGCGGGCTATTAGAATTGATGTTTGTTAAGTCAATTAATGGGCCTTCCTTCTGGGTTGTTTGCCTGGATTTAGTCAGTGGCTTTTCTCTTATTCCATCAATCTCGTTCTGCGATGTTTTACATTTCTTCGTGCGTTTGTTTGCCCCCCTTTGTTCGTGGGGCAACCGCGAATACGCCCTGATCTCATATCACCAGGGCTGTCCGGCCGTCTGAAACATGTCAAAAGATGCCTAAAAACAAACAGCCAGGGGAATGTGGTATTGGTTGATGCTTTCCTACACCACCTCAGAGGACCGAGCAGTTTGAATGGTGCTTAGCAGTTAGCTTGACAAATACCCCTCAGTGGTATCAGTGGTATCAGACCACCTATCTATAACCAGGGCTGCTAGTGCCTTAGTTCGCTGCTCCTCTCTGCTCCTCCTGCTCTAGTTTGCCCCCTCTGCCGATTTTTTACAAACTCCTCAACTCGCTTCCAATGACTGAGCGCGAGGGTAGAGGCGAAGACCCACTTTGCTGCTCAAATGAGAAAGTTTCGCTGCGCTGCGCTCCCCCCTTTGTGCTCACCGTAAGTACAGTTTTACCGCTGTGCCTCCTCCATCTCCAGGCTCTGGTACTCAATCGCAGGTGGCAGCACAGGGGGAAGAGGGCCAATATCTGAAGTTCCCAAGGCTTGGGGAGCCTAAAGCCTGGGGGGTTCGTGGGTTGCTTGCAGCGAGAACGGCGGAAACGGTTTTTGCCTGCGGTTTCGCTGTGGTTTTCTGGCGATCACGGGGGGCAGCTCACTAGTGCCCTCCGCCACTGGTGAAAAGGTCGAGTGCAGGCTGGGCCCCCACACCCCGTTTTGCGGCTGATGTGTGGCTGTAGAGGCGGCTTACGATGGCGGCTATAGCTGATTGGTTTGTCTGTGGCTGTAACTGCTTAGTGGCCGCTTAATGCAAGTGCTGTTGCTGGTTCTACGGGGCGATGGTGATAAAGCTCTAAGCAGTAGTGATTGACAGCAGCTAGCGGTATCGGTAGAGGGCATGTGCTGACTATGACCATCTTACAAAACTGCTTGAATAGCGGCACGCTCGAGGACATCTGCTGACTATGAACATCTTACAAAACAGCTTGAATAGCGGCATGCTCAAGGACATATGCTGACTATGACCATCTTACAAAACTGCTTGAATAGCGACACACTCAAGGACATGTGCTGACTATGAACATCTTACATGTGCTGACTAGGACCATCTTCCTCCTCCTTCAGTCCCGCCCCCCCTCCCTGCCCATTGGCCACCCCGCTCCCGCCTCCCGCTGACCCTCCCTCCCGGCTCCTTATTTATGACGCCCCCTCAGCGACCGCGCAGCGGACGCGCGCAGCGGGAGCGCCGACTGAGCGCCGAAGGTGCGCCAAAGGTAAGCCCGTCTGCGCCCGTCCGCGCCTGGACCGCGCCCAGCGCCAGACCCCCTGGTCCCCGCGCCCGCCAGCCCCCCCAAAGGACCTACGACTTCGCTACGCTCATCGCACTCAAAACCGCCCGAGCCCCCGGTTGCTACCGAGCGTCCCCGCGACGCACCCATGGACCCTTCGCCTGCCGATCCTGCAACTTCTCTTGCCTCCAAACAAGCACCACGCCCACCAAGACGGACAACAGCAACCACCTCATGTGCATCCTGCTCAACACCCGCTCCGTCCACAGACACGCCGTGGAAC
This sequence comes from Triturus cristatus, assembly GCF_964204655.1. NCBI lineage: Eukaryota > Metazoa > Chordata > Amphibia > Caudata > Salamandridae > Triturus > Triturus cristatus. The sequence continues at coordinate 165,178,550 of NC_140579.1, forward strand.
TCTGGAACCTCCTCGACACTGCATCTCCAGACGTCGCCTTCCTCACGGAAACCTGGATGAACGACTCTTCAGCCCCCGACATCGCCATTGCCATCCCGGACGGCTACAAGATCATCAGGAAGGATCGCGTCAACCAGACTGGAGGAGGCATCGCCATCGTACACAAGAGCACCATTCGCATCTCGACTGACTCCATCGACGTATTCAACGCCGCCGAATACCTGCACTTCCAGATCCACACCAACCCCAAGACTACCCTCAGAGGCACCCTCATCTACAGACCCCCGGGACCACGCGCACAGTTCTGCGAAGACATCGCCGACTTCATCAGCCCTCATGCCCTCCCCTCCGCCGACTACATCCTCCTCGGGGACCTCAACTTCCACCTGGAGAGCAACAATGACCGCAACACCACCGCCCTGCTGGATAACCTCGCCAACCTCGGACTTCAGCAACTGGTCAACACCCCCACCCACTTCGCCGGCCACACGCTCGACCCACTCTTCTCGTCCAGCAAGCACGTCACCTTCAGCCACTCCACCGGACTTCACTGGACCGACCACAGCTGCGTCCATTTCAGCTTCAGAAAGAACACGGTCCACCATCACCCGAAGCAGGCTCCCCACAGAAACTGGAGCAAGATCACCGCCGACCAGCTCGCCACCTCCCTCAGCCAGAGCCCACCTGTCAGGACCACGGACCCTAACACAGCTGCCCTCGACCTCACGCAGTGGCTGACCTCCTGCGCCGACGACCTCGCGCCACTGAAGAACCCCCTCACCAGGCCCAGAAGCAAGAAGGCCCCCTGGTTCACCGACGAACTTAAGGACTCCAAGAAGGCCTGCCGCACCCTCGAGAAGGCCTGGCTCCTCAACAAGACCGCCGACAACAGAACAGCACTGAAACTCGCCACTCGCAGACATCACCAGCTCATCCGCACCACCAAGAAGAAATCTCTGCGGGAACGACTGGACAAGAACGCCCATGACAGCAAGGAGCTCTTCAACATCGTCAAGGAGTTCTCCAACCCCAGCACCGGCAACAACGACATCACTCCCTCACAGGACCTCTGCGACTCCCTCGCCTCGTACTTCCACCGCAAGATCGCCAACATCCACAACAGCTTCGACATTTCACCCCCGCACCCATCGGTCGTACCTTCGCACCCCGCCGCCACCCTCCAGACATGGACCGAGGTGACCCCCGAAGACACGTCACGCATGATGAACACCATCCACTCCGGATCTCCGACCGACCCGTGCCCCCATCATGTTTTCAACAAGGCAGCCTCTACCATCGCACCCCACCTCCGAGACATCATCAACACCTCCTTCAACACAGCAACTTTCCCGGAGAGCTGGAAGCACGCCGAACTCAGCGCTCTGCTGAAGAAACCAACAGCGGACCCGACCGACCTCAAGAACTTCCGCCCCATCTCGCTCCTTCCTTTCCCCACCAAAGTCATCGAGAAGGTCGTCAACAAGCAACTGGCAGCCTTCCTCGAGACGAACGGATCCCTCGACCCATCACAGTCCGGATTCAGAGCCAACCACAGCACCGAGACCGCCCTCATCGCAGCCACCGACGACATCCGAGCCCTGCTCGACAACGGCGAAACAGCGGCACTCATCCTCCTAGACCTCTCCGCAGCATTTGACACTGTCTGCCACCGCACACTAGTCCAACGCCTCAACGACACCGGCATCCAAGGGAAGGCTCTGGAATGGATCATCTCATACCTCTCCGGCAGAACACAGAGAGTACGCCTCCCTCCGTTCCGCTCCGAGGCCACCGAAGTCATCTGCGGCGTCCCGCAAGGATCGTCGCTCAGCCCCACTCTCTTCAACATCTACATGAAACCCCTCGCTGCCATCGCACGCCAACACAACCTCAACATAATTTCCTACGCCGATGACACCCAGCTAATTCTCTCCCTCACCAGAGACCCCGACACCGCCAAAGCCAGCCTGCACGAAGGGATGACAGACGTCGCTGAATGGATGAACATCAGCCGCCTGAAACTGAACACGGACAAGACAGAAGTCCTCATCCTGGGACCATCACCCTCCGCATGGGACGACTCCTGGTGGCCCCCGGCACTAGGCACCGCACCTGAACCGACGGACCACGCACGCAACTTGGGCGTCATACTGGACTCCTCCCTATCGATGACCAGACAAGTCAACGCCGTCTCCTCAGCTTGCTTCCACAACCTCCGCATGCTCCGAAAGATCTTCCGATGGATCCCAACCGAGACCAGGAAGACGGTCACCCACGCTCTCGTCACCAGCAGACTAGACTACGGAAACACCCTCTACGCCGGTACTACGGCCAAGCTTCAGAAAAGACTTCAGCGTATTCAGAACGCCTCCGCCCGACTCATCCTGGACGTCCCCCGACGCAGCCACATCTCGTGCCACCTGAGAGACCTGCACTGGCTCCCGGTCAACAAGAGGATCACGTTCAGACTCCTCACCCACGCACACAAGTCCCTCCACGACCTAGGCCCAGGGTACCTCAACAGCCGCCTCACCTTCAACACGCCCACCCGCCGGCTACGTTCCGCTAACCTCGCCCTCGCCGTCGTCCCTCGCATCCAGAGAGCCACCGCTGGAGGAAGGTCATTCTCCTACCTGGCAGCTAAGACTTGGAACTCCCTACCCGTCCACCTGCGGATGACCCAGGACCACCTGGCCTTCAGGAAACAGCTCAAGACCTGGCTGTTCGAGCAGTAGCAGACCCCCTTCCCCAAGCGCCTTGAGACCCTTACGGGTGAGTAGTGCGCGATATAAGTTCCATGATTGATTGATTGATTGATCTTACAAAACTGCGTGAATAGCGGCAAGCTCGAGGACATGTGCTGACTATGCTCATCTTACTAAACTGCTTGAATAGCGGCACGCTCAAGTACATGCTCTGACTATGCCCATCGTACAAAACTGCTTGACTAGCGGCACGCTCGAGGACATGTACTGACTAGGACCATCTTACATTTGCTGACTATGACCATCTTACAAAATTGGTTGAATAGCGGCACGATGTGGACATGTGCTGACTATAACCATCTTATAAAACTGCTTGAATAGTGGCACGCAGAAGGACATGTGCTGACTATGAACACCTTACAAAATGGTCTGAATAGCGGCACAGTCAAGGACATGTGCTGACAATGACCATCTTACATGTGCTGACTATGACCATCTTACAATTGCTGACTATGACCATCTTACACAACTGCTTGAATAGCGGCATGCTCGAGGACATATGGTGACTATGACCATCTTACAAAACTGCTTTTATAGAGGCACACTCGACGACAGGTGCTGACTATGACCATCTTACAAAACTGCTTGAATAGAGGCACGCTCGAGGACATGTGCTGACTACGACCATCTTACATTTGCTGACTATGACCATCTTACAAAACTGGTTGAATAGCGCACGCTCGAGGACATGTGCTGACTATAACCATCTTATAAAACTGCTTGAATAGTGGCACACACGAGGACATGTGCTGACTATGAACATCTTACTAAACTGCTTGAATAGCGGCACACTCAAGGACATGTGCTGACTATGACCATCTTATATGTGCTGACTATAACCATCTTACAATTGCTGACTATGACCATCTTAAACAACTGCTTGAATAGCGGCATGCTCGAGGACATATGGTGACTATGACCATCTTACAAAACGGCTTTTATAGAGCCACGCTCGACGACAGGTGCTGACTATGACCATCTTACAAAACTGCATGAATAGAGGCACGCTCGAGGACATGTGCTTACTATGACCATCTTACGAAACTGCTTGAATAGCGGCACACCCAAGGACATGTGCTGACTATGACCATCTTACATGTGCTGACTATGACCATCTTACAAAACTGCTTGAATAGCGGCACGCTCGAGGACATGTGCTGACTATGAACATCTTACAAAACAGCTTGAATAGAGGCACGCTCAAGGACATGTGCTGACTATGAACATCTTACATGTGCTGACTAGGACCATCTTACAAAACTGCTTGAATAGCGGCATGCTCGAGGACATGCGGTGACTATGCCCATGTTACAAAACTGCGTGAATAGCGGCAAGCTCGAGGACATGTGCTGACTATGCTCATCTTACTAAGCTGCTTGAATAGCGGCATGCTCAAGTACATGCTCTGACTATGCCCATCGTACAAAACTGCTTGACGAGTGGCACGCTCGAGGACCTGTTCTTACTATGCCCATCTTACAAAACTGCTTGAATAGAGGCATGCTTGAGGACATGTGCTGACTATGACCATCTTACAAAACTGCTTGAATAGCGGCACGCTCGAGGGCATGTGCTGACTATGACCATCTTACAAAACTGCTTGAATAGCGGCACACTCGAGGACATGTGCTGACTATGACCATCTTACGAAACTGCTTGAATAGCGGCACGCTCAATGACATGCGCTGACTATGCCCATCTTACAAAACTGCTTGAATAGAGGCACGCTCGAGGACATGTGCTGACTATGCCCAGCTTCCAAAACTGCTTGAATAGCGCACCCTCGAGGACCTGCGCCGACTATGCCCATCTTACAAAACTGTTGAATAGCGGCACACTCAAGGACCTGTGCTGACTATGAATATCTTACATGTGCTGACTATGACCACCTTACCTGTGCTGACTATGACCATCTTACACTTGCTGACTATGACCATCTTACACAACTGCTTGAATAGCGGCATGCTCGAGGACATATGGTGACTATGACCATCTTTCAAAACTGCTTTTATAGAGGAACGCTCGATGACAGGTGCTGACTATGACCATCTTACAAAACTGCTTCAATAGCGGCACGCTCAAAGACATCTGCTGACAATGAACATCTTACAAAACAGCTTGAATAGCGGCACGCTCAAGGACATGTGCTGACTATGACCATCTTACAAAACTGCTTGAATAGCGACACACTCAAGGACATGTGCTGACTATGAACATCTTACATGTGCTGACTAGGACCATCTTACAAAACTGCGTTAATAGCGGCAAGCTCGAGGACATGTGCTGACTATGCTCATCTTACTAAACTGCTTGAATAGCGGCACGCTCAAGTACATGCTCTGACTATGCCCATCGTGCAAAACTGCTTGACTAGCCACACGCTCGAGGACATGTTCTGACTATGCCCATCTTACAAACCTGCCTGAATAGAGGCACGCTCGAGGACATGTGCTGACTATGCCCATCTTACAAAACTGCTTGAATAGAGGCACACTTGAGGACATGTGCTGACTATGCCCATCTTACAAAACTGCTCGAATAGAGGCAAACTCGAGGACATGTGCTGACTATACCCATCTTACAAAACTGCTTGAATAGCGGCACGCTCGAGGACATGTGCTGACTATGCCCATCTTACATCTTACAAAACTGCTTGAAAAGCAGCACGCTAGATGACATGTGCTGACTATGACCATCTTACAAAGCTGCTTGAATAGAGGCATGCTCGAGGACATGTGCTGACTATGACCATCTTACAAAACTGATTGAATAGCGGCACACTCAAGGACATATGGTGACTATGACCATCTTACATATGCTGACTATGACCATCTTAAAAAACTGCTTGAAAAGCAGCACACTCAAGGACATCTGCTGACTATGACCATCTTACAAAACTGCTTGAATAACGGCACGCACGAGGACATGTGCTGACTATGACCTTCTTCCAAACTGCTTTTATAGAGGCACACTCGATGACATGTGCTGACTATGACCATCTTACAAAACTGCTTGAATAGCGGCACGCTCGAGGACATGTGCTGACTATGACCATTTTACTTGTGCTGACTATGACCATCTTACAAAACTGCTTGAATAGTGGCACGCTCGAGGACATGTGCTGACAATGACCATGTTGAAAAACTGCTTCAACAGCGGCATGCTCGAGGACATGTGCTGACTATGCCCATCTTACAAAACTGCTTGAATAGAGGCACGCTCGAGGACATGTGCTGACTATGACCATCTTACAAAACTGATTGAATAGAGGCACGCTCGAGGACATGTGCTGACTATGCCCATCTTACACAACTGATTGAATAGCGGCATACTCAAGGACATGTGGTGACTATGAACATCTTACATGTGCTGACTATGACCATCTTACAAAACTGCTTGAATAGAGGCACGCTCGAGGACATGTGCTGACTATGCCCATCTTACAAATCTGCTTGAATAGCGGCACGCTCGAGGACATGTGCTGACTATGCCTATCTTACACATCTGCTTGAATAGAGGCACGCTCGAGGACATGGGCTGACAAATGACCATCTTACAAAACTGCTTGAATAGAGGCATGCTCGAGGACATGTGCTGACTATGCCCATCTTACAAAACTGATTGAAAAGCGGCACGCTCAAGGACATCTGCTGACTATGACCATCTTACAAAACTGCTTGAATAACGGCACGCTCGAGGACATGTGCTGACTATGACCATCTTACAAAACTGCTTTTATAGAGGCACACTCGATGACATGTGCTGACTATGACCATCTTACAAAACTGCTTGTAAAGCGGCACGCTCAAGGACATCTGCTGACTATGACGACCTTACAAAACTGCTTTTATAGAGGCACGCTCGATGATATGTGCTGACTAGGACCATCTTACAAAACTGCTTGAATAGCAGCACGCTTAAGGACATGTGCTGACTATGAACATTTTACGTGTGCTGACTATGCCCATCTTACAAAACTGTTGAATAGCGGCACACTCAAGGACATGTGCTGACTATGAATATCTTACATGTGCTGACTATGACCACCTTACCTGTGCTGACTATGACCATCTTACACTTGCTGACTATGACCATCTTACACAACTGCTTGAATAGCGGCATGCTCGAGGACATATGGTGACTATGACCATCTTACAAAACTGCTTTTATAGAGGAACGCTCGATGGCAGGTGCTGACTATGACCATCTTACAAAACTGCTTGAATAGCGGCACGCTCGAGGACATCTGCTGACAATGAACATCTTACAAAACAGCTTGAATAGCGGCACGATCAAGGACATGTGCTGACTATGACCATCTTACAAAACTGCTTGAATAGCGACACACTCAAGGACATGTGCTGACTATGAACATCTTACATGTGCTGACTAGGACCATCTTACAAAACTGCGTGAATAGTGGCAAGCTCGAGGACATGTGCTGACTATGCTCATCTTACTAAACTGCTTGAATAGCGGCACGCTCAAGTACATGCTCTGACTATGCCCATCGTACAAAACTGCTTGACTAGCGGCACGCTCGAGGACATGTTCTGACCATGCCCATCTTACAAACCTGCCTGAATAGAGGCACGCTCGAGGACATGTGCTGACTATGCCCATCTTACAACACTGCTTGAATAGAGGCACACTTGAGGACATGTGCTGACTATGCCCATCTTACAAAACTGCTTGAATAGAGGCAAACTCGAGGACATGTGCTGACTATACCCATCTTACAAAACTGCTTGAATAGCGGCACGCTCGAGGACATGTGCTGACTATGCCCATCTTACATCTTACAAAACTGCTTGAAAAGCAGCACGCTAGATGACATGTGCTGACTATGACCATCTTACAAAGCTGCTTGAATGGAGGCATGCTCGAGGACATGTGCTGACTATGACCATCTTACAAAACTGATTGAATAGCGGCACACTCAAGGACATATGGTGACTATGACCATCTTACATATGCTGACTATGACCATCTTAAAAAACTGCTTGAAAAGCAGCACACTCAGGGACATCTGCTGACTATGACCATCTTACAAAACTGCTTGAATAACGGCACGCTCGAGGACATGTGCTGACTATGACCTTCTTCCAAACTGCTTTTATAGAGGCACACTCGATGACATGTGCTGACTATGACCATCTTACAAAACTGCTTGAATAGCGGCACGCTCGAGGACATGTGCTGACTATGACCATTTTACTTGTGCTGACTATGACCATCTTACAAAACTGCTTGAATAGTGGCACGCTCGAGGACATGTGCTGACAATGACCATCTTGAAAAACTGGTTCAACAGCGGCATGCTCGAGGACATGTGCTGAATATGACCATCTTTCAAAACTGCTTGAATAGCGGCACGCTCGAGGACATGTGCTCACTATGACCATCTTATAAAACTGCTTGTATAGAGGTACGCTCGAGGACATGTTCTGACTATGCCCATCTTAAACAACTGGTGGAATAGCGGCATGCTCGAGGACAAGGGCCTACTATGCCTATCTTACAAAACTGCGTGAATAGCGGCACGCTCGAGCACATGTGCTGACTATGCCCATCTTACAAAACTGCTTGAATAAACGCACGCTCGAGGACATGTGCTGACTATGCCCATCTTACAAAACTGCTTGAATAGAGGCAGGCTTGAGGACATGTGCTGACTATGATCATCTTACAAAACTGCTTAAATAGCGGCACGCTCGAGGACATGTTCTGACTATGCCCATCATACAAACCTGCCTGAATAGAGGCACGCTCGAGGACATGTGCTGACTATGCCCATCTTACAAAACTGCTTGAATAGAGGCATGCTTGAGGACATGTGCTGACTATGCCCATCTTACAAAACTGCTTGAATAGAGGCACGCTCGAGGAAATGTGCTGACTATACCCATCTTACAAAACTGCTTGAATAGCGGCACGCTCGAGGACATGTGCTGACTATGCCCATCTTACATCTTACAAAACTGCTTGAAAAGCGGCACGCTTGAGGACATGTGCTGACTATGACCATCTTACAAAACTGCTTGAATAGAGGCATGCTCGAGGACATGTGCTGACTATGACCATCTTACAAAACTGATTGAATAGCGGCACACTCAAGGACATATGGTGACTATGACCATCTTACATATGCTGACTATGACCATCTTAAAAAACTGCTTGAAAAGCAGCACGCTCAAGGACATCTGCTGACTATGACCATCTTACAAAACTGCTTGAATAACGGCACGCTCGAGGACATGTGCTGACTATGACCTTCTTCCAAACTGCTTTTATAGAGGCACACTCGATGACAAGTGCTGACTATGACCATATTACAAAACTGCTTGAATAGCGGCACGCTCGAGGACATGTGCTGACTATGACCAACTTGAAAAACTGCTTCAACAGCGGCATGCTCGAGGACATGTGCTGAATATGACCATCTTTCAAAACTGCTTGAATAGCGGCACGCTCGAGGACATGTGCTCACTATGACCATCTTATAAAACTGCTTGAATAGAGGTACGCTCGAGGACATGTTCTGACTATGTCCATCTTAAACAACTGGTGGAATAGCGGCTTGCTCGAGGACATGGGCCTACTATGCCTATCTTACAAAACTGCGTGAATAGCGGCACGCTCGAGCACATGTGCTGACTATGCCCATCTTACAAAACTGCTTGAATAAACGCACGCTCGAGGACATGTGCTGACTATGCCCATCTTACAAAACTGCTTGAATAGAGGCAGGTTTGAGGACATGTGCTGACTATGATCATCTTACAAAACTGCTTGAATAGCGGCACGCTCGAGGACATGTTCTGACTATGCCCATCTTACAAACCTGCCTGAATAGAGGCACGCTCGAGGACATGTGCTGACTATGACCATTTTACTTGTGCTGACTATGACCATCTTACAAAACTGCTTGAATAGTGGCACGCTCGAGGACATGTGCTGACAATGACCATCTTGAAAAACTGCTTCAATAGCGGCACGCTCGAGGACATGTGCTGAATATGACCATCTTTCAAAACTGCTTGAATAGCGGCACGCTCGAGGACATGGGCTTACTATGCCTACCTTACAAAACTGCGTGAATAGCGGCACGCTCGAGCACATGTGCTGACTATGCCCATCTTACAAAACTGCTTGAATAGAGGCACACTCGAGGACATGTGCTGACTATGCCCATCTTACAAAACTGCTTGAATAGAGGCAGGCTTGAGGACATGTGCTGACTATGCCCATCTTACAAAACTGCTTGAATAGCGGCACGCTCGAGGACATGTGCTGACTATGCCCATCTTACAAAACTGCTTGATTAGAGAGGCACGCTCGAGGACATGTGCTGACTATGACCATCTTACAAAACTGCTTGAATAGAGGCATGCTCGAGGACATGTGCTGACTATGCCCATCTTAAACAACTGCTGGAATAGCGGCATGTTCGAGGACATGGGCTTACTATGCCTATCTTACAAAACTGCGTGAATAGCGGCACGCTCGAGCACATGTGCTGACTATGCCCATCTTACAAAACTGCTTGAATAGAGGCACACTCGAGGACATGTGCTGACTATGCCCATCTTACAAAACTGCTTGAATAGAGGCAGGCTTGAGGACATGTGCTGACTATGCCCATCTTACAAAACTGCTTGAATAGCGGCACGCTCGAGGACATGTGCTGACTATGCCCATCTTACAAAACTGCTTGAATAGAGAGGCACACTCGAGGACATGTGCTGACTTTGACCATCTTACAAAACTGCTTGAATAGAGGCATGCTCGAGGACATGTGCTGACTATGCCCATCTTACAAAACTGCTTGAATAGCAGCACGCTCGAGGACATGTGCTGACTATGCCCATCTTACAAAACTGCTTGAATAGAGGCACGCTCGAGGACATGTGCTGACTATGACCATATTACAAAACTGATTGAATAGAGGCACGCTCGAGGACATGTGCTGACTATGCCCATCTTACACAACTGATTGAATAGCGGCATACTCAAGGACATGTGGTGACTATGAACATCTTACATGTGCTGACTATGACCATCTTACAAAACTGCTTGAATAGAGGCACGCTCGAGGACATGTGCTGACTATGCCCATCTTACAAATCTGCTTGAATAGCGGCACGCTCGAGGACGTGTGCTGACTATGCCTATTTTACACATCTGCTTGAATAGAGGCACGCTCGAGGACATGGGCTGACAAATGACCATCTTACAAAACTGCTTGAATAGAGGCATGCTCGAGGACATGTGCTGACTATGCCCTTCTTACAAAACTGATTGAAAAGCGGCACGCTCCAGGACATCTGCTGACTATGACCATCTTACAAAACTGCTTGAATAACGGCACGCTCGAGGACATGTGCTGACTATGACCATCTTACAAAACTGCTTTTATAGAGGCACACTCGATGACATGTGCTGACTATGACCATCTTACAAAACTGCTTGTAAAGCGGCACGCTCAAGGACATCGGCTGACTATGACAACCTTACAAAACTGCTTTTATAGAGGCACGCTCGAAGATATGTGCTGACTAGGACCATCTTACAAAACTGCTTGAATAGCAGCACGCTTAAGGACATGTGCTGACTATGACCATTTTACGTGTGCTGACTATGACCATCTTACAAAACTGCTTGAATAGCGGCACACTCGAGGTCATGTGCTGACTATGACAATCTTACGTGTGCTGACTATGACCATCTTACAAAACTGCTTGAATAGTGGCACACTCAAGGACGTGTGCTGAATATGACCATCTTTCAAAACTGCTTGAATAGTGGCACGCTCAAGGACACGTGCTCACTATGACGATCTTACAAAACTGCTTGAACAGCGGCACGCTCGAGGACATGTGCTGACTATGACCATCTTACAAAACTGCTTGAATAGCAGCACGCTCGAGGAGACGTGCTGACTATGACCATCTTACATGTGCTGACTAAGACCATCTTACAAAACTGCTTGAATAGTTGCACGCTCAAGGACATGCGCTGACTATGCCCATCTTACAAAACTGCTTGAATAGAGGCATGCTCGAGGACATGTGCTGACTATGCCCACCTTACACAACTGATTGAATAGCGGCATACTCAAGGACATGTGGTGACTATGAACATCTTACATGTGCTGACTATGACCATCTTACAAAACTGATTGAATAGAGGCAAGCTCGAGGACATTGGCTGACAAATAACCATCTTACAAAACTGATTGAATAGAGGCATGCTCGAGGACATGTGCTGACTATGCCCATCTTACAAAACTGCTTGAAAAGCAGCACGCTCAAGGACATCTGCTGACTATGCCCATCTTACAAAACTGCTTTTATAGAGGCACACTCGATGACATGTGCTGACTAGGACCATCTTACAAAACTGCTTGAATAGCGGCACGCTTGAGGACATGTGCTGACTATGACCATTTTACGTGTGCTGACTATGACCATCTTACAAAACTGCTTGAATAGTGGCACGCTCGAGGACATGTGCTGACAATGACCATCTTGCAAAACTGCTTTTATAGAGGCACGCTCGATGATATGTGCTGACTAGGACCATCTTACAAAACTGTTTGAATAGCGTCACGCTCGAGGTCATGTGCTGACTATGACAATCTTACGTGTGCTGACTATGACCATCTTACAAAACTGCTTAAATAGTGGCACACTCGAGGATGTGTGCTGACTATGACCATCTTACAAAACTGCTTTTATAGAGGCACACTCGATGACATGTGCTGACTAGGACCATCTTACAAAACTGCTTGAATAGCGGCACGCGCAAGGACATGTGCTCACTATGACCATCTTACACAACTGCTTGAACAGCGGCATGCTCGAGGACATGTGCTGACTATGACCAACTTACAAAACTTCTTGAATAGTGGCACGCTCGAGGACATGCGCTGACTATGCCCATCTTACAAAAGTGCTTGAATAGAGGCACGCTTGAGGACATGCGCTGATTATGCCCATCTTCCAAACTGCTTGTATAGCGCACTCTCGAGGACACGCGCCAACTATGCCCATCTTACAAAACTGATTGACTAGCGGCATGTTCGAGGACATGTTCTGAATATGACCATCTTACAAAACAGCTTGATAGTCGGCACGCTCGAGGACATGTGCTGACTATGACCATCTTACAAAACTGCTTGAATAGAGGCACGCTTGAGGACATGTGCTGACTATGCCCATCTTACAAAACTGCTTGAATAGCGGCACGCTCGAGGACATGTGCTGACAATGCCCATCTTACAAAACTGCTTGAATAGAGGCACGCTCGAGGACATGTTCTGACTATGCCCATCTTACAAAACTGCTTGAATAGAGGCACGCTTGAGGACATGTGCTGACTATGCCCATCTTACAAAACTGCTTGAATAAAGGAACGCACGTGGACATGTGCTGACTATACCCACCTTACAAAACTGCTTGAATAGCAGCACGCTCGAGGACATGTGCTGACTATGCCCATCTTACAAAACTGCTTGAATAGAGGCACGCTCGAGGACATATGCTGACTATGACCATCTTATAAAACTGCTTGAATAGAGGCATGCTCGAGGACGTGTGCTGACTATACCCATCTTACAAAACTGATTGAATAGCGGCACACTCAAGGACATATGGTGACTATGACCATCTTTCATATGCTGACTATGACCATCTTACAAAACTGCTTGAAAAGCAGCACGCTCAAGGTCATCTGCTGACTATGACCATCTTACAAAACTGCTTGAATAACGGCACGTTCGAGGACATGTGCTGATTATGACCATCTTACAAAACTGCTTTTATAGAGGCACACTCGATGACATGTGCTGACTATGACCATCCTACAAAACAGCTTGAATAGCGGCACGTTTGGGGACATGTGCTGACTATGCCCATCTTACAAAACTGCTTCAATAGCGGCACGCTCGAGGACATGTGCTCACTATGACCATCTTACAAAACTGCATGAAAAGAGGCACGCTCGAGGACATGCGCTCACTATGCCCAGCTTACAAAACTGCTTGAATAGCAGCACGCGCAAGGACATGTGCTGACTATGCCCATCTTACAAAACTGCTTGTATGGAGGCTCACTCGAGGACGTGCGCTGCCTATGCCCATTCTACAAAACTGCTTGAATAGCTGCACGCTCGAGTAAATGCGCTGACTATGCCCATCTTACAAAACTGCTTGAATAGAGGCAGGCTCGAGGACATGCGCTGACTATGCCCATCTTACAAAACTGCTTATAAATCGGCACGCTGAAGGACATGTGCTGACTATGACCATCTTACAAAAGTGCTTGAATAGCGGCACACTCGAGGACATGTGCTGACTATGACCATCTTACATGTGCTGACTATGACCATCTTATACAACTGCTTGAACTGCGGCACACTCGAGGACATGTGCTGACTATGACCATCTTACAAAACTGCTTGAATAGCGGCACACTCGAGGACATGCGCTGACTATGCACATCTTACAAAAGTGCTTGAATAGAGGCACGCTCGAGGACATGGGCTGACTATGGCCATCTTCCAAACTGCTTGAATAGCGCACTCTCGAGGACATGCGCCAACTATGCCCATCTTACAAAACTGCTTATTAGCGGCACACTCGAGGACATGCGCTGACTTTGCCCATCTTAGAAAACTGTTTGACTAGCAGCATGCTCGAGGACATGTTCTGACTATGACCATCTTACAAAACAGCTTGATAGGCGGCACGCTCGAGGACATGTGCTGACTATGACCATCTTACAAAACTGCTTGAATAGCAGCACACTCGAGGACATGTGCTGACTATGACCATCTTACATGTGCTGACTATGACCATCTTACAATTGCTGACTATGACCATCTTACACAACTGCTTGAATAGCGGCATGCTCGAGGACATATGGTGACTATGACCATCTTACAAAACTGCTTTTATAGAGGCACGCTGGACGACAGGTGCTGACTAGGACCATCTTACAAAACTGCTTGAATAGAGGCACGCTCGTGGACATGTACTGACTATGACCATCTTACGAAACTGCTTGAATAGCGGCACACCCAAGGACATGTGCTGACTATGACCATCTTACAAAACTGCTTGAATAACGGCACGCTCGAGGACATGTGCTCACTATGACCATCTTACAAAACTGCACGAAAACAGGCACGCTCGAGGACATGCACTCACTATTCCCAGCTTACAAAACTGCTTGAATAGCAGCACGCTCAAGGACATGTGCTGACTATGCCCATCTTACAAAACTGCTTGTATGGAGGCTCACTCGAGGACATGCGCTGCCTATGCCCATTCTACAAAACTGCTTGAATAGCTGCACGCTCGAGGAAATGCGCTGACTATGCCCATCTTACAAAACTGCTTGAATAGAGGCACGCTCGAGGACATGCGCTGACTATGCCCATCTTACAAAACTGCTTGAATAGCGGCACGCTCGAGGACATGTGCTGACTATGACCATCTTACATGTGCTGACTATGACCATCTTACACAACTGATTGAACAGCGGCACGCTCGAGGACATGTGCTGACTATGACCATCTTACAAAACTGCTTGAATAGCGGCACACTCGAGGACATGCGCTGACTATGCACATCTTACAAAAGTGCTTGAATAGAGGCACACTCGATGAAATGTGCTGACTATGACCATCTTACAAAACTGCTTGAAAAGCGGCAAGCTCAAGGACATCTGCTTACTATGACCATCTTACAAAACTGCTTGAATAACGGCACGCTCGAGGACATGTGCTGTTTATGACCATCTTACAAAACTGCTTTTATAGAGGCACACTCGACGACAGGTGCTGACTAAGACCATCTTACAAAACTGCTTGAATAGAGGCACGCTCGTGGACATGTGCTGACTATGACCATCTTCCGAAACTGCTTGAATAGCGGCACACCCAAGGACATGTGCTGACTATGACCATCTTACATGTGCTGACAATGACCATCTTACAAAACTGCTTGAATAGCGGCACGCTCGAGGACATGTGCTGACTATGAACATCTTACAAAACAGCTTGAATAGCGGCACGCTCAAGGACATGTGCTGAGTATGACCATCTTACAAAACTGCTTGAAAAGCGACACACTCAAGGACATGTGCTGACTATGAACATCTTACATGTGCTGACTAGGACCATCTTACAAAACTGCGTGAATAACGGCAAGCTCGAGGACATGTGCTGACTATGCTCATCTTAATAAGCTGCTGGAATAGCAGCATGCTCAAGTACATGCTCTGACTATGCCCATCGTACAAAACTGCTGACGAGCGGCACACTCGAGGACATGTTCTGACTATGTCCATCTTACAAAACTGCTTGAATAGAGGCACGCTTGAGGACATGTGCTGACTATGCCCATCTTTCAAAACTGTTTGAATAGAGGCACGCTCGAGGACATGTGCTGACTATACCCATCTTACAAAACTGCTTGAATAGCGGCACGCTCGAGGACATGTGCTGACTATGCCCATCTTACAAAACTGCTTGAACAGAGGCACGCTCGAGGAGATGTGCTGACTATGACCATCTTACAAAACTGCTTTAATAGAGGCATGCTCGAGGACATGTGCTGACTAAGCCCATCTTACAAAACTGATTGAATAGCGGCACACTCAACGACATATGGTGACTATGACCATCTTACATGTGCTGACTATGACCATCTTACAAAACTGCTTGAAAAGCGGCACGCTCAAGGACATCTTCTTACTATGACCATCTTATAAAACTGCTTGAATAACGGCACGCTCGAGGACATGTGCTGACTATGCCCATCTTACAAAACTGCTTGAATAGCGGCACGCTCGAGGACATGTGCTGACTATGCCCATCTTACAAAACTGCTTGAATAGAGGCACGCTCGAGGACATGTTCTGACTATGCCCATCTTACAAAACTGCTTGAATAGAGGCACGCTCGAGGACATGTGCTGACTATGCCCATCTTACAAAACTGCTTGAATAGCGGCACACCCAAGGACATGTGCTGACTATGACCATCTTACAAAACTGCTTGAATAACGGCACGCTCGAGGACATGTGCTCACTATGACCATCTTACAAAACTGCACGAAAACAGGCACGCTCGAGGACATGCGCTCACTATTCCCAGCTTACAAAACTGCTTGAATAGCAGCACGCTCAAGGACATGTGCTGACTATGCCCATCTTACAAAACTGCTTGTATGGAGGTTCACTCGAGGACATGCGCTGCCTATGCCCATTCTACAAAACTGCTTGAATAGCTGCACGCTCGAGGAAATGCGCTGACTATGCCCATCTTACAAAACTGCTTGAATAGAGGCACGCTCGAGGACATGCGCTGACTATGCCCATCTTACAAAATTGCTTGAATAGCGGCACGCTCGAGGACATGTGCTGACTATGACCATCTTACATGTGCTGACTATGACCATCTTACACAACTGATTGAACAGCGGCACGCTCGAGGACATGTGCTGACTATGACCATCTTACAAAACTGCTTGAATAGCGCCACACTCAAGGACATGCGCTGACTATGCACATCTTACAAAAGTGCTTGAATAGAGGCACACTCGATGAAATGTGCTGACTATGACCATCTTACAAAACTGCTTGAAAAGCGGCAAGCTCAAGGACATCTGCTTACTATGACCATCTTACAAAACTGCTTGAATAACGGCACGCTCGAGGACATGTGCTGATTATGACCATCTTACAAAACTGCTTTTATAGAGGCACACTCGACGACAGGTGCTGACTAAGACCATCTTACAAAACTGCTTGAATAGAGGCACGCTCGTGGACATGTGCTGACTATGACCATCTTCCGAAACTGCTTGAATAGCGGCACACCCAAGGACATGTGCTGACTATGACCATCTTACATGTGCTGACAATGACCATCTTACAAAACTGCTTGAATAGCGGCACGCTCGAGGACATGTGCTGACTATGAACATCTTACAAAACAGCTTGAATAGCGGCACGCTCAAGGACATGTGCTGAGTATGACCATCTTACAAAACTGCTTGAAAAGCGACACACTCAAGGACATGTGCTGACTCTGAACATCTTACATGTGCTGACTAGGACCATCTTACAAAACTGCGTGAATAACGGCAAGCTCGAGGACATGTGCTGACTATGCTCATCTTAATAAGCTGCTGGAATAGCAGCATGCTCAAGTACATGCTCTGACTATGCCCATCGTACAAAACTGCTGACGAGCGGCACACTCGATGACATGTGCTGACTAGGACCATCTTACAAAACTGCTTGAATAGCGGCACGCGCAAGGACATGTGCTCACTATGACCATCTTACACAACTGCTTGAACAGCGGCATGCTCGAGGACATGTGCTGACTATGACCAACTTACAAAACTTCTTGAATAGTGGCACGCTCGAGGACATGCGCTGACTATGCCCATCTTACAAAAGTGCTTGAATAGAGGCACGCTTGAGGACATGCGCTGATTATGCCCATCTTCCAAACTGCTTGTATAGCGCACTCTCGAGGACACGCGCCAACTATGCCCATCTTACAAAACTGATTGACTAGCGGCATGTTCGAGGACATGTTCTGAATATGACCATCTTACAAAACAGCTTGATAGTCGGCACGCTCGAGGACATGTGCTGACTATGACCATCTTACAAAACTGCTTGAATAGAGGCACGCTTGAGGACATGTGCTGACTATGCCCATCTTACAAAACTGCTTGAATAGCGGCACGCTCGAGGACATGTGCTGACAATGCCCATCTTACAAAACTGCTTGAATAGAGGCACGCTCGAGGACATGTTCTGACTATGCCCATCTTACAAAACTGCTTGAATAGAGGCACGCTTGAGGACATGTGCTGACTATGCCCATCTTACAAAACTGCTTGAATAAAGGAACGCACGTGGACATGTGCTGACTATACCCACCTTACAAAACTGCTTGAATAGCAGCACGCTCGAGGACATGTGCTGACTATGCCCATCTTACAAAACTGCTTGAATAGAGGCACGCTCGAGGACATATGCTGACTATGACCATCTTATAAAACTGCTTGAATAGAGGCATGCTCGAGGACGTGTGCTGACTATACCCATCTTACAAAACTGATTGAATAGCGGCACACTCAAGGACATATGGTGACTATGACCATCTTTCATATGCTGACTATGACCATCTTACAAAACTGCTTGAAAAGCAGCACGCTCAAGGTCATCTGCTGACTATGACCATCTTACAAAACTGCTTGAATAACGGCACGTTCGAGGACATGTGCTGATTATGACCATCTTACAAAACTGCTTTTATAGAGGCACACTCGATGACATGTGCTGACTATGACCATCCTACAAAACAGCTTGAATAGCGGCACGTTTGGGGACATGTGCTGACTATGCCCATCTTACAAAACTGCTTCAATAGCGGCACGCTCGAGGACATGTGCTCACTATGACCATCTTACAAAACTGCATGAAAAGAGGCACGCTCGAGGACATGCGCTCACTATGCCCAGCTTACAAAACTGCTTGAATAGCAGCACGCGCAAGGACATGTGCTGACTATGCCCATCTTACAAAACTGCTTGTATGGAGGCTCACTCGAGGACGTGCGCTGCCTATGCCCATTCTACAAAACTGCTTGAATAGCTGCACGCTCGAGTAAATGCGCTGACTATGCCCATCTTACAAAACTGCTTGAATAGAGGCAGGCTCGAGGACATGCGCTGACTATGCCCATCTTACAAAACTGCTTATAAATCGGCACGCTGAAGGACATGTGCTGACTATGACCATCTTACAAAAGTGCTTGAATAGCGGCACACTCGAGGACATGTGCTGACTATGACCATCTTACATGTGCTGACTATGACCATCTTATACAACTGCTTGAACTGCGGCACACTCGAGGACATGTGCTGACTATGACCATCTTACAAAACTGCTTGAATAGCGGCACACTCGAGGACATGCGCTGACTATGCACATCTTACAAAAGTGCTTGAATAGAGGCACGCTCGAGGACATGGGCTGACTATGGCCATCTTCCAAACTGCTTGAATAGCGCACTCTCGAGGACATGCGCCAACTATGCCCATCTTACAAAACTGCTTATTAGCGGCACACTCGAGGACATGCGCTGACTTTGCCCATCTTAGAAAACTGTTTGACTAGCAGCATGCTCGAGGACATGTTCTGACTATGACCATCTTACAAAACAGCTTGATAGGCGGCACGCTCGAGGACATGTGCTGACTATGACCATCTTACAAAACTGCTTGAATAGCAGCACACTCGAGGACATGTGCTGACTATGACCATCTTACATGTGCTGACTATGACCATCTTACAATTGCTGACTATGACCATCTTACACAACTGCTTGAATAGCGGCATGCTCGAGGACATATGGTGACTATGACCATCTTACAAAACTGCTTTTATAGAGGCACGCTGGACGACAGGTGCTGACTAGGACCATCTTACAAAACTGCTTGAATAGAGGCACGCTCGTGGACATGTACTGACTATGACCATCTTACGAAACTGCTTGAATAGCGGCACACCCAAGGACATGTGCTGACTATGACCATCTTACAAAACTGCTTGAATAACGGCACGCTCGAGGACATGTGCTCACTATGACCATCTTACAAAACTGCACGAAAACAGGCACGCTCGAGGACATGCACTCACTATTCCCAGCTTACAAAACTGCTTGAATAGCAGCACGCTCAAGGACATGTGCTGACTATGCCCATCTTACAAAACTGCTTGTATGGAGGCTCACTCGAGGACATGCGCTGCCTATGCCCATTCTACAAAACTGCTTGAATAGCTGCACGCTCGAGGAAATGCGCTGACTATGCCCATCTTACAAAACTGCTTGAATAGAGGCACGCTCGAGGACATGCGCTGACTATGCCCATCTTACAAAACTGCTTGAATAGCGGCACGCTCGAGGACATGTGCTGACTATGACCATCTTACATGTGCTGACTATGACCATCTTACACAACTGATTGAACAGCGGCACGCTCAAGGACATGTGCTGACTATGACCATCTTACAAAACTGCTTGAATAGCGGCACACTCGAGGACATGCGCTGACTATGCACATCTTACAAAAGTGCTTGAATAGAGGCACACTCGATGAAATGTGCTGACTATGACCATCTTACAAAACTGCTTGAAAAGCGGCAAGCTCAAGGACATCTGCTTACTATGACCATCTTACAAAACTGCTTGAATAACGGCACGCTCGAGGACATGTGCTGTTTATGACCATCTTACAAAACTGCTTTTATAGAGGCACACTCGACGACAGGTGCTGACTAAGACCATCTTACAAAACTGCTTGAATAGAGGCACGCTCGTGGACATGTGCTGACTATGACCATCTTCCGAAACTGCTTGAATAGCGGCACACCCAAGGACATGTGCTGACTATGACCATCTTACATGTGCTGACAATGACCATCTTACAAAACTGCTTGAATAGCGGCACGCTCGAGGACATGTGCTGACTATGAACATCTTACAAAACAGCTTGAATAGCGGCACGCTCAAGGACATGTGCTGAGTATGACCATCTTACAAAACTGCTTGAAAAGCGACACACTCAAGGACATGTGCTGACTATGAACATCTTACATGTGCTGACTAGGACCATCTTACAAAACTGCGTGAATAACGGCAAGCTCGAGGACATGTGCTGACTATGCTCATCTTAATAAGCTGCTGGAATAGCAGCATGCTCAAGTACATGCTCTGACTATGCCCATCGTACAAAACTGCTGACGAGCGGCACACTCGAGGACATGTTCTGACTATGTCCATCTTACAAAACTGCTTGAATAGAGGCACGCTTGAGGACATGTGCTGACTATGCCCATCTTTCAAAACTGTTTGAATAGAGGCACGCTCGAGGACATGTGCTGACTATACCCATCTTACAAAACTGCTTGAATAGCGGCACGCTCGAGGACATGTGCTGACTATGCCCATCTTACAAAACTGCTTGAACAGAGGCACGCTCGAGGAGATGTGCTGACTATGACCATCTTACAAAACTGCTTTAATAGAGGCATGCTCGAGGACATGTGCTGACTAAGCCCATCTTACAAAACTGATTGAATAGCGGCACACTCAACGACATATGGTGACTATGAACATTTTACATGTGCTGTCTATGACCATCTTACAAAACTGCTTGAAAAGCGGCACGCTCAAGGACATCTTCTTACTATGACCATCTTATAAAACTGCTTGAATAACGGCACGCTCGAGGACATGTGCTGACTATGCCCATCTTACAAAACTGCTTGAATAGCGGCACGCTCGAGGACATGTGCTGACTATGCCCATCTAACAAAACTGCTTGAATAGAGGCACGCTCGAGGACATGTTCTGACTATGCCCATCTTACAAAACTGCTTGCATAGAGGCACGCTCGAGGACATGTGCTGACTATGCCCATCTTACAAAACTGCTTGAATAAAGGCACGCACGTGGACATGTGCTGACTATACCCACCTTACAAAACTGCTTGAATAGCGGCACGCTCGAGGACATGTGCTGACTATGCCATCTTACAAAACTGCTTGAATAGAGGCACGCTCGAGGACATATGCTGACTATGACCATCTTATAAAACTGCTTGAATAGAGGCATGCTCGAGGACGTGTGCTGACTATACCCATCTTACAAAACTGATTGAATAGCGGCACACTCAAGGACATATGGTGACTATGACCATCTTTCATATGCTGACTATGACCATCTTACAAAACTGCTTGAAAAGCAGCACGCTCAAGGTCATCTGCTGACTATTACAAAAGTGCTTGAATAGAGGCACGCTCGAGGACATGGGCTGACTATGGCCATCTTCCAAACTGCTTGAATAGCGCACTCTCGAGGACATGCACCAACTATGCCCATCTTACAAAACTGCTTATTAGCGGCACACTCGAGGACATGCGCTGACTTTGCCCATCTTAGAAAACTGTTTGACTAGCAGCATGCTCGAGGACATGTTCTGACTATGACCATCTTACAAAACAGCTTGATAGGCGGCACGCTCGAGGACATGTGCTGACTATGCCCATCTTAGAAAACTGCTTGAATAGAGGCAAGCTCGAGGACATGCGCTGACTATGCCCATCTTACAAAACTGCTTATAAATCGGCACGCTGAAGGACATGTGCTGACTATGACCATCTTACAAAAGTGCTTGAATAGCGGCACACTCGAGGACATGTGCTGACTATGACCATCTTACATGTGCTGACTATGACCATCTTATACAACTGCTTGAACTGCGGCACGCTCGAGGACATGTGCTGACTATGACCATCTTACAAAACTGCTTGAATAGCGGCACACTCGAGGACATGCGCTGACTATGCACATCTTACAAAAGTGCTTGAATACAGGCATGCTCGAGGACATGGGCTGACTATGGCCATCTTCCAAACTGCTTGAATAGCGCACTCTCGAGGACATGCGCCAACTATGCCCATCTTACAAAACTGCTTAAATAGCGGCACACTCGAGGACATGTGCTGACTTTGCCCATCTTAGAAAACTGTTTGACTAGCAGCATGCTCGAGGACATGTTCTGACTATGACCATCTTATAAAACAGCTTGATAGGCGGCACGCTCGAGGACATGTGCTGACTATGACCATCTTACAAAACTGCTTGAATAGCAGCACACTCGAGGACATGTGCTGACTATGACCATCTTACATGTGCTGACTATGACCATCTTACAATTGCTGACTATGACCATCTTACACAACTGCTTGAATAGCGGCATGCTCGAGGACATATGGTGACTATGACCATCTTACAAAACTGCTTTTATAGAGGCACGCCGGACGACAGGTGCTGACTAGGACCATCTTACAAAACTGCTTGAATAGAGGCACGCTCGTGGACATGTGCTGACTATGACCATCTTACGAAACTGCTTGAATAGCGGCACACCCAAGGACATGTGCTGACTATGACCATCTTACAAAACTGCTTGAATAACGGCACGCTCGAGGACATGTGCTCATTATGACCATCTTACAAAACTGCACGAAAACAGGCACGCTCGAGGACATGCGCTCACTATTCCCAGCTTACAAAACTGCTTGAATAGCAGCACGCTCAAGGACATGTGCTGACTATGCCCATCTTACAAAACTGCTTGTATGGAGGCTCACTCGAGGACATGCGCTGCCTATGCCCATTCTACAAAACTGCTTGAATAGCTGCACGCTCGAGGAAATGCGCTGACTATGCCCATCTTACAAAACTGCTTGAATAGAGGCACGCTCGAGGACATGCGCTGACTATGCCCATCTTACAAAACTGCTTGAATAGCGGCACGCTCGAGGACATGTGCTGACTATGACCATCTTACATGTGCTGACTATGACCATCTTACACAACTGATTGAACAGTGGCACGCTCGAGGACATGTGCTGACTATGACCATCTTACAAAACTGCTTGAATAGCGGCACACTCGAGGACATGCGCTGACTATGCACATCTTACAAAAGTGCTTGAATAGAGGCACACTTGATGAAATGTGCTGACTATGACCATCTTACAAAACTGCTTGAAAAGTGGCAAGCTCAAGGACATCTGCTTACTATGACCATCTTACAAAACTGCTTGAATAACGGCACGCTCGAGGACATGTGCTGATTATGACCATCTTACAAAACTGCTTTTATAGAGGCACACTCGACGACAGGTGCTGACTAAGACCATCTTACAAAACTGCTTGAATAGAGGCACGCTCGTGGACATGTGCTGACTATGACCATCTTCCGAAACTGCTTGAATAGCGGCACACCCAAGGACATGTGCTGACTATGACCATCTTACATGTGCTGACAATGACCATCTTACAAAACTGCTTGAATAGCGGCACGCTCGAGGACATGTGCTGACTATGAACATCTTACAAAACAGCTTGAATAGCGGCACGCTCAAGGACATGTGCTGAGTATGACCATCTTACAAAACTGCTTGAAAAGCGACACACTCAAGGACATGTGCTGACTATGAACATCTTACATGTGCTGACTAGGACCATCTTACAAAACTGCGTGAATAACGGCAAGCTCGAGGACATGTGCTGACTATGCTCATCTTAATAAGCTGCTGGAATAGCAGCATGCTCAAGTACATGCTCTGACTATGCCCATCGTACAAAACTGCTGACGAGCGGCACACTCGAGGACATGTTCTGACTATGTCCATCTTACAAAACTGCTTGAATAGAGGCACGCTTGAGGACATGTGCTGACTATGCCCATCTTTCAAAACTGTTTGAATAGAGGCACGCTCGAGGACATGTGCTGACTATACCCATCTTACAAAACTGCTTGAATAGCGGCACGCTCGAGGACATGTGCTGACTATGCCCATCTTACAAAACTGCTTGAACAGAGGCACGCTCGAGAAGATGTGCTGACTATGACCATCTTACAAAACTGCTTTAATAGAGGCATGCTCGAGGACATGTGCTGACTAAGCCTATCTTACAAAACTGATTGAATAGCGGCACACTCAACGACATATGGTGACTATGACCATCTTACATGTGCTGACTATGACCATCTTACAAAACTGCTTGAAAAGCGGCACGCTCAAGGACATCTTCTTACTATGACCATCTTATAAAACTGCTTGAATAACGGCACGCTCGAGGACATGTGCTGATTATGACCATCTTACAAAACTGCTTTTATAGAGGCACACTCGATGACATGTGCTGACTATGACCATCCTACAAAACAGCTTGAATAGCGGCACGTTCGGGGCGATGTGCTGACTATGCCCATCTTACAAAACTGCTTGAATAGCGGCACGCTCGAGGACATGTGCTCACTATGACCATCTTACAAAACTGCAAGAAAAGAGGCACGCTCGAGGACATGCGCTCACTATGCCCAGCTTACAAAACTGCTTGAATAGCAGCACGCTCAAGGACATGTGCTGACTATGCCCATCTTACAAAACTGCTTGAATAGAGGCACGCTCGAGGACATGCGCTGACTATGCCCATCTTACAAAACTGCTCATAAATCGGCACGCTGAAGGACATGTGCTGACTATGACCATCTTACAAAAGTGCTTGAATAGCGGCACACTCGAGGACATGTGCTGACCATGACCATCTTACATGTGCTGACTATGACCATCTTACACAACTGCTTGAACAGCGGCACACTCGAGGACATGTGCTGACTATGACCATCTTACAAAACTTCCTGAATAGCGGCACACTCGAGGACATGCGCTGACTATGCACATCTTAAAAAAGTGCTTGAATAGAGGCACGCTCGAGGACATGGGCTGACTATGCCCATCTTCCAAACTGCTTGAATAGCGCACTCTCAAGGACATGCGCCAACTATCCCCATCTTACAAAACTGCTTAAATAGCGGCACACTCGAGGACATGCGCTGACTTTGCCCATCTTAAAAAACTGTTTGACTAGCAGCATGCTCGAGGACATGTTGAGACTATGACCATCTTACAAAACAGCTTGATAGGCGGCACGCTGGAGGACATGTGCTGACTATGACCATCTTACAAAACTGCTTGAATAGCAGTACACTCGAGGACATGTACTGAATACGACCATCTTACATTTGCTGACTACGACCATCTTACAAAACTGGTTGAATCGCGGCACACTCAAGGACATGTGCTGACTATGACCATCTTACATGTGCTGACTATGACCATCTTACAATTGCTGACTATGACCATCATACACAACTGCTTGAATAGCGGCATGCTCGAGGACATATGGTGACTATGACCATCTTACAAAACTGCTTTTATAGAGGCACGCTGGACGACAGGTTCTGACTAGGACCATCTTACAAAACTGATTGAATAGAGGCACGCTCGTGGACATGTGCTGACTATGACCATCTTACGAAACTGCTTGAATAGCGGCACACCCAAGGACATGTGCTGACTATGACCATCTTACATGTGCTGACTATGACCATCTTACAAAACTTCTTTTATAGAGGCACACTCGATGACATGTGCTGACTATGACCATCTTACAAAACTGCTTGAATAGCGGCACGCTCGAGGACATGTGCTGACTATGACCATTTTACGTGTGCTGACTATGACCATCTTACAAAACTGCTTGAAAAGCGGCACGCTCAAGGACATCTGCTTACTATGACCATCTTACAAAACTGCTTGAATAACGACACGCTCGAGGACATGTGCTGATTATGACCATCTTACAAAACTGCATTTATAGAGGCACACTCGACGACAGGTGCTGACTAGGACCATCTTACAAAACTGCTTGAATAGAGGCACGCTCGTGGACATGTGCTGACTATGACCATCTTACGAAACTGCTTGAATAGCGGCACACCCAAGGATATGTGCTGACTATGACCTTCTTACATGTGCTGACATTGACCATCTTACAAAACTGCTTGAATAGCGGCACGCTCGGGGACATGTGCTGACTATGAACATCTTACAAAACAGCTTGAATAGCGGCACGCTCAAGGACATGTGCTGAGTATGACCGTCTTACAAAACTGCTTGAAAAGTGGCACACTCAAGGACATGTGCTGACTATGAACATCTTACATGTGCTGACTAGGACCATCTTACAAAACTGCGTGAATAGCGGCAAGCTCGAGGACATGTGCTGACTATGCTCATCTTACAAAACTGCTTGAATAGAGGCAGGCTTGAGGACATGTGCTGACTATGCCCATCTTACAAAACTGCTTGAATAGCGGCACGCTCGAGGACATGTGCTGACTATGCCCATCTTACAAAACTGCTTGAATAGAGAGGCACGCTCGAGGACATGTGCTGACTACGACCATCTTACAAAACTGCTTGAATAGAGGCATGCTCGAGGACATGTGCTGACTATGCCCATCTTACAAAACTGCTTGAATAGCGGCACGCTCGAGGACATGTGCTGACTATGCCCATCTTACAAAACTGCTTGAATAGAGGCACGCTCGAGGACATGTGCTGACTATGACCATCTTACAAAACTGCTTGAATAGAGGCATGCTCGAGGACATGTACTGACTGTGCCCATCTTACACAACTGATTGAATAGCGGCATACTCAAGGACATGTGGTGACTATGAACATCTTACATGTGCTGACTATGACCATCTTACAAAACTGCTTGAATAGAGGCACGCTCGAGGACATGTGCTGACTATGCCCATCTTACAAATCTGCTTGAAAAGAGGCACGCTCGAGGACATGGGCTGACAAATGACCATCTTACAAAACTGCTTGAATAGAGGCATGCTCGAGGACATGTGCTGACTCTGCCCATCTTACAAAACTGCTTGAAAAGCGGCACGCTCAAGGACATCTGCTGACTATGACCATCTTACAAAACTGCTTGAATAACGGCACGCTCGAGGACATGTGCTCAATATGACCATCTTACAAAACTGCTTTTATAGAGGTACACTCGATGACATGTGCTGACTATGACCATCTTACAAAACTGCTTGAAAAGCGGCACGCTCAAGGACATCTGCTGACTATGACCATCTTACAAAACTGCTTGAATAGCGGCACGCTTAAGGACATGTGCTGACTATGACCATTTTACATGTGCTGACTATGACCATCTTCCAAAACTGCTTGAATAGTGGCACGCTCGAGGACATGTGCTGACAATGACCGTCTTGCAAAACTGCTTTTATAGCGGCACGCTCGATGATATGTGCTGACTAGGACCATCTTACAAAACTGCTTGAATAGCGGCACGCTCGAGGACGTGTGCTGAATATGACCATCTTTCAAAACTGCTTGAATAGTGGCACGCTCAAGGACACGTGCTCACTATGACCATCTTACACAACTGCTTGTACAGCGGCACGCTCGAGGACATGTGCTGACTATGACCGTCTTACAAAACTGCTTGAATAGCGGCACACTCGAGGAGACGTGCTGACTATGACCATCTTACATGTGCTGACTAAGACCATCTTACAAAACTGCTTGAATAGTGGCACGCTCAAAGACATGCGCTGACTATGCCCATCTTACAAAACTGCTTGAATAGAGGCATGCTCGAGGACATGTGCTGACTATGCCCATCTTACACAACTGATTGAATAGCGGCATACTCAAGGACATGTGGTGACTATGAACATCTTACATGTGCTGACTATGACCATCTTACAAAACTGATTGAATAGAGGCACGCTCGAGGACATGCGCTGACTATGCCCATCTTACAAAACTGCTTGAATAGAGGCACGCTCGAGGACATGCGCTGACTATGCACATCTTACAAAACTGCTCATAAATCGGCACGCTGAAGGACATGTGCTGACTATGACCATCTTACAAAAGTGCTTGAATAGCGGCACACTCGAGGACATGTGCTGACTATGACCATCTTACATGTGCTGACTATGACCATCTTACACAACTGCTTGAACAGCGGCACGCTCGAGGACATGTGCTGACTATGACCATCTTACAAAACTTCCTGAATAGCGGCACACTCGAGGACATGCGCTGACTATGCACATCTTAAAAAAGTGCTTGAATAGAGGCACGCTCGAGGACATGGGTTGACTATGCCCATCTTCCAAACTGCTTGAATAGCGCACTCTCGAGGACATGCGCCAACTATCCCCATCTTACAAAACTGCTTAAATAGCGGCACACTCGAGGACATGCGCTGACTTTGCCCATCTTAAAAAACTGTTTGACTAGCAGCATGCTCGAGGACATGTTGAGACTATGACCATCTTACAAAACAGCTTGATAGGCGGCACGCTGGAGGACATGTGCTGACTATGACCATCTTACAAAACTGCTTGAATAGCAGTACACTCGAGGACATGTACTGACTACGACCATCTTACATTTGCTGACTACGACCATCTTACAAAACTGGTTGAATCGCGGCACACTCAAGGACATGTGCTGACTATGACCATCTTACATGTGCTGACTATGACCATCTTACAATTGCTGACTATGACCATCATACACAACTGCTTGAATAGCGGCATGCTCGAGGACATATGGTGACTATGACCATCTTACAAAACTGCTTTTATAGAGGCACGCTGGACGACAGGTTCTGACTAGGACCATCTTACAAAACTGATTGAATAGAGGCACGCTCGTGGACATGTGCTGACTATGACCATCTTACGAAACTGCTTGAATAGCGGCACACCCAAGGACATGTGCTGACTATGACCATCTTACATGTGCTGACTATGACCATCTTACAAAACTTCTTTTATAGAGGCACACTCGATGACATGTGCTGACTATGACCATCTTACAAAACTGCTTGAATAGCGGCACGCTCGAGGACATGTGCTGACTATGACCATTTTACGTGTGCTGACTATGACCATCTTACAAAACTGCTTGAAAAGCGGCACGCTCAAGGACATCTGCTTACTATGACCATCTTACAAAACTGCTTGAATAACGACACGCTCGAGGACATGTGCTGATTATGACCATCTTACAAAACTGCATTTATAGAGGCACACTCGACGACAGGTGCTGACTAGGACCATCTTACAAAACTGCTTGAATAGAGGCACGCTCGTGGACATGTGCTGACTATGACCATCTTACGAAACTGCTTGAATAGCGGCACACCCAAGGACATGTGCTGACTATGACCATCTTACATGTGCTGACAATGACCATCTTACAAAACTGCTTGAATAGCGGCACGCTCGGGGACATGTGCTGACTATGAACATCTTACAAAACAGCTTGAAGAGCGGCACGCTCAAGGACATGTGCTGAGTATGACCGTCTTACAAAACTGCTTGAAAAGTGGCACACTCAAGGACATGTGCTGACTATGAACATCTTACATGTGCTGACTAGGACCATCTTACAAAACTGCGTGAATAGCGGCAAGCTCGAGGACATGTGCTGACTATGCTCATCTTACAAAACTGCTTGAATAGAGGCAGGCTTGAGGACATGTGCTGACTATGCCCATCTTACAAAACTGCTTGAATAGCGGCACGCTCGAGGACATGTGCTGACTATGCCCATCTTACAAAACTGCTTGAATAGAGAGGCACGCTCGAGGACATGTGCTGACTACGACCATCTTACAAAACTGCTTGAATAGAGGCATGCTCGAGGACATGTGCTGACTATGCCCATCTTACAAAACTGCTTGAATAGCGGCACGCTCGAGGAAATGTGCTGACTATGCCCATCTTACAAAACTGCTTGAATAGAGGCACGCTCGAGGACATGTGCTGACTATGACCATCTTACAAAACTGCTTGAATAGAGGCATGCTCGAGGACATGTACTGACTGTGCCCATCTTACACAACTGATTGAATAGCGGCATACTCAAGGACATGTGGTGACTATAAACATCTTACATGTGCTGACTATGACCATCTTACAAAACTGCTTGAATAGAGGCACGCTCGAGGACATGTGCTGACTATGCCCATCTTACAAATCTGCTTGAAAAGAGGCACGCTCGAGGACATGGGCTGACAAATGACCATCTTACAAAACTGCTTGAATAGAGGCATGCTCGAGGACATGTGCTGACTATGCCCATCTTACAAAACT
Source organism: Triturus cristatus (assembly GCF_964204655.1). Taxonomy (NCBI): domain Eukaryota; kingdom Metazoa; phylum Chordata; class Amphibia; order Caudata; family Salamandridae; genus Triturus; species Triturus cristatus. The sequence continues at coordinate 165,209,981 of NC_140579.1, forward strand.
GCTTGAAAAGCGGCACGCTCAAGGACATCTGCTGACTATGACCATCTTACAAAACTGCTTGAATAACGGCACGCTCGAGGACATGTGCTCAATATGACCATCTTACAAAACTGCCTTTATAGAGGTACACTCGATGACATGTGCTGACTATGACCATCTTACAAAACTGCTTGAAAAGCGGCACGCTCAAGGACATCTGCTGACTATGACCATCTTACAAAACTGCTTGAATAGCGGCACGCTTAAGGACATGTGCTGACTATGACCATTTTACATGTGCTGACTATGACCATCTTCCAAAACTGCTTGAATAGTGGCACGCTCGAGGACATGTGCTGACAATGACCGTCTTGCAAAACTGCTTTTATAGAGGCACGCTCGATGACATGTGCTGACTAGGACCATCTTACAAAACTGCTTGAATAGCGGCACGCTCGATGACATGTGCTGACTAGGACCATCTTACAAAACTGCTTGAATAGCGGCACGCTCGAGGACGTGTGCTGAATATGACCATCTTTCAAAACTGCTTGAATAGTGGCAAGCTCAAGGACACGTGCTCACTATGACCATCTTACACAACTGCTTGTACAGCGGCACGCTCGAGGACATGTGCTGACTATGACCGTCTTACAAAACTGCTTGAATAGCGGCACACTCGAGGAGACGTGCTGACTATGACCATCTTACATGTGCTGACTAAGACCATCTTACAAAACTGCTTGAATAGTGGCACGCTCAAAGACATGCGCTGACTATGCCCATCTTACAAAACTGCTTGAATAGAGGCATGCTCGAGGACATGTGCTGACTATGCCCATCTTACACAACTGATTGAATAGCAGCATACTCAAGGACATGTGGTGACTATGAACATCTTACATGTGCTGACTATGACCATCTTACAAAACTGATTGAATAGAGGCACGCTCGAGGACATGCGCTGACTATGCCCATCTTACAAAACTGCTTGAATAGAGGCACGCTCGAAGACATGCGCTGACTATGCCCATCTTACAAAACTGCTCATAAATCGGCACGCTGAAGGACATGTGCTGACTATGACCATCTTACAAAAGTGCTTGAATAGCGGCACACTCGAGGACATGTGCTGACTATGACCATCTTACATGTGCTGACTATGACCATCTTACACAACTGCTTGAACAGCGGCACGCTCGAGGACATGTGCTGACTATGACCATCTTACAAAACTTCCTGAATAGCGGCACACTCGAGGACATGCGCTGACTATGCACATCTTAAAAAAGTGCTTGAATAGAGGCACGCTCGAGGACATGGGTTGACTATGCCCATCTTCCAAACTGCTTGAATAGCGCACTCTCGAGGACATGCGCCAACTATCCCCATCTTACAAAACTGCTTAAATAGCGGCACACTCGAGGACATGCGCTGACTTTGCCCATCTTAAAAAACTGTTTGACTAGCAGCATGCTCGAGGACATGTTGAGACTATGACCATCTTACAAAACAGCTTGATAGGCGGCACGCTGGAGGACATGTGCTGACTATGACCATCTTACAAAACTGCTTGAATAGCAGTACACTCGAGGACATGTACTGACTACGACCATCTTACATTTGCTGACTACGACCATCTTACAAAACTGGTTGAATCGCGGCACACTCAAGGACATGTGCTGACTATGACCATCTTACATGTGCTGACTATGACCATCTTACAATTGCTGACTATGACCATCATACACAACTGCTTGAATAGCGGCATGCTCGAGGACATATGGTGATTTTGACCATCTTACAAAACTGCTTTTATAGAGGCACGCTGGACGACAGGTTCTGACTAGGACCATCTTACAAAACTGATTGAATAGAGGCACGCTCGTGGACATGTGCTGACTATGACCATCTTACGAAACTGCTTGAATAGCGGCACACCCAAGGACATGTGCTGACTATGACCATCTTACATGTGCTGACTATGACCATCTTACAAAACTTCTTTTATAGAGGCACACTCGATGACATGTGCTGACTATGACCATCTTACAAAACTGCTTGAATAGCGGCACGCTCGAGGACATGTGCTGACTATGACCATTTTACGTGTGCTGACTATGACCATCTTACAAAACTGCTTGAAAAGCGGCACGCTCAAGGACATCTGCTTACTATGACCATCTTACAAAACTGCTTGAATAACGACACGCTCGAGGACATGTGCTGATTATGACCATCTTACAAAACTGCATTTATAGAGGCACACTCGACGACAGGTGCTGACTAGGACCATCTTACAAAACTGCTTGAATAGAGGCACGCTCGTGGACATGTGCTGACTATGACCATCTTACGAAACTGCTTGAATAGCGGCACACCCAAGGACATGTGCTGACTATGACCATCTTACATGTGCTGACAATGACCATCTTACAAAACTGCTTGAATAGCGGCACGCTCGGGGACATGTGCTGACTATGAACATCTTACAAAACAGCTTGAATAGCGGCACGCTCAAGGACATGTGCTGAGTATGACCGTCTTACAAAACTGCTTGAAAAGTGGCACACTCAAGGACATGTGCTGACTATGAACATCTTACATGTGCTGACTAGGACCATCTTACAAAACTGCGTGAATAGCGGCAAGCTCGAGGACATGTGCTGACTATGCTCATCTTACAAAACTGCTTGAATAGAGGCAGGCTTGAGGACATGTGCTGACTATGCCCATCTTACAAAACTGCTTGAATAGCGGCACGCTCGAGGACATGTGCTGACTATGCCCATCTTACAAAACTGCTTGAATAGAGAGGCACGCTCGAGGACATGTGCTGACTACGACCATCTTACAAAACTGCTTGAATAGAGGCATGCTCGAGGACATGTGCTGACTATGCCCATCTTACAAAACTGCTTGAATAGCGGCACGCTCGAGGACATGTGCTGACTATGCCCATCTTACAAAACTGCTTGAATAGAGGCACGCTCGAGGACATGTGCTGACTATGACCATCTTACAAAACTGCTTGAATAGAGGCATGCTCGAGGACATGTACTGACTGTGCCCATCTTACACAACTGATTGAATAGCGGCATACTCAAGGACATGTGGTGACTATGAACATCTTACATGTGCTGACTATGACCATCTTACAAAACTGCTTGAATAGAGGCACGCTCGAGGACATGTGCTGACTATGCTCATCTTACAAATCTGCTTGAAAAGAGGCACGCTCGAGGACATGGGCTGACAAATGACCATCTTACAAAACTGCTTGAATAGAGGCATGCTCGAGGACATGTGCTGACTATGCCCATCTTACAAAACTGCTTGAAAAGCGGCACGCTCAAGGACATCTGCTGACTATGACCATCTTACAAAACTGCTTGAATAACGGCACGCTCGAGGACATGTGCTCAATATGACCATCTTACAAAACTGCTTTTATAGAGGTACACTCGATGACATGTGCTGACTATGACCATCTTACAAAACTGCTTGAAAAGCGGCACGCTCAAGGACATCTGCTGACTATGACCATCTTACAAAACTGCTTGAATAGCGGCACGCTTAAGGACATGTGCTGACTATGACCATTTTACATGTGCTGACTATGACCATCTTCCAAAACTGCTTGAATAGTGGCACGCTCGAGGACATGTGCTGACAATGACCGTCTTGCAAAACTGCTTTTATAGAGGCACGCTCGATGATATGTGCTGACTAGGACCATCTTACAAAACTGCTTGAATAGCGGCACGCTCGAGGACGTGTGCTGAATATGACCATCTTTCAAAACTGCTTGAATAGTGGCACGCTCAAGGACACGTGCTCACTATGACCATCTTACACAACTGCTTGTACAGCGGCACGCTCGAGGACATGTGCTGACTATGACCGTCTTACAAAACTGCTTGAATAGCGGCACACTCGAGGAGACGTGCTGACTATGACCATCTTACATGTGCTGACTAAGACCATCTTACAAAACTGCTTGAATAGTGGCACGCTCAAAGACATGCGCTGACTATGCCCATCTTACAAAACTGCTTGAATAGAGGCATGCTCGAGGACATGTGCTGACTATGCCCATCTTACACAACTGATTGAATAGCGGCATACTCAAGGACATGTGGTGACTATGAACATCTTACATGTGCTGACTATGACCATCTTACAAAACTGATTGAATAGAGGCATGCTCGAGGACATGTGCTGACTATGCCCATCTTACAAATCTGCTTGAGTAGCGGCACGCTCGAGGACATGTGCTGACTATGCCTATCTTATAAATCTGCTTGAATAGAGGCACGCTCGAGGACATGGGCTGACAAATGACCATCTTACAAAACTGCTTGAAAAGCGGCACGCTCAAGGACATCTGCTGACTATGACCATCTTACAAAACTGCTTGAATAACGGCACGCTCAAGGACATGTGCTGACTATGACCATCTTACAAAACTGCTTTTATAGAGGCACACTCGATGACATGTGCTGACTAGGACCATCTTACAAAACTGCTTGAATAGCGGCACGCTTGAGGACATGTGCTGACTATGACCATTTTACGTGTGCTGACTATGACCATCTTACAAAACTGCTTCAATAGTGGCACGCTCGAGGACATGTGCTGACAATGACCATCTTGCAAAACTGCTTTTATAGAGGCACGCTCGATGATATGTGCTGACTAGGACCATCTTACAAAACTGCTTTAATAGCGTCACGCTCGAGGTCATGTGCTGACTATGACAATCTTACGTGTGCTGACTATGACCATCTTACAAAACTGCTTGAATAGTGGCACACTCGAGGACGTGTGCTGACTATGACCATCTTACAAAACTGCTTTTATAGAGGCACACTCGATGACATGTGCTGACTAGGACCATCTTACAAAACTGCTTGAACAGCGGCACGCTCGAGGACATGTGCTGACTATGACCATCTTACAAAACTGCTTGAATAGCGGCACACTCGAGGAGACGTGCTGACTATGACCATCTTACATGTGCTGCCTAAGACCATCTTACAAAACTGCTTGAATAGTGGCACGCTCAAAGACATGCGCTGACTATGCCCATCTTACAAAACTGCTTTTATAGAGGCACACTCGATGACATGTGCTGACTAGGACCATCTTACAAAACTGCTTGAATAGCGGCACGCTTGAGGACATGTGCTGACTATGACCATTTTACGTGTGCTGACTATGACCATCTTACAAAACTGCTTGAATAGTGGCACGCTCGAGGACATGTGCTGACAATGACCATCTTGCAAAACTGCTTTTATAGAGGCACTCTCGATGATATGTGCTGACTAGGACCATCTTACAAAACTGCTTGAACAGCGCACGCTCGAGGACATGTGCTGACTATGACCATCTTACAAAACTGCTTGAATAGCGGCACACTCGAGGAGACGTGCTGACTATGACCATCTTACATGTGCTGACTAAGACCATCTTACAAAACTGCTTGAATAGTGGCACGCTCAAAGACATGCGCAGACTATGCACATCTTACAAAACTGCTTGAATAGAGGCATGCTCGAGGACATGTGCTGACTATGCCCATCTTACACAACTGATTGAATAGCGGCATACTCAAGGACATGTGGTGACTATGAACATCTTACATGTGCTGACTATGACCATCTTACAAAACTGATTGAATAGAGGCATGCTCGAGGACATGTGCTGACTATGCCCATCTTACAAATCTGCTTGAATAGCGGCACGCTCGAGGACATGTGCTGACTATGCCTATCTTACAAATCTGCTTGAATAGAGGCACGCTCGAGGACATGGGCTGACAAATGACCATCTTACAAAACTGCTTGAAAAGCGGCACGCTCAAGGACATCTGCTGACTATGACCATCTTACAAAACTGCTTGAATAACGGCACGCTCGAGGACATGTGCTGACTATGACCATCTTACAAAACTGCTTTTATAGTGGCACACTCGATGACATGTGCTGACTAGGACCATCTTACAAACCTGCTTGAATAGCGGCACGCTTGAGGACATGTGCTGACTATGACCATTTTACGTGTGCTGACTATGACCATCTTACAAAACTGCTTGAATAGTGGCACGCTCGAGGACATGTGCTGACAATGACCATCTTGCAAAACTGCTTTTATAGAGGCACGCTCGATGATATGTGCTGACTAGGACCATCTTACAAAACTGCTTGAATAGCGTCACGCTCGAGGATCATGTGCTGACTATGACCATCTTACAAAACTGCTTGAATAGCGGCACACTTGAGGAGACGTGCTGACTATGACCATCTTACATGTGCTGACTAAGATCATCTTACAAAACTGCTTGAATAGTGGCACGCTCGAGGACATGCGCTGACTATGCCCATCTTACAAAAGTGCTTGAATAGAGGCACGCTTGAGGACATGCACTGACTATGCCCATCTTCCAAACTGCTTGTATAGCGCACTCTCGAGGACATGCGCCAACTATGCCCATCTTACAAAACTGCTTGACTAGCGGCATGCTCGAGGACATGTTCTGAATATGACCATCTTACAAAACAGCTTGATAGTCGGCACGCTCGAGGACATGTGCTGACTATAACCATCTTACAAAACAGCTTTTATAGAGGCACGCTCGACGACATTTGCTGACTATGACCATCTTACAAAACTGCTTGAATAGCAGCACACTCGAGGACATGTAGTGACTACGACCATCTTACATTTGCTGACTATGACCATCTTACAAAACTGGTTGAATAGCGGCACGCTCGAGGACATGTGCTGACTATAACCATCTTATAAAACTGCTTTAAAAGTGGCACGCTCGAGTACATGTGCTGACTATGCCAATCTTACAAAACTGCTTGAATAGAGGCACGCACGTGGACATGTGCTGACTATACCCATCTTACAAAACTGCTTGAATAGAGAGGCACGCTCGAGCACATGTGCTGACTACGACCATCTTACAAAACTGCTTGAATAGAGGCATGCTCGAGGACATGTGCTGACTATGCTCATCTTACTAAGCTGCTTGAATAGCGGCCAGCTCAAGTACATGCTCTGACTATGCCCATCTCACAAAACTGCTTGACTAGCGGCACGCTCGAGGACATGTTCTGACTATGCCCATCTTACAAAACTGCTTGAATAGAGGCACGCTTGAGGACATGTGCTGACTATGCCCATCTTACAAAACTGCTTGAATAGAGGCACGCACGTGGACATGTGCTGACTATACCCATCTTACAAAACTGCTTGAATAGCGGCACGATCGAGGACATGTGCTGACTATGCCCATCTTACAAAACTGCTTCAATAGCGGCACGCTCGAGGACATGTGCTGACTATGCCCATCTTACAAAACTGCTTGAATAGAGAGGCACGCTCGAGCACATGTGCTGACTACGACCATCTTACAAAACTGCTTGAATAGAGGCATGCTCGAGGACATGTGCTGACTATGCCCATCTTACAAAACTGCTTGAATAGCGGCACGCTCGAGGACATGTGCTGACTATGCCCATCTTACAAAACTGCTTGAATAGAGGCACGCTCGAGGACATGTGCTGACTATGACCATCTTACAAAACTGCTTGAATAGAGGCATGCTCGAGGACATTTGCTGACTATGCCCATCTTACACAACTGATTGAATAGCGGCATACTCAAGGACATGTGGTGACTATGAACATCTTACATGTGCTGACTATGACCATCTTACAAAACTGCTTGAATAGAGGCACGCTCGAGGACTTGTGCTGACTATGCCCATCTTACAAATCTGCTTGAATAGCGGCACGCTCGAGGACATGTGCTGACTATGCCTATCTTACAAATCTGCTTGAATAGAGGCACGCTCGAGGACATGGGCTGACAAATGACCATCTTACAAAACTGCTTGAATAGAGGCATGCTCGAGGACATGTGCTGACTATGCCCATCTTACAAAACTGCTTGAAAAGCGGTACGCTCAAGGACATCTGCTGACTATGACCATCTTACAAAACTGCTAGAATAACGGCACGCTCGAGGACATGTGCTGAATATGACCATCTTACAAAACTGCTTTTATAGAGGCACACTCGATGACATGTGCTGACTATGACCATCTTACAAAACTGCTTTAAAAGCGGCACGCTCAAGGACATCTGCTGACTATGACCATCTTACAAAACTGCTTGAATAACGGCACGCTCGAGGACATGTGCTGACTATGACCATCTTACAAAACTGCTTTTATAGAGGCACGCTCGATGATATGTGCTGACTAGGACCATCTTACAAAACTGCTTGAATAGCGGCACGCATAAGGACATGTGCTGACTATGACCATTTTACGTGTGCTGACTAGGACAATCTTACAAAACTGCTTGAATAGCGGCACGCTCGAGGTCATGTGCTCACTATGACAATCTTACGTGTGCTGACTATGACCATCTTACAAAACTTCTTGAATAGTGGCACACTCGAGGACGTGTGCTGAATATGACCATCTTTCAAAACTGCTTGAATAGTGGCACGCTCAAGGACACGTGCTCACTATGACCATCTTACACAACTGCTTGTACAGCGGCACGCTCGAGGACATGTGCTGACTATGACCATCTTACAAAACTGCTTGAAAAGCGGCACACTCGAGGAGACGTGCTGACTATGACCATCTTACATGTGCTGACTAAGACCATCTTACAAAACTGCTTGAATAGTGGCACTCTCAAAGACATGCGCTGACAATGCCCATCTTACAAAACTGCTTGAATAGAGGCATGCTCGAGGACATGTGCTGACTATGCCCATCTTACACAACTGATTGAATAGCGGCATACTCAAGGACATGTGGTGACTATGAACATCATACATGTGCTGACTATGACCATCTTACAAAACTGATTGAATAGAGGCACGCTCGAGGACATGTGCTGACTATGCCCATCTTACAAATCTGCTTGAATAGCGGCACGCTCGAGGACATGTGCTGACTATGCCTATCTTACAAATCTGCTTGAATAGAGGCACGCTCGAGGACATGTTCTGACTATTCCCATCTTACAAAACTGCTTGAATAGAGGCACGCTTGAGGACATGTGCTGACTATGCCCATCTTACAAAACTGCTTGAATAGAGGCACGCATGTGGACATGTTCTGACTATACCCATCTTACAAAACTGCTTCAATAGCGGCACGCTCAAGGACATGTGCTGACTATGCACATCTTACAAAACTGCTTGAATAGAGAGGCACGCTCGAGGACATGTGCTGACTACGACCATCTTACAAAACTGCTTGAATAGAGGAATGCTCGAGGACATGTGCTGACTATGCCCATCTTACAAAACTGCTTGAATAGAGGCACGCTCGAGGACATGTGCTGACTATGCCCATCTTACAAAACTGCTTGAATAGAGGCACACTCGATGACATGTGCTGACTAGGACCATCTTACAAAACTGCTTGAATAGCGGCACGCTTGAGGACATGTGCTGACTATGACCATTTTACGTGTGCTGACTATGACCATCTTACAAAACTGCTTGAATAGTGGCACGCTCGAGGACATGTGCTGACAATGACCATCTTGCAAAACTGCTTTTATAGAGGCACTCTCGATGATATGTGCTGACTAGGACCATCTTACAAAACTGCTTGAACAGCGCACGCTCGAGGACATGTGCTGACTATGACCATCTTACAAAACTGCTTGAATAGCGGCACACTCGAGGAGACGTGCTGACTATGACCATCTTACATGTGCTGACTAAGACCATCTTACAAAACTGCTTGAATAGTGGCACGCTCAAAGACATGCGCAGACTATGCACATCTTACAAAACTGCTTGAATAGAGGCATGCTCGAGGACATGTGCTGACTATGCCCATCTTACACAACTGATTGAATAGCGGCATACTCAAGGACATGTGGTGACTATGAACATCTTACATGTGCTGACTATGACCATCTTACAAAACTGATTGAATAGAGGCATGCTCGAGGACATGTGCTGACTATGCCCATCTTACAAATCTGCTTGAATAGCGGCACGCTCGAGGACATGTGCTGACTATGCCTATCTTACAAATCTGCTTGAATAGAGGCACGCTCGAGGACATGGGCTGACAAATGACCATCTTACAAAACTGCTTGAAAAGCGGCACGCTCAAGGACATCTGCTGACTATGACCATCTTACAAAACTGCTTGAATAACGGCACGCTCGAGGACATGTGCTGACTATGACCATCTTACAAAACTGCTTTTATAGTGGCACACTCGATGACATGTGCTGACTAGGACCATCTTACAAACCTGCTTGAATAGCGGCACGCTTGAGGACATGTGCTGACTATGACCATTTTACGTGTGCTGACTATGACCATCTTACAAAACTGCTTGAATAGTGGCACGCTCGAGGACATGTGCTGACAATGACCATCTTGCAAAACTGCTTTTATAGAGGCACGCTCGATGATATGTGCTGACTAGGACCATCTTACAAAACTGCTTGAATAGCGTCACGCTCGAGGATCATGTGCTGACTATGACCATCTTACAAAACTGCTTGAATAGCGGCACACTTGAGGAGACGTGCTGACTATGACCATCTTACATGTGCTGACTAAGATCATCTTACAAAACTGCTTGAATAGTGGCACGCTCGAGGACATGCGCTGACTATGCCCATCTTACAAAAGTGCTTGAATAGAGGCACGCTTGAGGACATGCACTGACTATGCCCATCTTCCAAACTGCTTGTATAGCGCACTCTCGAGGACATGCGCCAACTATGCCCATCTTACAAAACTGCTTGACTAGCGGCATGCTCGAGGACATGTTCTGAATATGACCATCTTACAAAACAGCTTGATAGTCGGCACGCTCGAGGACATGTGCTGACTATAACCATCTTACAAAACAGCTTTTATAGAGGCACGCTCGACGACATTTGCTGACTATGACCATCTTACAAAACTGCTTGAATAGCAGCACACTCGAGGACATGTAGTGACTACGACCATCTTACATTTGCTGACTATGACCATCTTACAAAACTGGTTGAATAGCGGCACGCTCGAGGACATGTGCTGACTATAACCATCTTATAAAACTGCTTTAAAAGTGGCACGCTCGAGTACATGTGCTGACTATGCCAATCTTACAAAACTGCTTGAATAGAGGCACGCACGTGGACATGTGCTGACTATACCCATCTTACAAAACTGCTTGAATAGAGAGGCACGCTCGAGCACATGTGCTGACTACGACCATCTTACAAAACTGCTTGAATAGAGGCATGCTCGAGGACATGTGCTGACTATGCTCATCTTACTAAGCTGCTTGAATAGCGGCCAGCTCAAGTACATGCTCTGACTATGCCCATCTCACAAAACTGCTTGACTAGCGGCACGCTCGAGGACATGTTCTGACTATGCCCATCTTACAAAACTGCTTGAATAGAGGCACGCTTGAGGACATGTGCTGACTATGCCCATCTTACAAAACTGCTTGAATAGAGGCACGCACGTGGACATGTGCTGACTATACCCATCTTACAAAACTGCTTGAATAGCGGCACGATCGAGGACATGTGCTGACTATGCCCATCTTACAAAACTGCTTCAATAGCGGCACGCTCGAGGACATGTGCTGACTATGCCCATCTTACAAAACTGCTTGAATAGAGAGGCACGCTCGAGCACATGTGCTGACTACGACCATCTTACAAAACTGCTTGAATAGAGGCATGCTCGAGGACATGTGCTGACTATGCCCATCTTACAAAACTGCTTGAATAGCGGCACGCTCGAGGACATGTGCTGACTATGCCCATCTTACAAAACTGCTTGAATAGAGGCACGCTCGAGGACATGTGCTGACTATGACCATCTTACAAAACTGCTTGAATAGAGGCATGCTCGAGGACATTTGCTGACTATGCCCATCTTACACAACTGATTGAATAGCGGCATACTCAAGGACATGTGGTGACTATGAACATCTTACATGTGCTGACTATGACCATCTTACAAAACTGCTTGAATAGAGGCACGCTCGAGGACTTGTGCTGACTATGCCCATCTTACAAATCTGCTTGAATAGCGGCACGCTCGAGGACATGTGCTGACTATGCCTATCTTACAAATCTGCTTGAATAGAGGCACGCTCGAGGACATGGGCTGACAAATGACCATCTTACAAAACTGCTTGAATAGAGGCATGCTCGAGGACATGTGCTGACTATGCCCATCTTACAAAACTGCTTGAAAAGCGGTACGCTCAAGGACATCTGCTGACTATGACCATCTTACAAAACTGCTAGAATAACGGCACGCTCGAGGACATGTGCTGAATATGACCATCTTACAAAACTGCTTTTATAGAGGCACACTCGATGACATGTGCTGACTATGACCATCTTACAAAACTGCTTTAAAAGCGGCACGCTCAAGGACATCTGCTGACTATGACCATCTTACAAAACTGCTTGAATAACGGCACGCTCGAGGACATGTGCTGACTATGACCATCTTACAAAACTGCTTTTATAGAGGCACGCTCGATGATATGTGCTGACTAGGACCATCTTACAAAACTGCTTGAATAGCGGCACGCATAAGGACATGTGCTGACTATGACCATTTTACGTGTGCTGACTAGGACAATCTTACAAAACTGCTTGAATAGCGGCACGCTCGAGGTCATGTGCTGACTATGACAATCTTACGTGTGCTGACTATGACCATCTTACAAAACTTCTTGAATAGTGGCACACTCGAGGACGTGTGCTGAATATGACCATCTTTCAAAACTGCTTGAATAGTGGCACGCTCAAGGACACGTGCTCACTATGACCATCTTACACAACTGCTTGTACAGCGGCACGCTCGAGGACATGTGCTGACTATGACCATCTTACAAAACTGCTTGAAAAGCGGCACACTCGAGGAGACGTGCTGACTATGACCATCTTACATGTGCTGACTAAGACCATCTTACAAAACTGCTTGAATAGTGGCACTCTCAAAGACATGCGCTGACAATGCCCATCTTACAAAACTGCTTGAATAGAGGCATGCTCGAGGACATGTGCTGACTATGCCCATCTTACACAACTGATTGAATAGCGGCATACTCAAGGACATGTGGTGACTATGAACATCATACATGTGCTGACTATGACCATCTTACAAAACTGATTGAATAGAGGCACGCTCGAGGACATGTGCTGACTATGCCCATCTTACAAATCTGCTTGAATAGCGGCACGCTCGAGGACATGTGCTGACTATGCCTATCTTACAAATCTGCTTGAATAGAGGCACGCTCGAGGACATGTTCTGACTATTCCCATCTTACAAAACTGCTTGAATAGAGGCACGCTTGAGGACATGTGCTGACTATGCCCATCTTACAAAACTGCTTGAATAGAGGCACGCATGTGGACATGTTCTGACTATACCCATCTTACAAAACTGCTTCAATAGCGGCACGCTCAAGGACATGTGCTGACTATGCACATCTTACAAAACTGCTTGAATAGAGAGGCACGCTCGAGGACATGTGCTGACTACGACCATCTTACAAAACTGCTTGAATAGAGGAATGCTCGAGGACATGTGCTGACTATGCCCATCTTACAAAACTGCTTGAATAGAGGCACGCTCGAGGACATGTGCTGACTATGCCCATCTTACAAAACTGCTTGAATAGAGGCACGCTCGAGGACATGTGCTGACTATGACCATCTTACAAAACTGCTTGAATAGAGGCATGCTCGAGGACATGTGCTGACTATGCCCATCTTACACAACGGATTGAATAGCGGCATACTCAAGGACATGTGGTGACTATGAACATCTTACATGTGCTGACTATGACCATCTTACAAAACTGCTTGAATAGAGGCACGCTCGAGGACATGTGCTGACTATGCCCATCTTACAAATCTGCTTGAATAGCGGCACGCTCGAGGACATGTGCTGACTATGCCTATCTTACAAATCTGCTTGAATAGAGGCACGCTCGAGGACATGGGCTGACAAATCACCATCTTACAAAACTGCTTGAATAACGGCACGCTCGAGGACATGTGCTGAATATGACCATCTTACAAAACTGCTTTTATAGAGGCACACTCGATGACATGTGCTGACTATGACCATCTTACAAAACTGCTTTAAAAGCGGCACGCTCAAGGACATCTGCTGACTATGACCATCTTACAAAACTGCTTGAATAGAGGCACGCTCGAGGACATGTGCTGACTATGCCCATCTTACAAATCTGCTTGAATAGCGGCACGCTCGAGGACATCTGCTGACTATGACCATCTTACAAAACTGCTTGAATAACGGCACGCTCGAGGACATGTGCTGAATATGACCATCTTACAAAACTGCTTTTATAGAGGCACACTCGATGACATGTGCTGACTATGACCATCTTACAAAACTGCTTTAAAAGCGGCACGCTCAAGGACATCTGCTGACTATGACCATCTTACAAAACTGCTTGAATAACGGCACGCTCGAGGACATGTGCTGACTATGACCATCTTACAAAACTGCTTTTATAGAGGCATGCTCGATGATATGTGCTGACTAGGACCATCTTACAAAACTGCTTGAATAGCGGCACGCATAAGGACATGTGCTGACTATGACCATTTTACGTGTGCTGACTAGGACCATCTTACAAAACTGCTTGAATAGCGGCACGCTCGAGGTCATGTGCTGACTATGACAATCTTACGTGTGCTGACTATGACCATCTTACAAAACTGCTTGAATAGTGGCACACTCGAGGATGTGTGCTGAATATGACCATCTTTCAAAACTGCTTGAATAGTGGCACGCTCAAGGACACGTGCTCACTATGACCATCTTACACAACTGCTTGAATAGTGGCACTCTCAAAGACATGCGCTGACAATGCCCATCTTACAAAACTGCTTGAATAGAGGCATGCTCGAGGACATGTGCTGACTATGCCCATCTTACACAACTGATTGAATAGAGGCACGCTCGAGGACATGTGCTGACTATGCCCATCTTACAAATCTGCTTGAATAGCGGCACGCTCGAGGACATGTGCTGACTATGCCTATCTTACAAATCTGCTTGAATAGAGGCACGCTCGAGGACATGGGCTGACAAATGACCATCTTACAAAACTGCTTGAATAGAGGCATGCTCGAGGACATGTGCTGACTATGCCCATCTTACAAAACTGCTTGAAAAGAGGCACGCTCAAGGACATCTGCTGACTATGACCATCTTACAAAACTGCTTGAATAATGGCACGCTCGAGGACATGTGCTGACTATGACCATCTTACAAAACTGCTTTTATAGAGGGACACTCGATGACATGTGCTGACTAGGACCATCTTACAAAACTGCTTGAATAGCGGCACGCTTGAGGACATGTGCTGACTATGACCATTTTACGTGTGCTGACTATGACCATCTTACAAAACTGCTTCAATAGTGGCACGCTCGAGGACATGTGCTGACAATGTCCATCTTGCAAAACTGCTTTTATAGAGGCACGCTCGATGATATGTGCTGACTAGGACCATCTTACAAAACTGCTTGAATAGCGTCACGCTCGAGGTCATGTGCTGACTATGACAATCTTACGTGTGCTGACTATGACCATCTTACAAAACTGCTTGAATAGTGGCACACTCGAGGACATGTGCTGACTATGACCATCTTACAAAACTGCTTTTATAGAGGCACACTCTATGACATGTGCTGACTAGGACCATCTTACAAAACTGCTTGAACAGGGGCACGCTCGAGGACATGTGCTGACTATGACCATCTTACAAAACTGCTTGAATAGCGGCACACTCGAGAAGACGTGCTGACTATGACCATCTTACATGTGCTGACTAAGATCATCTTACAAAACTGCTTGAATAGTGGCACGCTCGAGGACATGCGCTAGCTATGCCCATCTTACAAAAGTGCTTGAATAGAGGCACGCTTGAGGACATGCGCTGACTATGCCCATCTTCCAAACTGCTTGTATAGCGCACTCTCGAGGAGATGCGCCAACTATGCCCATCTTACAAAACTGCTTGACTAGCGGCATGCTCGAGGACATGTTCTGAATATGACCATCTTACAAAACAGCTTGATAGTCGGCACGCTCGAGGATATGTGCTGACTATAACCATCTTACAAAACTGCTTTTATAGAGACACGCTCGACGACATTTGCTGACTATGACCATCTTACAAAACTGGTTGAATAGCGGCACGCTCGAGGACATGTGCTGACTATAACCATCTTATAAAACTGCTTGAAAAGTGGCACGCTCGAGTACATGTGCTGACTATGCCAATCTTACAAAACTGCTTGAATAGCGGCATGCTCAAGTACATGCTCTGACTATGCCCATCGCACAAAACTGCTTGACTAGCGGCACGCTCGAGGACATGTTCTGACTATGCCCATCTTACAAAACTGCTAGAATACAGGCACGCCTGCGGACATGTGCTGACTATGCCCATCTTACAAAACTGCTTGAATAGAGGCACGCACGTGGATATGTGCTGACTATACCCATCTTACAAAACTGCTTGAATAGCGGCACGCTCGAGGACATGTGCTGACTATGCCCATCTTACAAAACTGCTTGAATAGAGGCACGCTCGAGGACATGTTCTGACTATGCCCATCTTACAAAACTGCTTGAATAGAGGCACGCTTGAGGACATGTGCTGACTATGCCCATCTTACAAAACTGCTTGAATAGAGGCATACACGTGGACATGTGCTGACTATACCCATCTTACAAAACTGCTTGAATAGCGGCACGCTCGAGGACATGTGCTGACTATGCCCATCTTACAAAACTGCTTGAATAGAGGCACGCTCGAGGACATATGCTGACTATGACCATCTTATGAAACTGCTTGAATAGAGGCATGCTCGAGGACATGTGCTGACTATACCCATCTTACAAAACTGATTGAATAGCGGCACACTCAAGGACATATGGTGACTATGACCATCTTTCATGTGCTGACTATGACCATCTTACAAAACTGCTTGAAAAGCATCACGCTCAAGGTCATCTGCTGACTATGACCATCTTACAAAACTGCTTTTATAGAGGCACACTCGATGACATGTGCTGCCTATGACCATCCTACAAAACAGCTTGAATAGCGGCACGTTCGGGGACATGTGCTGACTATGCCCGTCTTACAAAACTGCTTGAATAGCGGCACACTCGAGGACATGTGCTCACTATGACCATCTTACAAAACTGCACGAAAAGAGGCACGCTCGAGGACATGCTCTCACTATGCCCAGCTTACAAAACTGCTTGAATAGCAGCACGCTCAAGGACATGTGCTGACTATGCCCATCTTACAAAACTGCTTGTATGGAGGCTCACTCGAGGACATGCGCTGCCTATGCCCATTCTACAAAACTGCTTGAATAGCTGCACGCTCGAGGAAATGCGCTGACTATGCCCATCTTACAAAACTGCTTGAATAGAGGCACGCTCGAGGACGTGCGCTGACTATGCCTATCTTACAAAACTGCTTATAAATCGGCACGCTGAAGGACATGTGCTAACTATGACCATCTTACAAAAGTGCTTGAATAGCGGCACACTCGAGGACATGTACTGACTATGACCATCTTACATGTGCTGACTATGACCATCTTAAACAACTGCTTGAACAGCGGCACGCTCGAGGACATGTGCTGACTATGACCATCTTACAAAACTGCTTGAATAGCGGCACACTCGAGGAGATGCGCTGACTATGACCATCTTACATGTGCTGACTAAGACCATCTTACAAAACTGCTTGAATAGCGGCATGCTCGACGACATGCGCTGACTATACCCATCTTACAAAAGTGCTTGAATAGAGGCACGCTCGAGGACATGGGCTGACTATGCCCATCTTCCAAACTGCTTGTATAGCGCACTCTCGAGGACATGCGCCAACTATGCCCATCTTACAAAACTGCTTGACTAGCGGCATGCTCGAGGACATGTTCTGAATATGACCATCTTACAAAACAGCTTGATAGTCGGCACACTCAAGGACATGTGCTGACTATAACCATCTTACAAAACTGCTTTTATAGAGACACGCTCGACGACATTTGCTGACTATGACCATCTTACAAAACTGCTTGAATAGCAGCACACTCGAGGACATGTACTGACTACGATCATCTTACATTTGCTGACTATGACCATCTTACAAAACTGGATAATAGCCGCATGCTCGTGGACATGTGCTGACTATAACCATCTTATAAAACTGCTTGAAAAGTGGCACGCTCGAGTACATGTGCTGACTATGCCAATCTTACAAAACTGCTTGAATAGCGGCAAGCTCGAAGACATGTGCTGACTATGCTTATCTTACTAAGCTGCTTGAATAGCAGCATGCTCAAGTACATGCTCTGACTATGCCCATTGCACAAAACTGCTTGACTAGCGGCACGCTCGAGGACATGTTCTGACTATGCCCATCTTACAAAACTGCTTGTATAGAGGCACGCTTGAGGACATGTGCTGACTATGCCCATCTTACAAAACTGCTTGAATAGAGGCATGCACGTGGACATGTGCTGACTATACCCATCTTACAAAACTGCTTGAATAGCGGCACGCTCGAGGACATGTGCTGACTATACCCATCTTACAAAACTGCTTGAATAGAGGCACGCTCGAGGACATATGCTGACAATGACCATCTTATAAAACTGCTTGAATAGAGGCATGCTCGAGGACATGTGCTGACTATACCCATCTTACAAAACTGATTGAATAGCGGCACACTCAAGGACATATGGTGACTATGACCATCTTTCATGTGCTGACTATGACCATCTTACAAAACTGCTTGAAAAGCAGCACGCTCAAGGTCATCTGCTGACTATGACCATCTTACAAAACTGCTTGAATAACGGCACGCTCGAGGACATGTGCTGATTATGACCATCTTACAAAACTGCTTTTATAGAGGCACACTCGATGACATGTGCTGACTATGACCATCCTACAAAACAGCTTGAATACCGGCACGTTCGGGGACATGTGCTGACTATGCCCGTCTTACAAAACTGCTTGAATAGCGGCACGCTCGAGGACATGTGCTCACTATGACCATCTTACAAAACTGCACGAAAAGAGGCACGCTCGAGGACATGCGCTCACTATGCCCAGCTTACAAAACTGCTTGAATAGCAGCACGCTCAAGGACATGTGCTGACTATGCCCATCTTACAAAACTGCTTGTATGGAGGCTCACTCGAGGACATGCGCTGCCTATGCCCATTCTACAAAACTGCTTGAATAGCTGCACGCTCGAGGAAATGCGCTGACTATGCCCATCTTACAAAACTGCTTGAATAGAGGCACGCTCGAGGACATGCGCTGTCTATGCCTATCTTACAAAACTGCTTATAAATCGGCACGCAGAAGGACATGTGCTGACTATGACCATCTTACAAAAGTGCTTGAATAGCGGCACACTCGAGGACATGTGCTGACTATGACCATCTTACATGTGCTGACTATGACCATCTTACACAACTGCTTGAACAGCGGCACGCTCGAGGACATGTGCTGACTATGACCATCTTAAAAAACTGCTTGAATAACGGCACACTCTAGGAGATGTGCTGATTATGACCATCTTACATGTGCTGACTAAGACCATCTTACAAAACTGCTTGAATAGCGGCACGCTCGAGGACATGCGCTGACTATGCCCATCTTACAAAAGTGCTTGAATAGAGGCACGCTCGAGGACATGGGCTGACTATGCCCATCTTCCAAACTGCTTGAATAGCGCACTCTCGAGGACATGCGCCAACTATGCCCATCTTACAAAACTGCTTAAATAGCGGCACACTCGAGGACATGCGCTGACTTTGCCCATCTTACAAAACAGCTTGATAGGCGGCACGCTCGAGGACATGTGCTGACTATGACCATCTTACAAAACTGCTTGAATAGCAGCACACTCGAGGACATGTACTGACTACGACCATCTTACATTTGCTGACTACGACCATCTTACAAAACTGGTTGAATAGCGGCACACTCAAGGACATGTGCTGACTATGACCATCTTGCAAAACTGCTTTTATAGAGGCACGCTCGATGATATGTGCTGACTAGGACCATCTTACAAAACTGCTTGAATAGCGTCACGCTCGAGGTCATGTGCTGACTATGACAATCTTACGTGTGCTGACTATGACCATCTTACAAAACTGCTTGAATAGTGGCACACTCGAGGACGTGTGCTGACTATGACCATCTTACAAAACTGCTTTTATAGAGGCACACTCTATGACATGTGCTGACTAGGACCATCTTACAAAACTGCTTGAACAGGGGCACGCTCGAGGACATGTGCTGACTATGACCATCTTACAAAACTGCTTGAATAGCGGCACACTCGAGAAGACGTGCTGACTATGACCATCTTACATGTGCTGACTAAGATCATCTTACAAAACTGCTTGAATAGTGGCACGCTCGAGGACATGCGCTAGCTATGCCCATCTTACAAAAGTGCTTGAATAGAGGCGCGCTTGAGGACATGCGCTGACTATGCCCATCTTCCAAACTGCTTGTATAGCGCACTCTCGAGGAGATGCGCCAACTATGCCCATCTTACAAAACTGCTTGACTAGCGGCATGCTCGAGGACATGTTCTGAATATGACCATCTTACAAAACAGCTTGATAGTCTGCACGCTCGAGGATATGTGCTGACTATAACCATCTTACAAAACTGCTTTTATAGAGACACGCTCGATGACATTTGCTGACTATGACCATCTTACAAAACTGCTTGAATAGCAGCACACTCGAGGACATGTACTGACTACGACCATCTTACATTTGCTGACTATGACCATCTTACAAAACTGGTTGAATAGCGGCACGCTCGAGGACATGTGCTGACTATAACCATCTTATAAAACTGCTTGAAAAGTGGCACGCTCGAGTACATGTGCTGACTATGCCAATCTTACAAAACTGCTTGAATAGCGGCAAGCTCGAGGACATGTGCTGACTATGCTTATCTTACTAAGCTGCTTGAATAGCGGCATGCTCAAGTACATGCTCTGACTATACCCATCGCACAAAACTGCTTGACTAGCGGCACGCTCGAGGACATGTTCTGACTATGCCCATCTTACAAAACTGCTAGAATAGAGGCACGCCTGCGGACATGTGCTGATTATGTCCATCTTACAAAACTGCTTGAATAGAGGCACGCACGTGGATATGTGCTGACTATACCCATCTTACAATACTGCTTGAATAGCGGCACGCTCGAGGACATGTGCTGACTATGCCCATCTTACAAAACTGCTTGAATAGAGGCATGCACGTGGACATGTGCTGACTATACCCATCTTACAAAACTGCTTGAATAGCGGCACGCTCGAGGACATGTGCTGACTATGCCCATCTTACAAAACTGCTTGAATAGAGGCACGCTCGAGGACATATGCTGACTATGACCATCTTATAAAACTGCTTGAATAGAGGCATGCTCGAGGACATGTGCTGACTATACCCATCTTACAAAACTGATTGAATAGCGGCACACTCAAGGACATATGGTGACTATGACCATCTTTCATGTGCTGACTATGACCATATTACAAAACTGCTTGAAAAGCAGCACGCTCAAGGTCATCTGCTGACTATGACCATCTTACAAAACTGCTTGAATAACGGCACGCTCAAGGACATGTGCTGATTATGACCATCTTCCAAAACTGCTTTTATAGAGGCACACTCGATGACATGTGCTGCCTATGACCATCCTACAAAACAGCTTGAATAGCAGCACGTTCGGGGACATGTGCTGACTATGCCCGTCTTACAAAACTGCTTGAATAGCGGCACGCTCGAGGACATGTGCTCACTATGACCATCTTACAAAACTGCACGAAAAGAGGCACGCTCGAGGACATGCTCTCACTATGCCCAGCTTACAAAACTGCTTGAATAGCAGCACGCTCAAGGACATGTGCTGACTATGCCCATCTTACAAAACTGCTTGTATGGAGGCTCACTCGAGGACATGCGCTGCCTATGCCCATTCTACAAAACTGCTTGAATAGCTGCACGCTCGAGGAAATGCACTGACTATGCCCATCTTACAAAACTGCTTGAATAGAGGCACGCTCGAGGACATGCGCTGACTATGCCTATCTTACAAAACTGCTTATAAATCGGCACGCTGAAGGACATGTGCTAACTATGACCATCTTACAAAAGTGCTTGAATAGCGGCACACTCGAGGACATGTGCTGACTATGACCATCTTACATGTGCTGACTATGACCATCTTACACAACTGCTTGAACAGCGGCACGCTCGAGGACATGTGCTGACTATGACCATCTTACAAAACTGCTTGAATAGCGGCACACTCGAGGAGATGTGCTGACTATGACCATCTTACATGTGCTGACTAAGACCATCTTACAAAACTGCTTGAATACCGGCACGCTCGAGGACATGCGCTGACTATGCCCATCTTACAAAAGTGCTTGAATAGAGGCACGCTCGAGGACATGGGCTGACTATGCCCATCTTCCAAACTGCTTGTATAGCGCACTCTCGAGGACATGCGCCAACTATGCCCATCTTACAAAACTGCTTGACTAGCGGCATGCTCGAGGACATGTTCTGAATATGACCATCTTACAAAACAGCTTGATAGTCGGCACGCTCGAGGACATGTGCTGACTATAACCATCTTACAAAACTGCTTTTATAGAGACACGCTCGACGACATTTGCTGACTATGACCATCTTACAAAACTGCTTGAATAGCAGCACACTCGAGGACATGTACTGACTACGATCATCTTACATTTGCTGACTATGACCATCTTACAAAACTGGATAATAGCCGCATGCTTGAGGACATGTGCTGACTATAACCATCTTATAAAACTGCTTGAAAAGTGGCACACTCGAGTACATGTGCTGACTATGCCAATCTTACAAAACTGCTTGAATAGCGGCAAGCTCGAAGACATGTGCTGACTATGCTTATCTTACTAAGCTGCTTGAATAGCGGCATGCTCAAGTACATGCTCTGACTATGCCCATTGCACAAAACTGCTTGACTAGCGGCACGCTCGAGGACATGTTCTGACTATGCCCATCTTACAAAACTGCTTGAATAGAGGCACGCTTGAGGACATGTGCTGACTATGCCCATCTTACAAAACTGCTTGAATAGAGGCATGCACGTGGACATGTGCTGACTATACCCATCTTACAAAACTGCTTGAATAGCGGCACGCTCGAGGACATGTGCTGACTATGCCCATCTTACAAAACTGCTTGAATAGAGGCACGCTCGAGGACATATGCTGACAATGACCATCTTATAAAACTGCTTGAATAGAGGCATGCTCGAGGACATGTGCTGACTATACCCATCTTACAAAACTGATTGAATAGCGGCACACTCAAGGACATATGGTGACTATGACCATCTTTCATGTGCTGACTATGACCATCTTACAAAACTGCTTGAAAAGCAGCACGCTCAAGGACATATGGTGACTATGACCATCTTTCATGTGCTGACTATGACCATCTTACAAAACTGCTTGAAAAGCAGCACGCTCAAGGTCATCTGCTGACTATGACCATCTTACAAAACTGCTTGAATAATGGCACGCTCGAGGACATGTGCTGATTATGACCATCTTACAAAACTGCTTTTATAGAGGCACACTCAATGACATGTGCTGACTATGACCATCCTACAAAACAGCTTGAATACCGGCACGTTCGGGGACATGTGCTGACTATGCCCGTCTTACAAAACCGCTTGAATAGCGGCACGCTCGAGGACATGTGCTCACTATGACCATCTTACAAAACTGCACGAAAAGAGGCACGCTCGAGGACATGCGCTCACTATGCCCAGCTTACAAAACTGCTTGAATAGCAGCACGCTCAAGGACATGTGCTGACTATGCCCATCTTACAAAACTGCTTGTATGGAGGCTCACTCGAGGACATGCGCTGCCTATGCCCATTCTACAAAACTGCTTGAATAGCTGCACGCTCGAGGAAATGCGCTGACTATGCCCATCTTACAAAACTGCTTGAATAGAGGCACGCTCGAGGACATGCGCTGACTATGCCTATCTTACAAAACTGCTTATAAATCGGCACGCTGAAGGACATGTGCTGACTATGACCATCTTACAAAAGTGCTTGAATAGCGGCACACTCGAGGACATGTGCTGACTATGACCATCTTACATGTGCTGACTATGACCATCTTACACAACTGCTTGAACAGCGGCACGCTCGAGGACATGTGCTGACTATGACCATCTTACAAAACTGCTTGAATAGCGGCACACTCTAGGAGATGTGCTGATTATGACCATCTTACATGTGCTGACTAAGACCATCTTACAAAACTGCTTGAATAGCGGCACGCTCGAGGACATGCGCTGACTATGCCCATCTTACAAAAGTGCTTGAATAGAGGCACGCTCGAGGACATGGGCTGACTATGCCCATCTTCCAAACTGCTTGAATAGCGCACTCTCGAGGACATGCGCCAACTATGCCCATCTTACAAAACTGCTTAAATAGAGGCACACTCGAGGACATGCGCTGACTTTGCCCATCTTACAAAACAGCTTGATAGGCGGCACGCTCGAGGACATGTGCTGACTATGACCATCTTACAAAACTGCTTGAATAGCAGCACACTCGAGGACATGTACTGACTACGACCATCTTACATTTGCTGACTACGACCATCTTACAAAACTGGTTGAATAGCGGCACACTCAAGGACATGTGCTGACTATGACCATCTTACATGTGCTGAATATGACCATCTTACAATTGCTGACTATGACCATCTTACACAACTGCTTGAATAGCGGCATGCTCGAGGACATATGGTGACTATGACCATCTTACAAAACTGCTTTTATAGAGGCACGCTCGACGACAGGTGCTGACTAGGACCATCTTACAAAACTGCTTGAATAGAGGCACGCTCGTGGACATGTGTTGACTATGACCATCTTACGAAACTGCTTGAATAGCGGCACACGCAAGGACATGTGCTGACTATGACCATCTTACATGTGCTGACTATGACCATCTTACAAAACTTCTTGAATAGCGGCACGCTCGAGGACATGTGCTGACTATGAACATCTTATAAAACAGCTTGAATAGCGGCACACTCAAGGACATGTGCTGACTATGACCATCTTACAAAACCGCTTGAAAATCGACACACTCAAGGACATGTGCTGACTATGACCACCTTACCTATGCTCACTAAGACCATCCTACAAAACTGCTTGAATAGTGGCACGTTCGGGGACATGTGCTGACTAGGACCATCTTACAAAACTGCGTGAATAGCGGCAACCTCGAGGACATGTGCTGACAATGCTCATCTTTATAAGCTGCTTGAATAGCGGCATGCTCAAGTACATGCTCTGACTATGCCCATTGTACAAAACTGCTTGACGAGCAGCACGCTCGAGGACATGTTCTGACTATGCCCATCTTACAAAACTGCTTGAATAGAGGCACGCTTTAGGACATGTGCTGACTATGCCCATCTTACAAAACTGTTTGAATAGAGGCACGCTCGAGGACATGTGCTGACTATACCCATCTTAAAAACTGCTTGAATAGCGGCACGCTCAAGGACATGTGCTGACTATGCCCATCTTACAAAACTGCTTGAATAGAGGCACGCTCGAGGAGATTTGCTGACTATGACCATCTTAGAAAACTGCTTTAATAGAGGCATGCTCGAGGACATGTGCTGACTAAGCCCATCTTACAAAACTGATGGAATAGCGGCACACTCAAGGACAAATGGTGACTATGAATATCTTACATGTGCTGACTATGACCATCTTACAAAACTGCTTGAAAAGTGGCACGCTCAAGGACATCTGCTTACTATGAGCATCTTACAAAACTGCTTGAATAACGGCACGCTCGAGGACATGTGCTGATTATGACCATCTTACAAAACTGCTTTTATAGAGGCACACTCGATGACATGTGCTGACTATGACCATCTTACAAAACTGCTTGAATAGCGGCACGATCGAGGACATGTGCTGACTATGACCATTTTACGTGTGCTGACTATGACCATATTACAAAACTTCTTAAAAAGCGGCACGCTCAAGGACATCTGCTTACTATGCCCATCTTACAAAACTGCTTGAATAACGGCACGCTCGAGGACATGTGCTGATTATGACCATCTTACAAAACTGCTTTTATAGAGGCACAATCGACGACAGGTGCTGACCAGGACCATCTTACAAAACTGCTTGAATAGAGGCACGCTCGTGGACATGTGCTGACTATGACCATCTTACGAAACTGCTTGAATAGCGGCACACCCAAGGACATGTGCTGACTATGACCATCTTACATGTGCTGACTATGACCATCTTACAAAACAGCTTGAATAGCGGCACGCTCAAGGACATGTGCTGACTATGACCATCTTACAAAACTGCTTGAAAAGCGACACACTCAAGGACATGTGCTGACTATGAACATCTTACATGTGCTGACTAGGACCATCTTACAAAACTGCGTGAATAGCGGCAAGATCGAGGACATGTGCTGACTATGCTCATCTTAATAAGCTGCTTGAATAGCAGCATGCTCAAGTACATGCTCTGACTATGCCCATCGTACAAAACTGCTTGACGAGCGGCACGCTCGAGGACATGTTCTGACTATGTCCATCTTACAAAACTGCTTGAATAGAGGCACGATTGAGGACATGTGCTGACTATGCCCATCTTACAAAACTGCTTGAATAGCGGCACGCTCGAGGACATGAGCTGACTATACCCATCTTACAAAACTGCTTGAATAGCGGCACGCTCGAGGACATGTGCTGACTATGCCCATCTTACAAAACTGCTTGAATAGAGGCACGCTCGAGGAGATGTGCTGACAATGACCATCTTACAAAACTGCTTAAACAGCAGCACGCTCGAGGACATGTGCTGACTTTGCCCATCATACAAAACTGCTTGAATAGTGGCACTCCCGCAGACATGTGCTGACTATGACCATCTTACAAAACTGCTTGAATAGCGGCACACTCAAGGACTTGTGCTGACTATGTCCATCTTACATGTGCCGACTATGACCATCTTACACAACTGCTTGAACAGCGGCATGCTTGAGGACATGTAGTGACTATGACCATCTTACAAAACAGCTTTTATAGAGGCACTCTCGACGACATGCGCTGAATTTGACCATCTTACAAAACTGCTTGAATAATGGCACGCTCGAGGACATGTGCTGACTATGACCATCTTACAAAACTGCTTGAATAGCGGCACGCTCGAGGACATGAGCTGACTATGCCCACCTTACAAAACAGGTTGATTAGAGGCACGCTCGAGGGCATGTGCTGACTTTGACCATGTTAAAAAACTGCTTGAATAGCGGCACTCTCGAGGACAGGTGCTGACTATGCTTATCTTACAAAACTGCTTGTATAGCGGCACGCTCGAGGACATGTGCTGACTATGACCATCTTACATGTGCTGACTATGACCATCTTACTCAACTGCTTGAATATCGGCACGCTAGAGGACATGTGCTGACTAAAGCCATCTTACAAAACTGCTTGAATAGCGGCACGCTCGAGGACATTGGCTGACTATGCCCCTCTTACAAAACTGCTTGAATACAGGCACGCTCGAGGACATGCAATGACTATGCCCATCTTCCAAAACTGCTTGAATAGCGCACCCTCGAGGACATGCGCCGACTACGCCCATCTTACAAAACTACTTAAATAGCAGCACGCTCGAGGACATGCACTGACCTTGCCCATCTTACAAAACTGCTTGACTAGCAGCACACTCGAGAACATGTTCTGACTATGCCCATCTTACAAAACTGCTTGAATAGAGGCACGCTCGAGGACATGTGCTGAGTATGCCCATCATACAAAACTGCTTGAATAGAGGCATGCTCGAGGACATGTGCTGACTATGACCATCTTACAAAACTGCTTGAATAGCGGCACACTCGAGGACATGTGCTCACTATGACCAACTTACAAAACTGCTTGAATAGAGGCATGCTCGAGGACATGTGCTGACTATGCCCATCTTACAAAACTGATTGAATAGCAGCACACTCCAGGACATATGGTGACTATGACCATATTACATGTGCTGACTATGACCATCTTACAAAACTGCTTGAAAAGCGGCACGCTCTAGGACATGTGCTGACTATGACCATCTTACAACACTGCTTGAATAACGGTACGCTCGAGGACATGTGCTGACTATGACCATCTTACAAAACTGCTTTTATAGAGGCACACTCGATGACATGTGCTGACTATGACCATCTTGCAAAACTGCTTCAATAGCGGTACGCACGAGGACTTGTGCTGACAATGACCATTTTACATGTGCTGACTATGACCATCTTACAAAACTGCTTGAATTGCGGCAAGCTCGAGGACATGCGCTGACTATGACCATCTCACAAAATTGCTTGAATAGCGGCACGCTTAAGGACATGTGCTGACTAAGACCATCTTACAAAACTGCTTTTATATAGGCACGCTCGATGACATGTGCTGACTAGGACCATCTTACAAAACTGCATGAATAGCGGCACGCTCGAGGGCATATGCTGACTATGCTTATCTTACAAATTGCTTGTATAGCGGCATGCTCGAGGACATGTGCTGACTATGACCATCTTACATGTGCTGACTATGACCATCTTACACAACTGCTTGAATAGCGGCACGCTCGAGGACATGTGCTGACTAAGGCCATCTTACAAAACTGCTTGAATAGCGGCACGCTCGAGGACATGGGCTGACTATGCCCCTCTTACAAAACTGCTTCAATAGCGTACCCTCGAGGACATGCGCCGACTATGCCCATCTTACAAAACTGCCTAAATAGCAGCACGCTCGAGGACATGCACTGACCTTGCCCATCTTACAAAACTGCTTGAATAGAGGCACGCTCGAGGACATGTGCTGAGTATGCCCATCATACAAAACTGCTTAAAGAGAGGCATGCTCGAGGACATGTGCTCACTATGACCATCTTACAAAACTGCTTGAATAGAGGCATGCTCGAGGACATGTGCTGACTATGCCCATCTTACAAAACTGATTAAATAGCAGCACACTCAAGGACATATGGTGACTATGACCATATTACATGTGCTGACTATGACCATCTTACACAACTGCTTGAAAAGCGGCACGCTCAAGGACATCTGCTGACTATGACCATCTTACAACACTACTTAAATAACGGTACGCTCAAGGACATGTGCTGACTATGACCGTCTTACAAAACTGCTTTTATAGAGGCACACTCGATGACATGTGCTGACTATGACCATCTTAAACAACTGCTTGAATAGAGGCACGCTCGAGGACATGTGCTGACTATTACCATTTTACATGTGCTGACTATGATAATCTTACAAAACTGCTTGAATAGTGGCACGCTAGAGGACATGTGCTGACAATGACCATCTTGCAAAACTGCTTCAATAGCGGTACGCACGAGGACATGTGCTGACAATGACCATCTTACATGTGCTGACTATGACCATCTTACAAAACTGCTTGAATTGCGGCAAGCTCGAGGACATGCGCTGACTATGACCATCTCACAAAATTGCTTGAATAGCGGCACGCTTAAGGACATGTGCTGACTACGACCATCTTACAAAACTGCCTTTATAGAGGCACGCTCGATGACATGTGCTGACTAGGACCATCTTACAAAACTGCTTGAATAGTGGCACGCTCGAGGACATATGCTGACTATGACAATCTCACGTGTGCTGACTATGACCATCTTACAAAACTGATTGAATAGTGGCACGTTCAAGGACTTGTGCTGACAATGACCATCTTACAAAACTGCTTGAATAGCGGCACTCTCGAGGACATGTGCTGACTATGCGTATATTACAAAACTGCTTGTATAGCGGCACGCTCGAGGACATGTGCTGACTATGACCATCTTGCATGTGCTGACTATGACCATCTTACACAACTGCTTGAATAGCGGCACGCTCGAGGACATGTGCTGACTAAGGCCCTCTTACAAAACTGCTTGAATAGCGGCACGCTCGAGGACATGGGCTGACTATGCCCCTCTTACAAAACTGCTTGAATAGAGGCACGCTCGAGGACATGCAATGACTATGCCCATCTTCCAAAACTGCTTGAATAGCGCACCCTCGAGGACATGCGCCGACTATGCCCATCTTACAAAACTGCTTTTATAGCAGCACGCTCGAGGACATGCGCTGACCTTGCCCATCTTACAAAACTGCTTGACTAGCAGCACACTTGAGGACATGTTCTGACTATGCCCATCTTAAAAAACTGCTTGAATAGAGGCACGCTCGAGGACATGTGCTGAGTATGCCCATCATACTAAACTGCTTGAATCGAGGCATGCTCGAGGACATGTGCTGACTATGACCATCTTACAAAACTGCTTGAATAGCGGCACAATCGAGGACATGTGTGGAATATGCCCATCTTACAAAACTGCTTAAATAGTGGCACACTCGAGGACATGTGCTCACTATGACCATCTTACAAAACTTCTTGAATAGAGGCATGCTCGAGGACATGTGCGGACTATGCCCATTTTACAAAACTGATTGAATAGAGGCATGCTCGAGGACATGTGCTGACTATGCCCATCCTACAAAACTGTTTGAATAGCGGCATTTTCGACGACATGCACTGACTATGCCCATCTTACAAAACTGCTTGACTAGTGGCACGCTAGAGGACATGTTCTGACTATGCCCATCTTACAAAACTGCTTGAATAGAGGCATGATTGAGGACATGTGCTGAGTGTGCCCCTCTTACAAAACTGCTTTAAAAGAGGCATGTACGAGGACATGTGCTGACTATGACCAACTTACAAAACTGCTTGAATAGCGGCACCGTCAAGGACATGTACTGAATATGCCCATCTTACAAAACTGCTTGAATAGCGGCACACTCAAGGACATGTGCTGACTATGCCCATCTTACATAACTGCTTGAATAGCGGCACACTCAAGGACATGTGCTGACTATGACAATCTTACATGTGCTGACTATGACCAACTTACACAACTGCTTGAATAGCGGCACGCTCGAGGACATGTGCTGACTATGACCATCTTACAAAACTGCTTGAATAGCGACATGCTCGAGGACATGTGCTGACTATGACCATCTTACAAAACCGGTTGAATAGAGGATCGCTTGAGGACATGTGCTGAAGATGACCATCATACAAATCTGCTTGAATAGAGGCACGCTTGAGGACATGTGCTGACTATGCCCATCTTACAAAACTGCTTGAATAGCGGCACACTCAAGGACATGTGCTGACTATGACATCTTACATGTGCTGACTATGCCCATCCTACAAAACTGTTTGAATAGCGGCATTTTCGACGACATGCACTGACTATGCCCATCTTACAAAACTGCTTGACTAGTGGCACGCTAGAGGACATGTTCTGACTATGCCCATCTTACAAAACTGCTTGAATAGAGGCATGATTGAGGACATGTGCTGAGTGTGCCCCTCTTACAAAACTGCTTTAAAAGAGGCATGTACGAGGACATGTGCTGACTATGACCAACTTACAAAACTGCTTGAATAGCGGCACCGTCAAGGACATGTACTGAATATGCCCATCTTACAAAACTGCTTGAATAGCGGCACACTCAAGGACATGTGCTGACTATGCCCATCTTACATAACTGCTTGAATAGATGCACACTCAAGGACATGTGCTGACTATGACAATCTTACATGTGCTGACTATGACCAACTTACACAACTGCTTGAATAGCGGCACGCTCGAGGACATGTGCTGACTATGACCATCTTACAAAACTGCTTGAATAGCGACATGCTCGCGGACATGTGCTGACTATGACCATCTTACAAAACCGGTTGAATAGAGGATCGCTTGAGGACATGTGCTGAAGATGACCATCATACAAATCTGCTTGAATAGAGGCACGCTTGAGGACATGTGCTGACTATGCCCATCTTACAAAACTGCTTGAATAGCGGCACACTCAAGGACATGTGCTGACTATGACATCTTACATGTGCTGACTATGACCATCTTACAAAACTGCTTGAATAGTGGCACACTCGAGGAGACGTGCTGACTATGAACATCTTACATGTGCTGACTAAGACCATCTTACAAAACTGCTTGAATAGCGGCACGCTCGAGGACATGCGCTGACTATGCCCATCTTACAAAAGTGCCTGAATAGAGGCACGCTCGAGGACATGCGCTAAATATGCCCATCTTCCAAGACTGCTTGAATAGCGCACTCTCGAGGACATGCGCCAACTATGCCCATCTTACAAAACTGCTTAAATAGCGGCACATTCGAGGACATGCGCTGACTTTGCCCATCTTAAAAAACTGCTTGACTAGCGGCATGCTCGAGGACATGTGCTGACTATGACCATCTTACAAAACTGCTTTTATAGAGGCACGCTCGACGACATTTGCTGACTATGACCATCTTACAAAACTGCTTGAATAGCAGCACACTCGAGGACATGTACTGACTACGACCATCTTACATTTGCTGACTATGACCATCTTACAAAACTGGTTGAAGAGCGGCACACTCGAGGACATGTGCTGACTATAACCATCTTATAAAACTGCTTGAATAGTGGCACGCTCGAGCACATGTGCTGACTATGCCCATCTTACAAAACTGCTTGAATAGGGGCACGCTCGAGGACATGTGCTGACCATACCCATCTTACAAAACTGCTTGAAAGAGGCAGGCTTGAGGACATGTGCTGATTATGCCCATCTTACAAAACTGCTTGAATAGAGGCACACTCGAGGACATGTGCTGACTATACCCATCTTACAAAACTGCTTGAATAGAGGCACGCTCGAGGGCATGTGCTGACTATGAAAATCTTACAAAACTGCTTGAATATGACCATCTTACGCAACTGCTTGAATAGCGGCAATGTTGGACTTGACCTTTTTTGCAGGGTCATCCCTGAAATTTTTACCTTCCTCCTGTATTTTTTCTGACCTGTTGTTGGCTGTTCTATGACTCTGGGCACTTTACCACTGCGGATCAGTGCTAAAGTGCATATGCTCTCCCTACTGTAAAATGTATATGCTGGATGGATTCCATGATTGGCTTATTTGGTTTACTGTCAGACCCCAGTAAAGTGCACCAGGAGTGCCCAGGGTTGGTAAATACAAGTGCTGCTGGTGGGCTTGCAGCACTGGTTGTGCCACCCACAGAAGCGGCCTGGTAAAATGTGTCTAAGGTCTGCCATTGCAGAACCTGCATTCAGTCTGGTACTGTCATGCTGACTGGGCAAGTGCACCCACTTGCCAGTCCCTAAACCTTCCCATAACTTCATATTAGTCACCCCTATGGTAGGCCCAAAGGCAGGGTGCATTGTAAGCATAAGGTAGGACAAGCCCTGATGTGTGTGGCATGTCCTAATAGTGAATTACAGCCATTTTCATTTGTCACTATTGTAAGGCTACCTGATCTCCATAGTCCAGAATGGGCTGTTAGAATTGTTACATTCTATGATCCTAACAGACCCAGGGAACATGGTAGAAATTCGAGTTCAGTATGCCTGAACTGAGAATAATAAAATACATCTTTTAGTTAAGTTTATTTTAATAATCTGTGTTTGCAAATACCACTTTTAGAAAGCTGGTATTTACTTGCCTAACCATTTCAGCCCACCTCTGCTAGGATGTGTATCTGCTGTCTGGTTTCTGTGAGTGACAGGGCTGGGGAATTCCAGGAGACAGGCTGGGGCAGCCCGGTGGTGAATAGAGAGATGTACATCCAGATGGGTGGGAGGAGTACACCTGGACTCTGAATAGGGCTGAGCTCTGCCACCACCATGCTGGCTCCACCTCCTGTGGAGCGGCTGATGTCTCTGCCCTGCACCCTAAATAGAAAGTCAGAGTCATGTCAACAAAGTGCTCAGGAACTGGTTTGGACTGGGCGAAGGCCCCTCTACCCCAGAGGAACAAAGGATTTAGGGGTATAAGTATTGGGACCCTGCTCCCAAGAAATTAGATCCTGCTTGACAAGAAGAACCTCTGCCTGAGGAGAAGGAACTGAGAAAGCTGTAAGGAGGAGTACTGTCCCTGACCTGGGGGATTGGCCTGCAGTGGTTGCCTTGCTGCTGAAGGAGAGGAGAAAGACTACAAAGACTTTATTTTAACTTGTGCTTAAAAAGATCTCCAAGGGCCTGAGTAGAGCTGGCCTCCTGTTAAGAAGTCCCAGGAACAAAAGGACTTCACCCCCAGCTTCCCCCTGAAGTCTGCTGTGTGAGTTCTGTCCCTCCTAGACTGCTGGAACCAGTTGTGGGGCCTCTGGGAGCTGTGCCTGCTGTTGGGAAGCTGGCCAAGAAGAAAGAAATCAAAGATCTCCACTTTTTCACGCACAGCTGGCTTAGCGAGAAAATTTCCGTCGCACCGCTCGTTAGCGTGCAGAATTTTATCGCTGAGGACAACGTCGCAGAGCCTGCTGCTGCTGAGCCCGATCAGCACTGGGAAAATCATCGCACCACTCGTTAGCGGACCGAATTTGATCGCTACCAGCCCAAGATGCGCCCTCCGCCTGTTAGCGGGCAGAATTCTATCGCTGCGAACATTGTCGCAGAGCCTGCTGCCGCTGAGCCCGATCAGTGCTGGGAAAATCATCGCACCGCTTGTTAGCGGACCGAATTTGATCGCTACCAGCCAAGATCCACGGTGCGCCTGTTAGCGGGAAGAATTCTATCGCTGCAAACTTCGTCTCAGAGCCTGCCGCTGCTGTGTGAAATCGTCGCAGAACAAGCCAAAATCATCGCACCGATCGTTAGCGTGAGTAATTTTATCACTGCAAAAATCATCACAGACTCAACCAAGATAACCGCTCGTGAAATTGTCGCCCCGCTCATTAGCGGGCCGAATTTTGTCGCATTGTGCCTTAGCGAGTAAATTTCTACCGGATAAGCTACACCTTGATTTTCAACACTGAAGTGCCGCTAGGAACTTTTTATCGCATCATAAGGTACTGTGGGTTAAAACGGACGCTAAGGTGAGTGATTTTGTCGCTAACCTAAGAACTCTTTCTAAAATCATATTCTTGAACTGTGTATGTCATTTTTGTTGTTATTTGGTCTTGTGCTCAGCCTTTATATAAAAGATCACTATTTTTGATATAAATCTAGTGTGGTGTCCATTTGTGGTGTTGTCACTGGGTTACTGTATGTGGTCACAAATGCTTAATCTATAACGCTCTGAGATAAGCCTTGTCTGCTCGCGCCAAGCTACCTAGAGGGTGAGCAGGGGTTATTTTAGGAGTGTAACCCCTTACCCTGACTAGAGGAGAGGGTCCCTGCTTGTCACAAGTACTTACCTGTGCCACCCAGAGACCCCCAATTCTAACATTGGTGGTCAGCGGTGAGGAGCCTGTATTTGCATTTGTGATTCATGTACAGTGATTGGTGAACACCACTTAGTGAGTTCAGACCATAACGCAGCTACATACTTTTACTTTTTGGTTGCCAAGAAATCTCCAGTTTTTTAAATCATGCCTGGTTCAGTCATTGTGGAAAAGGCAGCTTTTATTTCTAGGCCCACTATGAGTCATAAAATGGGACTATTATATCTGACCGAGTTTACTTTCTTGTACTCTGCACTTTGTATAATGCCTTGCACTATATGCACTTTAGATCGCGGTCACCCAGCCCGATATCGGGAATGCCATCAACAGGGACTTTTTTGTATCGGTCTGAGTTGCTCTTTTGTACCTTGCATTTTATAAAATGTTTTGTACCTCATTACATATTAGGTCTCGGTTTACTGCTTTGATATCAGAAATATTACATACCGGGATCCTCTTGGTACTTGACTCTGTAGGCTTTTTTTGTATTTGGTTTTTTATACAATATTTATGGTGGTTATTGGAAAAAAAAAGGACTACTTGTACTTGAATGCACTTGCTCATTTGCACTTCGTATTTTATATAATGTTTCTGTATACATTGTATTTTAAGGTCATGGTCATAGGGTTTGACACCAGGAATGCTTTAGCTATTTTTAACTGTATAAATGAAATGCATTGTTGTATGATATGATCGCTTTTATGGCATTAAGTTGTCGAATAAAGCATTCTTGACTTGAAAAGGCAGCATCTGTGATCTCTGACCTTGAAGGAGTAGAATGGGAAGAGGAAAAATTAGAGGACTACACATTAGCCCTGAAGGGCTTTTGCAAAGAGTTTGGAGATTCCCCGACTGGGTGCAGAAACAAAGCCGAATTCCAAAAGGCGCTGAGGGCCTGGATTGAGTCCCGATCATAGGAGGAGGCAGACATAATTGAACTAGCAGTAAGCATCCATAGCTTTGGCAGAGGCCTGTCGCCAGAGGAGTTGGCGGACAGGAAAGAAACCCGAGCACATGAAATAGAGATGGCAAAATTGAATGGGGAGTTGGAAAGCAAAAAGCTGGCTCTGGAAGAAAAGAAAAGACAAATGGAGCATGACTTGATTATGAGGGAACTTGACTTAGAGCTCGAGAGGCTTGAGACCATGAGTGTCTCAGCCCAGCAACAAGAAATGTGTGTAGCTCAGAGATTGAGCTTTGCTGAATGGGAGGAGGAATCCAGCTCAGATGGTGGCAGCAATATTGAATTTTCTAGTGCTGAGAGAGTAGTACACACACACAGAGATGTGGCGCTTGACTTGAAGGAGGGGGTTAACATACACCAGGAGGTTCAAGGACATGAGGTAGCTCCGGTAGTGCGCAGTGTCCCTGAGGGGAATAGGGTAACTGGCGCAGGGGTTCATGGTCCTAGTGGTGGGAGGGACACTCTACTGACTCTAGATGAGAGGTGCAGGGAGAGGGGTTCCCCCAAAATTAAAGTCCTGGGATGTGAGTGTGAAGACTGCCCAGAAGAGTGTGGGTTGTGTGACAGAGACAGTCAGATACTGTCTTGCCAGTCTCAGGAGAGTGGTGTGGAGTACGTGTGCGAGGCATTGGATGGTGAGGTGAAGGATAGTTTGGTTAACCCTGCTAGGGGGCTGTGTGATCCAATTGTGGGAGAGCATATTATAAGTCCCTGTTTTCCAGAGCTATGCCAACACCTGTGGGAGAGTGAGTTCTCTGACCGCAGGGAGCTCACATTGGAGGCAGACCTTTTGGTGGAGTCCAGAGGGTCTGGAAAGGCATTGGAGAGTGATCTCAAGATGAGTGGTTCGGGTATCTTCAAACCCAGTGTGGTGGAAGGGGCTCAGAGTAGCCCAACTAGGTCCTGTAGTAGTGAGAGGGGTGTAGGGCCTCACGTCCTGTCTTTAAGGGGAAGGAGTGAGAATGGGTTATGTCCCGGCAGTGCCCAACCTCAGTCTCAGAGCCTGGATGGTTCTTTAAGGGAACATCAAGTGGGGAGCCTAGTCTGTCCTGAGGGGCTGCCCATTGTGCGGGATCCCCTAGTGTCTGGTGAACGGGGAGTGTCTGTAAGCAGGCCTCCATCAGTTCTGGTGTCTGGCAGTACCGCTCCAGTTGGGAGGGTGCAGAAGTGCAGAGTGAGGGGTGAGAGGGGGAAAGAGTCCCCAGTGGAAGAACCAGTGGGTCAGGGGCCAGCCAGAAGGGCTGCGTCCCCAGTAAATGACCATGGTGACACCACTTCTGTCCTGGGGGATCTTCGCGCACTGTCAGATGGACAGGGGTTGGGAGATCTGCGCCAGGCAGACTGTCACACGACACATGAGTTATGTGTCACCCTCCGGGGGGGCATGCGTGCTCCCCGGGAAGTCCTGGTGCACCAGGGGAGCGTACAACCGAATGGGTTGTCCCAGGGTTGGGAAGCCAGGTTCAGGTGTTGTCTGACCTGAAGGGTGGGACAACTCTAATCAGTGTCCTGACCCATGTTGCTTCTAGTGGTACCACTCCAGTTGGGAGTGTGCAGTACTCTGGAAGGGGGTACAGAGGGAGGGAGTCCTCGCCTCTGACCCCGGTGCAGCCTGAGGGTTTAGACCCTAGGTTGGAGAGCCAGGTTCAGGTGTTGTCTGACCTGGAGGGAGGGACATCTGTAATAAGCGTCCTGACCCTTGTTGCTTCCTGGTATACCACTCCAGGTGGGAGGGTACAGCCATCTGGAAGGGGGTGCAGAGGGAAGAAGTCCTCGCCCCTGACCCCGGCTCAACTGAAGGGTTTAGACCCTAGGTTGGAGGGCCAGGTTCAGGGTGTCCCCCCTGACCTGGACGCCCAGTTGCAGGATAGAACCCCTGAACTGGTGGGCGAATTGCGCAGGACACCTGCCACAGGTGCCCTGGCAATTCTGGAAGGGGGTGCCACTCCAAGTGGGAGGGTACAGAGCCCCAATGAAGAGGACAGGGTGTGGGAGAGGCCACCCCAGTCTTCAGTCCAGCTGCCGGGAACAGGCCTGGGGCTGGTGGGTCAGTGCCAGGATGTCATACCTGACCTGACAGGAGGGAGAATGGACAAAGGTTGCCAAGCACCTAGGGCTACTGCCCCCCGCTCCCTGGCGCCACAGAGGTTTGAGAGCCCTGAGAGGCATACAGCCTGGGTCTCATCCCTGACTACTGTCAGTGGCCACTGTAACATTTTGCTGTCTGTCTGTTGGGACACACCTGTGAGCCAGTTACGGTTAGGAGCTGCACAGGTGGTGTCCACCGGTGAGGAGAAGGGTTCCCCATGGATTGGCTTGGTGGGCCCTGAGAGTGTGGACAGAGGGATTCCAATAGGTTCAGATTGGCATAGAACTGGAGTCTGCCCCTGCCCTTGTTCTATCGCCCGAAGCAGGGAAGCCCATCACGGTGGTGATTGGGCTACCCTGCGTTTTGGCTGGAAGGGGGTGGTGTTGGACTTGGCCCTTTTTGCAGGGGCATCCCTGAAATTTTTACCTTCCGCCTGTATTTTTTCTGACCTGTTGTTGGCTGTTCTATGACTCTGGGCACTTTACCACTGCGGATCAGTGCTAAAGTGCATATGCTCTCCCTACTGTAAAATGTATATGTTGGTTGGATTCCATGATTGGCTTATTTGGTTTACTTTCAGACCCCAGTAAAGTGCACCAGGAGTGCCCAGGGTTGGTAAATACAAATGCTGCTGGTGGGCTTGCAGCACTGGTTGTGCCACCCACAGAAGCGGCCTGGTAAAATGTGTCTAAGGTCTGCCATTGCAGAACCTGCATACAGTCTGGTACTGTCATGCTGACTGGGCAAGTGCACCCACTTGCCAGTCCCTAAACCTTCCCTTAACTTCATATTAGTCACCCCTATGGTAGGCCCAAAGGCAGGGTGCATTGTAAGCATAAGGTAGGACAAGCGCTGATGTGTGTGGCATGTCCTAATAGTGAATTACAGCCATTTTCGTTTTCACTATTGTAAGGATACCTGTTCTCCATAGGCCAGAATGGGCTGTTAGAATTGTTACATTCTATGATCCTAACAGACCCAGGGAACATGGTAGAAATTCGAGTTCAGTATGCCTGAACTGAGAATAATAAAATACATCTTTTAGTAAAGTTTATTTTAATATTCTGTGTTTGCAAATACCACTTTTAGAAAGCTGGTATTTGCTTGCCTAACCATTTCAGCCCGCCTCTGCTAGGATGTGTATCTGCTGTCTGGTTTCTGTGAGTGACAGGGCTGGGGAATTCCAGGAGACAGGCTGGGGCAGCCCGGTGGTGAATAGAGAGATTTACATCCAGATGGGTGGGAGGCGTACACCTGGACTCTGAATAGGGCTGAGCTATGCCACCACAATGCTGGCTCCACCTCCTGTGGAGCGGCTGATGTCTCTGCCCTGCACCCTGAATAGAAAGTCAGAGTCATGTCAACAAAGTGCTCAGGAACTGGTTTGGACTGGGCGAAGGCCCCTCTACCCCAGAGGAACAATGTATTTAGGAGTATAAGTATTGGGACCCTGCTCCCAAGAAATTAGATCCTGCTTGACAAGAAGAACCTCTGCCTGAGGAGAAGGAACTGGGAAAGCTGTAAGGAGGAGTACTGTCCCTGACCTGGGGGATTGGCCTGCAGTGGTTGCCTTGCTGCTGAAGGAGAGGAGAAAGACTACAAAGACTTTATTTTAACTTGTGCTTAAAAAGATCTCCAAGGGCCTGAGTAGAGCTGGCCTCCTGTTAACAAGTCCCAGGAACTAAAGGACTTCACCCCCAGCTTCCCCCTGAACTCTGCTGTGTGAGTTCTGCCCCTCCTAGAGTGCTGGAACCAGTTTTGGGGCCTCTGTGAGCTGTGCCTGCTGTTGGGAATCTGGCCAAGAAGAAAGAAATCAAAGATCTCCACTTTTTCACGCACAGCCAGATTAGCGAGAAAATTTCCGTCGCACCGCTCGTTAGCGTGCAGAATTTTTTCGCTAGCAGCCCAAGATCCGCGCTCCGCCTGTTAGCGGGCAGAATTCTATCGCTGCGAACATCGTCGTAGAGCCTGCTGCCGCTGAGCCCGATCAGCGCTGGGAAAATTATCGCACCGCTTGTTAGCGGACCGAATTTGATCGCTACCAGCCCAAGATCCACGCTTCGCCTGTTAGCGGGAAGAATTCTATCGCTGCGAACTTCGTCGCAGAGCCTGCCGCTGCTGTGTGAAATCGTTGCAGAACAAGCCAAGATCATCGCACCGCTCGTTAGCGTGAGTAATTTTATCGCTGCGAAAATCGTCGCAGAATCAACCAAGATAACCGCTGGTGAAATTGTCGCCCCGCTCGTTAGCGGGCCGAATTTTGTCGCATTGTGTCTTAGCGAGTAAATTTCTACCGGATAAGCTACACCTTGATTTTCAACGCTGAAGAGCCGCTAGGAAATTTTTATCGCATCATAAGGTACTGTGGGTTGAAATGGACGCTAAGGTGAATGATTTTGTCGCTAATCTAAGAACTCTTTCTAAAATCATATTCTTGAACCTTGTATGTCATTTTTGTCGTTATTTGGTCTTGTGCTAAGCCTTTATATAAACGATCACTATTTTTGACATAAATCTAGTGTCGAGTCCATTTGTGGTGTTGTCACTGGTTTACTGTATGTGGTCACAAATGCTTAACCTATAACGCTCTGAGATAAGCCTTGTCTGCTCGCGCCAAGCTTCCTAGAGGGTGAGCAGGGGTTATTTTAGGAGTGTAACCCCTTACCCTGACTAGAGGAGAGGGTCCCTGCTTGTCACAAGTACCTACCTGTGCCAACCAGAGATCCCCAATTTTAACAGGCACGCTCGTGGACATGTACTGACTATGACCATCTTACAAAACTGCTTGAATATCGGCATGCTCGAGGACATGTGCTGACTATGCCTATCTTACAAAACCGCTTTTATAGAGGCTCCCTCGAGGACAAGTGCTGACTATGACCATTTTACAAAAATGCTTGACTATTGGCACACTCGAGGACATGTGCTGACTATGCCCATCTTACAAAACTGCTTGAAAAGCGGCACGCTCAAGGACATCTGCTGACAATGACCATCTTTCAAAACTGCTTGAATAACGGCACGCTAGAGGACATGTGCTGACTATGACCATCTTACAAAACTGCTTTTATAGAGGCACACTAGATGACATGTGTTGACTATGACCATCTTACAAAACTGCTTGAAAAGTGGCACGCTCAAGGACATCTGTTGACAATGACCATCTTACAAAACTGCTTGAATAACGGCATGCTCGAGGACATGTGCTGACTATGACCATCTTACAAAACTGCTTTTATAGAGGCACACTCGATGACATTTGATGACTATGACCATTTTACAAAACTGCTTGAATAGCGGCACGCTCGAGGACATGTGCTGACTATGACCATTTTACGTGTGCTGACTGTGACCATCTTACAAAACTGCTTGAATAGTGGCACGCTCGAGGACATGTGCAGACTATGACAATCTTACAAAACTGCTTGAATTGTGGCAAGCTCGAGGACATGCGCTGACTATGACCATCTCACAAAATTGCTTGAATACCGGCACACTTAAGGACATGTGCTGACTATGACCAGCTTAAAAAACTGCTTGAATAGCGGCACGCTCGGGGCCTGCGGTGACTATGCCCATCCTACAAAACTGTTTGAATAGCGGCATGCTCGAGGACATGCGCTGACTATGCCCATCTTACAAAACTGCTTGAATAGCGGCACGCACGAGGACATGCGCTGACTATGCCCATCTTACAAAACTGCTTGACTAGCGGCA
This sequence comes from Triturus cristatus, assembly GCF_964204655.1. Taxonomy (NCBI): domain Eukaryota; kingdom Metazoa; phylum Chordata; class Amphibia; order Caudata; family Salamandridae; genus Triturus; species Triturus cristatus. The sequence goes on from NC_140579.1 coordinate 165,252,303, forward strand.
CGCTCGAGGACATGTTCTGACTATGCCCATCTTACAAAACTGCTTGAATAGAGGCATGATTGAGGACATCAGGATTTCAAAAATATATACCTACATAGTATAAAAATCAAGTAATAAGAGCAAAAGTTCAAAATAGTAAGGATAGAAAAAAGAAAAGATAAGAAAGGAAAAAAAAAAAAAAGAGCGAAAGAGAAGGAAGAAAGAAATGAAGAGCGAAATTAAGGAATAGAAAAAATTAGAAATGTCCTAAGACTATGTAAGCAACCAGATAGAAGAAGAAAGATCAAAGTTAGGGAGAATGAGTGCATGAAGAAAGATAAGAAGTAAATGGTAACCAGAGAAGATCAGATTTGATTTTTTGTGAGAGGAGAGAAGAGGAGACAGATGCAATGCGATGTTCATCACATATAAAATTCCACCACGTTAATAATGAAATTTTCAAAGTATCTTTCCATGAAGATAAAATAACTTTGAATGCCAATGCAATAAAAAGATCAAACAATAAAGAAATAGGAGTGGAATCATCCAATTCAGGTGATGAGGAACCAAGCAGAACATTATGAAAAGATAAACTCAAATTACAATTAAAGATGTTCATGCATTTTGCCCAAACCGACTCCCAAAACTTCATAACATTGGAACAATCATAAAGAAGATGTCTCAAAGTGCCAGTATAATTAGAACAAGACCAGCATAATGGAGACGAGGTGGGGGAAAACTGGGATATACAAACAGGAGTAATAAGAGCTCTATTGTAAATAAAATACAAGGATTGAGTTATACGAGCAGCAGCAGAGACTTTAAATAACTTAGACCATAGTTTGTCCCATACATCGATAGTAAATGAAAGGGATAGGTCTAATTCCCAAGCAAGTTCAGTGGAAGATTTAGGCCTCTCGGTTGAGTGAGATAACAACAATTTATAGACAAGGGCCGCTTTAGGTATATGCAGAGAAAATATACTATAAAGGGGTGTGGGAGGTGTAAGGGAAGGCATTGATATAGGTACGTCAAAGGAAGATAATTGGCATTGTAAGGCGGCTGAAATTAAAAGATATTCAGCACGGTATGAGTCAGGTAACTGAAATCGCGTTTGCAAATCAAGGAAGGGAATAATAGAATGCTGAAGGATTAATTGGTGTACGAAAATAATACCCTTCTCCTTCCAATGTTTGTAGTAGAATGATTTGCCTTTGTATCGAAGAAATGTATTATACCAAATCGTGGAAGAAAGAAAACATTGAAAAGGAGTTAAACCTTTAATAAACGTATTATATAGTAAATTTTGGGAATATTTTATAATCGGATTATTAGAAATAAAAGTACAATTGAACATGTAAATCACATTTTGAAAAGAAAAGTCCTTTAGGGAGGATCGTTCAAAAGTAATCCATCTGGGAATGGGAGTATTCGCAAAATCGAAGGATAAAGCGAAGGATTGTTTGATAAGAAAGGCTGAGTGATAAGCCTTAAAATCAGGAAAGCGTATTCCACCTTCGGACTTCGGATGTTGGAGTTTTGCAAGGGCAATACGTGGGTGCTTCTTATTCCATAAACATTTTATACAAATAGAATTGACTTGCAAAAAATACCTAAGAGGAATGCGAATGGGCAACATAGACAATATGTAAAGGACATGAGGGATAATCATCATTTTTATAGTGTCTAACCTGCCCCACCAAGAAAGAAACAACGGGGACCATGAAACTAACAGCGACTGAATTTTAGTAATTAATGCTGCAAATGTAGACTTTTTTGTGGCAGGTATGGATGCAGAAAACCAAATACCGAGGTATTTAATTTTTGTTGGACACCAAGTAAAATTAGAATCATGAAACATATAATGAGAGCATAACGAGTTCAGGGGTAGAACTTCTGTTTTAGATAGGTTTAGTTTATACCCAGAAATGCTGGAATTTAATCGAACCTCATCCAAGAAGGAAGGAAGGGATGTGAGAGGATTGGACATATAGATCAATATATCATCAGCATAAGCTGATAATTTAATTTCAACCGAGTTGTGAATAAAGCTAGAAACATGAGCATTAACCCGAATACGCTCAAGGAAGGGTTCAAGGCAAAGAACAAATAACAAGGGGGAGAGAGGGCAGCCTTGACGAGTCCCACGAGCTAACAGAAAGGACTTAGAAAAGTGATTATTCACAAAAATACTGGCTCGGGGACAGGAGTATAATAATTTAATATAAGAAATAAAAGTTGGACCAAAACCAAACCACTTAAGGGTTCTAAACATAAATTGCCAATTAATACGGTCAAAGGCCTTTTTCGGCACCTAAGGATAACGCTGCAAGAGGAGACTTAAATTTCTGTGCATGCGAAATAATATTCGCAAACATTCGAGCATTATCTGCTGCTAATCTACCCTTAATAAAACCAACCTGATCAGTCTTAACCAATAGTGGGACAAGACTCTCAAGACGGGTAGCAAGAATCTTTGCGAATATCTTACAGTCATAATTAATCAATGAAAAAGGGCGGAAATTTTTACATAGTGAATGATCCTTATCAGGTTTAGGGATAATGATTATTAAGGCATCCATAAAGGATCCAGAAGCCTTAGCCTCACAAATAAAGGAATTAAACAGCGTCATAAGTTTAGGGACACATATCGATGCAAAGGAGGAATAAAATTCGACCGAAAAGCCATCCGGTCCTGGAGCCTTTGATTTTTTAAAGGAATTAATGGCATTATTAATTTCTTGAACGGTAATTGCACCCTCCAGGGCTTCGAATTCATATGGCAAAGAAGGAGGAGAGGGAAGGCCCGAAAAAAAAATATCAAAGTTTTGATCGGAGGGGTTCGTATCATCAGAGTAAAGGGCCTCATAATAGTCATGAAAAATATTAGCAATATCATCGTCTGAGGACACTAGGCGTTTAGTGGATTCATTTAAAATAGGGCCAATATTTTTACGTTCAGATTTGATTTTTAAATAAGTAGCTAACATCTTACCAGCCGTATTCTGGCCACCATGGTATTTGGATTTAATTTTGAGGAGAATATTACAGGCTTCCACTGTCGCCAGTTTATGAAGCTCGGTCTTGGCCTTAATGAGGTCGTGAAGTACCAAAGGTGATTTAGAGGTAAAATAGTTATGCTCCAGTCTCTTAAGCTCTTTTTCTTGGAAACATAAGAAATAGTAAATGCTCGAAATGAAGCCTTAAAAGCATCCCAATTATTGGAAACAGAGGTTGCTAGGGGATCATTGAACATAAAGAATTCTTTAGCAAAGGAGTTAGCTTCTTTTATAAAAGTAGAATCCGACAATAAAACATTATTAAGTTTCCAACGAGAACATTTTTGGGAGGTTAATGACAGGTCTAAAACAGAAAGAACTGGAGCATGATCTGAAATAAAAATTGACCCAATCTCCGCAGAATGAATAGATGGGAGCATGGATTTACTAACCAGAATATAATCAATCCTAGAACGTGTATGGTGAACATTGGAAAAAAACGTAAATTCAAGAGAGTCTGGGTTACATGTCTTCCAAACATCAAATAGAGGACGAGAGGCAATGGCCGACTGAAAGGCTTTATGGGATCTGTCAGGATGAAACTTAGATTGAGATTGTCTATCTGAAAATGGGTCTAACCATTGGTTAAAATCACCAGCAATAACAATATTGGGGCAGTCGAAGGAGTAGAGTAGAACCTTGATATCTTGCCAGAATTTGGGGTCAGGCTTGACTGGGCCATAAATATTCAATAAAATAAAATCCTTGCCTTGTATAACTGTCCTGGCCATTACCCATCGTCCCTCAGCGTCATTTTGTGTAGAAACAATTTGCACAGAAAAAGATTTATGAAACAATATAGCAACACCCCCTTTTTTACTGGAAGCAGGGGAATACACAACTTGACCTACCCATTGTCGTTTTAGCTTAAGTGATTCTGCTTCATTACAATGTGTTTCTTGAATGAAAGATACCTGAGAGTTTAATTTGGATAAATGGGAAAGTACCTTTTGTCTTTTGACGGGGTTGCCCAGACCACGAACATTCCACGTAACAAAATTACACATATTGAGGGAACGGAGGGGAACAATACGGAATAAGATGATACACTTCAGGATGACATCTAAAAAAAAAGAGACACCACAATTGATCAAAACAAGATGTGGAACAAGAATATACAATAGGATAGAACACAATTCTAAAAAACAGACGCAATAAACAAAACCTTGTCAGAATAATAATAGGACATACTGATGGAAAGAGTGAAAAGGCAAAAGAAAAAAAAATAGGAAATAGAGAAAGAAGAATAAGAAGATAGATCAAGGAAAGATATCCAGATCTAAAGAAAACCAACGATAAAGACAGATGCATGGGGCATAACAGCACCAACAAGAGATGGAGCGACAGAAAAAAAGGATAAGAATATAACACCAAGAAACAGCCGCATTAAAGGTAGAACAAAAGGACACAAAGGGATTAAGTAGATGATGGAGAGCCAGATGTAGAACGTGAAGACAGGTTTTGAAGAAAAGACTTCAGTTTAAGAGGGTCATCAAAAGACCGAGTGGAGCCTTCATGAGTGATTTTACACAGACACGGATGAAGAATGCCATAGCGAATATGCAATTGTCTCATGAGAGGACGAAGTGCCAGAAATTCCTTCCTTCTCGCATTGGTAGCATTAGATACGTCCTGTGAAATAAAGATGTTATGACCGTACCAAGTGAGATGACGCTTCACTTTGGCAGCTGAGAGAACACGCATTAGGTCCGTGAATTCCAAAAACAGCATGATGATACCTCTAGGCTTAGAAGCATTAGGTTGAAAACGACCAAGTCTGTGTGCATGCTGAATGTTCAAAACAGGCTCCGGGGAAATATTTAGAAGTTCAGTCAGAAATTTCCTCAAGAAGAGAAGTAAATCAGGACCCTCCAAATTTTCTGACAAGCCATAAAGGCGTAGGTTGTTACGCCGATTGCGATTTTCCAAGTCCTCGGTGTGGAGCTTAAGGCGTTGAATTTCTTGTTCCATACTTGGAATTTTGGTGGAGATATCCTGCATATCACTAATACGTTGCTCCATATCAAACACCTTAGCTTCCATAGATATCCACCTGTCCTCAATTAATTGTAGTTTCTCATTAGTAGTGGCCATAAAAGATTTAAGACCCCTCACCTCGTCTAAAATAGTATCCAGGACAGGATGCTGAGAGGAAAGAATGGGAGATGGAGGGTCATTTTTGGCTCTTTTGGGCTTGGTACCCGAAGAAACTGCTCTAGCCCAAAGTAGAAGCCTCACTGGCCATCATGAGACGGTAAGGCGGACGAGAGGTGGTCTTCAACAAAGATTTCTGCCTGCCCATCCGTCAGAAACATACACCAAATAGAAGACGTCACCCTCCGTCAGCACTCTAGAAGTAATTAGCAGACATAGGCAAAACAGTCTCGCAATACGCCAAGTAAGTCACCAGAAGGCGAGGAAATGTGACATTGAGGGGATGAGTACATCGGCCGCCGCCATCCAAGGCAATTCAAAAATTAATAGTGGAAATAATTATGCTGCACGTGAGGCCTGTGGTAATTAAAAGAGGAGCATAGCACTTGTCCACGACAGAACATGGTAGCAGACTGAAGAAACAGTTCATAAGGCAGTGTGGCGAGATAGAGTTCAGAGGAGGAAAAACGATGAAAAAACGTTGTCGCGCGCTCAAATTGTACAGCGCCGGATTACCTCACGATGTTCAGCATCCTTGCGAAGTGCCATCTCAAAATGGTGGCCGCTTCACCTCCAGCGCTGAAGAAATCACCGCCACAGCCACCGGGTCCGCGAGAAGAGATTACAGGGTCGGAACGGGCGAAATCACCGCACCGACCCTTCATCTCCCACAAGCCAGCCGCAAAAGGTGTCCATATGTGAAGAGAGAGGCTGAAAATAACAAAAGACCTCCGCGGTCGAGCGGAGCTCAGAAGTCCGCCGCCATCTTCTCGTGGCGCGAGACCACGCCCCCCAATCAAGCATTTATAAACACAATAAATAGCACAGAAATCAATGGGCCCCGGGGGGGGACCAAACCATATACTATAACAGTGGTATAAGAACCACGACAATTCTACAGGCAATGCCTAGGGCATTCAGGATCACTTGCCCCTTCAGAATCCACCCACAGTTATGAGGAAGGGGACCCACGGGAGACGCGTGCAGTGCAAAGAGCTGCTATCGGGATCGCAATGTTAGCCTACGGAGAATTTCGCGGTTTGAAATAAATAGATTAAAAATACTTCTAGCAGGAGTACAAAGTTAAAACTTTAGACTTAAGCTTTTGAGATGCCCACAACCCCGAGAGTACTGAGGTATCACTGTTACCTGCCCCAGGGAAGCCGGGTGCATAGGTCGTTTCTGCTTTCGGGTCGCGGGCTGATTTTCAATGGGAAAATAGTCAAAAGTTCTGCTAGCCAAAAGCGTCGCTGATGCCGTGAAGATCAACGATGTGAAGAATGTAGAGAAGAACCTGAAAGCAGAGGGGACAGAGTCTGGGTCACGGCAAAGTGACCAGGAGGCTCAAAGCAAGGAGCCCTTCGATGTCGGGTGCTTCAGGTGAGAGGTGCTATTGCTTGGATCTGCAGCCACGGGCTCCGGGAGGCTTCAAGGGAGGCCAGCTTCCGGAGGGCGACTGTCCCACGTTGGATAAGGGTTGCTGCGGTGTTAGTGTCCGGATTGGATCCACTAAGCCTTGGCAACCACAACCCACAAAGAATAAACAAATCAGCTACAGTGCAGACTCACGAGGTCTGGGAGAGGTCTCCTTTAAGGAGACTGTAGAGCAGGCCTGGAGCAACCAGAAGAACTCTTGTTTTTCAAGATAGACCTCCGCTAGGGCCCACAAGTTGAGAGACAAGGGACCGTGGGAGGCGGCAATTTGGAGTGCATAAAAGGGCACCCACGGGCCACCGGAGGGGGCTAGGGTGCTGGTCTTTGGCACAATTGCTATAGAGTTGTTGGCTCATAAACGGGCCAAAGCACAACTTCCCCACTGGTCAGGGTCGTGTGCTATGCAAGAAGAGGTTGGGGTCTTGGGGTATTGGGGTTCTCGGCACCCACGCGGTCCACGGTGCCCAAACTTGTTGAGCACACTCACTGGCCTCTGGGATGCGCTGGAAACCCACCTCAAGGGTTCTGGAAGGCGTCAAAGTTCATGAGAGCAGCGAAGTTCCAACCAGGTCACTTGCAGTGTTTCAGGTGCCTGCCAATCTGGGGGATAACTCCTTTATCCCAAGGGAGATTTCTTCAGTCAGCTGGGCAGCAGCTCATCAAAGGTCGGTTCTGTAAAGTTCCAAATTAATCTGAGGCTCTGGGGCACGTTATTCACCTTCATCCCCAAGATTAGCGGAGTGTCCAGAGTAGTGTCCACCAATGGCTGGTGAGGCGGGAAAAGGTGGCTACACCCTCTCCCCTTTGTGTGTTTCCCGCCTGGGCGAGGGGCAGGATGCCCCTGAACCGGTTCCAAGCGGTGTATGCAGAATTAGGTCTCTGCAGCTGCCTACGTGCAACTCTGAAAGGACATTTGGTGCACCCACCCTGTTCCAATCCACATTATCCTGTCTGGGGAGATGCTAGCACCTCCCTGCCACAGGAGCCCTATTGTCCAGCTGGCTAAGCTGGGGTTTTCCCCAGCAACAGCCAGCCAGGGTCGTGTAGGTGGCGGGCAGTAGCCATTTTGTGTAACTTGTGCACTTCTAAATTGGTGTCTAAATTCTACCGCTTTTCCCATATCGCCCTTCTAGCAAGGGGGAATCGTACCCTCATGCCCATGGCTGGACTGGGGGTATGATTCCTACATGTTTGACACCAAACACGATATGGTTCTGTGTAGCCATTGTCAAGTTATCGCGATATCGCAATAGACTTATAATGCGGTTAAGAGTATATGGTATGGCTATACTACAAACAACCCAGTAACGATTTTACGAAGGTTGCAGAGAGGCCCTACTCATGTAGGGGTCCCCCCTCACACATACCTCAGCACCCTGCCCTGTAGGATTACCAGGGCCTGCTATAGGGGTGACCTATGAGAGTATATGTGTTGTAATGGGGTGGGATATAGGGTACCTATATCCCTGTAAGGGGTGCTAGCACCACCTTACCCAGACTACAGTAGTGGTCTGGTGGTGTCAGTTTGTATGGCTGTCCCAGGGTGGCACAATAAGTGCTGCAGCCCTGGTAGGCCTACTGGGGGACCCATGCCCTGGGTACCTAGGGTACCATCTACAAGGGACTGGTAGGGCATGCCCAGCATCCAATTAGGTGTGTACCTAGAGTACTCACATCATGTTTAGGGAGAAAGCAGATAGGCTGGGGTCCTGGATAGCAGGATCCCAGCCAGACTAGTCAAAACCCACTCAAATACCAGGCAAAAAGTTGGGGGCAACCATTAGTCAGAATCCACTCTCCTACAACCATCTTACAAAACTGCTTGAATAGCGGCACACTCGAGGAGACGTGCTGACTATGACCATCTTACATGTGCTGACTAAGACCATCTTACAAAACTGCTTGAATAGCGGCACGCTCGAGGACATGCGCTGACTATGCCCATCTTCCAAACTGCTTGAATAGCGCACTCTCGAGGACATGCGCCAACTATGCCCATCTTACAAAACTGCTTAAATAGCGGCACACTCGAGGACATGCGCTGTCTTTGTCCATCTTAAAAAACTGCTTGACTAACGGCATGCTCGAGGACATGTTCTGACTATGACCATCTTACAAAACTGCTTTTATAGAGGCACGCTCAATGACATTTGCTGACTATGACCATCTAACAAAACTGCTTGAATAGCAGCACACTTGAGGACATGTACTGACTACGACCATCTTACATTTGCTGACTATGACCATCTTACAAAACTGGTTGAATAGAGGCACGCTCGAGGACATGTGCTGACTATAACCATCTTATAAAACTGCTTGAATAGTGGCACGCTCGAGTACATGTGCTGACTATGAACATCTTACAAAACTGCTTGAATAGCGGCACACTCAAGGACATGTGCTGACTATGACCATCTTACATGTGCTGACTATGACCATCTTACAATTGCTGACTTTGACCATCTTACACAACTGCTTGAATAGAGGCATGCTCGAGGACATATTGTGACTTTGACCATCTTATAAAACTGCTTTTATAGAGGCACGCTCGACGACAGGTGCTGGCTATGACCATCTTACAAAACTGCTTGAATAGAGGCACGCTTGAGGACATGTGCTGACTATGACCATCTTACGAAACTGCTTGAATAGCGGCACACCCAAGGACATGTGCTGACTATGACCATCTTACATGTGCTGACTATGACCATCTTACAAAACTGCTTGAATAGCGGCACGCTCGAGGACATGTGCTGACTATGAACATCTTACAGAACAGCTTGAATAGCGGCACGCTCAAGGACATGTGCTGACTATGACCATCTTACAAAACTGCTTGAATAGCGACACACTCAAGGACATGTGCTGACTATGAACATCTTACATGAGCTGACTAGGACCATCTTACAAAACTGCTTGAATAGCGGCATGCTCGAGGACATGCGGTGACTATGCCCATCTTACAAAACTGCGTGAATAGCGGCAAGCTCGAGGACATGTGCTGACTATGCTCATCTTACTAAGCTGCTTGAATAGCGGCATGCTCTAGTACATGCTCTGACTATGCCCATCGCACAAAACTGCTTGACTAGCAGCACGCTTGAGGACATGTTCTGACTATGCCCATCTTACAAAACTGCTTGAATAGAGGCACGCTTGAGGACATGTGCTGACTATGCCCATCTTACAAAACTGCTTGAATAGAGGCACGCTCGAGGACATGTGCTGACTATACCCATCTTACAAAACTGCTTGAATAGCGGCACGCTCGAGGACATGTGCTGACTATGCCCATCTTACAAAACTGCTTGAATAGAGGCACGCTTGAGGACATGTGCTGACTATGACCATCTTACAAAACTGCTTGAATAGAGGCATGCTCGAGGACATGTGCTGACTATGCCCATCTTACAAAACTGATTGACTAGCGGCCCACTCAAGGACATATGCTGACTATGACCATCTTACAAAACTGCTTGAATAGCAGCACGCTCAAGGACATGTGCTGACTATGCTCATCTTACAAAACTGCTTGTATAGAGGCTCACTCGAGGACATGCGCTGCCTATGCCCATCTTACAAAACTGCTTATAAATCGGCACGCTGAAGGACATGTGCTGACTATGACCATCTTACAAAAGTGCTTGAATAGCGGCACACTCGAGAACATGTGCTGACTATGACCATCTTACATGTGCTGACTATGACCATCTTACACAACTGCTTGAACAGCGGCACGCTCGAGGACATGTGCTGACTATGACCATCTTACAAAACTGCGTGAATAGCGGCACACTCGAGGAGACGTGCTGACTATGACCATCTTACATGTGCTGACTAAGACCATCTTACAAAACTGCTTGAATAGAGGCACGCTCAAGGACATGCGCTGACTATGCCCATCTTCCAAACTGCTTGAACAGCGCACTCTCGAGGACATGCGCCAACTATGCCCATCTTACAAAACTGCTTAATAGTGGCACACTCGAGGACATGCGCTGACTTTGCCCATCTGAAAAAACTGCGTGACTAGCGGCATGCTCGAAGACATGTTCTGACTATGACCATCTTACAAAACAGCTTGATAGGCGGCACGCTCGAGGACATGTGCTGACTATGACCATCTTACAAAACTGCTTTTATAGAGGCACACTCGATGACATTTGCTGACTATGACCATCTTACAAAACTGCTTGAATAGCAGCACACTCGAGGACATGTACTGACTATGACCATCTTACATTTGCTGACTATGACCATCTTACAAAACTGGTTGAATAGCGGCACGATCGAGGACATGTGCTGACTATGACCATCTTACAAAACTGCTTGAATAGCGACACACTCAAGGACATGTGCTGACTATGAACATCTTACATGAGCTGACTAGGACCATCTTACAAAACTGCTTGAATAGCGGCATGCTCGAGGACATGCGGTGACTATGCCCATCTTACAAAACTGCGTGAATAGCGGCAAGCTCGAGGACATGTGCTGACTATGCTCATCTTACTAAGCTGCTTGAATAGCGGCATGCTCTAGTACATGCTCTGACTATGCCCATCGCACAAAACTGCTTGACTAGCAGCACGCTTGAGGACATGTTCTGACTATGCCCATCTTACAAAACTGCTTGAATAGAGGCACGCTTGAGGACATGTGCTGACTATGCCCATCTTACAAAACTGCTTGAATAGAGGCACGCTCGAGGACATGTGCTGACTATACCCATCTTACAAAACTGCTTGAATAGCGGCACGCTCGAGGACATGTGCTGACTATGCCCATCTTACAAAACTGCTTGAATAGAGGCACGCTTGAGGACATGTGCTGACTATGACCATCTTACAAAACTGCTTGAATAGAGGCATGCTCGAGGACATGTGCTGACTATGCCCATCTTACAAAACTGATTGACTAGCGGCCCACTCAAGGACATATGCTGACTATGACCATCTTACAAAACTGCTTGAATAGCAGCACGCTCAAGGACATGTGCTGACTATGCTCATCTTACAAAACTGCTTGTATAGAGGCTCACTCGAGGACATGCGCTGCCTATGCCCATCTTACAAAACTGCTTATAAATCGGCACGCTGAAGGACATGTGCTGACTATGACCATCTTACAAAAGTGCTTGAATAGCGGCACACTCGAGAACATGTGCTGACTATGACCATCTTACATGTGCTGACTATGACCATCTTACACAACTGCTTGAACAGCGGCACGCTCGAGGACATGTGCTGACTATGACCATCTTACAAAACTGCGTGAATAGCGGCACACTCGAGGAGACGTGCTGACTATGACCATCTTACATGTGCTGACTAAGACCATCTTACAAAACTGCTTGAATAGAGGCACGCTCAAGGACATGCGCTGACTATGCCCATCTTCCAAACTGCTTGAACAGCGCACTCTCGAGGACATGCGCCAACTATGCCCATCTTACAAAACTGCTTAATAGTGGCACACTCGAGGACATGCGCTGACTTTGCCCATCTGAAAAAACTGCGTGACTAGCGGCATGCTCGAAGACATGTTCTGACTATGACCATCTTACAAAACAGCTTGATAGGCGGCACGCTCGAGGACATGTGCTGACTATGACCATCTTACAAAACTGCTTTTATAGAGGCACACTCGATGACATTTGCTGACTATGACCATCTTACAAAACTGCTTGAATAGCAGCACACTCGAGGACATGTACTGACTATGACCATCTTACATTTGCTGACTATGACCATCTTACAAAACTGGTTGAATAGCGGCACGATCGAGGACATGTGCTGACTATAACCATCTTATAAAACTGCTTGAATAGTGGCACGCACAAAGACATGTGCTGACTATGAACATCTTACACAACAGTTTGAATAGCGGCACGCTCAAGGACATGTGCTGACTATGACCATCTTACATGTGCTGACTAGGACCATCTTACAAAACTGCTTGAATAGCGGCACGCTCGAGGACATGTGCTGACAATGAACATCAATCAAAACGGCTTGAATAGCGGCATGCTCGAGGACATGCAGTCACTATGCCCATGTTACAAAACTGCGTGAATAGCGGCAAGCTCGAGGACGTTTACTGACTATGCTCATCTTACTAAGCTGCTTGAATAGCGGCATGCTCAAGTACATGCTCTGACTATGCCCATCATACAAAACTGCTTGACGAGTGGCACGCTCGAGGACACGTTCTGACTATGCCCATCTTATAAAACTGCGCATAGTCAGCACATGTCGGCTTGAATAGCGGCACGCTCGAGGACATGCGCTGACCATGCCCATCTTACAAAACTGCTTGAATAGCGGCATGCTCGAGGACATGTGCTGACTATGACCATCTTATAAAACTGCTTGAATAGCGGCACGCTCGAGGACATGTGCTAACTATGACCATCTTACGAAACTGCTTGAATAGCGGCACGCTCGAGGACATGCGCTGACTATGCCCATCTTACAAAACTTTCTTGAATAGAGGCATGCTCGAGGACATGTGCTGACTATGCCCAGCTTCCAAAACTGCTTGAATAGTGCAGCCTCGAGGACATGCGCCGACTATGCCCATCTTACAAAACTGTTGAATAGCGGCACACTCAAGGACATGTGATGACTATGCCCATCTTACAAAACTGCCTGAATAGAGGCACGCTCGAGGACATGTGCTGACTATACCCATCTTACAAAACTGCTTGAATAGCCGCACGCTCGAGGACATGTGCTGACTATGCCCATCTTACATCTTACAAAACTGCTTGAAAAGCGGCACGCTCGAGGACATGTGCTGACTATGACCATCTTACAAAACTGCTTGAATAGAGGCATGCTCGAGGACATGTGCTGACTATGCCCATCTTACAAAACTGATCGAATAGCGGCACACTCAAGGACATATGGTGACTATGACCATCTTACATGTGCTGACTATGACCATCTTAAAAAACTGCTTAAAAAGCAGCATGCTCAAGGACATCTGCTGACTATGACCTTCCTCCAAACTGCTTTTATAGAGGCACACTCGATGACATGTGCTGACTATGACCATCTAACAAAACTGCTTGAATAGTGGCACGCTCGAGGACATGTGCTGACTATGACCATTTTACTTGTGCTGACTATGACCATCTTACAAAACTGCTTGAATAGCGGCACGCTCGAGGACATGCGCTGACTATGCCCGTCTTATAAAAGTGCTTGACAAGAGGCACGCCCGAGGATATGCGCTGACTATGCCCATCTTCCAACCTGCTTGAACAGCGCACTCTCAAGGACATGCGCCAACTATGCCCATCTTACTAAACTGCTTAAATAGCGGCACACTCGAGGACATGCGCTGACTTTGCCCATCTTAAAAAACTGCTTGACTAGCGGCATGCTCGAGGACATGTTCTGACTATGACCATCTTACAAAACAGCTTGACAGTCGGCACGCTCGAGGAAATGTGCTGACTATGACCATCTTACAAAACTGCTTTTATAGAGGCACGCTCAATGACATTTGCTGACTATGACCATCTTACAAAACTGCTTGAATAGCAGCACACTTCAGGACATGTACTGACTACGACCATCTTACATTTGCTGACTATGACCATCTTACAAAACTGGTTGAATAGAGTCACGCTCGAGGACATGTGCTGACTATAAACATCTTATAAAACTGCTTGAATAGTGGCACGCTCGAGTACATGTGCTGACTATGAACATCTTACAAAACTGCTTGAATAGCGGCACACTCAAGGACATGTGCTGACTATCACCATCTTACATGTGCTGACTATGACCATCTTACAATTGCTGACTATGACCATCTTACACAACTGCTTGAATAGAGGCATGCTCGAGGACATATGGTGACTATGACCATCTTATAAAACTGCTTTTATAGAGGCACACTCGACGACAGGTGCTGGCTATGACCATCTTACAAAACTGCTTGAATAGAGGCACGCTTGAGGACATGTGCTGACTATGACCATCTTACAAAACTGCTTGAATAGCGGCATGCTCGAGGACATGCGGTGACTATGCCCATCTTACAAAACTGCGTGAATAGCGGCAAGCTCGAGGACATGTGCTGACTATGCTCATCTTACTAAGCTGCTTGAATAGTGGCATGCTCAAGTACATGCTCTGACTATGCCCATCGCACAAAACTGCTTGACTAGCGGCACGCTTGAGGACATGTTCTGACTATGCCCATCTTACAAAACTGCTTGAATAGAGGCACGCTTGAGGACATGTGCTGACTATGCCCATCTTACAAAACTGCTTGAATAGAGGCACGCTCGAGGACATGTGCTGACTATACCCATCTTACAAAACTGCTTGAATAGCGGCACGCTCGAGGACATGTGCTGACTATACCCATCTTACAAAACTGCTTGAATAGAGGCACGCTTGAGGACATGTGCTGACTATGACCATCTTACAAAACTGCTTGAATAGAGGCATGCTCGAGGACATGTGCTGACTATGCCCATCTTACAAAACTGATTGAATAGCGGCCCACTCAAGGACATATTGTGACTATGACCATCTTACATGTGCTGACTATGACCATCTTACAAAACTGATTGAAAAACGGCACGCTCAAGGTCATCTGCTGACTATGACCATGTTACAAAACTGCTTGAATAACGGCACGCTCGAGGACATGTGCTGATTATGACCATCTTACAAATCTGCTTTTATACAGGCACACTCGATGACATGTGCTGACTATGACCATGGTACAAAACTGCTTGAATAGCGGCACGTTCGGGGACATGTGCTGACTATGCCCATCTTACAAAACTGCTTGAAAAGCGGCACGCTCGAGGACATGTGCTCACTATGACCATCTTACAAAACTGCTTGAATAGCAGCACGCTCAAGGACATGTACTGACTATGCTCATCTTACAAAACTGCTTGTATAGAGGCTCACACGAGGACATGAGCTGCCTATGCCCATCTTACAAAACTGCTTATAAATCGGCACGCTGAAGGACATGTGCTGACTATGACCATCTTACAAAAGTGCTTGAATAGCGGCACACTCGAGGACATGTGCTGACTATGACCATCTTACATGTGCTGACTATGACCATCTTACACAACTGCTTGAACAGCGGCACGCTCGAGGACATGTGCTGACTATGACCATCTTACAAAACTGCGTGAATAGCGGCACACTCGAGGAGATGTGCTGACTATGACCATCTTACATGTGCTGACTATAACCATCTTATAAAACTGCTTGAATAGTGGCACGCACGAGGACATGTGCTGACTATGACCATCTTACAAAACTGCTTGAATAGCGGCATGCTCGAGGACATGCGGTGACTATGCCCATCTTACAAAACTGCGTGAATAGCGGCAAGCTCGAGGACATGTGCTGACTATGCTCATCTTACTAAGCTGCTTGAATAGCGGCATGCTCAAGTACATGCTCTGACTATGCCCATCGCACAAAACTGCTTGACTAGCGGCACGCTTGAGGACAAGTTCTGACTATGCCCATCTTACAAAACTGCTTGAATAGAGGCACGCTTGAGGACATGTGCTGACTATGCCCATCTTACAAAACTGCTTGAATAGAGGCACGCTCGAGGACATGTGCTGACTATACCCATCTTACAAAACTGCTTGAATAGCGGCACGCTCGAGGACATGTGCTGACTATGCCCATCTTACAAAACTGCTTGAATAGAGGCACGCTTGAGGACATGTGCTGACTATGACCATATTACAAAACTGCTTGAATAGAGGCATGCTCGAGGACATGTGCTGACTATGCCCATCTTACAAAACTGATTGAATAGCGCCCCACTCAAGGACATATGGTGACTATGACCATCTTACATGTGCTGACTATGACCATCTTACAAAACTGATTGAAAAGCGGCACGCTCAAGGTCATCTGCTGACTATGACCATGTTACAAAACTGCATAAATAACGGCACACTCGAGGACATGTGCTGATTATGACCATCTTACAAATCTGCTTTTATACAGGCACACTCGATGACATGTGCTGACTATGACCATGCTACAAAACTGCTTGAATAGCGGCACGTTCGGGGACATGTGCTGACTATGCCCATCTTACAAAACTGCTTGAAAAGCGGCACGCTCGAGGACATGTGCTCACTATGACCATCTTACAAAACTGCTTGAATAGCAGCACGCTCAAGGACATGTGCTGACTATGCTCATCTTACAAAACTGCTTGTATAGAGGCTCACTCGAGGACATGCGCTGCCTATGCCCATCTTACAAAACTGCTTATAAATCGGCACGCTGAAGGACATGTGCTGACTATGACCATCTTACAAAAGTGCTTGAATAACGGCACACTCGAGGACATGTGCTGACTGTGACCATCTTACATGTGCTGACTATGACCATCTTACACAACTGCTTGAACAGCGGCACGCTCGAGGACATGTGCTGACTATGACCATCTTACAAAACTGCGTGAATAGCGGCACACTCGAGGAGACGTGCTGACTATGACCATCTTACATGTGCTGACTAAGACCATCTTACAAAACTGCTTGAATGGAGGCACGCTCAAGTACATGCGCTAACTATGCCCATCTTCCAAACTGCTTGAACAGCGCACTCTCGAGGACTTGCGCCAACTATGCCCATCTTACAAAACTGCTTAATAGTGGCACACTCGAGGACATGCGCTGACTTTGCCCATCTTAAAAAACTGCGTGACTAGCGGCATGCTCGAGGACATGTTCTGACTATGACCATCTTACAAAACAGCTTGATAGGCGGCACGCTCGAGGACATGTGCTGACTATGACCATCTTACAAAACTGCTTTTATAGAGGCACACTCGGCTTGATTAGCGGCATGCTCGAGGATATGCACTGACTATGCCCATGTTACAAAACTGCGTGAATAGCGGCAAGCTCAAGGACGTGTGCTGACTATGCTCATCTTACTAAGCTGCTTGAATAGCGGCATGCTCAAGTACATGCTCTGACTATGCCCATCATACAAAACTGCTTGACGAGTGGCACGCTCGAGGACACGTTCTGACTATGCCCATCTTACAAAACTGCTTGAATAGCGGCACGCTCGAGGACATGTGCTAACTATGACCATCTTAGGAAACTGCTTGAATAGCGGCACGCTCGAGGACATGCGCTGACTATGCTCATCTTACATAACTTTCTTGAATAGAGGCATGCTCGAGGACATGTGCTGACTATGCCCAGCTTCCAAAACTGCTTGAATAGCGCACCCTCGAGGACATGCGCCGACTATGCCCATCTTACAAAACTGCTGAATAGCGGCACACTCAAGGACATGTGATGACTATGCCCATCTTACAAAACTGCTTGAATAGAGGCACGCTCGAGGACATGTGCTGACTTAACCCATCTTACAAAACTGCTTGAATAGCGGCACGCTCGCGGACATGTGCTGACTATGCCCATCTTACATCTTACAAAACTGCATGAAAAGCGGCACGCTCGAGGACATGTGCTGACTATGACCATCTTACAAAACTGCTTGAATAGAGGCATGCTCGAGGACATGTGCTGACTATGCCCATCTTACAAAACTGATTGAATAGCGGCACACTCAAGGACATATGGTGACTATGACCATCTTACATGTGCTGACTATGACAATCTTAAAAAACTGCTTGAAAAGCAGCATGCTCAAGGACATCTGCTGACTATGACGATCTTACAAAACTGCTTGAATAACGGCACGCTCGAGGACATGTGCTGACTATGACCTTCCTCCAAACTGCTTTTATAGAGGCACACTCGATGACATGTGCTGACTATGACCATCTTACAAAACTGCTTGAATAGTGGCACGCTCGAAGACATGTGCTGACTATGACCATTTTACTTGTGCTGACTATGACCATCTTACAAAACTGCTTGAATAGCGGCACGCTCGAGGACATGCGCTGACTATGCCCGTCTTATAAAAGTGCTTGAATAGAGGCATGCCCGAGGAGATGCGCTGACTATGCCCATCTTCCAAACTGCTTGAACAGCTCACTCTCAAGGACATGCGCCAACTATGCCCATCTTACTAAACTGCTTAAATAGCGGCACACTCGAGGACATGCGCTGACTTTGCCCATCTTAAAAAACTGCTTGACTAGCGGCATGCTCGAGGACATGTTCTGACTATGACCATCTTACAAAACTGCTTGAGTAGCGGCACGTTCGTGGACATGTGCTGACTATGACCATCGTACAAAACTGCTTGAATAGCAGCACACTCGAGGACATGTACTGACTAAGACCATCTTACATTTGCTGACTATGACCATCTTACAAAATTGGTTGAATAGCGGCACGATCGAGGACATGTGCTGACTATAACCATCTTATAAAACTGCTTGAATAGTGGCACGCACGAGGACATGTGCTGACTATGACCATCTTACAAAACTGCTTGAATAGCGGCACGCTCGAGGACATGTGCTGACTATGAACATGTTACAAAACAGCTTGAATAGCGGCACGCTCAAGGACATGTGCTGACTATGACCATCTTACAAAACTGCTTGAATAGCGACACACTCAAGGACATGTGCTAAATATGAACATCTTACATGTGCTGACTAGGACCATCTTACAAAACTGCTTGAATAGCGGCATGCTCGTGGACATGCGGTGACTATGCCCATCTTACAAAACTGCGTGAATACCGGCAAGCTCGAGGACATGTGCTGACTATGCTCATCTTACTAAGCTGCTTGAATAGCGGCATGCTCAAGTACATGCTCTGACTATGCCCATCGCACAAAACTGCTTGACTAGCGTCACGCTTGAGGACATGTTCTGACTATGCCCATCTTACAAAACTGCTTGAATAGAGGCACGCTTGAGAACATGTGCTGACTATGCCCATCTTACAAAACTGCTTGAATAGAGGCACGCTCGAGGACATGTGCTGAATATACCCATCTTACAAAACTGCTTGAATAGCGGCACGCTCGAGGACATGTGCTGACTATGCCCATCTTACAAAACTGCTTGAATAGAGGCACGCTTGAGGACATGTGCTGACTATGACCATCTTACAAAACTGCTTGAATAGAGGCATGCTCGAGGACATGTGCTGACTATGCCCATCTTACAAAACTGATTGAATAGCGGCCCAGTCAAGGACATATGGTGACTATGACCATCTTACATGTGCTGACTATGACCATCTTACAAATCTGATTGAAAAGCGGCACGCTCAAGGTCATCTGCTGACTATGACCATGTTACAAAACTGCTTAAATCACGGCACGCTCGAGGACATGTGCTGATTATGACCATCTTACAAATCTGCTTTTATACAGGCACACTCGATGACATGTGCTGACAATGACCATCTTACAAAACTGCTTGAATAGAGGCATGCTCGAGGACATGTGCTGACTATGCCCATCTTACAAAACTGATTGAATAGCGGCCCAGTCAAGGACATATGGTGACTATGACCATCTTACATGTGCTGACTATGACCATCTTACAAAACTGATTGAAAAGTGGCACGCTCAAGGTCATCTGCTGACTATGACCATGTTACAAAACTGCTTAAATAACGGCACGCTCGAGGACATGTGCTGATTATGACCATCTTACAAATCTGCTTTTATACAGGCACACTCGATGACATGTGCTGACTATGCCCATTTTACAAAACTGCTTGAATAGCAGCACGCTCAAGGACATGTGCTGACTATGCTCATCTTACAAAACTGCTTGTATAGAGGCTCACTCGAGGACATGTGCTGCCTATGCCCATCATACAAAACTGCTTATAAATCGGTACGCTGAAGGACATATGCTGACTATGACCATCTTACAAAAGTGCTTGAATAGCGGCACACTTGAGGACATGTGCTGACTATGACCATCTTACATGTGCTGACTATGACCATCTTACACAACTGCTTGAACAGCGGCACGCTCGAGGACATGTGCTGACTATGACCATCTTACAAAACTGCTTGAATAGCAGCACGCTCAAGGACATGTGCTGACTATGCTCATCTTACAAAACTGCTTGTATAGAGGCTCACTCGAGGACATGTGCTGCCTATGCCCATCATACAAAACTGCTTATAAATCGGTACGCTGAAGGACATATGCTGACTATGACCATCTTACAAAAGTGCTTGAATAGCGGCACACTTGAGGACATGTGCTGACTATGACCATCTTACATGTGCTGACTATGACCATCTTACACAACTGCTTGAACAGCGGCACGCTCGAGGACATGTGCTGACTATGACCATCTTACAAAACTGCGTGAATAGCGGCACACTCGAGGAGACGTGCTGACTATGACCATCTTACATGTGCTGACTAAGACCATCTTACAAAACTGCTTGAATAGAGGCACGCTCAAGGACATGCGCTGACTATGCCCATCTTCCAAACTGCTTGAACAGCGCACTCTCGAGGACATGCGCCAACTATGCCCATCTTACAAAACTGCCTAATAGTGGCACACTCGAGGACATGCGCTGACTTTGCCCATCTTAAAAAACTGCGTGACTACCGGCATGCTCGAGGACATGTTCTGACTCTGACCATCTTACAAAACAGCTTGATAGGCGGCACGCTCGAGGACATGTGCTGACTATGACCATCTTACAAAACTGCTTTTATAGAGGCACACTCGATGACATTTGCTGACTATGACCATCTTACAAAGCTGCTTGAATAGAAGCACACTCGAGGATATGTACTGACTACGACTATCTTACATTTGCTGACTATGACCATCTTACAAAACTGGTTGAATAGCGGCACGATCGAGGACATGTGCTGACTATAACCATCTTATAAAACTGCTTGAATAGTGGCACGCACGAGGACATGTGCTGACTATGAACATCTTACAAAACTGCTTGAATAGCGGCACACTCAAGGACATGTGCTGACAATGACCCTCTTACATGTGCTGACTATGACCATCTTGCAATTGCCGACTATGACCATCTTACACAACTGCTTGAATAGCGGCACGCTCGAGGACATATGGTGACTATGACCATCTTACAAAACTGCTTTTATAGAGGCACGCTCGACGACAGGTGCTGACAATGACCATCTTACAAAACTGCTTGAATAGCAGCATGCTCGAGGACATGTGCTGACTATGACCATCTTACGAAACTGCTTGAATAGCGGCACTCTCGAGGACATGTGCTGACTATGAACATCTTAAAAAACAGCTTGAATAGCGGCACGCTCAAGGACATGTGCTGACTATGACCATCTTACATGTGCTGACTAGGACCATCTTACAAAACTGCTTGAATAGCGGCACGCTCGGGGCATGTGCTGACAATGAACATTAATCAAAACAGCTTGAATAGCGGCTTGCTCAAGGACATGTGCTGACTATGAACATCTTACATGTGCTGACTAGGACCATCTTTAAAAACGGCTTGAATAGCGGCATGCTCGAGGACATGCAGTGACTATGCCCATGTTACAAAAATGCGTGAATAGCGGCAAGCTCGAGGACGTGTGCTGACTATGCTCATCTTACTAAGCTGCTTGAATAGCGGCATGCTCAAGTACATGCTCTGACTATGCCCATCATACAATACTGCTTGACGAGTGGCACGCTCGAGGACACGTTCTGACTATGCCCATCTTACAAAACTGCTTGAATAGCGGCACACTCGAGGACATGTGCTGACTATGACCATCTTACAAAACTGCTTGAATAGCGGCACGCTCAAGGACATGTGCTAACTATGACCATCTTAGGAAACTGCTTGAATAGCGGCACGCTCGAGGACATGCGCTGACTATGCCCATCTTACAAAACTTTCTTGAATAGAGGCATGCTCGAGCACATGTGCTGACTATGCCCAGCTTCCAAAACTGCTTGAATAGCGCACCCTCGAGGACATGCGCCGACTATGCCCATCTTACAAAACTGTTGAATAGCAGCACACTCAAGGACATGTGATGACTATGCCCATCTTACAAAACTGTTAGAATAGAGGCACGCTCGAGGACATGTGCTGACTATACCCATCTTACAAAACTGCTTGAATAGCGGCACGCTCGAGGACATGTGCTGACTATGCCCATCTTACATCTTACAAAACTGCTTGAAAAGCGGCACGCTCGAGGACATGTGCTGACTATGACCATCTTACAAAACTGCTTGAATAGAGGCATCCTCGAGGACATGTGCTGACTATACCCATCTTACAAAACTGATTGAATAGCGGCACACTCAAGGACATTTGGTAACTATGACCATCTTACATGTGCTGACTATGACCATCTTAAAAAACTGCTTGAAAAGCAGCATGCTCAAGGACATCTGCTGACTATGACGATCTTACAAAACTGCTTGAATAACGACACGCTCGAGGACATGTGCTGACTATGACCTTCCTCCAAACTGCTTTTATAGAGGCACACTCGATGACATGTGCTGGCTATGACCATCTTCCAAAACTGCTTGAATAGTGGCACGCTCGAGGACATGTGCTGACTATGACCATTTTACTTGTGCTGACTATGACCATCTTACAAAACTGCTTGAATAGCGGCACGCTCGAGGACATGCGCTGACTATGCCCGTCTTATAAAAGTGCTTGAATAGAGGCACGCCCGAGGACATGCGCTGACTATGCCCATCTTCCAAACTGCTTGAACAGCGCACTCTCAAGGACATGCGCCAACTATGCCATCTTACTAAACTGCTTAAAGAGCGGCACACTCGAGGACATGCGCTGACTTTGCCTATCTTTAAAAACTGCTTGACTAGCGGCATGCTCGAGGACATGTTCTGACTATGACCATCTTACAAAACTGCTTGAGTAGCGGCACATTCGTGCACATGTGCTGACTATGACCATCGTACAAAACTGCTTGAATAGCAGCACACTCGAGGACATGTACTGACTACGACCATCTTACATTTGCTGACTATGACCATCTTACAAAACTGGTTAAATAGCGCACGCTCGAGGACATGTGCTGACTATAACCATCTTACATGTGCTGACTATAACCATCTTACAATTGCTGACTATGACCATCTTAAACAACTGCTTGAATAGCGGCATGCTCGAGGACATATGGTGGCTATGACCATCTTACAAAACGGCTTTTATAGAGCCACGCTCGACGACAGGTGCTTACTATGACCATCTTACGAAACTGCTTGAATAGAGGCACACCCAAGGACATGTGCTGACTATGACCATCTTACATGTGCTGACTATGACCATCTTACAAAACTGCTTGAATAGCGGCACGCTCGAGGACATGTGCTGACTATGCCCATCTTCCAAACTGCTTGAACAGCGCACTCTCGAGGACATGCGCCAACTATGCCCATCTTTCAAAACTGCTTAAATAGTGGCACACTCGAGGACATGCGCTGACTTTGCCCATCTTAAAAAACTGCGTGACTAGCGGCATGCTCGAGGACATGTTCTGACTATGACCATCTTACAAAACAGCTTGATAGGCGGCACGCTTGAAGACATGTGCTGACTATGCCCATCTTACAAAACTGCTTTTATAGAGGCACACTCGATGACATTTGCTGACTATGACCATCTTACAAAACTGCTTGAATAGCAGCACACTCAAGGACATGTACTGACTACGACCATCTTACATTTGCTGACTATGACCATCTTACAAAACTGGTTGAATAGCGGCACGATCGAGGACATGTGCTGACTATAACCATCTTATAAAACTGCTTGAATAGTGGCACGCACGAGGACATGTGCTGACTATGAACATCTTACAAAACTGCTTGAATAGCGGCACACTCAAGGACATGTGCTGACAATGACCCTCTTACATGTGCTGACTATGACCATCTTACAATTGCCGACTATGACCATCTTACACTACTGCTTGAATAGCGGCACGCTCGAGGACATATGGTGACTATGACCATCTTACAAAACTGCTTTTATAGAGGCAGGCTCGATGACAGGTGCTGACAATGACCATCTTACAAAACTGCTTGAATAGCGGCATGCTCGAGGACATGTGCTGACTATGACCATCTTACGAAACTGCTTGAATAGCGGCACTCTCGAGGACATGTGCTGACTATGAACATCTTACAAAACAGCTTGAATAGCGGCACGCTCAAGGACATGTGCTGACTATGACCATCTTACATGTGCTGACTAGGACCATCTTGCAAAACTGCTTGAATAGCGGCACGCTCGAGGACATGTGCTGACAATGAACATCAATCAAAACAGCTTGAATAGCGGCACGCTCAAGGACATGTGCTGACTAGGAACATCTTACATGTGCTGACTAGGACCATCTTAAAAAACGGCTTGAATAGCGGCATGCTCGAGGACATGCAGTGACTATGCCCATGTTACAAAACTGCATGAATAGCGGCAAGCTCGAGGACGTGTGCTGACTATGCTCATCTTACTAAGCTGCTTGAATAGCGGCATGCTCGAGGACATGTGCTAACTATGACCATCTTACGAAACTGCTTGAATAGCGGCACGCTCGAGGACATGTGCTGACTATGCCCAGCTTCCAAAACTGCTTGAATAGCGCACCCTCGAGGACATGCGCCGACTATGCCCATCTTACAAAACTGTTGAATAGCGGCACACTCAAGGACATGTGATGACTATGCCCATCTTACAAAACTGCTTGAATAGAGGCACGCTCGAGGACATGTGCTGACTATACCCATCTTACAAAACTGCTTGAATAGCGGCACGCTCGAGGACATGTGCTGACTATGCCCATCTTACATCTTACAAAACTGCTTGAAAAGCGGCACGCTCGACGACATGTGCTGACTATGACCATCTTACAAAACTGCTTGAATAGAGGCATGCTCGAGGACATGTGCTGACTATGCCCATCTTACAAAACTGATTGAATAGCGGCACACTCAAGGACATATGGTGACTATGACCATCTTACATGTGCTGACTATGACCATCTTAAAAAACTGCTTGAAAAGCAGCATGCTCAAGGACATCTGCTGACTATGACGATCTTACAAAACTGCTTGAATAACGGCACACTCGAGGACATGTGCTGACTATGACCTTCCTCCAAACTGCTTTTATAGAGGCACACTCGATGACATGTGCTGACTATGACCATCTTACAAAACTGCTTGAATAGTGGCACGCTCGAGGACATGTGCTGACTATGACCATTTTACTTGTGCTGACTATGACCATCTTACAAAACTGCTTGAATAGCGGCACGCTCGAGGACATGCGCTGACTATGCCCGTCTTATAAAAGTGCTTGAATAGAGGCACGCCCGAGGACATGCGGTGACTATGCCCATCTTCCAAACTGCTTGAACAGCGCACTCTCAAGGACATGCGCCAACTATGCCCATCTTACTAAACTGCTTAAATAGCGGCACACTCGAGGACATGCGCTGACTTTGTCCATCTTAAAAAACTGCTTGACTAGCGGCATGCTCGAGGACATGTTCTGACTATGACCATCTTACAAAACTGCTTTTATAGAGGCACGCTCGCCGACATTTGCTGACTATGACCATCTTACAAAACTGCTTGAATAGCAGCACACTCGAGCACATGTACTGACTAAGACCATCTTACATTTGCTGACTATGACCATCTTATGAAATTGGTTGAATAGCGGCACGATCGAGGACATGTGCTGACTATAACCATCTTATAAAACTGCTTGAATAGTGGCACGCACGAGGACATGTGCTGACTCTGAACATCTTACGAAACAGCTTGAATAGCGGCACGCTCAAGGACATGTGCTGACTATGACCATCTTACAAAACTGCTTGAAAAGCGGCACGCTCATGGACATCTGCTGACTATGACCATCTTACGAATCTGCTTGAATAACGGCATGCTCGAGGACATGTGCTGACTATGACCATCTTACGAAACTGCTTGAATAGCGGCACTCTCGAGGACATGTGCTGACTATGAACATCTTACAAAACAGCTTGAATAGCGGCACGCTCAAGGACATGTGCTGACTATGACCATCTTACATGTGCTGACTAGGACCATCTTAAAAAACGGCTTGAATAGCGGCATGCTCGAGGACATGCAGTGACTATGCCCATGTTACAAAACTGCATGAATAGCGGCAAGCTCGAGGACGTGTGCTGACTATGCTCATCTTACTAAGCTGCTTGAATAGCGGCATGCTCGAGGACATGTGCTAACTATGACCATCTTACGAAACTGCTTGAATAGCGGCACGCTCGAGGACATGCGCTGACTATGCCCATCTTACAAAACTTTCTTGAATAGAGGCATGCTCGAGAACATGTGCTGACTATGCCCAGCTTCCAAAACTGCTTGAATAGCGCACACTCGAGGACATGCGCCGACTATGCCCATCTTACAAAACTGTTGAATAGCGGCACACTCAAGGACATGTGATGACTATGCCCATCTTACAAAACTGCTTGAATAGAGGCACGCTCGAGGACATGTGCTGACTATACCCATCTTACAAAACTGCTTGAATAGCGGCACGCTCGAGGACATGTGCTGACTATGCCCATCTTACATCTTACAAAACTGCTTGAAAAGCGGCACGCTCGAGGACATGTGCTGACTATGACCATCTTACAAAACTGCTTGAATAGAGGCATGCTCGAGGACATGTGCTGACTATGCCCATCTTACAAAACTGATTGAATAGCGGCACACTCAAGGACATATGGTGACTATGACCATCTTACATGTGCTGACTATGACCATCTTAAAAAACTGCTTGAAAAGCAGCATGCTCAAGGACATCTGCTGACTATGACGATCTTACAAAACTGCTTGAATAACGGCACGCTCGAGGACATGTGCTGACTATGACCTTCCTCCAAACTGCTTTTATAGAGGCACACTCGATGACATGTGCTAACTATGACCATCTTACAAAACTGCTTGAATAGTGGCACGTTCGAGGACATGTGCTGACTATGACCATTTTACTTGTGCTGACTATGACCATCTTACAAAACTGCTTGACTAGCGGCACGCTCGAGGACATGCGCTGACTATGACCATCTTACAAAACTGCTTTTATAGAGGCACGCTCGCCGACATTTGCTGACTATGACCATCTTACAAAACTGCTTGAAAAGCAGCACACTCGAGGACATGTACTGACTAAGACCATCTTACATTTGCTGACTATGACCATCTTACAAAATTGGTTGAATAGCGGCACGATCGAGGACATGTGCTGACTATAACCATCTTATAAAACTGCTTGAATAGTGGCACGCACGAGGACATGTGCTGACTATGAACATCTTACGAAATAGCTTGAATAGCGGCACGCTCAAGGACATGTGCAGACTATGACCATCTTACAAAACTGCTTGAAAAGCGGCACGCTCATGGACATCTGCTGACTATGACCATCTTACGAATCTGCTTGAATAACGGCATGCTCGAGGACATGTGCTGACTATGACCATCTTACGAAACTGCTTGAATAGCGGCACTATCGAGGACATGTGCTGACTATGAACATCTTACAAAACAGCTTGAATAGCGGCACGCTCAAGGACATGTGCTGACTATGACCATCTTACATGTGCTGCCTAGGACCATCTTGCAAAACTGCTTGAGTAGCGGCACGTTCGTGCACATGTGCTGACTATGACCATCGTACAAAACTGCTTGAATAGCAGCACACTCGAGGACATGTACTGACTACGACCATCTTACATTTGCTGACTATGACCATCTTACAAAACTGGTTAAATAGCGCACGCTCGAGGACATGTGCTGACTATAACCATCTTACATGTGCTGACTATAACCATCTTACAATTGCTGACTATGACCATCTTAAACAACTGCTTGAATAGCGGCATGCTCGAGGACATATGGTGGCTATGACCATCTTACAAAACGGCTTTTATAGAGCCACGCTCGACGACAGGTGCTTACTATGACCATCTTACGAAACTGCTTGAATAGAGGCACACCCAAGGACATGTGCTGACTATGACCATCTTACATGTGCTGACTATGACCATCTTACAAAACTGCTTGAATAGCGGCACGCTCGAGGACATGTGCTGACTATGCCCATCTTCCAAACTGCTTGAACAGCGCACTCTCGAGGACATGCGCCAACTATGCCCATCTTACAAAACTGCTTAAATAGTGGCACACTCGAGGACATGCGCTGACTTTGCCCATCTTAAAAAACTGCGTGACTAGCGGCATGCTCGAGGACATGTTCTGACTATGACCATCTTACAAAACAGCATGATAGGCGGCACGCTCGAGGACATGTGCTGATTTTGCCCATCTTACAAAACTGCTTTTATAGAGGCACACTCGATGACATTTGCTGACTATGACCATCTTACAAAACTGCTTGAATAGCAGCACACTCGAGGACATGTACTGACTACGACCATCTTACATTTGCTGACTATGACCATCTTACAAAACTGGTTGAATAGCGGCACGATCGAGGACATGTGCTGACTATAACCATCTTATAAAACTGCTTGAATAGTGGCACGCACGAGGACATGTGCTGACTATGAACATCTTACAAAACTGCTTGAATAGCGGCACACTCAAGGACATGTGCTGACAATGACCCTCTTACATGTGCTGACTATGACCATCTTACAATTGCCGACTATGACCATCTTACACTACTGCTTGAATAGCGGCACGCTCGAGGACATATGGTGACTATGACCATCTTACAAAACTGCTTTTATAGAGGCAGGCTCGATGACAGGTGCTGACAATGACCATCTTACAAAACTGCTTGAATAGCGGCATGCTCGAGGACATGTGCTGACTATGACCATCTTACGAAACTGCTTGAATAGCGGCACTCTCGAGGACATGTGCTGACTATGACCATCTTACATGTGCTGACTAGGACCATCTTGCAAAACTGCTTGAATAGCGGCACGCTCGAGGACATGTGCTGACAATGAACATCAATCAAAACAGCTTGAATAGCGGCACGCTCAAGGACATGTGCTGACTAGGAACATCTTACATGTGCTGACTAGGACCATCTTAAAAAACGGCTTGAATAGCGGCATGCTCGAGGACATGCAGTGACTATGCCCATGTTACAAAACTGCATGAATAGCGGCAAGCTCGAGGACGTGTGCTGACTATGCTCATCTTACTAAGCTGCTTGAATAGCGGCATGCTCGAGGACATGTGCTAACTATGACCATCTTACGAAACTGCTTGAATAGCGGCACGCTCGAGGACATGCGCTGACTATGCCCATCTTACAAAACTTTCTTGAATAGAGGCATGCTCGAGGACATGTGCTGACTATGCCCAGCTTCCAAAACTGCTTGAATAGCGCACCCTCGAGGACATGCGCCGACTATGCCCATCTTACAAAACTGTTGAATAGCGGCACACTCAAGGACATGTGATGACTATGCCCATCTTACAAAACTGCTTGAATAGAGGCACGCTCGAGGACATGTGCTGACTATACCCATCTTACAAAACTGCTTGAATAGCGGCATGCTCGAGGACATGTGCTGACTATGCCCATCTTACATCTTACAAAACTGCTTGAAAAGCGGCACGCTCGACGACATGTGCTGACTATGACCATCTTACAAAACT
The DNA here is from genome assembly GCF_964204655.1 of Triturus cristatus. NCBI lineage: Eukaryota > Metazoa > Chordata > Amphibia > Caudata > Salamandridae > Triturus > Triturus cristatus. The sequence continues at coordinate 165,282,559 of NC_140579.1, forward strand.
GCTTGAATAGAGGCATGCTCGAGGACATGTGCTGACTATGCCCATCTTACAAAACTGATTGAATAGCGGCACACTCAAGGACATATGGTGACTATGACCATCTTACATGTGCTGACTATGACCATCTTAAAAAACTGCTTGAAAAGCAGCATGCTCAAGGACATCTGCTGACTATGACGATCTTACAAAACTGCTTGAATAACGGCACACTCGAGGACATGTGCTGACTATGACCTTCCTCCAAACTGCTTTTATAGAGGCACACTCGATGACATGTGCTGACTATGACCATCTTACAAAACTGCTTGAATAGTGGCACGCTCGAGGACATGTGCTGACTATGACCATTTTACTTGTGCTGACTATGACCATCTTACAAAACTGCTTGAATAGCGGCACGCTCGAGGACATGCGCTGACTATGCCCGTCTTATAAAAGTGCTTGAATAGAGGCACGCCCGAGGACATGCGGTGACTATGCCCATCTTCCAAACTGCTTGAACAGCGCACTCTCAAGGACATGCGCCAACTATGCCCATCTTACTAAACTGCTTAAATAGCGGCACACTCGAGGACATGCGCTGACTTTGTCCATCTTAAAAAACTGCTTGACTAGCGGCATGCTCGAGGACATGTTCTGACTATGACCATCTTACAAAACTGCTTTTATAGAGGCACGCTCGCCGACATTTGCTGACTATGACCATCTTACAAAACTGCTTGAATAGCAGCACACTCGAGCACATGTACTGACTAAGACCATCTTACATTTGCTGACTATGACCATCTTACGAAATTGGTTGAATAGCGGCACGATCGAGGACATGTGCTGACTATAACCATCTTATAAAACTGCTTGAATAGTGGCACGCACGAGGACATGTGCTGACTCTGAACATCTTACGAAACAGCTTGAATAGCGGCACGCTCAAGGACATGTGCTGACTATGACCATCTTACAAAACTGCTTGAAAAGCGGCACGCTCATGGACATCTGCTGACTATGACCATCTTACGAATCTGCTTGAATAACGGCATGCTCGAGGACATGTGCTGACTATGACCATCTTACGAAACTGCTTGAATAGCGGCACTCTCGAGGACATGTGCTGACTATGAACATCTTACAAAACAGCTTGAATAGCGGCACGCTCAAGGACATGTGCTGACTATGACCATCTTACATGTGCTGACTAGGACCATCTTAAAAAACGGCTTGAATAGCGGCATGCTCGAGGACATGCAGTGACTATGCCCATGTTACAAAACTGCATGAATAGCGGCAAGCTCGAGGACGTGTGCTGACTATGATCATCTTACTAAGCTGCTTGAATAGCGGCATGCTCGAGGACATGTGCTAACTATGACCATCTTACGAAACTGCTTGAATAGCGGCACGCTCGAGGACATGCGCTGACTATGCCCATCTTACAAAACTTTCTTGAATAGAGGCATGCTCGAGAACATGTGCTGACTATGCCCAGCTACCAAAACTGCTTGAATAGCGCACCCTCGAGGACATGCGCCGACTATGCCCATCTTACAAAACTGTTGAATAGCGGCACACTCAAGGACATGTGATGACTATGCCCATCTTACAAAACTGCTTGAATAGAGGCACGCTCGAGGACATGTGCTGACTATACCCATCTTACAAAACTGCTTGAATAGCGGCACGCTCGAGGACATGTGCTGACTATGCCCATCTTACATCTTACAAAACTGCTTGAAAAGTGGCACGCTCGAGGACATGTGCTGACTATGACCATCTTACAAAACTGCTTGAATAGAGGCATGCTCGAGGACATGTGCTGACTATGCCCATCTTACAAAACTGATTGAATAGCGGCACACTCAAGGACATATGGTGACTATGACCATCTTACATGTGCTGACTAGGACCATCTTAAAAAACTGCTTGAAAAGCAGCATGCTCAAGGACATCTGCTGACTATGACGATCTTACAAAACTGCTTGAATAACGGCACGCTCGAGGACATGTGCTGACTATGACCTTCCTCCAAACTGCTTTTATAGAGGTACACTCGATGACATGTGCTAACTATGACCATCTTACAAAACTGCTTGAATAGTGGCACGCTCGAGGACATGTGCTGACTATGACCATTTTACTTGTGCTGACTATGACCATCTTACAAAACTGCTTGACTAGCGGCACGCTCGAGGACATGCGCTGACTATGACCATCTTACAAAACTGCTTTTATAGAGGCACGCTCGCCGACATTTGCTGACTATGACCATCTTACAAAACTGCTTGAAAAGCAGCACACTCGAGGACATGTACTGACTAAGACCATCTTACATTTGCTGACTATGACCATCTTACAAAATTGGTTGAATAGCGGCACGATCGAGGACATGTGCTGACTATAACCATCTTATAAAACTGCTTGAATAGTGGCACGCACGACGACATGTGCTGACTATGAACATCTTACGAAATAGCTTGAATAGCGGCACGCTCAAGGACATGTGCAGACTATGACCATCTTACAAAACTGCTTGAAAAGTGGCACGCTCATGGACATCTGCTGACTATGACCATCTTCCGAATCTGCTTGAATAACGGCATGCTCGAGGACATGTGCTGACTATGACCATCTTACGAAACTGCTTGAATAGCGGCACTATCGAGGACATGTGCTGACTATGAACATCTTACAAAACAGCTTGAATAGCGGCACGCTCAAGGACATGTGCTGACTATGACCATCTTACATGTGCTGACTAGGACCATCTTGCAAAACTGCTTGGATAGTGGCACGCTCGAGGACATGTGCTGACAATGAACATCAATCAAAACAGCTTGAATAGCGGCACGCTCAAGGACATGTGCTGACTAGGAACATCTTACATGTGCTGACTAGGACCATATTAAAAAACGGCTTGAATAGCGGCATGCTCGAGGACATGCAGTGACTATGCCCATGTTACAAAACTGCATGAATAGCGGCAAGCTCGAGGACGTGTGCTGACTATGCTCATCTTACTAAGCTGCTTGAATAGCGGCATGCTCGAGGACATGTGCTAACTATGACCATCTTACGAAACTGCTTGAATAGCGGCACGCTCGAGGACATGCGCTGACTATGCCCATCTTACAAAACGTTCTTGAATAGAGGCATGCTCGAGGACATGTGCTGACTATGCCCAGCTTCCAAAACTGCTTGAATAGCGCACCCTCGAGGACATGCGCTGACTATGCCCATCTTACAAAACTGTATAATAGCGGCACACTCAAGGACATGTGATGACTATGCCCATCTTACAAAACTGCTTGAATAGAGGCATGCTCGAGGACATGTGCTGACTATACCCATCTTACAAAACTGCTTGAATAGCGGCACGCTCGAGGACATGTGCTGACTATGCCCATCTTACATCTTACAAAACTGCTTGAAAAGCGGCACGCTCGAGGACATGTGCTGACTATGACCATCTTACAAAACTGCTTGAATAGAGGCATGCTCGAGGACATGTGCTGACTATGCCCATCTTACAAAACTGATTGAATAGTGGCACACTCAAGGACATATGGTGACTATGACCATCTTACATGTGCTGACTATGACCATCTTAAAAAACTGCTTGAAAAGCAGCATGCTCAAGGACATCTGCTGACTATGACGATCTTACAAAACTGCTTGAATAACGGCAGGCTCGAGGACATGTGCTGACTATGACCTTCCTCCAAACTGCTTTTATAGAGGCACACTCGATGACATGTGCTGACTATGACCATCTTACAAAACTGCTTGAATAGTGGCACGCTCGAGGACATGTGCTGACTATGACCATTTTACTTGTGCTGACTATGACCATCTTACAAAACTGCTTGAATAGCAGCACGCTCGAGGACATGCGCTGACTATGCCCGTCTTATAAAGGTGCTTGAATAGAGGCACGCCCGAGGACATGCGGTGACTATGCCCATCTTCCAAACTGCTTGAACAGCGCACTCTCAAGGACATGCGCCAACTATGCCCATCTTACTAAACTGCTTAAATAGCGGCACACTCGAGGACATGCGCTGACTTTGTCCATCTTAAAAAACTGCGTGACTAGCGGCATGCTCGAGGACATGTTCTGACTATGACCATCTTACAAAACTGCTTTTATAGAGGCACGCTCGCCGACATTTGCTGACTATGACCATCTTACAAAACTGCTTGAATAGCAGCACACTCGAGGACATGTACTGACTAAGACCATCTTACATTTGCTGACTATGACCATCTTACAAAATTGGTTGAATAGCGGCACTATCGAGGACATGTGCTGACTATAACCATCTTATAAAACTGCTTGAATAGTGGCACGCATGAGGACATGTGCTGACTATGAACACCTTAAAAAACGGCTTGAATAGCGGCACACTCAAGGACATGTGCTGACAATGACCATCTTACATGTGCTGACTATGACCATCTTACAATTGCTGACTATGACCATCTTACACAACTGCTTGAATAGCGGCATGCTCGAGGACATATGGTGACTATGACCATCTTACAAAACTGCTTTTATAGAGGCACGTTTGACGACAGGTGCTGACTATGACCATCTTACAAAACTGCTTGAATAGAGGCACGCTCGAGGACATGTGCTGACTACGACCATCTTACATTTGCTGACTATGACCATCTTACAAAACTGGTTGAATAGCGCACGCTCGAGGACATGTGCTGACTATAACCATCTTATAAAACTGCTTGAATAGTGGCACACTCGAGGACATGTGCTGACTATGAACATCTTACAAAACTGCTTGAATAGCGCACGCTCGAGGACATGTGCTGACTATAACCATCTTACATGTGCTGACTATAACCATCTTACAATTGCTGACTATGACCATCTTAAACAACTGCTTGAATAGCGGCATGCTCGAGGACATATGGTGGCTATGACCATCTTACAAAACGGCTTTTATAGAGCCACGCTCGACGACAGGTGCTTACTATGACCATCTTACGAAACTGCTTGAATAGAGGCACACCCAAGGACATGTGCTGACTATGACCATCTTACATGTGCTGACTATGACCATCTTACAAAACTGCTTGAATAGCGGCACGCTCGAGGACATGTGCTGACTATGCCCATCTTCCAAACTGCTTGAACAGCGCACTCTCGAGGACATGCGCCAACTATGCCCATCTTACAAAACTGCTTAAATAGTGGCACACTCGAGGACATGCGCTGACTTTGCCCATCTTAAAAAACTGCGTGACTAGCGGCATGCTCGAGGACATGTTCTGACTATGACCATCTTACAAAACAGCATGATAGGCGGCACGCTCGAGGACATGTGCTGACTATGCCCATCTTACAAAACTGCTTTTATAGAGGCACACTCGATGACATTTGCTGACTATGACCATCTTACAAAACTGCTTGAATAGCAGCACACTCGAGGACATGTACTGACTACGACCATCTTACATTTGCTGACTATGACCATCTTACAAAACTGGTTGAATAGCGGCACGATCGAGGACATGTGCTGACTATAACCATCTTATAAAACTGCTTGAATAGTGGCACGCACGAGGACATGTGCTGACTATGAACATCTTACAAAACTGCTTGAATAGCGGCACACTCAAGGACATGTGCTGACAATGACCCTCTTACATGTGCTGACTATGACCATCTTACAATTGCCGACTATGACCATCTTACACTACTGCTTGAATAGCGGCACGCTCGAGGACATATGGTGACTATGACCATCTTACAAAACTGCTTTTATAGAGGCAGGCTCGATGACAGGTGCTGACAATGACCATCTTACAAAACTGCTTGAATAGCGGCATGCTCGAGGACATGTGCTGACTATGACCATCTTACGAAACTGCTTGAATAGCGGCACTCTCGAGGACATGTGCTGACTATGAACATCTTACAAAACAGCTTGAATAGCGGCACGCTCAAGGACATGTGCTGACTATGACCATCTTACATGTGCTGACTAGGACCATCTTGCAAAACTGCTTGAATAGCGGCACGCTCGAGGACATGTGCTGACAATGAACATCAATCAAAACAGCTTGAATAGCGGCACGCTCAAGGACATGTGCTGACTAGGAACATCTTACATGTGCTGACTAGGACCATCTTAAAAAACGGCTTGAATAGCGGCATGCTCGAGGACATGCAGTGACTATGCCCATGTTACAAAACTGCATGAATAGCGGCAAGCTCGAGGACGTGTGCTGACTATGCTCATCTTACTAAGCTGCTTGAATAGCGGCATGCTCGAGGACATGTGCTAACTATGACCATCTTACGAAACTGCTTGAATAGCGGCACGCTCGAGGACATGCGCTGACTATGCCCATCTTACAAAACTTTCTTGAATAGAGGCATGCTCGAGGACATGTGCTGACTATGCCCAGCTTCCAAAACTGCTTGAATAGCGCACCCTCGAGGACATGCGCCGACTATGCCCATCTTACAAAACTGTTGAATAGCGGCACACTCAAGGACATGTGATGACTATGCCCATCTTACAAAACTGCTTGAATAGAGGCACGCTCGAGGACATGTGCTGACTATACCCATCTTACAAAACTGCTTGAATAGCGGCACGCTCGAGGACATGTGCTGACTATGCCCATCTTACATCTTACAAAACTGCTTGAAAAGCGGCACGCTCGACGACATGTGCTGACTATGACCATCTTACAAAACTGCTTGAATAGAGGCATGCTCGAGGACATGTGCTGACTATGCCCATCTTACAAAACTGATTGAATAGCGGCACACTCAAGGACATATGGTGACTATGACCATCTTACATGTGCTGACTATGACCATCTTAAAAAACTGCTTGAAAAGCAGCATGCTCAAGGACATCTGCTGACTATGACGATCTTACAAAACTGCTTGAATAACGGCACACTCGAGGACATGTGCTGACTATGACCTTCCTCCAAACTGCTTTTATAGAGGCACACTCGATGACATGTGCTGACTATGACCATCTTACAAAACTGCTTGAATAGTGGCACGCTCGAGGACATGTGCTGACTATGACCATTTTACTTGTGCTGACTATGACCATCTTACAAAACTGCTTGAATAGCGGCACGCTCGAGGACATGCGCTGACTATGCCCGTCTTATAAAAGTGCTTGAATAGAGGCACTCCCGAGGACATGCGGTGACTATGCCCATCTTCCAAACTGCTTGAACAGCGCACTCTCAAGGACATGCGCCAACTATGCCCATCTTACTAAACTGCTTAAATAGCGGCACACTCGAGGACATGCGCTGACTTTGTCCATCTTAAAAAACTGCTTGACTAGCGGCATGCTCGAGGACATGTTCTGACTATGACCATCTTACAAAACTGCTTTTATAGAGGCACGCTCGCCGACATTTGCTGACTATGACCATCTTACAAAACTGCTTGAATAGCAGCACACTCGAGCACATGTACTGACTAAGACCATCTTACATTTGCTGACTATGACCATCTTACGAAATTGGTTGAATAGCGGCACGATCGAGGACATGTGCTGACTATAACCATCTTATAAAACTGCTTGAATAGTGGCACGCACGAGGACATGTGCTGACTCTGAACATCTTACGAAACAGCTTGAATAGCGGCACGCTCAAGGACATGTGCTGACTATGACCATCTTACAAAACTGCTTGAAAAGCGGCACGCTCATGGACATCTGCTGACTATGACCATCTTACGAATCTGCTTGAATAACGGCATGCTCGAGGACATGTGCTGACTATGACCATCTTACGAAACTGCTTGAATAGCGGCACTCTCGAGGACATGTGCTGACTATGAACATCTTACAAAACAGCTTGAATAGCGGCACGCTCAAGGACATGTGCTGACTATGACCATCTTACATGTGCTGACTAGGACCATCTTAAAAAACGGCTTGAATAGCGGCATGCTCGAGGACATGCAGTGACTATGCCCATGTTACAAAACTGCATGAATAGCGGCAAGCTCGAGGACGTGTGCTGACTATGCTCATCTTACTAAGCTGCTTGAATAGCGGCATGCTCGAGGACATGTGCTAACTATGACCATCTTACGAAACTGCTTGAATAGCGGCACGCTCGAGGACATGCGCTGACTATGCCCATCTTACAAAACTTTCTTGAATAGAGGCATGCTCGAGAACATGTGCTGACTATGCCCAGCTTCCAAAACTGCTTGAATAGCGCACACTCGAGGACATGCGCCGACTATGCCCATCTTACAAAACTGTTGAATAGCGGCACACTCAAGGACATGTGATGACTATGCCCATCTTACAAAACTGCTTGAATAGAGGCACGCTCGAGGACATGTGCTGACTATACCCATCTTACAAAACTGCTTGAATAGCGGCACGCTCGAGGACATGTGCTGACTATGCCCATCTTACATCTTACAAAACTGCTTGAAAAGCGGCACGCTCGAGGACATGTGCTGACTATGACCATCTTACAAAACTGCTTGAATAGAGGCATGCTCGAGGACATGTGCTGACTATGCCCATCTTACAAAACTGATTGAATAGCGGCACACTCAAGGACATATGGTGACTATGACCATCTTACATGTGCTGACTATGACCATCTTAAAAAACTGCTTGAAAAGCAGCATGCTCAAGGACATCTGCTGACTATGACGATCTTACAAAACTGCTTGAATAACGGCACGCTCGAGGACATGTGCTGACTATGACCTTCCTCCAAACTGCTTTTATAGAGGCACACTCGATGACATGTGCTAACTATGACCATCTTACAAAACTGCTTGAATAGTGGCACGTTCGAGGACATGTGCTGACTATGACCATTTTACTTGTGCTGACTATGACCATCTTACAAAACTGCTTGACTAGCGGCACGCTCGAGGACATGCGCTGACTATGACCATCTTACAAAACTGCTTTTATAGAGGCACGCTCGCCGACATTTGCTGACTATGACCATCTTACAAAACTGCTTGAAAAGCAGCACACTCGAGGACATGTACTGACTAAGACCATCTTACATTTGCTGACTATGACCATCTTACAAAATTGGTTGAATAGCGGCACGATCGAGGACATGTGCTGACTATAACCATCTTATAAAACTGCTTGAATAGTGGCACGCACGAGGACATGTGCTGACTATGAACATCTTACGAAATAGCTTGAATAGCGGCACGCTCAAGGACATGTGCAGACTATGACCATCTTACAAAACTGCTTGAAAAGCGGCACGCTCATGGACATCTGCTGACTATGACCATCTTACGAATCTGCTTGAATAACGGCATGCTCGAGGACATGTGCTGACTATGACCATCTTACGAAACTGCTTGAATAGCGGCACTATCGAGGACATGTGCTGACTATGAACATCTTACAAAACAGCTTGAATAGCGGCACGCTCAAGGACATGTGCTGACTATGACCATCTTACATGTGCTGCCTAGGACCATCTTGCAAAACTGCTTGAGTAGCGGCACGTTCGTGCACATGTGCTGACTATGACCATCGTACAAAACTGCTTGAATAGCAGCACACTCGAGGACATGTACTGACTACGACCATCTTACATTTGCTGACTATGACCATCTTACAAAACTGGTTAAATAGCGCACGCTCGAGGACATGTGCTGACTATAACCATCTTACATGTGCTGACTATAACCATCTTACAATTGCTGACTATGACCATCTTAAACAACTGCTTGAATAGCGGCATGCTCGAGGACATATGGTGGCTATGACCATCTTACAAAACGGCTTTTATAGAGCCACGCTCGACGACAGGTGCTTACTATGACCATCTTACGAAACTGCTTGAATAGAGGCACACCCAAGGACATGTGCTGACTATGACCATCTTACATGTGCTGACTATGACCATCTTACAAAACTGCTTGAATAGCGGCACGCTCGAGGACATGTGCTGACTATGCCCATCTTCCAAACTGCTTGAACAGCGCACTCTCGAGGACATGCGCCAACTATGCCCATCTTACAAAACTGCTTAAATAGTGGCACACTCGAGGACATGCGCTGACTTTGCCCATCTTAAAAAACTGCGTGACTAGCGGCATGCTCGAGGACATGTTCTGACTATGACCATCTTACAAAACAGCATGATAGGCGGCACGCTCGAGGACATGTGCTGATTTTGCCCATCTTACAAAACTGCTTTTATAGAGGCACACTCGATGACATTTGCTGACTATGACCATCTTACAAAACTGCTTGAATAGCAGCACACTCGAGGACATGTACTGACTACGACCATCTTACATTTGCTGACTATGACCATCTTACAAAACTGGTTGAATAGCGGCACGATCGAGGACATGTGCTGACTATAACCATCTTATAAAACTGCTTGAATAGTGGCACGCACGAGGACATGTGCTGACTATGAACATCTTACAAAACTGCTTGAATAGCGGCACACTCAAGGACATGTGCTGACAATGACCCTCTTACATGTGCTGACTATGACCATCTTACAATTGCCGACTATGACCATCTTACACTACTGCTTGAATAGCGGCACGCTCGAGGACATATGGTGACTATGACCATCTTACAAAACTGCTTTTATAGAGGCAGGCTCGATGACAGGTGCTGACAATGACCATCTTACAAAACTGCTTGAATAGCGGCATGCTCGAGGACATGTGCTGACTATGACCATCTTACGAAACTGCTTGAATAGCGGCACTCTCGAGGACATGTGCTGACTATGACCATCTTACATGTGCTGACTAGGACCGTCTTGCAAAACTGCTTGAATAGCGGCACGCTCGAGGACATGTGCTGACAATGAACATCAATCAAAACAGCTTGAATAGCGGCACGCTCAAGGACATGTGCTGACTAGGAACATCTTACATGTGCTGACTAGGACCATCTTAAAAAACGGCTTGAATAGCGGCATGCTCGAGGACATGCAGTGACTATGCCCATGTTACAAAACTGCATGAATAGCGGCAAGCTCGAGGACGTGTGCTGACTATGCTCATCTTACTAAGCTGCTTGAATAGCGGCATGCTCGAGGACATGTGCTAACTATGACCATCTTACGAAACTGCTTGAATAGCGGCACGCTCGAGGACATGCGCTGACTATGCCCATCTTACAAAACTTTCTTGAATAGAGGCATGCTCGAGGACATGTGCTGACTATGCCCAGCTTCCAAAACTGCTTGAATAGCGCACCCTCGAGGACATGCGCCGACTATGCCCATCTTACAAAACTGTTGAATAGCGGCACACTCAAGGACATGTGATGACTATGCCCATCTTACAAAACTGCTTGAATAGAGGCACGCTCGAGGACATGTGCTGACTATACCCATCTTACAAAACTGCTTGAATAGCGGCATGCTCGAGGACATGTGCTGACTATGCCCATCTTACATCTTACAAAACTGCTTGAAAAGCGGCACGCTCGACGACATGTGCTGACTATGACCATCTTACAAAACTGCTTGAATAGAGGCATGCTCGAGGACATGTGCTGACTATGCCCATCTTACAAAACTGATTGAATAGCGGCACACTCAAGGACATATGGTGACTATGACCATCTTACATGTGCTGACTATGACCATCTTAAAAAACTGCTTGAAAAGCAGCATGCTCAAGGACATCTGCTGACTATGACGATCTTACAAAACTGCTTGAATAACGGCACACTCGAGGACATGTGCTGACTATGACCTTCCTCCAAACTGCTTTTATAGAGGCACACTCGATGACATGTGCTGACTATGACCATCTTACAAAACTGCTTGAATAGTGGCACGCTCGAGGACATGTGCTGACTATGACCATTTTACTTGTGCTGACTATGACCATCTTACAAAACTGCTTGAATAGCGGCACGCTCGAGGACATGCGCTGACTATGCCCGTCTTATAAAAGTGCTTGAATAGAGGCACGCCCGAGGACATGCGGTGACTATGCCCATCTTCCAAACTGCTTGAACAGCGCACTCTCAAGGACATGCGCCAACTATGCCCATCTTACTAAACTGCTTAAATAGCGGCACACTCGAGGACATGCGCTGACTTTGTCCATCTTAAAAAACTGCTTGACTAGCGGCATGCTCGAGGACATGTTCTGACTATGACCATCTTACAAAACTGCTTTTATAGAGGCACGCTCGCCGACATTTGCTGACTATGACCATCTTACAAAACTGCTTGAATAGCAGCACACTCGAGCACATGTACTGACTAAGACCATCTTACATTTGCTGACTATGACCATCTTACGAAATTGGTTGAATAGCGGCACGATCGAGGACATGTGCTGACTATAACCATCTTATAAAACTGCTTGAATAGTGGCACGCACGAGGACATGTGCTGACTCTGAACATCTTACGAAACAGCTTGAATAGCGGCACGCTCAAGGACATGTGCTGACTATGACCATCTTACAAAACTGCTTGAAAAGCGGCACGCTCATGGACATCTGCTGACTATGACCATCTTACGAATCTGCTTGAATAACGGCATGCTCGAGGACATGTGCTGACTATGACCATCTTACGAAACTGCTTGAATAGCGGCACTCTCGAGGACATGTGCTGACTATGAACATCTTACAAAACAGCTTGAATAGCGGCACGCTCAAGGACATGTGCTGACTATGACCATCTTACATGTGCTGACTAGGACCATCTTAAAAAACGGCTTGAATAGCGGCATGCTCGAGGACATGCAGTGACTATGCCCATGTTACAAAACTGCATGAATAGCGGCAAGCTCGAGGACGTGTGCTGACTATGATCATCTTACTAAGCTGCTTGAATAGCGGCATGCTCGAGGACATGTGCTAACTATGACCATCTTACGAAACTGCTTGAATAGCGGCACGCTCGAGGACATGCGCTGACTATGCCCATCTTACAAAACTTTCTTGAATAGAGGCATGCTCGAGAACATGTGCTGACTATGCCCAGCTACCAAAACTGCTTGAATAGCGCACCCTCGAGGACATGCGCCGACTATGCCCATCTTACAAAACTGTTGAATAGCGGCACACTCAAGGACATGTGATGACTATGCCCATCTTACAAAACTGCTTGAATAGAGGCACGCTCGAGGACATGTGCTGACTATACCCATCTTACAAAACTGCTTGAATAGCGGCACGCTCGAGGACATGTGCTGACTATGCCCATCTTACATCTTACAAAACTGCTTGAAAAGTGGCACGCTCGAGGACATGTGCTGACTATGACCATCTTACAAAACTGCTTGAATAGAGGCATGCTCGAGGACATGTGCTGACTATGCCCATCTTACAAAACTGATTGAATAGCGGCACACTCAAGGACATATGGTGACTATGACCATCTTACATGTGCTGACTAGGACCATCTTAAAAAACTGCTTGAAAAGCAGCATGCTCAAGGACATCTGCTGACTATGACGATCTTACAAAACTGCTTGAATAACGGCACGCTCGAGGACATGTGCTGACTATGACCTTCCTCCAAACTGCTTTTATAGAGGTACACTCGATGACATGTGCTAACTATGACCATCTTACAAAACTGCTTGAATAGTGGCACGCTCGAGGACATGTGCTGACTATGACCATTTTACTTGTGCTGACTATGACCATCTTACAAAACTGCTTGACTAGCGGCACGCTCGAGGACATGCGCTGACTATGACCATCTTACAAAACTGCTTTTATAGAGGCACGCTCGCCGACATTTGCTGACTATGACCATCTTACAAAACTGCTTGAAAAGCAGCACACTCGAGGACATGTACTGACTAAGACCATCTTACATTTGCTGACTATGACCATCTTACAAAATTGGTTGAATAGCGGCACGATCGAGGACATGTGCTGACTATAACCATCTTATAAAACTGCTTGAATAGTGGCACGCACGACGACATGTGCTGACTATGAACATCTTACGAAATAGCTTGAATAGCGGCACGCTCAAGGACATGTGCAGACTATGACCATCTTACAAAACTGCTTGAAAAGTGGCACGCTCATGGACATCTGCTGACTATGACCATCTTCCGAATCTGCTTGAATAACGGCATGCTCGAGGACATGTGCTGACTATGACCATCTTACGAAACTGCTTGAATAGCGGCACTATCGAGGACATGTGCTGACTATGAACATCTTACAAAACAGCTTGAATAGCGGCACGCTCAAGGACATGTGCTGACTATGACCATCTTACATGTGCTGACTAGGACCATCTTGCAAAACTGCTTGGATAGTGGCACGCTCGAGGACATGTGCTGACAATGAACATCAATCAAAACAGCTTGAATAGCGGCACGCTCAAGGACATGTGCTGACTAGGAACATCTTACATGTGCTGACTAGGACCATATTAAAAAACGGCTTGAATAGCGGCATGCTCGAGGACATGCAGTGACTATGCCCATGTTACAAAACTGCATGAATAGCGGCAAGCTCGAGGACGTGTGCTGACTATGCTCATCTTACTAAGCTGCTTGAATAGCGGCATGCTCGAGGACATGTGCTAACTATGACCATCTTACGAAACTGCTTGAATAGCGGCACGCTCGAGGACATGCGCTGACTATGCCCATCTTACAAAACGTTCTTGAATAGAGGCATGCTCGAGGACATGTGCTGACTATGCCCAGCTTCCAAAACTGCTTGAATAGCGCACCCTCGAGGACATGCGCTGACTATGCCCATCTTACAAAACTGTATAATAGCGGCACACTCAAGGACATGTGATGACTATGCCCATCTTACAAAACTGCTTGAATAGAGGCATGCTCGAGGACATGTGCTGACTATACCCATCTTACAAAACTGCTTGAATAGCGGCACGCTCGAGGACATGTGCTGACTATGCCCATCTTACATCTTACAAAACTGCTTGAAAAGCGGCACGCTCGAGGACATGTGCTGACTATGACCATCTTACAAAACTGCTTGAATAGAGGCATGCTCGAGGACATGTGCTGACTATGCCCATCTTACAAAACTGATTGAATAGTGGCACACTCAAGGACATATGGTGACTATGACCATCTTACATGTGCTGACTATGACCATCTTAAAAAACTGCTTGAAAAGCAGCATGCTCAAGGACATCTGCTGACTATGACGATCTTACAAAACTGCTTGAATAACGGCAGGCTCGAGGACATGTGCTGACTATGACCTTCCTCCAAACTGCTTTTATAGAGGCACACTCGATGACATGTGCTGACTATGACCATCTTACAAAACTGCTTGAATAGTGGCACGCTCGAGGACATGTGCTGACTATGACCATTTTACTTGTGCTGACTATGACCATCTTACAAAACTGCTTGAATAGCAGCACGCTCGAGGACATGCGCTGACTATGCCCGTCTTATAAAGGTGCTTGAATAGAGGCACGCCCGAGGACATGCGGTGACTATGCCCATCTTCCAAACTGCTTGAACAGCGCACTCTCAAGGACATGCGCCAACTATGCCCATCTTACTAAACTGCTTAAATAGCGGCACACTCGAGGACATGCGCTGACTTTGTCCATCTTAAAAAACTGCGTGACTAGCGGCATGCTCGAGGACATGTTCTGACTATGACCATCTTACAAAACTGCTTTTATAGAGGCACGCTCGCCGACATTTGCTGACTATGACCATCTTACAAAACTGCTTGAATAGCAGCACACTCGAGGACATGTACTGACTAAGACCATCTTACATTTGCTGACTATGACCATCTTACAAAATTGGTTGAATAGCGGCACTATCGAGGACATGTGCTGACTATAACCATCTTATAAAACTGCTTGAATAGTGGCACGCATGAGGACATGTGCTGACTATGAACACCTTAAAAAACGGCTTGAATAGCGGCACACTCAAGGACATGTGCTGACAATGACCATCTTACATGTGCTGACTATGACCATCTTACAATTGCTGACTATGACCATCTTACACAACTGCTTGAATAGCGGCATGCTCGAGGACATATGGTGACTATGACCATCTTACAAAACTGCTTTTATAGAGGCACGTTTGACGACAGGTGCTGACTATGACCATCTTACAAAACTGCTTGAATAGAGGCACGCTCGAGGACATGTGCTGACTACGACCATCTTACATTTGCTGACTATGACCATCTTACAAAACTGGTTGAATAGCGCACGCTCGAGGACATGTGCTGACTATAACCATCTTATAAAACTGCTTGAATAGTGGCACACTCGAGGACATGTGCTGACTATGAACATCTTACAAAACTGCTTGAATAGCGCACGCTCGAGGACATGTGCTGACTATAACCATCTTACATGTGCTGACTATAACCATCTTACAATTGCTGACTATGACCATCTTAAACAACTGCTTGAATAGCGGCATGCTCGAGGACATATGGTGGCTATGACCATCTTACAAAACGGCTTTTATAGAGCCACGCTCGACGACAGGTGCTTACTATGACCATCTTACGAAACTGCTTGAATAGAGGCACACCCAAGGACATGTGCTGACTATGACCATCTTACATGTGCTGACTATGACCATCTTACAAAACTGCTTGAATAGCGGCACGCTCGAGGACATGTGCTGACTATGCCCATCTTCCAAACTGCTTGAACAGCGCACTCTCGAGGACATGCGCCAACTATGCCCATCTTACAAAACTGCTTAAATAGTGGCACACTCGAGGACATGCGCTGACTTTGCCCATCTTAAAAAACTGCGTGACTAGCGGCATGCTCGAGGACATGTTCTGACTATGACCATCTTACAAAACAGCATGATAGGCGGCACGCTCGAGGACATGTGCTGACTATGCCCATCTTACAAAACTGCTTTTATAGAGGCACACTCGATGACATTTGCTGACTATGACCATCTTACAAAACT
The DNA here is from genome assembly GCF_964204655.1 of Triturus cristatus. Classification (NCBI taxonomy): domain Eukaryota; kingdom Metazoa; phylum Chordata; class Amphibia; order Caudata; family Salamandridae; genus Triturus; species Triturus cristatus. The sequence continues at coordinate 165,299,476 of NC_140579.1, forward strand.
GCTTGAATAGCAGCACACTCGAGGACATGTACTGACTACGACCATCTTACATTTGCTGACTATGACCATCTTACAAAACTGGTTGAATAGCGGCACGATCGAGGACATGTGCTGACTATAACCATCTTATAAAACTGCTTGAATAGTGGCACGCACGAGGACATGTGCTGACTATGAACATCTTACAAAACTGCTTGAATAGCGGCACACTCAAGGACATGTGCTGACAATGACCCTCTTACATGTGCTGACTATGACCATCTTACAATTGCCGACTATGACCATCTTACACTACTGCTTGAATAGCGGCACGCTCGAGGACATATGGTGACTATGACCATCTTACAAAACTGCTTTTATAGAGGCAGGCTCGATGACAGGTGCTGACAATGACCATCTTACAAAACTGCTTGAATAGCGGCATGCTCGAGGACATGTGCTGACTATGACCATCTTACGAAACTGCTTGAATAGCGGCACTCTCGAGGACATGTGCTGACTATGAACATCTTACAAAACAGCTTGAATAGCGGCACGCTCAAGGACATGTGCTGACTATGACCATCTTACATGTGCTGACTAGGACCATCTTGCAAAACTGCTTGAATAGCGGCACGCTCGAGGACATGTGCTGACAATGAACATCAATCAAAACAGCTTGAATAGCGGCACGCTCAAGGACATGTGCTGACTAGGAACATCTTACATGTGCTGACTAGGACCATCTTAAAAAACGGCTTGAATAGCGGCATGCTCGAGGACATGCAGTGACTATGCCCATGTTACAAAACTGCATGAATAGCGGCAAGCTCGAGGACGTGTGCTGACTATGCTCATCTTACTAAGCTGCTTGAATAGCGGCATGCTCGAGGACATGTGCTAACTATGACCATCTTACGAAACTGCTTGAATAGCGGCACGCTCGAGGACATGCGCTGACTATGCCCATCTTACAAAACTTTCTTGAATAGAGGCATGCTCGAGGACATGTGCTGACTATGCCCAGCTTCCAAAACTGCTTGAATAGCGCACCCTCGAGGACATGCGCCGACTATGCCCATCTTACAAAACTGTTGAATAGCGGCACACTCAAGGACATGTGATGACTATGCCCATCTTACAAAACTGCTTGAATAGAGGCACGCTCGAGGACATGTGCTGACTATACCCATCTTACAAAACTGCTTGAATAGCGGCACGCTCGAGGACATGTGCTGACTATGCCCATCTTACATCTTACAAAACTGCTTGAAAAGCGGCACGCTCGACGACATGTGCTGACTATGACCATCTTACAAAACTGCTTGAATAGAGGCATGCTCGAGGACATGTGCTGACTATGCCCATCTTACAAAACTGATTGAATAGCGGCACACTCAAGGACATATGGTGACTATGACCATCTTACATGTGCTGACTATGACCATCTTAAAAAACTGCTTGAAAAGCAGCATGCTCAAGGACATCTGCTGACTATGACGATCTTACAAAACTGCTTGAATAACGGCACACTCGAGGACATGTGCTGACTATGACCTTCCTCCAAACTGCTTTTATAGAGGCACACTCGATGACATGTGCTGACTATGACCATCTTACAAAACTGCTTGAATAGTGGCACGCTCGAGGACATGTGCTGACTATGACCATTTTACTTGTGCTGACTATGACCATCTTACAAAACTGCTTGAATAGCGGCACGCTCGAGGACATGCGCTGACTATGCCCGTCTTATAAAAGTGCTTGAATAGAGGCACTCCCGAGGACATGCGGTGACTATGCCCATCTTCCAAACTGCTTGAACAGCGCACTCTCAAGGACATGCGCCAACTATGCCCATCTTACTAAACTGCTTAAATAGCGGCACACTCGAGGACATGCGCTGACTTTGTCCATCTTAAAAAACTGCTTGACTAGCGGCATGCTCGAGGACATGTTCTGACTATGACCATCTTACAAAACTGCTTTTATAGAGGCACGCTCGCCGACATTTGCTGACTATGACCATCTTACAAAACTGCTTGAATAGCAGCACACTCGAGCACATGTACTGACTAAGACCATCTTACATTTGCTGACTATGACCATCTTACGAAATTGGTTGAATAGCGGCACGATCGAGGACATGTGCTGACTATAACCATCTTATAAAACTGCTTGAATAGTGGCACGCACGAGGACATGTGCTGACTCTGAACATCTTACGAAACAGCTTGAATAGCGGCACGCTCAAGGACATGTGCTGACTATGACCATCTTACAAAACTGCTTGAAAAGCGGCACGCTCATGGACATCTGCTGACTATGACCATCTTACGAATCTGCTTGAATAACGGCATGCTCGAGGACATGTGCTGACTATGACCATCTTACGAAACTGCTTGAATAGCGGCACTCTCGAGGACATGTGCTGACTATGAACATCTTACAAAACAGCTTGAATAGCGGCACGCTCAAGGACATGTGCTGACTATGACCATCTTACATGTGCTGACTAGGACCATCTTAAAAAACGGCTTGAATAGCGGCATGCTCGAGGACATGCAGTGACTATGCCCATGTTACAAAACTGCATGAATAGCGGCAAGCTCGAGGACGTGTGCTGACTATGCTCATCTTACTAAGCTGCTTGAATAGCGGCATGCTCGAGGACATGTGCTAACTATGACCATCTTACGAAACTGCTTGAATAGCGGCACGCTCGAGGACATGCGCTGACTTTGTCCATCTTAAAAAACTGCGTGACTAGCGGCATGCTCGAGGACATGTTCTGACTATGACCATCTTACAAAACTGCTTTTATAGAGGCACGCTCGCCGACATTTGCTGACTATGACCATCTTACAAAACTGCTTGAATAGCAGCACACTCGAGGACATGTACTGACTAAGACCATCTTACATTTGCTGACTATGACCATCTTACAAAATTGGTTGAATAGCGGCACTATCGAGGACATGTGCTGACTATAACCATCTTATAAAACTGCTTGAATAGTGGCACGCATGAGGACATGTGCTGACTATGAACACCTTAAAAAACGGCTTGAATAGCGGCACACTCAAGGACATGTGCTGACAATGACCATCTTACATGTGCTGACTATGACCATCTTACAATTGCTGACTATGACCATCTTACACAACTGCTTGAATAGCGGCATGCTCGAGGACATATGGTGACTATGACCATCTTACAAAACTGCTTTTATAGAGGCACGTTTGACGACAGGTGCTGACTATGACCATCTTACAAAACTGCTTGAATAGAGGCACGCTCGAGGACATGTGCTGACTACGACCATCTTACATTTGCTGACTATGACCATCTTACAAAACTGGTTGAATAGCGCACGCTCGAGGACATGTGCTGACTATAACCATCTTATAAAACTGCTTGAATAGTGGCACACTCGAGGACATGTGCTGACTATGAACATCTTACAAAACTGCTTGAATAGCGCACGCTCGAGGACATGTGCTGACTATAACCATCTTACATGTGCTGACTATAACCATCTTACAATTGCTGACTATGACCATCTTAAACAACTGCTTGAATAGCGGCATGCTCGAGGACATATGGTGGCTATGACCATCTTACAAAACGGCTTTTATAGAGCCACGCTCGACGACAGGTGCTTACTATGACCATCTTACGAAACTGCTTGAATAGAGGCACACCCAAGGACATGTGCTGACTATGACCATCTTACATGTGCTGACTATGACCATCTTACAAAACTGCTTGAATAGCGGCACGCTCGAGGACATGTGCTGACTATGCCCATCTTCCAAACTGCTTGAACAGCGCACTCTCGAGGACATGCGCCAACTATGCCCATCTTACAAAACTGCTTAAATAGTGGCACACTCGAGGACATGCGCTGACTTTGCCCATCTTAAAAAACTGCGTGACTAGCGGCATGCTCGAGGACATGTTCTGACTATGACCATCTTACAAAACAGCATGATAGGCGGCACGCTCGAGGACATGTGCTGACTATGCCCATCTTACAAAACTGCTTTTATAGAGGCACACTCGATGACATTTGCTGACTATGACCATCTTACAAAACTGCTTGAATAGCAGCACACTCGAGGACATGTACTGACTACGACCATCTTACATTTGCTGACTATGACCATCTTACAAAACTGGTTGAATAGCGGCACGATCGAGGACATGTGCTGACTATAACCATCTTATAAAACTGCTTGAATAGTGGCACGCACGAGGACATGTGCTGACTATGAACATCTTACAAAACTGCTTGAATAGCGGCACACTCAAGGACATGTGCTGACAATGACCCTCTTACATGTGCTGACTATGACCATCTTACAATTGCCGACTATGACCATCTTACACTACTGCTTGAATAGCGGCACGCTCGAGGACATATGGTGACTATGACCATCTTACAAAACTGCTTTTATAGAGGCAGGCTCGATGACAGGTGCTGACAATGACCATCTTACAAAACTGCTTGAATAGCGGCATGCTCGAGGACATGTGCTGACTATGACCATCTTACGAAACTGCTTGAATAGCGGCACTCTCGAGGACATGTGCTGACTATGAACATCTTACAAAACAGCTTGAATAGCGGCACGCTCAAGGACATGTGCTGACTATGACCATCTTACATGTGCTGACTAGGACCATCTTGCAAAACTGCTTGAATAGCGGCACGCTCGAGGACATGTGCTGACAATGAACATCAATCAAAACAGCTTGAATAGCGGCACGCTCAAGGACATGTGCTGACTAGGAACATCTTACATGTGCTGACTAGGACCATCTTAAAAAACGGCTTGAATAGCGGCATGCTCGAGGACATGCAGTGACTATGCCCATGTTACAAAACTGCATGAATAGCGGCAAGCTCGAGGACGTGTGCTGACTATGCTCATCTTACTAAGCTGCTTCAATAGCGGCATGCTCGAGGACATGTGCTAACTATGACCATCTTACGAAACTGCTTGATTAGCGGCACGCTCGAGGACATGCGCTGACTATGCCCATCTTACAAAACTTTCTTGAATAGAGGCATGCTCGAGGACATGTGCTGACTATGCCCAGCTTCCAAAACTGCTTGAATAGCGCACCCTCGAGGACATGCGCCGACTATGCCCATCTTACAAAACTGTTGAATAGCGGCACACTCAAGGACATGTGATGACTATGCCCATCTTACAAAACTGCTTGAATAGAGGCACGCTCGAGGACATGTGCTGACTATACCCATCTTACAAAACTGCTTGAATAGCGGCACGCTCGAGGACATGTGCTGACTATGCCCATCTTACATCTTACAAAATTGCTTGAAAAGCGGCACGCTCGACGACATGTGCTGACTATGACCATCTTACAAAACTGCTTGAATAGAGGCATGCTCGAGGACATGTGCTGACTATGCCCATCTTACAAAACTGATTGAATAGCGGCACACTCAAGGACATATGGTGACTATGACCATCTTACATGTGCTGACTATGACCATCTTAAAAAACTGCTTGAAAAGCAGCATGCTCAAGGACATCTGCTGACTATGACGATCTTACAAAACTGCTTGAATAACGGCACACTCGAGGACATGTGCTGACTATGACCTTCCTCCAAACTGCTTTTATAGAGGCACACTCGATGACATGTGCTGACTATGACCATCTTACAAAACTGCTTGAATAGTGGCACGCTCGAGGACATGTGCTGACTATGACCATTTTACTTGTGCTGACTATGACCATCTTACAAAACTGCTTGAATAGCGGCACGCTCGAGGACATGCGCTGACTATGCCCGTCTTATAAAAGTGCTTGAATAGAGGCACGCCCGAGGACATGCGGTGACTATGCCCATCTTCCAAACTGCTTGAACAGCGCACTCTCAAGGACATGCGCCAACTATGCCCATCTTACTAAACTGCTTAAATAGCGGCACACTCGAGGACATGCGCTGACTTTGTCCATCTTAAAAAACTGCTTGACTAGCGGCATGCTCGAGGACATGTTCTGACTATGACCATCTTACAAAACTGCTTTTATAGAGGCACGCTCGCCGACATTTGCTGACTATGACCATCTTACAAAACTGCTTGAATAGCAGCACACTCGAGCACATGTACTGACTAAGACCATCTTACATTTGCTGACTATGACCATCTTACGAAATTGGTTGAATAGCGGCACGATCGAGGACATGTGCTGACTATAACCATCTTATAAAACTGCTTGAATAGTGGCACGCACGAGGACATGTGCTGACTCTGAACATCTTACGAAACAGCTTGAATAGCGGCACGCTCAAGGACATGTGCTGACTATGACCATCTTACAAAACTGCTTGAAAAGCGGCACGCTCATGGACATCTGCTGACTATGACCATCTTACGAATCTGCTTGAATAACGGCATGCTCGAGGACATGTGCTGACTATGACCATCTTACGAAACTGCTTGAATAGCGGCACTCTCGAGGACATGTGCTGACTATGAACATCTTACAAAACAGCTTGAATAGCGGCACGCTCAAGGACATGTGCTGACTATGACCATCTTACATGTGCTGACTAGGACCATCTTAAAAAACGGCTTGAATAGCGGCATGCTCGAGGACATGCAGTGACTATGCCCATGTTACAAAACTGCATGAATAGCGGCAAGCTCGAGGATGTGTGCTGACTATGCTCATCTTACTAAGCTGCTTGAATAGCGGCATGCTCGAGGACATGTGCTAACTATGACCATCTTACGAAACTGCTTGAATAGCGGCACGCTCGAGGACATGCGCTGACTATGCCCATCTTACAAAACTTTCTTGAATAGAGGCATGCTCGAGAACATGTGCTGACTATGCCCAGCTTCCAAAACTGCTTGAATAGCGCACCCTCGAGGACATGCGCCGACTATGCCCATCTTACAAAACTGTTGAATAGCGGCACACTCAAGGACATGTGATGACTATGCCCATCTTACAAAACTGCTTGAATAGAGGCACGCTCGAGGACATGTGCTGACTATACCCATCTTACAAAACTGCTTGAATAGCGGCACGCTCGAGGACATGTGTTGACTATGCCCATCTTACATCTTACAAAACTGCTTGAAAAGCGGCACGCTCGAGGACATGTGCTGACTATGACCATCTTACAAAACTGCTTGAATAGAGGCATGCTCGAGGACATGTGCTGACTATGCCCATCTTACAAAACTGATTGAATAGCGGCACACTCAAGGACATATGGTGACTATGACCATCTTACATGTGCTGACTAGGACCATCTTAAAAAACTGCTTGAAAAGCAGCATGCTCAAGGACATCTGCTGACTATGACGATCTTACAAAACTGCTTGAATAACGGCACGCTCGAGGACATGTGCTGACTATGACCTTCCTCCAAACTGCTTTTATAGAGGCACACTCGATGACATGTGCTAACTATGACCATCTTACAAAACTGCTTGAATAGTGGCACGCTCGAGGACATGTGCTGACTATGACCATTTTACTTGTGCTGACTATGACCATCTTACAAAACTGCTTGACTAGCGGCACGCTCGAGGACATGCGCTGACTATGACCATCTTACAAAACTGCTTTTATAGAGGCACGCTCGCCGACATTTGCTGACTATGACCATCTTACAAAACTGCTTGAAAAGCAGCACACTCGAGGACATGTACTGACTAAGACCATCTTACATTTGCTGACTATGACCATCTTACAAAATTGGTTGAATAGCGGCACGATCGAGGACATGTGCTGACTATAACCATCTTATAAAACTGCTTGAATAGTGGCACGCACGAGGACATGTGCTGACTATGAACATCTTACGAAATAGCTTGAATAGCGGCACGCTCAAGGACATGTGCAGACTATGACCATCTTACAAAACTGCTTGAAAAGTGGCACGCTCATGGACATCTGCTGACTATGACCATCTTACGAATCTGCTTGAATAACGGCATGCTCGAGGACATGTGCTGACTATGACCATCTTACGAAACTGCTTGAATAGCGGCACTATCGAGGACATGTGCTGACTATGAACATCTTACAAAACAGCTTGAATAGCGGCACGCTCAAGGACATGTGCTGACTATGACCATCTTACATGTGCTGACTAGGACCATCTTGCAAAACTGCTTGGATAGTGGCACGCTCGAGGACATGTGCTGACAATGAACATCAATCAAAACAGCTTGAATAGCGGCACGCTCAAGGACATGTGCTGACTAGGAACATCTTACATGTGCTGACTAGGACCATCTTAAAAAACGGCTTGAATAGCGGCATGCTCGAGGACATGCAGTGACTATGCCCATGTTACAAAACTGCATGAATAGCGGCAAGCTCGAGGACGTGTGCTGACTATGCTCATCTTACTAAGCTGCTTGAATAGCGGCATGCTCGAGGACATGTGCTAACTATGACCATCTTACGAAACTGCTTGAATAGCGGCACGCTCGAGGACATGCGCTGACTATGCCCATCTTACAAAACGTTCTTGAATAGAGGCATGCTCGAGGACATGTGCTGACTATGCCCAGCTTCCAAAACTGCTTGAATAGCGCACCCTCGAGGACATGCGCTGACTATGCCCATCTTACAAAACTGTATAATAGCGGCACACTCAAGGACATGTGATGACTATGCCCATCTTACAAAACTGCTTGAATAGAGGCATGCTCGAGGACATGTGCTGACTATACCCATCTTACAAAACTGCTTGAATAGCGGCACGCTCGAGGACATGTGCTGACTATGCCCATCTTACATCTTACAAAACTGCTTGAAAAGCGGCACGCTCGAGGACATGTGCTGACTATGACCATCTTACAAAACTGCTTGAATAGAGGCATGCTCGAGGACATGTGCTGACTATGCCCATCTTACAAAACTGATTGAATAGTGGCACACTCAAGGACATATGGTGACTATGACCATCTTACATGTGCTGACTATGACCATCTTAAAAAACTGCTTGAAAAGCAGCATGCTCAAGGACATCTGCTGACTATGACGATCTTACAAAACTGCTTGAATAACGGCACGCTCGAGGACATGTGCTGACTATGACCTTCCTCCAAACTGCTTTTATAGAGGCACACTCGATGACATGTGCTGACTATGACCATCTTACAAAACTGCTTGAATAGTGGCACGCTCGAGGACATGTGCTGACTATGACCATTTTACTTGTGCTGACTATGACCATCTTACAAAACTGCTTGAATAGCAGCACGCTCAAGGACATGCGCTGACTATGCCCGTCTTATAAAGGTGCTTGAATAGAGGCACGCCCGAGGACATGCGGTGACTATGCCCATCTTCCAAACTGCTTGAACAGCGCACTCTCAAGGACATGCGCCAACTATGCCCATCTTACTAAACTGCTTAAATAGCGGCACACTCGAGGACATGCGCTGACTTTGTCCATCTTAAAAAACTGCGTGACTAGCGGCATGCTCGAGGACATGTTCTGACTATGACCATCTTACAAAACTGCTTTTATAGAGGCACGCTCGCCGACATTTGCTGACTATGACCATCTTACAAAACTGCTTGAATAGCAGCACACTCGAGGACATGTACTGACTAAGACCATCTTACATTTGCTGACTATGACCATCTTACAAAATTGGTTGAATAGCGGCACTATCGAGGACATGTGCTGACTATAACCATCTTATAAAACTGCTTGAATAGTGGCACGCATGAGGACATGTGCTGACTATGAACACCTTAAAAAACGGCTTGAATAGCGGCACACTCAAGGACATGTGCTGACAATGACCATCTTACATGTGCTGACTATGACCATCTTACAATTGCTGACTATGACCATCTTACACAACTGCTTGAATAGCGGCATGCTCGAGGACATATGGTGACTATGACCATCTTACAAAACTGCTTTTATAGAGGCACGTTTGACGACAGGTGCTGACTATGACCATCTTACAAAACTGCTTGAATAGAGGCACGCTCGAGGACATGTGCTGACTACGACCATCTTACATTTGCTGACTATGACCATCTTACAAAACTGGTTGAATAGCGCACGCTCGAGGACATGTGCTGACTATAACCATCTTATAAAACTGCTTGAATAGTGGCACACTCGAGGACATGTGCTGACTATGAACATCTTACAAAACTGCTTGAATAGCGGCACACTCAAGGACATGTGCTGACTATGACCATCTTACATGTGCTGACTATAACCATCTTACAATTGCTGACTATGACCATCCTAAACAACTGCTTGAATAGCGGCATGCTCGAGGACATATGGTGACTATGACCATCTTACAAAACGGCTTTTATAGAGCCACGCTCGACGACAGGTGCTGACTATGACCATCTTACAAAACAGCTTTTATAGAGCCACGCTCGACGACAGGTGCTGACTATGACCATCTTACAAAACTGCTTGAATAGAGGCACGCTCGAGGACATGTGCTTACTATGACCATCTTACGAAACTGCTTGAATAGAGGCACACCCAAGGACATGTGCTGACTATGACCATCTTACATGTGCTGACTATGACCATCTTACAAAACTGCTTGAATAGCGGCACGCTCGAGGACATGTGCTGACTATGAACATCTTACAAAACAGCTTGAATAGAGGCACGCTCAAGGACATGTGCTGACTATGAACATCTTACATGTGCTGACTAGGACCATCTTACAAAACTGCTTGAATAGCGGCATGCTCGAGGACATGCGGTGACTATGCCTTGTTACAAAACTGCGTGAATAGCGGCAAGCTCGAGGACATGTGCTGACTATGCTCTTTTTACTAAGCTGCTTGAATAGCGGCATGCTCAAGTACATGCTCTGACTATGCCCATCGTACAAAACTGCTTGACGAGTGGCACGCTCGAGGACCTGTTCTGACTATGCCCATCTTACAAAACTGCTTGAATAGAGGCATGCTTGAGGACATGTGCTGACTATGACCATCTTACAAAACTGCTTGAATAGCGGCACGCTCGAGGGCATGTGCTGACTATGACCATCTTACAAAACTGCTTGAATAGCGGCACGCTCGAGGACATGTGCTGACTATGACCATCTTACAAAACTGCTTGAATAGCGGCACGCTCGAGGACATGCGCTGACTATGCCCATCTTACAAAACTGCTTGAATAGAGGTACGCTCGAGGACATGTGCTGACTATGAATATCTTACATGTGCTGACTATGACCATCTTACCTGTGCTGACTATGAACATCTTACACTTGCTGACTATGACCATCTTACACAACTGCTTGAATAGCGGCATGCTCGAGGACGTATGGTGACTATGACCATCTTACATAACTGCTTTTATAGAGGAACGCTCGATGACAGGTGCTGACTATGACCATCTTACAAAACTGCTTGAATAGCGGCACGCTCGAGGACATCTGCTGACTATGACCATCTTACAAAACTGCTTGAATAGCGACACACTCAAGGACATGTGCTGACTATGAACATCTTACATGTGCTGACTAGGACCATCTTACAAAACTGCGTGAATAGCGGCAAGCTCGAGGACATGCGCTGACTATGCTCATCTTACTAAACTGCTTGAATAGCGGCACGCTCAAGTACATGCTCTGACTATGCCCATCGTACAAAACTGCTTGACTAGCGGCACGCTCGAGGACATGCACTGACTAAGACCATCTTACATTTGCTGACTATGACCATCTTACAAAACTGGTTGAATAGCGGCACGATCGAGGACATGTGCTGACTATAACCATCTTATAAAACTGCTTGAATAGTGGCACGCACGAGGACATGTGCTGACTATGAACACCTTACAAAACGGCTTGAATAGCGGCACAGTCAAGGACATGTGCTGACAATGACCATCTTACATGTGCTGACTATGACCATCTTACAATTGCTGACTATGACCATCTTACACAACTGCTTGAATAGCGGCATGCTCGAGGACATATGGTGACTATGACCATCTTACAAAACTGCTTTTATAGAGGCACACTCGACGACAGGTGCTGACTATGACCATCTTACAAAACTGCTTGAATAGAGGCACGCTCGAGGACATATGCTGACTACGACCATCTTACATTTGCTGACTATGACCATCTTACAAAACTGGTTGACTAGCGCACGCTCGAGGACATGTGCTGACTATAACCATCTTATAAAACTGCTTGAATAGTGGCACACTCGAGGACATGTGCTGACTATGAACATCTTACAAAACTGCTTGAATAGCGGCACACTCAAGGACATGTGCTGACTATGACCATCTTACATGTGCTGACTATAACCATCTTACAATTGCTGACTATGACCATCTTAAACAACTGCTTGAATAGAGGCATGCTCGAGGATATATGGTGACTATGACCATCTTACAAAACGGCTTTTATAGAGCCACGCTCGACGACAGGTGCAGACTATGACCATCTTACAAAACTGCTTGAATAGAGGCACGCTCGAGGACATGTGCTTACTATGACCATCTTACGAAACTGCTTGAATAGCAGCACACCCAAGGACATGTGCTGACTATGACCATCTTACATGTGCTGACTATGACCATCTTACAAAACTGCTTGAATAGCGGCACGCTCGAGGACATGTGCTGACTATGAACATCTTACAAAACAGCTTGAATAGAGGCACGCTCAAGGACATGTGCTGACTATGAACATCTTACATGTGCTGACTAGGACCATCTTACAAAACTGCTTGAATAGCGGCATGCTCGAGGACATGCGGTGACTATGCCCATGTTACAAAACTGCGTGAATAGCGGCAAGCTCGAGGACATGTGCTGACTATGCTCATCTTACTAAGCTGCTTGAATAGCGGCATGCTCAAGTACATGCTCTGACTATGCCCATCGTACAAAACTGCTTGACGAGTGGCACGCTCGAGGACCTGTTCTTACCATGCCCATCTTACAAAACTGCTTGAATAGAGGCATGCTTGAGGACATGTGCTGACTATGACCATCTTACAAAACTGCTTGAATAGCGGCACGCTCGAGGGCATGTGCTGACTATGACCATCTTACAAAACTGCTTGAATAGCGGCACGCTCGAGGACATGTGCTGACTATGACCATCTTACAAAACTGCTTGAATAGCGGCACGCTCGAGGACATGCGCTGACTATGCCCATCTTACAAAACTGCTTGAATAGAGGCACGCTCGAGGACATGTGCTGACTATGCCCAGCTTCCAAAACTGCTTGAATAGCGCACCCTCAAGGACCTGCGCCGACTATGCCCATCTTATAAAACTGTTGAATAGCGGCACACTCAAGGACATGTGCTGACTATGAATATCTTACATGTGCTGACTATGACCACCTTACCTGTGCTGACTATGACCATCTTACACTTGCTGACTATGACCATCTTACACAACTGCTTGAATAGCGGCATGCTCGAGGACACATGGTGACTATGACCATCTTACAAAACTGCTTTTATAGAGGAACGCTCGATGACAGGTGCTGACTATGACCATCTTACAAAACTGCTTGAATAGCGGCACGCTCGAGGACATCTGCTGAAAATGAACATCTTACAAAACAGCTTGAATAGCGGCACGCTCAAGGACATGTGCTGATTATGACCATCTTACAAAACTGCTTGAATAACGACACACTCAAGGTCATGTGCTGACTAAGACCATCTTACATTTGCTGAATATGACCATCTTACAAAACTGGTTGAATAGCGGCACGATCGAGGACATGTGCTGACTATAACCATCTTATAAAACTGCTTGAATAGTGGCACGCACGAGGACATGTGCTGACTATGAACTCCTTACAAAACGGCTTGAATAGCGGCACAGTCAAGGACATGTGCTGACAATGACCATCTTACATGTGCTGACTATGACCATCTTACAATTGCTGACTATGACCATCTTACACAACTGCTTGAATAGCGGCATGCTCGAGGACATATGGTGACTATGACCATCTTACAAAACTGCTTTTATAGAGGCACACTGGACGACAGGTGCTGACTATGACCATCTTACAAAACTGCTTGAATAGAGGCACGCTCGAGGACATATGCTGACTACGACCATCTTACATTTGCTGACTATGACCATCTTACAAAACTGGTTGACTAGCGCACGCTCGAGGACATGTGCTGACTATAACCATCTTATAAAACTGCTTGAATAGTGGCACACTCGAGGACATGTGCTGACTATGAACATCTTACAAAACTGCTTGAATAGCGGCACACTCAAGGACATGTGCTGACTATGACCATCTTACATGTGCTGACTATAACCATCTTACAATTGCTGACTATGACCATCTTAAACAACTGCTTGAATAGAGGCATGCTCGAGGACATATGGTGACTATGACCATCTTACAAAACGGCTTTTATAGAGCCACGCTCGACGACAGGTGCTGACTATGACCATCTTACAAAACTGCTTGAATAGAGGCACGCTCGAGGACATGTGCTTACTATGACCATCTTACGAAACTGCTTGAATAGCAGCACACCCAAGGACATGTGCTGACTATGACCATCTTACATGTGCTGACTATGACCATCTTACAAAACTGCTTGAATAGCGGCACGCTCGAGGACATGTGCTGACTATGAACATCTTACAAAACAGCTTGAATAGAGGCACGCTCAAGGACATGTGCTGACTATGAACATCTTACATGTGCTGACTAGGACCATCTTACAAAACTGCTTGAATAGCGGCATGCTCGAGGACATGCGGTGACTATGCCCATGTTACAAAACTGCGTGAATAGCGGCAAGCTCGAGGACATGTGCTGACTATGCTCATCTTACTAAGCTGCTTGAATAGCGGCATGCTCAAGTACATGCTCTGACTATGCCCATCGTACAAAACTGCTTGACGAGTGGCACGCTCGAGGACCTGTTCTTACCATGCCCATCTTACAAAACTGCTTGAATAGAGGCATGCTTGAGGACATGTGCTGACTATGACCATCTTACAAAACTGCTTGAATAGCGGCACGCTCGAGGGCATGTGCTGACTATGACCATCTTACAAAACTGCTTGAATAGCGGCACGCTCGAGGACATGTGCTGACTATGACCATCTTACAAAACTGCTTGAATAGCGGCACGCTCGAGGACATGCGCTGACTATGCCCATCTTACAAAACTGCTTGAATAGAGGCACGCTCGAGGACATGTGCTGACTATGCCCAGCTTCCAAAACTGCTTGAATAGCGCACCCTCGAGGACCTGCGCCGACTATGCCCATCTTATAAAACTGTTGAATAGCGGCACACTCAAGGACATGTGCTGACTATGAATATCTTACATGTGCTGACTATGACCACCTTACCTGTGCTGACTATGACCATCTTACACAACTGCTTGAATAGCGGCATGCTCGAGGACACATGGTGACTATGACCATCTTACAAAACTGCTTTTATAGAGGAACGCTAGATGACAGGTGCTGACTATGACCATCTTACAAAACTGCTTGAATAGCGGCACGCTCGAGGACATCTGCTGACAATGAACATCTTACAAAACAGCTTGAATAGCGGCACGCTCAAGGACATGTGCTGATTATGACCATCTTACAAAACTGCTTGAATAACGACACACTCAAGGTCATGTGCTGACTATGAACATCTTACATGTGCTGACTAGGACCATCTTACAAAACTGCGTGAATAGCGGCAAGCTCGAGGACATGTGCTGACTATGCTCATCTTACTAAACTGCTTGAATAGCGGCACGCTCAAGTATATGCTCTGACTATGCCCATCGTACAAAACTGCTTGACTAGCGGCACGCTCGAGGACATGTTCTGACTATGCCCATCTTACAAACCTGCCTGAATAGAGGCACGCTCGAGGACATGTGCTGACTATGCCCATCTTACAAAACTGTTTGAATAGAGGCACACTTGAGGACATGTGCTGACTATGACCATCTTACAAAACTGCTTGAATAGAGGCACGCTCGAGGACATGTGCTGACTATGCCCATCTTACATCTTACAAAACTGCTTGAAAAGCAGCACGCTAGAGGACATGTGCTGACTATGACCATCTTACAAAGCTGCTTGAATAGAGGCATGCTCGAGGACATGTGCTGACTATGACCATCTTACAAAACTGATTGAATAGCGGCACACTCAAGGACATATGGTGACTATGACCATCTTACATATGCTGACTATGACCATCTTAAAAAACTGTTTGAAAAGCAGCACACTCAAGGACATCTGCTGACTATGACCATCTTACAAAACTGCTTGAATAATGGCACGCTCGAGGACATGTGCTGACTATGACCTTCTTCCAAACTGCTTTTATAGAGGCACACTCGATGACATGTGCTGACTATGACCATCTTACAAAACTGCTTGAATAGCGGCACGCTCGAGGACATGTGCTGACTATGACCATTTTACTTGTGCTGACTATGACCATCTTACAAAACTGCTTGAATAGTGGCACGCTCGAGGACATGTGCTGACAATGACCATCTTGAAAAACTGCTTCAACAGCGGCATGCTCGAGGACATGTGCTGAATATGACCATCTTTCAAAACTGCTTGAATAGCGGCACGCTCGAGGAAATGTGCTCACTATGACCATCTTTCAAAATTGGTTGAATAGCAGCACGATCGAGGACATGTGCTGACTATAACCATCTTATAAAACTGCTTGAATAGTGGCACGCACGAGGACATGTGCTGACTATGAACACCTTACAAAACGGCTTGAATAGCGGCACACTCAAGGACATGTGCTGACAATGACCATCTTACATGTGCTGACTATGACCATCTTACAATTGCTGACTATGACCATCTTACACAACTGCTTGAATAGCGGCATGCTCGAGGACATATGGTGACTATGACCATCTTACAAAACTGCTTTTATAGAGGCACGCTCGACGACAGGTGCTGACTATGATCATCTTACAAAACTGCTTGAATAGAGGCACGCTCGAGGACATGTGCTGACTACGACCATCTTACATTTGCTGACTATGACCATCTTACAAAACTGGTTGAATAGCGCACGCTCGAGGACATGTGCTGACTATAACCATCTTATAAAACTGCTTGAATAGTGGCACACTCGAGGACATGTGCTGACTATGAACATCTCACAAAACTGCTTGAATAGCGGCACACTCAAGGACATGTGCTGACTATGACCATCTTACATGTGCTGACTATAACCATCTTACAATTGCTGACTATGACCATCTTAAACAACTGCTTGAATAGCGGCATGCTCGAGGTTATATGGTGACTATGACCATCTTACAAAACGGCTTTTATAGAGCCACGCTCGACGACAGGTGCTGACTATGACGATCTTACAAAATGGCTTTTATAGAGCCACGCTCGACGACAGGTGCTGACTATGACCATCTTACAAAACTGCTTGAATAGAGGCACACTCGAGGACATGTGCTTACTATGACCATCTTACAAAACTGCTTGAATAGAGGCACACCCAAGGACATGTGCTGACTATGACCATCTTACATGTGCTGACTATGACCATCTTACAAAACTGCTTGAATAGCGGCACGCTCAAGGACATGTGCTGACTGTGAACATCTTACAAAACAGCTTGAATAGAGGCACGCTCAAGGACATGTGCTGACTATGAACATCTTACATGTGCTGACTAGGACCATCTTACAAAACTGCTTGAATAGCGGCATGCTCGAGGACATGCGGTGACTATGCCTTGTTACAAAACTGCGTGAATAGCGGCAAGCTCGAGGAAATGTGCTGACTATGCTCATCTTACTAAGCTGCTTGAATAGCGGCATGCTCAAGTACATGCTCTGACTATGCCCATCGTACAAAACTGCTTGACGAGTGGCACGCTCGAGGACCTGTTCTGACTATGCCCATCTTACAAAACTGCTTGAATAGAGGCATGCTTGAGGACATGTGCTGACTATGACCATCTTACAAAACTGCTTGAATAGCGGCACGCTCGAGGGCATGTGCTGACTATGACCATTTTACAAAACTGCTTGAATAGCGGCACGCTCGAGGACATGTGCTGACTATGACCATCTTACGAAACTGCTTGAATAGCGGCACGCTCGAGGACATGCGCTGACTATGCCCATCTTACAAAACTGCTTGAATAGAGGCACGCTCGAGGACCTGCGCCGACTATGCCCATCTTACAAAACTGTTGAATAGCGGCACACTCAAGGACATGTGCTGACTATGAATATCTTACATGTGCTGACTATGACCATCTTACCTGTGCTGACTATGACCATCTTACACTTGCTGACTATTACCATCTTACACAACTGCTTTAATAGCGGCATGCTCGAGGACATATGGTGACTATGACCATCTTACAAAACTGCTTTTATAGAGGAACGCTCGATGACAGGTGCTGACTATGACCATCTTACAAAACAGCTTGAATAGCGGCACGCTCAAGGACATGTGCTGACTATGACCACCTTACAAAACTGCTTGAATAGCGACACATTCAAGGACATGTGCTGACTATGAACATCTTACATGTGCTGACTAGGACCATCTTACAAAACTGCGTGAATAGCGGCAAGCTCGAGGACATGTGCTGACTATGCTCATCTTACTAAACTGCTTGAATAGCGGCACGCTCAAGTACATGCTCTGACTATGCCCATCGTACAAAACTGCTTGACTAGCGGCACGCTCGAGGACATGTACTGACTAAGACCATCTTACATTTGCTGACTATGACCATCTTACAAAACTGGTTGAATAGCGGCACGATCGAGGACATGTGCTGACTATAACCATCTTATAAAACTGCTTGAATAGTGGCACGCACGAGGACATGTGCTGACTATGAACACCTTACAAAACTGCTTGAATAGCGGCACACTCAAGGATATGTGCTGACAATGACCATCTTACATGTGCTGACTATGACCATCTTACAATTGCTGACTATGACCATCTTAAACAACTGCTTGAATAGCGGCATGCTCGAGGACATATGGTGACTATGACCATCTTACAAAACGGCTTTTATAGAGCCACGCTCGACGACAGGTGCTGACTATGACCATCTTATAAAACTGCTTGAATAGAGGCACGCTCGAGGACATGTGCTTACTATGACCATCTTACGAAACTGCTTGAATAGCAGCACACCCAAGGACATGTGCTGACTATGACCATCTTACATGTGCTGACTATGACCATCTTACAAAACTGCTTGAATAGCGGCACGCTCGAGGACATGTGCTGACTATGAACATCTTACAAAACAGCTTGAATAGAGGCACGCTCAAGGACATGTGCTGACTATGAACATCTTACATGTGCTGACTAGGACCATCTTACAAAACTGCTTGAATAGCGGCATGCTCGAGGACATGCGGTGACTATGCCCATGTTACAAAACTGCGTGAATAGCGGCAAGCTCGAGGACATATGCTGACTATGCTCATCTTACTAAGCTGCTTGAATAGCGGCATGCTCAAGTACATGCTCTGACTATGCCCATCGTACAAAACTGCTTGACGAGTGGCACGCTAGAGGGCCTATTCTGAATATGCCCATCTTACAAAACTGCTTGAATAGAGGCATGCTTGAGGACATGTGCTGACTATGACCATCTTACAAAACTGCTTGAAAAGCAGCACGCTAGAGGACATGTGCTGACTATGACCATCTTACAAAGCTGCTTGAATAGAGGCATGCTCGAGGACATGTGATGACTATGACCATCTTACAAAACTGATTGAATAGCGGCACACTCAAGGACATATGGTGACTATGACCATCTTACATATGCTGACTATGACCATCTTAAAAAACTGCTTGAAAAGCAGCACACTCAAGGACATCTGCTGACTATGACCATCTTACAAAACTGCTTGAATAACGGCACGCTTGAGGACATGTGCTGACTATAACCTTCTTCCAAACTGCTTTTATAGAGGCACACTAGATGACATGTGCTGACTATGACCATCTTACAAAACTGCTTGAATAGCGGCACGCTCGAAGACATGTGCTGACTATGACCATTTTACTTGTGCTGACTATGATCATCTTACAAAACTGCTTGAATAGTGGCACGCTCGAGGACATGTGCTGACAATGACCATCTTGAAAAACTGCTTCAACAGCGGCATGCTCGAGGACATGTGCTGAATATGACCATCTTTCAAAACTGCTTGAATAGCGGCACGCTCGAGGACATGTGCTCACTATGACCATCTTACAAAATTGGTTGAATAGCGGCACGATCGAGGACATGTGCTGACTATAACCATCTTATAAAACTGCTTGAATAGTGGCACGCACGAGGACATGTGCTGACTATGAACACCTTACAAAACGGCTTGAATAGCGGCACACTCAAGGACATGTGCTGACAATGACCATCTTACATGTGCTGACTATGACCATCTTACAATTGCTGACTATGACCATCTTACACAACTGCTTGAATAGCGGCATGCTCGAGGACATATGGTGACTATGACCATCTTACAAAACTGCTTTTATAGAGGCACGCTCGACGACAGGTGCTGACTATGATCATCTTACAAAACTGCTTGAATAGAGGCACGCTCGAGGACATGTGCTGACTACGACCATCTTACATTTGCTGACTATGACCATCTTATAAAACTGGTTGAATAGCGCACGCTCGAGGACATGTGCTGACTATAACCATCTTATAAAACTGCTTGAATAGTGGCACACTCGAGGACATGTGCTGACTATGAACATCTCACAAAACTGCTTGAATAGCGGCACACTCAAGGACATGTGCTGACTATGACCATCTTACATGTGCTGACTATAACCATCTTACAATTGCTGACTATGACCATCTTAAACAACTGCTTGAATAGCGGCATGCTCAAGGTTATATGGTGACTATGACCATCTTACAAAACGGCTTTTATAGAGCCACGCTCGACGACAGGTGCTGACTATGACCATCTTACAAAACGGCTTTTATAGAGCCACGCTCGACGACAGGTGCTGACTATGACCATCTTACAAAACTGCTTGAATAGAGGCACGCTCGAGGACATGTGCTTACTATGACCATCTTACGAAACTGCTTGAATAGAGGCACACCCAAGGACATATGCTGACTATGACCATCTTACATGTGCTGACTATGACCATCTTACAAAACTGCTTGAATAGCGGCACGCTCGAGGACATGTGCTGACTGTGAACATCTTACAAAACAGCTTGAATAGAGGCACGCTCAAGGACATGTGCTGACTATGAACATCTTACATGTGCTGACTAGGACCATCTTACAAAACTGCTTGAATAGCGGCATGCTCAAGGACATGCGGTGACTATGCCTTGTTACAAAACTGCGTGAATAGCGGCAAGCTCGAGGAAATGTGCTGACTATGCTCATCTTACTAAGCTGCTTGAATGGCAGCATGCTCAAGTACATGCTCTGACTATGCCCATCGTACAAAACTGCTTGACGAGTGGCACGCTCGAGGACCTGTTCTGACTATGCCCATCTTACAAAACTGCTTGAATAGAGGCATGCTTGAGGACATGTGCTGACTATGACCATCTTACAAAACTGCTTGAACAGCGGCACGCTCGAGGGCATGTGCTGACTATGACCATCTTACAAAACTGCTTGAATAGCGGCACGCTCGAGGACATGTGCTGACTATGACCATCTTACGAAACTGCTTGAATAGCAGCACGCTCGAGGACATACGCTGACTATGCCCATCTTACAAAACTGCGTGAATAGAGGCACGCTCGGGGACCTGCGCCGACTATGCCCATCTTACAAAACTGTTGAATAGCGGCACACTCAAGGACATGTGCTGACTATGAATATCTTACATGTGCTGACTATGACCATCTTACTTGTGCTGACTATGACCATCTTACACTTGCTGACTATTACCATCTTACACAACTGCTTGAATAGCGGCATGCTCGAGGACATATGGTGACTTTGACCATCTTACAAAACTGTTTTTATAGAGGAACGCTCGATGACAGGTGCTGACTATGACCATCTTACAAAACTGCTTGAATAGCGGCACGCTTGAGGACATCTGCTGACTATGAACATCTTACAAAACAGCTTGAATAGCGGCACGCTCAAGGACATGTGCTGACTATGACCATCTTACAAAACTGCTTGAATAGTTACACACTCAAGGACATGTGCTGACTATGAACATCTTACATGTGCTGACTAGGACCATCTTACAAAACTGCGTGATCAGCGGCAAGCTCGAGGACATGTGCTGACTATGCTCATCTTACTAAACTGCTTGAATAGCGGCACGCTCAAGTACATGTTCTGTCTATGCCCATCGTACAAAACTGCTTGACTAGCGACACGCTCGAGGACATGTACTGACTAAGACCATCTTACATTTGCTGACTATGACCATCTTACAAAACTGGTTGAATAGTGGCACGATCAAGGACATGTGCTGACTATAACCATCTTATAAAACTGCTTGAATAGTGGCACAGTCAAGGACATGTGCTGACAATGACCATCTTACATGTGCTGACTATGACCATCTTACAATTGCTGACTATGACCATCTTACACAACTGCTTGAATAGCGGCATGCTCGAGGACATATGGTGACTATGACCATCTTACAAAACTGCTTTTATAGAGGCACACTCGACGACAGGTGCTGACTATGACCATCTTACAAAACTGCTTGAATAGAGGCACGCTCGAGGACATGTGCTGACTACGACCATCTTACATTTGCTGACTATGACCATCTTACAAAACTGGTTGACTAGCGCACGCTCGAGGACATGTGCTGACTATAACCATCTTATAAAACTGCTTGAATAGTGGCACACTCGAGGACATGTGCTGACTATGAACATCTTACAAAACTGCTTGAATAGCGGCACACTCAAGGACATGTGCTGACTATGACCATCTTACATGTGCTGACTATAACCATCTTACAATTGCTGACTATGACCATCTTAAACAACTGCTTGAATAGCGGCATGCTCGAGGACATATGGTGACTATGACCATCTTACAAAACGGCTTTTATAGAGCCACGCTCGATGACAGGTGCTGACTATGACCATCTTACAAAACTGCTTGAATAAAGGCACGCTCGAGGACATGTGCTTACTATGACCATCTCACGAAACTGCTTCAATAGCAGCACACCCAAGGACATGTGCTGACTATCACCATCTTACATGTGCTGACTATGACCATCTTACAAAACTGCGTGAATAGCGGCAAGCTCGAGGACATGTGCTGACTATGCTCAACTTACTAAACTGCTTGAATAGCGGCACGCTCAAGTACATGCTCTGACTATGCCCATCGTACAAAACTGCTTGACTAGCGGCACGCTCGAGGACATGTTCTGACTATGCCCATCTTACAAACATGCCTGAATAGAGGCACGATCGAGGACATGTGCTGACTATGCCCATCTTACAAAACTGCTTGAATAGAGGCACACTT
Source organism: Triturus cristatus (assembly GCF_964204655.1). Lineage (NCBI taxonomy): Eukaryota > Metazoa > Chordata > Amphibia > Caudata > Salamandridae > Triturus > Triturus cristatus. Next base: position 165,322,992 of record NC_140579.1, read on the forward strand.
GAGGACACGTGCTGACTATGCCCATCTTACAAAACTGCTTGAATAGAGGCACGCTCGAGGACATGTGCTGACTATACCCATCTTACAAGACTGCTTGAATGGCGGCACGCTCGAGGACATGTGCTGACTATGCCCATCTTACATCTTACAAAACTGCTTGAAAAGCAGCACGCTAGAGGACATGTGCTGACTATGACCATCTTACAAAGCTGCTTGAATAGAGGCATGCTCGAGGACATGTGCTGACTATGACCATCTTACAAAACTGATTGAATAGCGGCACACTCAAGGACATATGGTGACTATGACCATCTTACATATGCTGACTATGACCATATTAAAAAACTGCTTGAAAAGCAGCACACTCAAGGACATCTGCTGACTATGACCATCTTACAAAACTGCTTGAATAACGGCACGCTCAAGGACATGTGCTGACTATGACCTTCTTCCAAACTGCTTTTATAGAGGCACACTCGATGACATGTGCTGACTATGACCATCTTACAAAACTGCTTGAATAGCGGCACGCTCGAGGACATGTGCTGACTATGACCATTTTATTTGTGCTGACTATGACCATCTTACAAAACTGCTTGAATAGTGGCACGCTCGAGGACATGTGCTGACAATGACCATCTTGAAAAACTGCTTCAACAGCGGCATGCTCGAGGACATGTGCTGAATATGACCATCTTTCAAAACTGCTTGAATAGCGGCACGCCTGAGGACATGTGCTCACTATAACCATCTTATAAAACTGCTTGAATAGAGGTACGCTCGAGGACATGTTCTGACTATGCCCATCTTAAACAACTGGTGGAATAGCGGCATGCTCGAGGACATGGGCTTACTATGCCTATCTTACAAAACTGCGTGAATAGCGGCACGCTCGAGCACATGTGCTGACTATCCCCATCTTACAAAACTGCTTGAATAGAGGCAGGCTTGAGGACATGTGCTGACTATGCCCATCTTACAAAACTGCTTGAATAGCGGCACGCTCGAGGACATGTTCTGACTATGCCCATCTAACAAACCTGCCTGAATAGAGGCACGCTCGAGGATTTGTGCTGACTATGCCCATCTTACAAAACTGCTTGAATAGAGGCACGCTTGAGGACATGTGCTGACTATGCCCATCATACAAAACTGCTTGAATAGAGGCAGGCTTGAGGACATGTGCTGACTATACCCATCTTACAAAACTGCTTGAATAGCGGCACGCTCGAGGACATGTGCTGATTATGCCCATCTTACATCTTACAAAACTGCTTGAAAAGCGGCACGCTCGAAGACATGTGCTGACTATGACCATCTTACAAAACTGCTTGATTAGAGGCATGCTCGAGGACATGTGCTGACTATGACCATCTTACAAAACTGATTGAATAGCAGCACACTCAAGGACATATGGTGACTATGACCATCTTACATATGCTGACTATGACCATCTTAAAAAACTGCTTGAAAAGCAGCACGCTCAAGGACATCTGCTGACTATGACCATCTTACAAAACTGCTTGAATAACGGCACGCTCGAGGACATGTGCTGACTATGACCATCTTACAAAACTGCTTGAATAGCGGCACTCTCGAGGACATGTGCTGACTATGACCATCTTTCAAAACTGCTTGAATAGCGGCACGCTCGAGGACATGTGCTGACTATGAACATCTAACAAAACAGCTTGAATAGCGGCACGCTCAAGGACATGTGCTGACTATGACCATCTTACAAAACTGCTTGAATAGCGACACACTCAAGGACATGTGCTAAATATGAACATCTTACATGAGCTGACTACGACCATCTTACAAAACTGCTTGAATAGCGGCATGCTCGAGGACATGCGGTGACTATGCCCATCTTACAAAACTGCGTGAATAGCGGCAAGCTCGAGGACATGTGCTGACTATGCTCATCTTACTAAGCTGCTTCAATAGCGGCATGCTCAATTACATGCTCTGACTATGCCCATCGCACAAAACTGCTTGACTAGCGGCACGCTTGAGGACATGTTCTGACTATGCCCATCTTACAAAACTGCTTGAATAGAGGCACGCTTGAGGACATGTGCTGACTATGGCCATCTTACAAAACTGCTTGAATAGAGGCACGCTCGAGGACATGTGCTGACTATACCCATCTTACAAAACTGCTTGAATAGCGGTACGCTCGAGGACATGTGCTGACTATGCCCATCTTACAAAACTGCTTGAATAGCGGCACGCTTGAGGACATCTGCTGACTATGAACATCTTACAAAACAGCTTGAATAGCGGCACGCTCAAGGACATGTGCTGACTATGACCATCTTACAAAACTGCTTGAATAGTTACACACTCA